>NC_080203.1:132038087-132653504 GCF_030028045.1 Hippopotamus amphibius kiboko
ATATGCCGCGGAGCAACTAAGCCCGTGCGCCACAACTACTGAGCCTGCACTCTAGAGCCCACGGGCCACAACTATTGAGCCCACATGCCACAACTACCGAAGCCCGCACTCCTAGAGCCCACGCTCTGCAACAAGAGAAGCCACTGCAATGAGAAGCCCACGCACCTCAATGAAGACCCGATGTAGCCAATAAATAAATAGATTTATTTAAAAAAAAATAAAGCCACAGGTGAAATCGCACTGGAAATGGTGAGCCTGGCTTTTACGCTGTCAAAGCTCCCCACTGTCTCCCCTGCTCTGGATGATTCTACTCTTGAACCTATTCCAAGCCACTGTTTCTGCTCTCACCTCTCTCCCTTCCCAGACACTGGTCCATCTTTATCACAGAGAAGCACAGATGGCCCAGGGCACGTTCCTCCAGCTGCCGAAAAGTGCAGAGGTGGCTAAGGAAATTGTTGCCAAAGCAAACGCAAAAAAAGAACTGGGTAAAGACAGATAAACATGTGCTGGTAGCCATGAGGACAGAGTGCCATGGACGAACGGGTTCTTTCCCTCCCTGGATTCTCTCGTCCGTCTATCACACCCTAGACCCCCTGGTCAGAGCATTCTTTCCTAACCTGAGTCATCATCCATGTTTATCATCACCTACACTGGGGAAGGCACCACACATCCACCAGCACTTGTAGGGCTGGGGTCGTAACCGCATGCGGTCAAAACCCGTCATCACAGGGTGTAAACCACAGGCTATTTCTGTTGACTTACTTCAGTCTCAAAAAGGGGTTCTGTCATTTTTGTTCCTTCGGTACCTTCCTAGACGGCTTGTGTTTCTATATTCGTGTGTTTCTTTTCAGAACATCAATGGTCATGGTTTATTGACCTGGTTTCTTAAGAGAATGTCTTTGCCTTGGATGAAAACTGCCATCAGAAGATGGAAAGGTCCAAGGTAGGCCGGGATCTTTGTAGACACCCAACATCCTATGGGGTGGATGTTGCCACTGGAGGGGGTGGAAGAAGAGAAGGGAAGGGGTAACGGAGGTAGCATTTATCCCCTCATAAGCCAGACACTGTGCTAGGAGTTTCAAATACCACTAGACAGAGCTCCTGCCTGCAAAAGCAGGGTCCGTTTCCCTCTTGAATCCAGTACCTTAAATTGACCCCCTTTGCTGCAAAACAGAGATGCAAGGGTATCTCTCTGGCTCAGTATTTAAGGAGTAGGTGAAAAATATCTTAAGGTCAGATCACTCAAAAATAGTATCTCCAGGGGTTTCCCGGTGGTCCATCAGTTAAGAC
The DNA here is from genome assembly GCF_030028045.1 of Hippopotamus amphibius kiboko. Lineage (NCBI taxonomy): Eukaryota > Metazoa > Chordata > Mammalia > Artiodactyla > Hippopotamidae > Hippopotamus > Hippopotamus amphibius. The sequence goes on from NC_080203.1 coordinate 132,039,378, forward strand.
TCTGCGCTCCCAATACAGGGGCCCCAGGTTCAATCCCTGGTGAGGGAACTAGATCCCGCATTCCACAACTAAGACCTGCATGCCGCAACTAAAGATCCCACATAAAGATCCCGCATTGCAACTAAGACCCGGCGCAGCCAAATAAGTAAATAAATATTTTTAGAAAACAGTATCTCCAATCAATTTGAGGTTGTAAGGTTGGGTAACCATATGAATGCTTTTTTTTTAAAGCATTATATTGGAAGACTATATTCATATTATATGATAATTACTGCTTATTCATGCCATGTCTGTAGTTGCATACAAGTCAATGATAATTTCTAAATTATCACAAATGTATTTATAAAATCATAAATACATTTAAGACATATTTATGATTGGCTAGGTTTTTTACAGTGGTCAGTTATCATATCCTGAGACTAATTCTCTAGTGTACATTTTATTATTTTCACCAGTTTACGGATGACAAAACTGAACTTACAGAGATGTGAAATAAATCACTCAGCTTGTGAGGGATAGAACAGGGCCTCACGCAGGCCTGTGTGTCCACATTCAGTCCCTCCATAAATTATTAAATCAGAACACGCACAGCAAGTTATGGTTGTGCTGGTTAGACACCAGCCTCACTTTTCAGGTCCTGGAGTTAATCAGGTGTTCAGTCACAAGCGACAATAATGAAACTTTAACATGTCAGTCTACGCATCCCATATCACTTACATCTATCTATACACTGTCAGCCAACAGAGTCCAATATAAGATAAAATAAAAACACTATTTCAAAAAGTCTTGGGACTTCCTTGATGGCGCAGTGGTTAAGAATCTGCCTGCCAACTCAGGGGACACAGGTTCGATCCCTGGACGGGTAAGATCCCACATGCCCTGGAGCCACGAAGCCGGAGTGCCACAACTACTGAGCCTGAGCTCTAGAGTCTGCAAGCCACAACTTACTGAAGCCCGCACACCTAGAGCCCATGCTCCACAACAAGAGAAGTCACCTTACTGAGAAGCCCACACACGGCAATGAAGAGCAGCCCCCACTCGCAGCAACTAGAGAAAGCCCGCCTGCAGCAATGAAGACCCAACGCAGCCAAAAATAATAATAATAAATAAAATAAATTTTTAAAAAACTCTTTAAATTCTTAAGCAGAAACTCAGATCCCTGCAGTGAAAACGTGGAGCACATTCCATAAAATACTTGTGAAAAGAATCAAATTCCACTTGAAAATCGAGGTCCCGATTCCCACCAGCTCCCAGCCACTCACCCTGAAACGTCCAAGAAAAGGTCTTTCAGAGATGGAAAGTACTCTTTTCCTTAATTATTGTAATTCTTTAAAAAGAAAAACAGTTCATTTGCACCATAATGTTTATTGCAGCACTATTTACAATAGCCAGGACATGGAAGCAACCTAAATGCCCATCAACAAATGAATGGATACAGAAGATGTGGCATATATATGCAATGGAATGTTACTCAGCTATAAAAAGGGATGAGATGGCACTATATGTAATGAGGTGGATAGACCTACAGTCTGTCATACAGAGTGAAGTAAGTCAGAGAGAGAAAGACAAATATTGTATGCTAACTCACATATACAGAATCTAAAAATGGTACTGATGAACTCAGTGACAAGAACAAGGACGCAGATACAGAGAATGGACTGGAGAACTCGAGGTTTGGGAGGGGGCGGGGGGTGAAGGGGAAGCTGAGATGAAGCGAGAGAGTAGCACAGACATATATATACTACCAACTGTAAAATAGATAGTGGGAAGTTGTTGTATAACAAAGGGAGTTCAACTCGAGGATGGAAGATGCCTTGGAGGACTGGGGCAGGGAGGGTGGGGGGGACGTGAGGAGGGGGGAGTCAAGGAAGGGAGGGAATACGGGGATATGTGTATAAAAACAGATGATTGAACTTGGTGTACCCCCCAAAAAAAAGAAAAAAAAAGAAAAAAAGAAAAAAGAAATTAAAAAAAAAAAAAAAGAAAAACAGTTCATGCTTTCAGACAGCTGTTCTTTATGTGTAAACATGCAGATTTCAGAGCTCTGAGTAGGTACGGGGAAGAATCAGTCTTATTTATGCCCATCGGTTCCGTTACTGCCAGACCTGTACGACTCAGCCCGTAACTGCTACTCCTGTTGACTGGGTGTGAGTATGTGTTCTGGCTCCAGAGAGATTCACAGCAGCTGGTGGGTATCGCCTAAGCTTCGTGTTTTTTTCGCATGTCTCCGTACAGGACAAGTTGGAGGTACTCTATCATCGTGGGTGAGGGAGCACGTGGGCGACTTTGGAGGGCACAGAAAGAACCAGTTATCTTCATTAAGGGGCATAAGAACTGCACAAGCGATCTGAATAGTGCTCCAGAAATAGACTCCTGAGAACCTCAGTCCAATACACAACCGTTTCCATGGTTGCCACTGCTTTTTGGTGGTTCAGCCCTTACCAAGGTTCCTTGATCGGAAATGACCTAAATGTTACCCATTAAAGGACGCTGGCTGGCATCCCAGGGAAGCGGAGTTCACTGCCGTGGTCTACACCTCCTACCTTTATGGACCAAGTCCTCTGTTCTTTGACCCATCTCCCCAAATCCACCCCTGTCTTGCTTGCAGTTAAAAACGCTGATATAATCGTGTCCCTCTCCTGTTGAAGAGCCTTTAGTAACTTGTCATTTCTTCCACGATAAAGACAGAAATGGGTAACACTTCTGTCCCCTCCCACCCCCCAGGTGCTGCCCCAGGGTCTTTGCACATGAAGCTCCCTCTGCCTGGACGAACTGCCCCACCATTCTCTCCCAAATAAGACTCAAAACTTCCAGAGGGCAGAAAGCAGGTCTGTTCTTTTCTCATCCTTGTAATCTTGGCCACGGGACCTGGCCCAAGGTACATGCACGTACATGTACACAGGTTTGTGCAAACCCACTCAAGCATGCACACACATACTGCTGGCAACTCAGAATATATATACTTTTACTGCCATGTTTATCACCAAGAAAAGTGTTTGGTGCACAGTGTTTGATATATGTACGCGGGATGAATAAATAGTATCAGCGACTAATTATGTTCTTATCAGAGTAAATGCTTGGAAGATTGTTACTGGATGAGTTTAATCGGGGGGTCCTCTAAGACCCCAGGTGGCCTCTCTCATCTGTCATTCCATAGTCAGGTGGGCCCTGTTATCTTCTGCCTGCTTTGGTCCTACTAATCGTAAGACATCTTGCAAGGGCAAATCGAATATTTCAGAACTGCAATTCCAAACCTGCTAGTAGACAGGCAAACAATGTGAAAGATTTCCCTGCCAGAACGGGTCCCCGTGTGTCACATTCAACACAGAAGTAGCACCCAGAAAGGACAAGAAGAGGGGATGCCAGCCGTCCACTGAACAAGGGCCAGGGAGAGGGTGAGGAACGTGAGGCACGTGCCTTGGGCCAAAACTGTGAGGATCACAGAAACTCAGGCATTAAGATAAGTATTTTCAAGCAATGCTTTTTAAAAATAAGAATTAATGCAAAACATCCACGATGAACAGAATATTGAAATTTGAAATAAAGACCATATTGGTATTCTTGATTTTCCTCCTGCCTTAAGCTCCAATTTGGCTAGGCACTGCCCGTGATGCAGACTGTCTTTATTTACAATTTTTTTAAATTAATTAATTAATTTATTTCTTGGCTGCACTGGGTCTTCGTTGCTGTGCACGGGCTTTCTTTAGCTGTGGTGACCAGGGACTACTCTTCATTGCGGTGGCTTATATTGTTGCAGAGCACGGGCTCTAGGCATCCGAGCTTCAGTAGTTGCAGCACATGGGCTCCGTAGTTGTGGCCTGCAGGCTCTAGAATGCAGGCTCAGTAGTTGTGGTGCACGGGCTTAGTTGCTCTGAGGCATGTGGGATCTTCCCGGCCCAGGGCTGGAACCCCTGTCCCCTGCGTTGGCAGGCGGATTCTTAATCACTGCGTCACCAGGGAAGCCCTTTATTTACAATTTTGATGTTTGATTCTTTACGGATATTTTACATCCATTTTCATTTTAAAATGCATTAAAATATTTCTCTTGATTACTAAGTTAAATTTTGCCTGAGACAAGCGCTGTATAAATAAGCACGTACTCCCTTTACCTCACACTAATCCAGCCCTGTCCCCAACCCCCACTATAAATATCCTGTCACAAGCTCTAGCAATCCCTCTAAAATTTTCCAGCACATTTAGAAAGAAAGTCAACACTCCAACAAAATACTCTTCTTTTTTTAGGAAAAGAAGCTAATGTAAACATGAAACATATGTCATGGTGTACCTCAGTGATGTATTTTTCACCCAAGCATCTTGGTGTTTAAATCAAAATTAATTGAATTAAAATCTATTTTTTACATTGGTCTGCTTTGAATAACCAATTAAAGTAGAATTCAGGAAAGCAGGTGTTATGCCCAAGGTCTGCTGAGGAGGTGTTCTACACGCCCAGATGGGAGAAATTCTCCTCTGAGAATGGTTCACGTGAAGAAGCAGAATTCGGTCTTTCTGGTTACCTATCTTAATGCTTAATAATCTCCAAATTTAGGGCAACCAAAGTTTAAGAAGAATCTCAGGTTGTACCGGTTTTTGTTAACAGTGAAAATGTTGAGATTTTGCAAACTATCTGATCTAAAGCTGACCAAGATGAACATTGCCAGACAGCCTCTGATGTGCCCTTGATTTCGTGTTTCCTTTGCTTTTATATACATATAAACAGATCTCTCCTGCTGTTAAAAAACACCAGCTCCTCTTATTGCCACAATCATGCCTACAGCTCATATGAGCTCCTTCTCTAAATATTACCACGTTTATCCTCTTTAGGGCATAATTACTGTTTCATGTGTGTGGGCTCTGACACTTCGATTTTCAAGCACTTTGTGAATTAAAAAGTTTAAGTGCTTATCTCACCAATTTACCCCTGTTTTAAAGTAAAGTGTTAAAGTGTTTACTGTAATATTAATATATGATCTTTAAACGCTGCTATTTATTTTTAAATTGAGAAACCCAGAATGCAAAATTAAAAACAATGAATTACAATATTTCTGTTCTCTCTCAGCCTGGTTAATGCACTCTCTTAGGAATTGAACTGGGTTTTCAAAAATTCACTCTGTGTAAGAATTTCACAGATTTTTAACAGAAGGTAAAAGTGAAACTTTTTTTTCCCCTTCTTGGCAGTTGAAAGGAATATAAAACAACAGATTGACTTTCTGGGCATGGTTCTCTGGATGATAGAAAACAGAGTCACATATTGTAGATGAGAAGGAAAAAAAAAAGCCAAATCTCATGAATCATGTGTAATATTGAAATGCTAAACTATTGAGGCTTCATCTCTGGAAAATATATAGTAAGCGAAAGTTGTACATTTTATGTTCATCAACCTTTTCCTCTCCTAGCTCGGTAAACACTTTATGTGGAATATCCATTAACTTCTGTGTGTTTTGGTAAAGTATCTCCCCATGTTTTATTTGGTTACATAGGATGAATCCGTCTGAGCTGGCTTGGAAGATTAGCTCCAGGCTAGAATTTATGTCTGGGCTGTAAAGTCCCTTGGGATGCATCCAACAGTTCCTTGCAAGGATAGATATTCTGTGCATAAGTAGAAACAGACATCCATGCTTCTGCTGTTCTTGGTCCCAGAGAAGGTATCTGATTTGCTTCTCAGTGGGGGCTTGTGGGTCAGGCTTTCTCCTTGCTAAGCCCCTCGCTTGCTTTATTCTAGTGTAGAACGTTCCCACTGCACTCTCTCTCCCACGCTCAGCTCTGTCTGCACTAGGACCTACCCTGCATGCGTTTATTCACTCATCTCTGTACCCATGACAAACCGCAATGCAAAGAATGACCATTACAAGGTTTCCGTGCTTATACAGACAACTCACCCCGGTTTTAACATAATGTGGTTAAGTGTTTACTGTAATGTTAGTATATGATCTTTAAACGTTGCTATTTATTTTTAAAATGAGAAACCCAGAATGCAAAATTTAAAACCATTTTCATGGTTTTGCGCCCATTTGAAAGTTTCTCTGGGCCAGGAGTATAGTGGTTGGTGAAAAACAAAATTTTGTTCCACCCTGTCCCAGGGCTTGTCACATTACAAAACACCACTCCTTCTTATTCTCATATTAACTCTTCTCTAAATCTTACAATGTTTACAGTCTTTAGGGTTTAACCCACATGCCCTGTGAGGGGAACTGCTAAGACCCCACAGCACTGGGCAGGCTTATCCACAGAACACACTTCATGAGGTTACTCTAGGCACCAGCATCCCTGCCCGTGACTTTACCTAAATGTATGCATCTTGACGAGGACTCACTGAGTCTCAGCAGGTCACTGTGAATGGACCCCTGGTATCTGGGTGCCCTCAGCTATTTACAAGCTAACACTGTCCCTCCCAGCAAGTGCCCTGCTGCCTGGACTGAGCTTCTAGGAACCTAGTCTCGAGTGGAAAATAAGCACAATTTGGAGAAAACCAGAAGCTTCCTACCTTCTCTGTTTCCAATCTGCCTTGGACTCAGCCAGTGAGGGATGGATGGTTCTCAGCGCACAGATTTAAGACACACCCTCTGCCCTTAGGGTCCAGGGCCCGTGTCTTCTGTCTCCGTAAGTTCCTACAAGGACAAACAACAGAAAACACATTCCCATGGAGAACACAGGAAAGATTCCAATCCCACAGGTTTTTTTTTTTTTTGTATTTCCTTATTTTCTCCCAATATCTCCTTGTAGTTTTTATTTTCTTGTTTTGAGCAATATTGTTAGTTGCATACAAGTTCAGAATTTTCAATACTTTCCTGGTGAATAAACTGTCTTTTTGTGCATGTTATGTATTGTCCTTCTTTGTCTCTATTAATATTTGCCTTAAAATCTCTTCACTTTTTTTTTAATTGAAGTATAATTGATTTTCAATGTTGTGCTAATTTCTGCTGTACAGCAAGGTGACTCAGTTATACATATACATACACATTCTTTCTTATATTCTTTTCCATTATGGTTTATCCCAGGAAATTGGATATGGTTTTCTGTGCTCTACAGTAGAACCTTGTTGTTTATCCATCCTATGTATAAGGGTTTGCATCTGCTAACCCCAAGCTCTCAACCCTTCCCTGTTCCTCCCTGCAAAAATCTCTTTTCTGAGAGCAATAACGGTCATCTAAAATGTTATCTGCCATCATTTCAGCTTTATATTGTAACCTTTCACATATATATCTCACGTGCACACACACAAATAAAGCATGTGTGTACATTTTAAATTCCATTCTAATAACCTATGCTTTTGTATTAGGGTAGCTTATTTATAATTATAGTCACAATAGTCAATAAAGCCCCACTTCCATACAACGGAAGTTTTTTTTTAACTAAATGAATTCGGTGTGGAATGAGGATGTTACTCACAGCTTAATGCTTGAGGTAAGTGTGAGCAGCCTGTAAACCTGGCTTCAGCAAAAGAAGCGATAACTACCCCACTCCTGCCTGGTCTTCCCTCCCCAGGTGATGACGATCCCTGCAGATGAAGTAACAGTGATGGACGTTCTGGGTCTAGGGATTGGCTAGGTCGGCAGCATTAATTCCAGGAATGACAGAATTGATTGGTGCCTATGTGATAAGTTCCATTTGGGCCAGGAGACTATTGGAACCTATACACAACTTCCTGTCATCTTACCATCAATAAATATTCCCCGTAAAAACGTATGTCCTAAAATATGGTATGAATTTGTTTTTTATAAATTATCATTAATCAAAATGCAATGATAGCTCAATCAGAAGTGTTAACACAGGAGTCACTATTGCTTTAGGAATTAGGAAAAGGTAATTTTCAGTTTAGATACACATGTGAAGACAGAGAAGGGAATAGATATAACTAATACATTTTCAAAAAATCTATCAACTCTTTAGCAAGGATGAAATATAAATATTAATTTATGCAGGAAAGAATAATGTAAAATGTCCAAATGTTAGAGAGTTTGGTCCTATACTTTTAAGTGGAAAACATAGTTCACTCTTGAACAACATGTATTTATATACGGATTTTCGACTGTTTGGTGGTGGGTACCTATATCTATATACTGTGCCTATATATCTATATAGCTATGTCTATGTCTATACCTATATCTATACCTGTATCTATATATCTCATATATAACGTCCATATCTGTGGTTTCACATCCATGGATTCAACCAACCATGGATCCTATAGGGCTGTGGTACATATTTATTGAAAACAATCCATGTATAAGTGAATCTTGGCAGTCTAAATCCATGTCTTTCAAGGGTCAACTGTAGCTGTCCGATCACCATGATACAAAGATAAAGTTGGATACATTTATAAAGGCAATGTAAGAGTTTTAATCTTTCAGATGTAGACACAACTGAAAACTGTATTTTTTTCAAATATTTAAACTCATAATGAAGGACTTTAAATTCTAATTAAAGAGTATCATGCTGAAGAAGGGAAGAATATTTCAGACTAATATCAGCTGTGAATACTGATGCTTAAATACGAAACAAAATATTATCAAAAGGAATTTAACATTGAAAAGATGCCACAACCAAGTGGGACTCATTCAAAGAATGGAAGCAAGACCCAAAATATTTTCACTGCTGCTCAACATTATGCTGGAGATGTCTGCTAAAGCAAGGAGACAAAATAAACAAACCAGAGGCATAAGGATTAGAAAACAAATCCCAATTGTTCTGCAGACGATACCTCGAATTTTAAAAATCAATGATATAACTAATCCAAACAATAAAATAGTTGAGTAGGGCCTCCCTGGTGGCGCAGTGGTTAAGAATCTGCCTGCCAATGCAGGGGACACGGGTTCCATTCCTGCTCCAGGAAGACCCCACATGCCGCGAAGCAACTAGGCCTGTGCGCCACCACTACCGAGTCTATGCTCTAGAGCCCGAGAGCCACAACTACTGAGCCAACGTGCCACAACTACTGAAGCCTGTGCACCTAGAGCCCATGCTCCACAAGAGAAGCCACTGCACTGAGAAGCCCGTGCACCCCAACAACGAGCAGCCCCCACTCTCTACAACTAGAGGAAGCCTGCGAGCAGCAATGAAGACCCAACTAGTGCCCCCACCCCCCAAAAAAAAGAAAGAATCAGGCAAACTGAAGATAAACATTTGCAAGACCTGTGAGAATCAGAGAAAAGCAAAATTAAAAACAATTCATGGAGAACAAGCCCAAATAAACTAATTGAAAAAATGAGCAAAACGTGACATACACTTGGACACCATGCCTCACCTATACTGTCGGGAGAAAAAACGTTAGGGAACACACAGGCTTTGAGAGATCCCCTGTATGTTCTTGGTTGGGATGTAAATTGTGATAACTCTTCTGGGGGGGATATCCTGTACATGTGCATGTACACCTGTGTGCTTTCATATACACAAATATAACATATGCATATTTAAATCCCAGGAACCCTACTTTTAAGAACTGGAACCAAGATGGTGAGGCGACATCAGCCTCACTTCAGGAAAAGCAGTCGATAACAGAGTCAATCCACCGCACACAGTGGATGACTGAGTCAGTCCAGGGAAAACAGCTGATAGTAGAGACAACTGACTGAAATCTCCTCAGCTGAGGGACAACAGCCAAGGAACAAATCACTGCAAGGGAAACAGTTGATGATGAGACGGTAGGAAATGAGGGAGCCCCTAAGTCTGTGGAAAACAGGTGATGACCCACTCACGCCAAAGAAAACAGTTGATGACACCACTGCAGGGAAAAGGGCGGATAAAGAGCCAGTCCAAGGGAAACAGTCATTCATCTAGTCAGTCAGTCCAGGAGTAAACAGTCGATGACCGAGTAAGTCCAGGAAAAGCAGTAGATAACCGAGTCAGTCCAGACAAAAATAATCGATGACCAAACCTGTCCAGGGAAAAGAGTCGATAACCTAATCACTCCAGAAGCAACTAGTCGATACGAGTCAGCCCAGGCATAACTAGTCAATAATCGAGTCAGCCCAGGGGAATGCAGTCTATTACCAAGACAGCCCAGGCATAACCAGCCGATAATCGAGTCAGCCCAGGGGAAAGTAGTCGATAACCGACTCAGCCCAGACAGAACTAGTCGATAATCGAGTCGGCTCAGGGGAAAGTAGTTGGTAACCGAGTCGGCCCAGACATAACTAGTCGATAACCGAACGACCCCTGGGAAAAGTGGTCAAGAACCCAGTCAGCCCAAGCAAAAGTAGTAAATAACAGAGTCGCCTGAGGGGAAAAAAATAATCGAGTCAGCCCAGGCATAACTAGCGGATAACCGAGTAGCCCCCAGGATATATAGTCAATGACTAAGTCCAGGGAAAAAAGTTGATGACCAAGTCAGTCCAGGGATAAATAATCGATGACTGGAGCCAACCCAGGGAGTCAACTGCCAAGTCAGTCTATGACAAACAATAAATAATGAAATCAACTCATGGATGGCACTGAGGACAAACATTCCCCACATACAGGATAACAATAACTCACAGTGTCATTACCAAAAAGCAACTAAAGACCAAACAGCAGTTGAGGAAACGCTTCTCTTGGTCCAAGGAAGAAAACTGACAAAGGAATCACTGCAAGGAACACTCCAGGGAAAACAATGGATTAAGAGTCAGTCCAGGGAAAACTAGTTGATGACCAAGTCAGCCCAGGGAAAGCAGTCGATGACCAAGTTAGTCCAGGGATAAGAGTCAATGGCCAACTCAATCCAGGTAAAAGAGCCGATGACCGAGTTAACTCAGGAAGAAACAGTTGATGACCAAATCAACCGGGAGAAAAGAATCAATGATGACCAACTCAATCCAAGGATGACATTGATGACAAAATAAAAATTCCCCCATACATGATAACAATAAATGATAGTGTCATCCCCCCCCCCAAAAAAAAACAAAACTAAAGACAAAAAACAGTTGACAAAATGACATATTTCTCTCAGTCCAGGGAGGACATCTGACAACAGAATCACTGCAGGGAACAGGACCGAGTCAATCCAGGAAAAAGAGTCAATAACAGAGTCCATTCAGGATAAATATAATCAATGACCAAAACAGTTGAGGGACCACAGTCAAGATGGAGTTGGTCCAAGGGACATTATCGTGACCACGTGACAGGGTGATCCCTCACCCCAGGGAAAACAGTCGATGGCCGAGTCACTGCAGAGAAAACGGTTGACTGGAGAGCAGGCAGTGATTGCCTCAGTCCAGGGAAACCAGGTACCACCGCTATAGGTCAGTATTAAGGATGCCACTGATGAGGATAAAAGCACACAGGTGAGTGGACCAAACCCCATTTGGATCTAGAGCACAGGCCTCCCAGACCATCCCCTCCTGTCAAGTTTCAGTACAGCTCTACACCAACCATGACCAAAGCCACAGTGAGCTCACACTTTCCCCAACAAACATGTCTTGCCTGTCCCGAACCCCACAAGGATGGAACCCTACAGTGGACAGTCATTTGGCCAAGGCCCCTTTCACTCCACCCCACATTGCCCTAGAATTTTCCATGTTGTAGGATCAGTAGTCTGTGTCTCTTCACAGCCAAGGGGAGGAAAAGAGCACTTTGTCCTCCTTTTCTTCTGTTGATCAATACCTAGACCATCTCCTCCTTTTTTCTTTCTTAACCTGAAATGAAGTTGCTCTTCATTTTCTTGTGCAAGTCTTTTGGGAACATAAATCTCCATTTATCTTGGGTAAATAGGAGTGGGGTGGCTAGTCACTGGGTTATCTAGTGCTTTATGTAACTTCTAGTAGCTTTTCCAAAATCGTGGTGCCATTTTACACTCTCCTTAAACACACACCAACGTTCCTGTTGCTCCATGTCATTGCAAACATCTGATGTTGTCAGTCTTTCAATGTCCATGTTGGGCCTCTAGTGGACTCTCCCCACAGATTCCCAGTGATACCACTGCAGTTGAATTGGTTTTCATGTATTTATTGGCCATTTACTTGTGTTTGTTGAGAATAGTCTTTTCAAGTCTTTAGCCTTTTAAGACATTCTACAGTGTATCTTTTTATTACTGAGTTGTAAGTCCTCTTCATAGACTGTAGAGCTCAGTCCTTTGTCAGATACTTGTTTTGTGAATGTTTTCTCCCAGTCTCTGTCCTGTCCGTTGGCTTTCCCCTTGACGCTGTTGATGACCCTATGTACTATGAGATGTCTCCTCTCTGGCTAGTGTAGACGTGAATAGCTCTCATCCCTGGGTGAGTTCTGCTGTGTCTCTACTCTCCATGTAGACAGGGAAGCAGAGAATCTTGACCCAGAGACCCCACTGCAGCTCTCAGAGCTCCCTCTGTGTGTGGGTCCCTCCTCCCCACCACTGCACGTTGTAAATCCTGGCAATCTCAGCCTCCTCACACTTTGAACCCAGGTCTGTGACCTCAATTCAGCACAAATACTCCTGTTTAGCTTCCTCCTCCTTGGGCTGAGGTCTGGAAACTGGCTTGGACAGGAAGCTGGGGCAAACTGACTGCTTATTTCTTTAGGTGCCTTATCTCAAGGATCAAAGTCATGTTGCCTGTTGTCCAAAGTCTGAAAACCATTGTTCATATCTTTCCAGCTCTCTAGTTGTTTACAATGAGGAGGCAATTTCCTTAGCACTTCATCCTTCTGGAGCAGAAGCACAAGTTCCCATAATTCTTTCATTAAGTTTCTCTTTCTGTTACAAATGTGAATCATCTGTGCTAAAACCTACTAGCTGTAAATTAATATGACCATTAGGATAGGATATTCTTCAAGAATGGGATAATCCTTCTTCCCCAATACCCAATAAACATGCATCTATGTAACTGATGACTGTTTAGCTTCCTTCTGTGTCACCACAGAGCTCAGCACACAGCCCGGTACTCTGTAGATATTCAGGAAATACAGCTGAGCTACTGAGAACTAGTTCAGGGTCATTAATTTACTTGTCACTAATCCAGCTTGGTTTAAAAAAAAAAAATTGGGACTTCCCTGGTGGTCCAGTGGCTGAGACTCTGCGCTCCCAGTGCAGGGGAACAAGGAACTATATCCCACACACATGCTGCAAATAAAGATCCCATGCAACTAAAGATCCTGCATGCCGCAACCATGACCTGATGCCGCCAAAACAAAATTTAAAAAATTAATATTAAAAAAAAAAATTCCCATCCTTTTACCCATGTTCCCTTCCCCACCAACAAATGTGTTTTCTGCTGCATTTCTCATGTGTATTCAAACTCCTTTCTGCATTATGTACAGTTGTAAACTGTTGTTTCATGCTGTATTTTTCCCCCTCTTTGCACTGACTCACAAATCCTTTTATTAGCATCCCTCCCCTATCACTTCTCTATTTTGCACTATTTCATGCTAAGAGCAGAAATCACATGGACAAGACCTCTTCAGAGGGTGAAAAATTAGTCTTTTTACTGAGGTTTTTGGGTATCAAGTGACTTAAAGTATTGTCTCTCATTTGTGTCCTTAAATAAATATGAATTCAACTGTCTACAAATAACTTGTATTTATAGTTTCTTAGAGTATAACTTACAGCTTGTTGACTACAAAACTTAAGCTTGGAAGATGTTTCTTCTTGTCCAATGTAGCAATAAAGACGTTTTCAATTAGCACTGGAAGACACAAAACAAAATGACTTAAAAATAGGAAAAATGTACTAGCTTCATAACAAAAAGCTGATAATAAGGTGATTTTAGAATCAATAAGTTAGTCAGTCTATTCAATTTTCTTCCAGTAATATATATTTTTCATTATAAAACTCATATGGAATTTCCTTATAAATGTGGCTGGATGTATGAATGTATTTTTTTTCATTTTTATTCCATTTAGATAGCCCATGATGACAGAACCATTTCTCAAAGAAATTAGTTTGTTGCTTCTGAATTAAACTGTTGCCTTGATTACATATTTATTTAATATGCAGTTATGTACTGAATGTCTGTGTATGTGTGTATGTTCATACATACATCAGGAATCACTTCTGTTTCATTAATGTATTTATCCATTTCTTCACTAATAGTCGCTCTTTTCATTAACGGGGACTTTATGGTAAATTTTAATTTCTGATAAATTACACCAGCCCCCCCACACACACAGCCGTCATTGCACAAACACTATTCTTTTTCCGCAACATCCTTGGCTATTACTGAAACACAAAGAATATTTAATCCGTTTTCTCCTCTCCTCCCCAGGGATATTATTGGTATGCATTCAATTTACATATTTGTGCTTTTATAAAATTAGGTATTTAAATTCAGGACAATGGACTATCTCTATGTACATTCAGGTTTTATTTTGTACTTAACAAAATACATATAAATTCAAAGTCTTCCTATTAAATTTAGGTCTATGAACTAATCATCTTCATTGTTTTCCTAAGAGATTATTATCAACTGCAGAGAAAAGAAATCTATTGATTTGTGTATATAACTTGCATTGATGTTAATTTATTACCCTGATAAGATGGGCTTAATTCTAGTTGGTTTTTACTAATCTCAAACTGTCTGCAAATATAAACAATTTTGTCTCTTGATCTAATATTAAAATAAATTTTCTTATCTTCTTCTGTGTTTCATTACTGAAACTAAATAAAGAGTGTTTAAGAATAGCAATGAAAACTGATGTCATAGTTCTGTACCTAACTGGTAATAGAAATTTTCCAAAATCTCACTATTTGATGTTTGTTTGTTTGGTTGGTTGGTTTTGGCTGCATTGGGTTTTCGTTTCTACGCACAGGCTTTCTCTTTCACCACTGGGAGCAGGGGCTACTCTTCATCGTGGTGTGCAGGCATTTCAGTGTGGTGGAGCATAGGCTCTAGGCACATGGGCTTCAATAGTTGTGGCATGCAGGCTCAGTAGTTGTGGCTCACCGGGCTCCAGAGCGCAGCCTCAGTAGTTGTGGCGCACGGGCTTGGTTGCCCTGTGGCACATGGGACCTTCCCGGACCAGGGATGGAACCCATGTCCCCTGCATTGGCAGGCGGATTCTCAACCACTGTGCCACCAGGGACGTCCTGATGATTGTTATTTTAAGTCAGTAAAATTTATCATATTTAAGCAGTTTGTTTCCCATGTCTGTTTCACTTAGATTTTTTTTTGTAAGAAATATTTTATTTATGAAATATCTATGCAGTTACATGGATTTTCCTTTTTCAATTTTTATTGTCAATAATTGTATTGATCTAATTTCTGAAGTTGAAACGTTTTCATTGATGAAATAGATTTTACTTGATTATAATATGTTTTTCTTTGGGGCTAGACCTGTATGATGTCTGCCAACATTTTATTTAGAATTTTTCATCTCTGTTCCTAAAGGACATTATTCTATTTTGCTGTTTTAAACTATACCACCCAATTTTTAAATTACTGCTACACATGAATAAAATGAACTTGGAAAACTTGCGTATTTTCTTCTGAAGGTGAGCAGATTACGTCACCCCAAAACATGCCAGTTTGGCATAAGGATTGATTGGAGCTGAAGGCCACTGAGAAGAAGCAGATACAAGAAAAATTCTCTGTCCTCCACTGTTCGCTTAAAAGCAGGACATAGATTTCCAGCTTTATCAGAGAGGACACGTTTAATCCCAGAGACAACTATGGACTCCATCAGCCCAGAGGAGGCACCAGAAGAATCTATATAACAAAGTCTACTAATTAGCCTTGACCTCCACCCTTGGAAGCCTAATACTGCTTTCCTTGGTCCTTCCATGTCTCCAGAAATTCATTGTTCTTTGCTGAAGATGCTCTACAAGCTGGAGTTCTAAGCCACCTGGAGGAGTCACTCATTTTCCCCTGGGCATCTCCCTTGTATACAACAGGCAGAGATGTTAATAAACTCATGTTGTATTTTTGTTATTCTGTCTTTTATTACAGGGGTTCCAGCCACGCACTCAGAAGGAAAAATTATTTTTCCTCCCTTACACTATTGTCTAGAATATTTTAAAGCAGTCCTCTCAATTACCAGGACATGGAAGCAAACTAAATGTCCATCGGCAGAGGAATGGATAAAGAAGATGTGGTGCAGATATACAAGGGAATATGACTCAGCCATAAAAAGAATGAAATAATGCCATTTGCGGCAACATGGATGGACCTAGAGATGATCATACTAAGTGAAGTAAGTCAGAGAAAGACAAATATCATATGATACCACTTATATGTGGAATCTAAAAAAAAGGTTCAAACGAGCTTATTTACAAAACAGAAATAGAATCACAGCTGTAGAAAACAAACTTATGGTTACCAAGGGGGAAGAGGGGGTGGCATAAATTGGGAGACTGTCATTAACATATACACATACTACACATAAAAAACATAACTAATAAGGACCTACTGTAGAGCACAGGGAACTCTCCTCAATACTCTGTAAGGGCCTATATGAGAAAAGAATCTACAAAAGAGTGGATATGCGTATATGTATAACTGATTCACTTTGCTGTACACCTGAAACTAACAGAACATTCTAAATCAACTATATTCCAATAAAAATTAGCTTACAAAAAAACACAAAATAAAGGTGCATATTTAAATGAAAAAAAATCTGAAAAAATAAAATAAAATGAAGTACATCTCTCAAACCTTAGCATGTGTAAGGATCACCTGAAAAGCCTTTTAGATGACAGATTCCTCCTTCCCCGAGCGCTGCACCACTGTCCTAAGTTTCCTTTCAGTGATACTAACCTGATTCGTGAGGATTTTCTTTTCTAACAAGCGCCCAGGTGATGCTATGGTGCTGGTACATTAGGATTTTAGAAACAGTGGCATAAATTACATCGGAATTATTAATTAAGCAAGGGTAGATATCAGTCCGCCATAAAACCAGCTACCACAATTTTTAATAACAGATTTTTTTTTTAAGTTTATGAAAGTTTTCTACATTGTGCAGGTCAATTTTGAAAGGTTATGTTGTCCTAGAAATTCATCTATTTCCCTTGCATTATCAAGTTAAGTTGCACTTAATTTTTTTTAATAATTCTTCCATTAAACTTTAAACATTTTCTTGAATTAAGGCCATCTCTACCTTAGCATGAATTTCTCTGACACTCTACAGTTCAGAATTGGAGAGGGGGGCATATTTTGTTTTGCATTTTTCAGTGACAAAGGCTATATTTCCCAAACAATTAAACCATTTATTATTATAGAATTATTATGACTTAGATATATCCCAAGTCTAAGGGTTGAGAGTTCCTCCCAGTTCATTAGTGAAAGGTGATCTATTATCCTCACACAGCATGTTTTCTGTTCCAAAAACAACAAGATATATAAAAATAGATTTGTAAAACCCAGCATCCCGTAAACTGAACAACGATGCCCTAAGTTATCTGGTCCTAGGGTCCAGTGCGGAATCCCAGGTCTAGATACAAGGATAGGACACTACAAAATCCTCAACACTATGCGCCATCAAATTGTCTCCACTGGCAGAACCCACCACCTAAAAACTTGCAGGGCATTTACTGTGACGGTCCTCTGCAATCTCGGTGCTCAGAGAAACTCTTGCTCTGATTCTGAAATGGACCAGGTAGCCTGGTCCAACAATGGATGAATTTTCTGGACTCATGGTAATTCACAGTATCCCATGATGTTCTTTCAGGTGAAAACTAGGTGTAAAGTGCTTTTGTGAATCTTATCAACATTTCACACCCTGTGGGTGTTCCATGAAGTACTCCTCTGTAATACAAGGCCACAAGGTCACTTGGAGGACCTTCAAGATGTGTTTTAAAAGGTGACGTTGGGGGACTTCCCTGGTGGTCCAGTGGTTAAGATTCTTCCCTTCCACTGCAGGGGGCGAGGGTTAGATCCCTGGTCAGGAAACTAAGATCCGACATGCAGCACGACATGGCCAAAAAGTAAAAATTTAAAAAAAATTTTTTTTAAATATGACTTTGGGAGTCATTCATGACGATCTACCTCTGCCTGGTTATCACCTGGAATTGCATCTCCCGCTCAGTTTTTGAAAAGCACCAGCCAGGAACTGCTTTGTTGGCTTATAACTGGAGATGGATCCGAACCACATGAAATACAAAGGTGGGTTCTGGAAACGTTTGAGTATTCCTGCCTCTCAGCTTTAAAGGACAGTATTCTTTCAAAAATCTACTCTAAGACCCAAGCACCTTTGTTTCTGTTTCTCTCTCTACAGCAATATCTCAAAGATGACTTCTTGGTTCAATGTGAATCGTGGTCTCTCCTAAAAATCCAATGCCAGTTCCACAAAGTTTCCATCTTCTTTTCAGAGATAAAATCCCCTAAATCTGCTGAGATGGTCTTGGCATCTCTTAGCATTTCTTCCCCCTGCACCCTGCACCGTGTGGCACGCGGGATCTACTTCTCTGACCAGGGTTCGAACCTGGGCCCCCTGCATTGGGAGCTCGGAGTCTTAACTACTGGGACACCAGGGAAGTCCTGTTAGTTTTGTTTTCTTATCAAATTTGCCCTATAGCGTTTTTACCTCTTAATTTGTTACTGTTATTAACTGTTTCCTGTGTAGCATCCTTTATCCTCATTTCCACGGTACAATGCTACTTTCCAGTCAAGTTTTGGAAAAACTTCTTCTAGGATATTTCAAATTGTCTGTGATTCTCTTCAGCTCCATCCTTGCTTTTTTTTCTCCCTCTGGCCGTGCTGTGCAGCTTGTGGGATCTTAGTTCCCCAAGCAGGGATCAAACCGGGCCCTCGGCAGTGAAAGCGCAGAGTCCCAAACACTGGACCATCAGGGAAGTCCCCAATCCTTGCTTTAGACTTGAAATTCTTAAAAAAAGAAAGCAACCCTATTCTATGCATCCCTCTGTCATAGTCACAGAGTAAAACACATTGTAGGTGTCAACGTGTTCTGAATCATATTGAATCTTAGAGGATTTTTTTTTTTTTTCAGGACGTATTTCTGTTTTTCCAAGATCCTCATTATAAATCTTTTCTTCTGGAAATGCTCCCTGAATCACGTTATCAAGCCCTCTCCCTACCACGACTCATTGTTACTTTACTCTTTTTCTGGATGAGGAAAGAAATCAGGCATGTCCATTTCTCAGTTTCTATAGTTTCACGTTAAAGATGAACAACACAGGAATCGCAAAGAAATTATGTCTTTGAAACTGTACTCTGTGTTTTCTTTAACTGAAGCGATCGTTTTTTAAAAGCTGTTCTTGCTTATTCATAACCAGTTTGGTAAATAAGAACAGTTGTGTTTTATGGCTGACCGAATAAACTGAGTGGAGATTTAAAAAAAGGATTTTATATTCGGAGCGCTAGATCCAAGCAACATGCTTCCAAGCCCACAGAACACATGGCCGTACCACAAGAGATCAATTTCCCCACTCGAAAAGATAACTTAGCAACCAAGGCCCAGGAAAGAACAATGCAATGTCAGTCACAGCTTTCCAAAATAACAACCATGCCCACTTATGTTAACATATCTAAAAACCAGTAGGTGGGACTTCCCTGGTGGTGCAGTGGTTAAGAATCTGCCTGCCAATGCAGAGGACACGGGTTTGAGCCCTGGGTTGGGAAGATCGTACATGCTGCAGAACAACTAAGTCTGTGCGGCACGACTACTGAGCTTGCACTGTACAGCCCGAGAGCCACAACTACTGAGCCCACATGCTGCAACTACTGAAACCTGGTCCCCAAGAAGAGAAGCCACCGCACACAGAAGCCTGCACACCGCAAGGAAGAGCAGCCCCCGCTCGCCGCAACTAGAGAAAGTCTGTGTGCAGCAACAAAGACCCAATGCAGCAAAACAAAAAATAAAAATAAATTTTAAAAATAAAAAATAAATAAAAAATAAAAATAAAACCCAAGAGGTGTAGAAACCATAAATTGGCATTTGCTTTGAGATGTTTTAAAAATGCACGGACCTGTCTGTAATCTCAATTTTATTTGCAAAGCCATGCCTCTCACGACTCCAGTGACTACAGATGGGGTGAGGGCATTTGGGACAAACCACGGCCCAGAATTTTCAGGAGATGCAGCCAAAGATTCCCAGCTGAGGTTCAGGATCACCTGTGTTTCACGAACGCTATTTCGTCAGCAGTTCTCCAACTTTATTATCTCAGGACCTCTCGACATCCTTAGAGGCAGCTTGGGAGATTATATCTTGTGTGGTTTAGCCCAGTGGAAATGAAAACTGAGACATTCCTATCATACTTCGTGAGTAATGCTATGTGAAGGCATAAATAACGTATTTGTGGAAAATAAACAGATTTTACAGAACAAAATGGAAGGTGTGAGAAGAGTTACTGTTTTATGCTCTTGCCAGTCACTTTAATACCTGGCTTCCTAGCAGACGCTTGGATTCTAATGTGCGTCCCTGCACTCAATCTGTTGTCGTATGTTGTTTTGGTTGGAGGCCATGAATAAAACCCAATCTTGTAGAGATATTTTGCTGGAAAAGCTTTTTTTTTCAGAGTCCTGTAGACATTCTTCTTCAGGACTTCATCCAAACTCTAAAAATGTGTCATTTCTTCAAGATGACTTGACACTTGGAGTCTAGAGTCAGTATTGATGACCTTTTTGTAGGCTGTTTTATTAAAAACCACGGGTCTGTCTTGCATTTTGAAGGGACCTTTTAGCCAGGCATGATTTTAGAACAGGATGTGACTCATTTACAAAATACTGCTTCCGAATGTTATGCAGATCTTCTAAATATTCACATACTGTATCATGCAGCATTAAACATCTCATTTATTAAAATCACCCTAAGTCTCCTCAGCATAGTCTGTAAGTATTGGGGGGGGCTTTCAAACATTATCATTGGGAACAATGACCGTCAGGCATCATTCTTGGGGTGACCAGCTCATTTGGGTCACTTCTGAAAACATATCTTCCAAATCCTCACGTCTGGAGTTTCCTCAAGTCGCTGAAACCATGACATTGTTACATCAGGACGTGACACCCACCTCCCCTCTGTCATATACAATACTGAGACGACATATACCCTCAGAGCTGAGGATTAAGACTCTTTCTTACCCCATGGAGGACATCCTTAAGTGAAACAGGCTTCTTGTAAGCTACCTACATAAGCAGAGGAGAACAAAACCAAAACCAGCACCGTTTCAGGATCACTGAATTAATTTGTGCTAAGGGACCTGCCGTTTCGCATTGCACAGCTCTTGCACTATCAGGACAAAAATCAAGCCAGTGAAAAACAGCAAATATTACCCTAGCATTATGAGCAAAACAGTTTTGACTTAAACCCTAAGAAAGTTTGAAGGGTCCCAGGGGTCCATGAATGATGCTTAATAAGAGTGTCTTAGGAGGGCCTGGTTCCCACTAATATTTTTAACTATATAAGGTGTGCTTTTCTTTCCTTGGAAATTATTACCTCCTAACTGCTCCTGCATTGGACAGATTTTTAAAGACCCATGTGTGATGTCTGGAAAGCTGTCTTCATGCATGCCTGGTCTCCTACCACACCTGAAGCATTTGCATCTGCAAAATCGGCTACCATCTCTTCGGGTCAGGAAAGCATCTTGAAAGCAGCCCAATCAATGGAAAATCATTGTCACACATCATCATCTTCCAATCTCCAGAAGGAACAGACTTACGCTCTTAGGAACTATACAGGAACTCTATACACTCAAGATTCATTGCACAATGAAGGAGGGTGCTGAGTAGAAAGATTGCCTGACTGGAGAGACTGAATGAAGCTGGGCTCAGGAAAGAGCAGACAGAACAGGCAGTGCCAATCCATCAAGAGATGTCTTCAGGGAGGCTAGTGGTTCCAGGAGAACTCTTAGAAGCGAGTCCTAAGGATGAATTCCAGCGGAAAGGCAGAAGAGGTTCAGAAAAGAGAAAAGGCAAAGCTCTAGTAGCTTCTATGATCTCCCTTCTGTGTGTCGACCAGCACAGCCGATTGACACGTAGGATAACATGGAAATTTTTGCTGGTGGCAGTGAGTGACGAAAAGGCCGTTTCCTACTTTCCCACCGCAGCGTGAATCAGCCACCAGCCTACATACCCTTCACTTTCCTCTCTCTTGACCTTAGAGCACACAGACCCCAAGGAACCCTCCCAACCTGAAGCGTCGAACACATGTTAAAGCTTAGTCGAACCACTGAAGAGAGAAGCTGGATTTTCAACAACCCTGGTGATCAGATCTGCACTAGGTGGTCCTTGGTCCTGACCAAACAGTGACATTCTCTATACCTATAAAATCAGCCCAAAGAAACAGGTCTGCTTGGAACCACCTTGGGTGCTTTCTTCTGCATACACTTAAGACAAACACTTTTGAGAATCTGAGGAAGTATATGGCTCCTTTAAATGAACACATGCACACACACAGTTTTATCCACTAGCAGGGGATTCGTAAACCCTCTAAAGCTTATCCACGATGCCGAGTTAAGGACCCCCGATGAAGGGTATCAGGCTGATGCTTAGTCTAAAGCGGGATGTCCCTACAACATTCTCCTAGCATCTTTAATTCGGTATGTTGGGAGATCCCAGCCCTGCGCGAGTGTATTAGGATGTTATTATTAACTCCTGACACAGCAATACCTAGGAGTTACTTTCTGCAAATGTCAACGCTGGGACACAAATTTAGTTCACGTGGATGATACGTTAAGCACGAAATGCAGCAACCAAGCAATGCTGAACTAGCTCTGCGCCTCACTTCTCCTGTCAGTCTACTGCTTCTAGTTACGCAAATGAAACCTTGCCGTTGGCTAGATCTCATAACTCACGCCCTACAGGACATCAGTGGGCAACTGTTTACTGCAACAGTGCCACACAGGCAGGGCTCCGTGAGGTCCTCCCAACCCACGGCATAGCACACCTTATCAACAAACACACAGCAGGGGAAGCTGGGACGAAGTGGGAGAGTAGCACTGGCATATATACGCTACCAAAATAGATGGCTAGTGGGAAGCTGCTGCAGAGCACAGGGAGATCAACTCGATGACGGGTGATGACTTAGACGGGTGGCATAGGGAAGGTGGGAAGGAGCCACAGGAGGGAGAGGATGTGGGGATATATGTGTACATATAGCTGATTCACTTGGCTGTACAGCAAAAACTAGCACAACAGTGTAAAGCAATTATATTCCAATAAAGATCTTAAAAAGAAAAAAGAAACAACATGAATGAAGATTCAAGGCTCATAGTAGGAAGGAGGAGTGAAGAGGAAAGAGTATATGTAATGACAGTGCGCTGAACTGCAGAATATCAGAGATACTCTAGGCTTGGGGACAGGCGACTTTTGACTAAGGTGCAGAAATCACTCCCTTGCAGAAATGGGGTCTAGGCTCAATGGCCCAAGGCAGAGTGAGGTTACCGCCTGATTTCTAGGCCTGGTTCTTCTAGGGGAAGTTGGGTCCCATTCATTGAAGTCTCCATGGGCATACGGTCTGGGGTCTACATAGCGTCAGCCTGAGGGATCAAAGATATTTGATTTTTTTTTCCCCAAAGCAAGAAGCGTTCTGATGAGAGCTACAGGAAACTCAGCGTGACACACTGGAAGATCTATCCTACAAGCAGAATGGCAGTGAATGTATCTTCCAGCTAAGGAACTCTCTCACAGTCCCCTTCTCTGACATCTTTGCCGTAGCCTGTCCACACTAACCAAGAGAAGGAGCATATTTATGTACCTAACTGGTCCCCCTATTGCCCACCACTCTTAGATTATAAACGGCCCAGGGAAGGGGCATATTCTATATTGGGTGCTTCTATTCAATTCATTAGACAAGCGCTTATTGAATATCTTCTGCTAGTCCAGAAATGCAGCATGCAATATGCACATGGATTTGTGTATGGGAGCTCAGGGAAAGATGGATGGGAGAAGAAAAATACAAGAATAAATACCAGGGCTTCCCTGGTGGCACAGTGGTTAAGAATCCACTGCCAACGCAGGGGACATGGGTTCAAGCCCTGGTCTGGGAAGATCCCACATGCCGCAGAGCAACTAAGTCCGTGAGCTGCAACTACTGAGCTTGTGCTCTACAGCCCGCGAGCCACAGCTATTGAGCCCATGTGCCACAACTACTGAAGCCTGCGTGCCTAGAACCCGTGCTCCACAACAAGAGAAGCCACCACACTGAGAAGCCCGTGCACCACAACGAAGAGTAGCCCTCCCTCTCTGCAACTAGAGAAAGCCCGTGCAGCAACAAAGACCCAACACAGCCAATAAATAAATAAATTCATTTAAAAAAAATAAATAAATACCCTATGGTTTACTGCCCCCCCCCCCCAATACACACACACACACACACACACACACACACAGAGTTCCCAGGCTGGCTGGCAGAGAGCTGCAGACATGCATTACCAAAAAACCATGTCATTACGCTACAAGAGAGGAGTCTTAAAAACGCTGAAGGAGCTTGGGTATGTTGCATTGAAGCACCACGCACCCTGCTGACACTCTAAATAAGAACTGGATGAGAAAGGAGTTCAGATGAAAAGCCAAGACACCTTCCTGCACTGCAGAAAGTGCCACGTCAAGTGGAAATCAATACAGGAGACAGTTATCGACAGTTGACTGGGATATAAGACTTCACGGAGCCTCAGAGAAATCCAACGACGAATTAACACATGCCATGTTCCCGGGAAACAAAGGTGGACTGTCTTACTGAATGTGTTGCGCAATTTTGGGACCAGGACATGTCAGTAAACGATAAAAAGAAATAGGTGAAATATTAACAAAACAAGTACAAAATATGTAAGCTTTCACCGTAGAGCCTCGAAGGTAAAACCTAACATATTTACGAAATAAGTGACATGGTGATTTCATTTAAAAGGCAAATTAAGCTAAAGGAAACTGACAGCCGAATCTCTCAACACACTGCACTAACACAGAGGATGCAAATGTATTCCACGGCAATGACTGTCATCTCAAAAGCTGGTTTTCCTTCTGAGCTATCTGAACCATGTGGGTTTCAACGTGTCGCTCCTACTTTTGGTGGAGGTGCCTTCAGGATTATATACCTTGGTCAGTGTCTAACCTCACTGGATAGGCAATGACAATGATTTTGTACCTAGCGTATAGCTGACTTGTGTGTCTCATCCCATACACTTGTCAGTGGCAATTTTAAGGGTGTGGCCACTCCAAGTAACAGAACATCAAAACGTTCGTAGTCCAGAAAGAGCTAGACATGCTTGCCGGCTAGTGGTTGTCTATACTGTCATTCTGCAAAAGACCAAAGGGCTGACTTAGTAGAAAATGCATCTGATCCAAGAAGCGAGCAGGCTTCATACATGTTTTATTTGTGAATAACTAAAAACCAGCACTTTCTTTTCACAAAATCACTTATGAAATCACCTCAGTCAGAACGAATTCACTTCACCGGCAAGCTTTAACACGGGTTAATTTCAGACTTCCCTGGTGGCGCAGTGGTTAAGAATCTGCCTGCCAACCCAGGGGACATGGGTTCAAGCCCTGGTCTGGGAAGATCCCACATGCCACGGAGCAACTAAGCCCGTGCGCCGCAACTACTGAGCCTGTGTGCTGCAGCTACTGAAGCCCACGTGCCTAGAGCCTGTGTTCCACAACAAGAGAAGCCACTGCAATGAGAAGCCCCTTTACTGCAACGAAGAGCCAAAAAAATAAACCAACAACAACAAAACAAAAACACCTGGTTAATTTCAAGTTTCTCCTTAAGGCTGTTCTGACTCTCCTTATCAGATTCTGCCGTAATACGAACCTCCACCAACCTAGAATCCCCCCTTCTCCAGCCATTGTCTGTCTCTACTCTTTCTCCTGCTTGGAATGCCACCTGAGTGCCACAGGTGAAGTTAATTCCCAATTTTAATGATTAGAATATAATGCTCAATCTCACACAACAAGAATTCCCTTACTTTAAGCCTCCCTCACCTACAAAGTCCAGACTTTATGACTTTGAAATCCAGACCCACCACAGGCTCACTTTTCCAACCTTAGGTCTCCGATTTTACTTTCACGCATCCCAACTGACAAACCAGATAACAAATTCCCTTAGGAGTGTACTGTGCCTTAATGTCCTCCTTTAGGACTTTCTCCAACACAGAATATGTTCACCTCGTCAACAGAATGTAGCCAAATGAGCCTTGTCACTCACAGGGACCCAACACTGAATTCCTGTCTTCCCTCTGATTTCAGCACTGTGGGAGCGAACAGCTCCATGACCCAGTTTAGGTGATCTCTAGCCAGGTCCAAGGCTCCCCCCATCCCATTTAAGACCACAACAAGGTCATGCCCGCAACTCAACACCCTGGGGATCACCCTCAAACTAAGAAGATGTGAGAATCAGGGACTTTCCTGGTTGCTTAGTGGTTAAGAATCCGTCTGCCAATGCAAGGGACGTGGATTCCTTCCATCCCTGGTCCAGAAAGATCCCACATGCCATGGAGCAACTAAGCCCGTGTGCCACAACTGCTGAGCCTCCTCCCTAGAGTGTGCGAGCCACAACTACTGAGCCCACGTGCTACAACTACTGAAGCCCACGTGCCTAGAGCCTGTGCTCTGCAACAAGAGAAGCCACTGCAATGAGAAGCCCACGCACCGCAATGAAGAGTAGCCCCCACTTGCCACAATTAGAAAAAGCCTGCACGTAGCAATGAAGACCCAATGCAGCCAAAAATAAATTAATTAATTTTAAAAAGAAGAGGTGAGAATCAGCAGATAATTGACCCCAAGTTCATATATCCTTGCTTACCAAAAGATTTTACCAAAAATGTCTCAATGGCCTTTACATAAGAGGTTCAACCATGACCTCTCTCTCTGATCCATTTTTAATATTAAATAGTAGTATGTTTGGCTAGATGGCTACAAAATTAACGTCCTACCGGCCTTTCTTTTTATAAAGAAATATAAGAGACGTATGTTTTAGAAGTATCTTTTCTGTAAGCGGTGTTTCAAAAGTCAATAGCTGACGATTTGGGGTGACTATCCGGAAACCAGTTAAATAGAAAAGCCAGCTCCACTGCAATTTTATCTTAAGAAGTGGCTGAAACAGAAAAGGAAATTGCCATCAAACACAGAAGATTGCTTTCGTGCAATTTCTCCGTTTTATGTTCAAAAAGCATTTATTTTCAGAAACATTGTCTGTCTTTTCCTTTCCGAGGGATCAAATTCCCAACTCGTGCTTGAGTCTCTCTTTGCTTAAATGGCCTTAGAATTAAACTCTACAATGCCTTGCTTCTTCAAAGCACCCACCTCCCGCTCCGGTGAAATTCCTGTCTCTTAGAACAGAAGACACCAAAGGATCTTCAGTTTCCCTGGGAAACTTGGATGACACAGCCACATCACACACGTCGAACCAGACTGCTTCATCTCCTATTCCTTTTTTTACAGATGCGCATAGGTAAGAAAACCTTTAGAGCTCTGTGCCTAGCATTACATGGGGCAGCAGGATGAAAACCCAGACAAAATAACCCCACACAAAGAACCCCTGGAGCTAAGTACACTTAAGTTGAGTTGGCACCACTTAGATGGAGCAAATTGTGGAGAAAAGCTACTCAGCTGTACGAACGTACCCTAAATCTTCTCCTTTCTCCAAAACCATCTGATAAACTGCCTTCCGACTGCTAAAATCTCCTCTGGGACGGTATTAGACCACCACCCTCAGAGCTTGTTTCTATACAGTCGACTGTGAAATGGGCTGAAATGGGCTGGCCACGGACAACGGCTTTCCCAGCCCCCAGAACTCTGCACCCATGTCTCAGCCTCGCTGACTAGCGTTTCTGCTCAGCTTTTCAGATACACCAGAGGAGGGATAAAAAAGAACGAAAATTAACGACACTGGGCTTGCTGGGAAAGTGATTCTCAATTATTAATAAAAAAAAAATTACTTTGTTACTCTCTAAGAGGAAGTTCACATGGAACATTCCCCATTTCCCCCAAATTGAAACGAGAGTGCAAAATGGAAATTAAACTCACGTCAACTACAATCCTGGAGGTGCATTCAGCCTGCCCCTACTGCATCCATCTCTATTGAGAACCACCTCAAGTTTGGGGAAACACACCAAAACACTCCTCCTACCCCACGAAAGCAAACAGAGGCTGTTTTTCACAGTCTGCTATAGAGAGGGTGTCAACATCATCACTTAAGTCTGCAACAGATTCTAAAGCAGGCAGAGTAGAAAACAGTATAGAGATTAAAAAGGATGGGTTCAGATGTGCACTGATTGGAGGCTATTAGCTGGAGGACCCGAAGGCAGAAAACTAGAAGTGGGAACCTCATGTGGGAGTTTGGGGAACATACTTCCCCTTCTCTGGTGGGTCCTGTATTGGCAGGGAGGCCAAAAAATTAGAGACCCATTCTGGGATGACTTTTGGAGAAGCTGTGTAGAGCTACTTGCTGAGTATGTGATAGGTTTCAGTTCTATTGCCACATATGGTCTGTCCATTGTCTGTTTGTGTACTCAATCTCTCAAGTTAATTTCCAACGTCACATCACTTACAAATGATGATGCCTTAAGGTTAGTAATGTATGTATGTACAAGAACAAAATAGATTTTAAAGAAATGATAAATTGCAAATCACCTGTTAGCCAAACCAATGGCATAAATGTAAGTTACTACCGTGATTCCTAGAGGCTGGAAGAGATCTTGGTGGTATTTGGAGCTGATTCTTTAGTTTTCTAAATAATGAAGAACAGAGTGTCCTTGTTTCTAAAACGAGGAACAGAATGGCAAATTGACTTGCCCAAGGACACAGAACCAATAAAAGGCATGGTCTGGGTGAGGTTTTCAGTGCTTGGTGTGTACAAATCACGATCCTCTCTCTAAAATATCTTCACCGGGAGGGTGTTCTCAGGGGGTCCCCACTTCAATGAAGCTTTACTTTAAATCTGAAATCCACATGTTACGTTAGGTAGAACTAGAGTCCTAGCCATACATAAAACGTTTGCTTGGCATCCTGTTCACACAATGTAAACTATTTGGGAGTTCCCTAGCAGTCCAGTGGGTAGCACTCCAGGTTTTCACTTCCAAACACATGGGTTCAATCCCTGGTTGGGGAACTAAGATCCCACAAGCTGCGTGGCGTGGCCAAAAAAAAAAAAAAGGAAACTATTTGACTTTGACTCCTGCTATCAAATGGTAATGTACAATTCTGCCTGTTAAAACGAGCTATCCAACAAATGTACACAGACTCTGACTTATAACGTGGTGG
The DNA here is from genome assembly GCF_030028045.1 of Hippopotamus amphibius kiboko. Taxonomy (NCBI): domain Eukaryota; kingdom Metazoa; phylum Chordata; class Mammalia; order Artiodactyla; family Hippopotamidae; genus Hippopotamus; species Hippopotamus amphibius. The sequence goes on from NC_080203.1 coordinate 132,068,405, forward strand.
GTAATAACACATCTTGACAGGCATATCGAATGTGTTTGCAAAGTTCCTAACTTGCATACTTGTCGAAGATGGCAAAAAGCAGCTATTAATTAGTTATGGTTAATAACCTAAACACATAAGGTGAGCCTGTTATGTAATTAAAGACAAGAGCATCATTACATAGCTGTCTATGGGAGGGAGATGCCGTGCTTTTTGTTTTAAGCACTATTGATGCACTGCAGTTACTCCTTCCCTTTCTTTGATTTCCTGTGCATCTTGAAAGAAGCAAAGTCTATTTCTAGAGAGGGAATCTTGCAAACAATGCTCCGACTGTAAATGCATGCAAATGCAGCGCTTCACTTTAATTACCTCGTTAGCTAGCGTATGCGCAGTCACTTCCAAGGTTTCGCTGATTAGCAAATGATCTCAAATAATTATTATTTCCTCTACAATTACAATGATTCAGAGCCACGGCTTCCAGCCCAGAGCCTGTACTGCCTCTCACCCCTGGTCCGCTCCTCTGAAATTATGCCACTTCGCACGGCCCAAATTAGCAGTGAGGCCACCTCAGTTTAAATAAATCTCCATCACCTTTTTCCTTGATGAAATTGCAAGCCAGGCTCTCGCAACGGCTACAAGGCACGAAGGGGCGTAAAACTGGAAAATAGGGTCTGTGATGTGGTGAGAAAAACCTTGTGTACCCTCATTTGATTTCTAACAACCCCTGCCAGATAAACCTTTTCCAAACCAATGCTGCATGTGTCAGCTTTCAAAATTCGTACTTGCTGTCTGAAATCAGAATTCTCAAAACATTCGAGACAGTGTTTCAAGAAAATAATTTGAAAATAATGGCAAGATGAGATGGAAGTGGCAAGGTGCACATCATCAGGGTATTGCTTTGTGAGGCGCAGGGAAGACGAAAAGGTGTAGTTCACACTCAAGAGGAACAAACTGACGCAATGGAATAGCCCAGACAATGTGGCATGTGATTTAAGAACTCAGTCTTAGCGAAATGTGATAAAGCGACACTGGTGTAGCAGGGAGTGGGATGTTTGCCATTTTTTTTTTTAAATTGCCATTTTAAAACAAATCCTTATTTCACCTGCAATGCAGAAAGAGGAAGGGTAGGAACCCTAACTCCTGGTAAATGCTTAATGACATTTGTCAAATGAATGAAAAAATGAACAAAAGAATGCAAGCCAGCAGTGAAAACTGAACAAAGTTGATTAAAGGCGCAAAGTTGAATGAGTTCCTTTCCAGAATCCTTCGGGGTAAGAAGGAAGGGGTATGTGCATTGGTTACATCTGCTGGCATCTTTTAGCAAAATTTTAAAATCCTTCCATAAACTTTCAGGGACCCATGTGGTACACAGTCACAACTTCCATTCCCCTGATCATATTCTCCTGACAAAGGATGGTTAATACGAACCCCACGGTGGCACTCACTGGAGAATCTTGGAGGAGAAGCTGCCATGTACCAGACCTGCAGCAAATAACTTTTCCATCATGAATATCCACTTTCTCATTTCTGAAATGCGCACAGTAAGATCCACCTGCAGGGCGGCCGTAAAGATGAAGGACAATTTCAATCAGCTCCCTGAAGACACAGTAGGTTTGCAGACTAAGAGTGGCTATCACCGTTAAACCCATCTGAATAAATTCCCCCTCTCCTGGCCCAGGTGATTTTACGAATTTCCACATATCCTCTAAGAATATATCTTCTTTGCTTGAATAAGTGCATGGTTTATTTATGCTGCACTTTTCTTCGATGTCTTTGTGTTTTTCCCCTTATCCAACTGTAAAGTGAAAACATTTTGAATTACTCCTGAGAACTTGCATGTACCAGCTTTCTAACATAGGAAACATACATTTTCCTCATTCAACACAATGGACTGTTGGTTACATTGTTATATTGACAGCTTGCATGTTTATTAACAGAAAAATGCGGGGGCTGTGTTTCATTTTTTTCCATGCCTCTGTGGTTTCTGAAAGGTTTAATACTTTTACCAGTCTCAATGTTTGTTTTCACAGAAGGATGTACTAAGACACAAAATATCAACTGAAGAATGAGTAAGAAATTACAGGTCACCCAGCAACTTGATTTATAATGGTAGGCTTTCAGAAATCTTTAAACACTAAGGTTTAAAAAAAGATTATTCCATGTAAAATTCCAAAGTTTCGATAATACCATTGATCAAGAACTGGCCTGTACACTGGATTAATATGAAATTACTGGTTCCCAAAATGATAAAGCATGACTTTTAACTAATTATTTACGGTACTGCATAAAACAGGGACAGCAATCCCCTATATGCACCATCAGATTCGTTCACAAGGTCCTAAATGTGACTGGTTGAGTCTACTGGGGCTATGGAAACATCTTTACATAAGTGAAATTTTCCTCAAATCAGACTTTAAGGGGGGAAAAAATCACTGGGAATTTAGAATGTCAAGATAAGGAAACAGGCTCAGGAAATTGTCTTGACTGAGGTTCTAATGAAGAATGAAGGGTTTTAAATGAGAATCCAAGTTATATGAGAATCCAGGTGCACTTATGACTTGTGCGCCATTTTTTTTTTTTTTTTTTTTTTTTTTTTTTTGGCCGCACCACCAATGCGGGATCTTAGTTTCCCCACCACGGATTGAACCAGTGCCTCCCTGCATTGGATAAGCACAGAGTCACAACCACTGGACCGCCAGGGAAGTCCCATGAGCTGTGTATCTTTTAATGAGTTCTTAGGAAAGAATCTAAGTTTGGAAACTTCTTCTACTCTGAACTTGGGTGGGTTTCTTTGCCCCCCCCCCACCCTATAGCATAAAACATTTCATTACTGTTCAGTGGGTTTGACCACCAACTCTGCTCTCCTCACAGCTGAATTTAGATGCAGAATCTAGAAAATCGGTACAGATCAACCGGTTTGCAAGGCAGAAATGGAGACACAGATGTAGACAACAAACCTATGGACCCCAAGGGGAGAAAGCTGGTGGGGGGTTGGGGGGGATGAATTGGGAGATGGGGATTGCCATATATGCATTACCAATAAGAAAATATTTATCAAATTGTACACTTTTAATATATGCAATTTATTGTATGTCAATTATACTGCAATAAAATTCTTTAAAAAACAAACAAAAAACAACAGTAACAAAGTATACTCTCATTTCAGTTCCAAACAGATTAGTTCTCTTCTTTGCTAGATGAGGTATATTGAGGTAATTCAAGGAAGTCATAATCTGAGTGAATTGCTTTTTCTGCCAACACTATTAGCTGGCAAGAGCTACTTCTAAATGTTGAAAAACCACTGGTGAGTACATCTTCAAGGATTGAGATCCTAGGTCAAATTGATTTAGAATATTCACCAGTGATGGAATCGTTAACAGTGCTTCTCTTACCGAAATACTCCCACTTCTAAGAAACTATCATTGTTTCAATGGTGGCTCAAGTTTACTATTTTTGGTGAAATGCTCTTACTAAGCGGCCACATTACATAAAATGAGATGTGGTTTTAAAGCATTTTCATAAGGATTAATCTGCCTCAGGCATTACACAACCTTGTAAATGCAACAGGAAAACAACCTTGTACTGAAAAACTTTGCCCTTTTGTCTATTTCAAAGATTCCTAACAAAACTAGGGATGCCAACAGTGAGAAACAGCTCAACATGACAAAGTTACATTATTGGTTAAGTGTGAGGAAGGGTAAGAACCTGCAAATGAAGTGATGTTTACTGTCTCCTCATTAGTGGAAACAAAATCTGCCTGCACATAACACTTAAGCTTCCTGACAAAGACAAGGTCAATCTTCTGCTGCTAAATAATAATTACTCATACTCTGTGTGCAGAGTTGGGCTGGTGAAATAGAAAAGCAAAAAAAAACAAAAGAAAAAAAAAAAGAAAATGAGAGATTAGTGAAATACTTGGATATACAACCTGAGGGTCAATAGGTCAAATAGTTGACTCTAAAATATAAGTCAAAATAAAATAGGATGGGGACATCCCTGATGGCAGAGTGGTTAAGAGTTCGCCTGCCAATGCAGGGGACGAGGGTCCGATCCCTGGTCCGGGAAGATCCCACATGCGCAGGAGCAGCTAGGCCCGTGTGCCACAACTACTGAGCCTGAGCTCTAGAGCCCTCGAGCCACAGCTACGGAGGCCCACACGCCTAGAGCCCGTGCTCCACAACAAGAGAAGCCACTGCAATGAGAAGCCCGTAACAACAAAGGGTAGCCCCAGCTCACCACAACTGCAGAAAGCCCGTGCGCAGCAACAAAGACCCAATGCAGCCAATAAATAAATAAATAAATTTCAAAAAGTAAAAAAATAAATAGGAGGAAAGTCAAACATCTACAGACACAGAGGCAGCACTGAGAAAGAAGACCATTTTCCAATGTGGTCAACTTTATTGTGGGAACAACAGATATAAATATTTTTGAATAAACAGAAAATGTAAAAAATCACAAAACAATCACTGTAAATCTAGGAGAAAACATAAGTTCTGATCACCTAGTTAAGGATAAATATTTTGTAAGGGGACTTTTAGGAAGCTATATACCATGTATCTGGCCAATCTGGAAGTTGCATTAAAACCTGTAGGTGGGACTTCTGGTTCAATGTGGTGACTGCAGCCACACATTTGCCTGCTTCCCTCCTGGTATGCTACTGAAGTAACAGTCACATTATAAAAGAAAAATGCCTGCTGTATAACACAGGGAGATCAACTGACGGGGGATGCCTTAGAGGGCCAGGACGGGGAAGGTGGGGGGGAGTCGAGGGAGGGAGGGAACATGGGGATATGTGTATACATACAGCTGATTGACCTTGGTGTACCTCAAAAACTGGTACAAGAGTGTAAAGCAATTATATTCCAATAAAGAGCCTAAAAAAATAAAAAATTAAAAAAGTAAAAGATAAATGCCAACTCCATGGTAGGATCAAAAGATGAAAGCATACCACCAACTGCCCAGAGTATTTTTTAACGGAAACGAGACTCTATGTGTAAATAAAGGATAAATGAACCCTAGAAGGTGATGTGTGTGGGACCGAGAGATACCGTGCAGCTAGAATCATGGCTGGGGGGGGCTGTATCTGGAGGTCTACCAGATAGCTGCTCACCCCAATATGGTCATAGAGCAGCTGTAGCACCAGCCCTGAGCCAAAGCCCCCAGACCTGTCTTCTCAGTAGTGAGAGAGGGGCTTCCCTCATGGCACAGTGGTTAAGCATCCATCTGTCAATGCAGAGGACACGGGTTTGAGCCCAAGTCTGGGAAGATCCCATATGCCGCAGGGCTACTAAGCCCATGCTCCACAACTACTGAGACTGTGTGCTGCAACTACTGAAGCCCGTGTGGCTAGAGCCCATGCTCTCCAACAAGAGAAGCCACTGCAATAAGAAGCCTGCGCACTGCAAGTAAGAGTGGCCCCCACTCTCTGCAACTACAGAAAGCCCTCTCGCAGCAACAAAGACCCAAAGCAGCCAATAAAAAAAAAACATAGTGAGACAGGGGACTTCCCTGGAGGTCCAGTGGTTGAGACTCTTAACTTTGAATGCAGGAGGTGCGAGTTTGATCCCTGGTTGGGGAATGTGCAACACGGCGCGACCAAAGAATTAAAAAGAATAAAATAAATAGTGAGATATTTTCACGGAAGAGCTCTTAACGCAGCTGAGGATGTAAGAAGAGAGGAAGAACAAAAACCAAGATGATTTGAGATAGCTCTATGGACAGAGAAAACAAATTGAAGGAGGGTCTACCACGGGGTGAAATTCACAGGGTCCTCACCTCCCAGAGGGAACTCATCCTTCCTTTTGCTTTTGTTGGGATCCTAAGAGCCCGTGTGACCTCCATGGGCCCCCTCAGAAAAACCTATCTGTGGATGGGACTTGTCACCCCCACATTTCTGATCCCTGGTCGGGGAACTAGATCCAGTATGCGTGCCACAACTAAGAGTCCACATGCCGCAACTAAGAGTCCACATGCCGCAACTAAGAGTCCACATGCTGGGGAAAAAAAAAAAAAGACCCAGCATGCTGCACCTAAGACCTGCTGCAGTCAAAAACAGATAATAAAGTCAATACATAATGTTTTTAAAAAGATGCCAAAGAACAACTAAAAACACACAAGACAGATATAATAGAAGAAATTTTAAAAGTCCTCTAAAAACCTGTTTAGTATCTTCAGGGAGACTCACAAGGATGTTCTGGAGAAAAGTGACATAATGTTATTTTAAAAAATGGAATAGTGAATGATAGTTACTGGATAATTCATAGAAAGTCTTATAACAGAATGAAGACAGCTAAAGAACAGATTTACCACTCATAGACTCAAACTGAGTAAACATTCCAGGACAGGAAAAAGCATGTATATATGTGTATAACGGAATCACTTTGGTGTATAGTAGAAATTAACATCGTAAGTCAACTATTCTTCAATAATATAAATTAAAAAAAAAAATATTCCTAGCTCAGTAATAGCACACTGAGTGGCCTATCAGTGACATCTTTGCCAGACCTAGGAATGAGCCTTCCTAGCACCGTGGGAGAAAATGGTCACGAAAGGCCTCCCAAAGCATGGTCCAGTTTATCACCATGAGGGGATCCCGTCAACTACTAATTGGCACTTGCCACGGGCACTTTCCCTCTAACTCTACAAGGATGAAATCCCCCGTGCTGCTGCAACTGTTGACCTTCCACATCCCCTGAAGGGAATTCAGGGTGGAGACTGTGAAGGAGGCCCTCTGGGCTTTGGAAAAATGGGCGGAACAGGTCTACAGGTAGTTAGATGTTTTCAGGAGCTGTTTTTGTGAGCCAATGCTTGCATCGCCTCGTATCTAGAAAAGCACGAAATCCCTTCACGGTGATGTCTGCTCTTCGTGAAGAGCAGAAACCCTCTACAAAAATACGTGTCTGATTGCATGTACTCCTCCTTCACCAAGATTATATATGTACTACTCTTCCCCCCTGCCTCTTTGGAGCAGTTTCTCGGAGCTCTCTGGGATGCTGTCTCCCGGGCTGCAGTCCTCATTTTGCCCCAAATAAAACTTAACTGGTAACTCTCAAAAATAGAACGAAAGAAAATAAAAAATAAAATAAATAAATAAATAATATTCCAGAACATAGAAAAAAAATGACAAAGAAATATAGGAAGTAAATTGGAGAGGGAGAGGAGAGATCGAGGAAGTAACATAACAAGCTCACAGGATTTCCAGACGAGGGACTCAAGAAACGAGAGAGGCAATACATCAAAATCACAGAATAATTTAATCATTTGTAGGAGAAATGCTCGTGACTTTGGATTGAATGAGAAGAAGGCAGCTAAATGAATAAAAAGCCACACCACAACTGATGAATGATACCCAGAGTCACAAGGGGGAAGATTAAAGGGCTAAAAGCTGACAGAGAGAGAGAAGCAGAAGATGATGTTTCTTAAAAACACGTCTCATCACTTCCCTGGGGACTGGAAAACATAAAGCTATGACTGCAAAGTTCTGTGTCTGCACCAGCGTTTTTACAGCCAACCTATTAAACAGTATCAGAACTTTTCCCAGCAATCCAGGGCTCATAATGTTTAGTGCACGTACACTTTTTCTCATAAGAACAAATCCTTTGGGATATGTTCTAGCAAAAAAAACTCCAGTAGAGGGAGAGATAAAACACTCAAGATTACAATGGATATTCAGTGAAGTACTAGTTTATAGCAGTATAAATGAACGACTGGTAGCTGGACACACCATGGATGAATCTTATAAACACGGGTTGAGTGAAAGCAGTGAGGCACACACACACAGGGACACACCAAGAGTTCCTAGTCTATGAGACCCCCTGATATCAAGTTACACAGCAGGCAGACTAATGCACTGTGACACCAGACACAGTGTTACCTCTGAGCTGGGAGGTGGCGTGGGTAGCTGCCGCGGTTCAGAGTAGCTGCCACATTTCAGAGTAGCCATGAACAGAGCTTTCAGGAAGAGAGTCATCTTCCACCTTCTTTTCTTGGTGGTGATGACCCAAGCCTGTTCATTTTGTGAAAACTCATCAAGCTGGACACTTACTGCACACTGTTCTGTGGGTTCTGCTGCAAGAAAAACTCTCCCAAAATAGAAGTAAAGAAAATGACTCCAGGGGGGTGGGGTGGGGGAGGGAAGGATTGGGGAATTGGGGTTAGCAGATGCAAACTATTATACCTAGAATGGATACACAACAAGGTCCTACTGTAGAGCACAGGGACTATATTCAATAACCTGTGATAAACCGTAATGGAAAAGAATAAGGAAAAGAATGTCTATAAAAACATATGTATAACTGAATCACCTTGCTCTACAGTAGAAATTAACACAAAATTGTTAATCAACTATACTCCAATTAAAAACAAAAAAAAAGAAAATGACGGCCTCTTAGGTTCTGTAAAATCTCCAAGGCATTGTCAGAGTTGAACCTGTATTTTCTGCAGTGAGACAAGGAAGCATCCCGGTATGAAGGATGTGGCAAACCCACACTGGGGTTTTCTCATCACCCATCCCTTGGTTTAAAGTCCACTCTGGGATGGTGAAGGCTGGCAGGAAGCATGGTAACGGTTTAGGTGATAGCATAAGATGGTAACGTCATACGGCCATCACCCTGGTTTATTAGGGCCACGAAAATTTCCTTGAAATCTGAAATATGCACGTTCAGGAAAAACAAAGGGATGAGCTTTTTGGATTGAAGGTACCAAATCCTGTTTTCAGACCACTCAGCAGCATGAGAGGAGACAGGGGACCAAGACTGTTAAGAGGGGGGAGTCGGAGGTGAGCCCACTGAACCAGAGGACAGGCAACTTCCCCGACCTCCGTCTTCTCACGAGTCATGAGGGACCCTTCAGAATCTGGAGTGAGTATCTGGGGAGCAGACAGCTCATAGGAGCGATCATAACAGCATCAAGAATGTCAAATAATCAACGGTCCATTGCTTAATGTGTTCCTCTAACTGACTAAGACACACTGGATGCGGGGAGAGGAAGGGACACATGACGTGTATAGGGCCCCATCTTCCCAGTGAGGAATGGCCCTCCCTCTAAGCTAAATGGCTGTGGTGGCCCCGCCAGGTGTACGCACCCACGTGTCTCTCCACATCAACCGTGAGCCCCGTTAGGGCTCTCAGGTACAGGTGTCCACTGTCTCCCATCCAAAAGGATGCTCTTGAGAGCTGGACCTGGCTGATCACGACGGCTCATTCCTCTGCTGTGTTCACCTGTCCCAGAGATGGGACATCGTCTCAGCAGGTCTAATACGTGTTCTTCAGACAAGTTTTGTGTACAGAAGCAGAGAGTGACAAAGGGTAGCAGAAGTGACCACCCCAAATATGCTTCTTTGGCATAAGGACTTTTTTTGAGCTGATTATTTTGAGAAATAGTAGACAGGGGAGAAGCTCTGACAACAGAGCAGAAGTGAGTCTTTTGAAACAGATGTTTACATTTATAAAGGAAATCTTCATGTGTAAGGGTGCGCCCCATTGAGTACCAGGAAGAGGACATGCTACACCACAACAGAATCTTATCAGTGGAAAAGGCACCAAGTTCAATCGGCATAGCAAACCTTATCCTTGTTTACTGTAATTTCCATGGTAACCCCACCAGGACTGCTCTGCCCACCCCCACCCCCCACACACACACTCTCTCTCACTTCTCTTTCTTTCTCTTTAGCTGAAGATGGTATGTAAGCTGGTGCCTTAGTCTCTATCAAGAAGTTACTCATCTTCTCTGGGTATCTCCCACATCGACATGAGATAGACATATTAATAAACTATCTGTGGTTCTCTTGTGGATCTGTCTTTTATTACAGCAGGGCTCAGCCAAGAACTCAGAAGGGTAGAGGGAAGATGATATTTCCTTTTCTGATTAAGCTGGCTTGTGCTAGGTTATCTGTCCCTTGCCACCAAAGCCTCCTTTAATATAAACAGAATAAATGATACTGAGATGCACCTTGATAGGTACATCTGAGGCATTTTTGAGTGGATGCTTTTTAATCCCATTTTCAAACAATGACGTTGCATTTCTTTTTTTATACACAATCTATTTTAAGGTATTTACGAATCCCAGGGAGATATAGAAATTCAGAACTGAGAAAACCATAGAGGAAAAAGAGAGCTAAGTGGGTAATGAAAATAGATTTTCAAGCAGGCGCACGCGCCCAAGAAAAGAAACGAGAACATGTAAGCGACACTGTTGTACAAGCATCCTTACACACCGCAGGCCAGGGAACAGCTGCAAGTAGCTACACACACACAAATAGCCATTTGTGATTAAAACTGATACCTCTGTGAACAAGATCCCCGCGCCCCCCCCCCCCCCCCCCAATACACATACTGTGACATTAGCTCTGACAGGGCAGGAATTTGTGTGTCTCTGTGCAATGCTGTACAATCCCTCCCACCTAGAGAGCTATAGTCACACAATAGGTGCTCGATAAATATGGTGACAGAATGAAGCAAATCTGCTTCTCAACAGATTCTGCATTTCCAATCACGCAATTCCTAAGTTCTCCTACAAGCCCCAATAGTTTGAGTTGAAGGGTTCAAGAACATCCCACCCCAAAATATGCCCCTTTGACATACAAGTTCTTTTGAGCTAAAGGCAATTAAGAACCAGCAGACTCAGGAAAAGCTCTTTACCTTCCCCTAACTGCCTAAACACAGAGTAGACAAATGTCCCCTTTCATAAAGGAAATGTGTATTTATAAAGGAATGTCCATTTGCAAAGATGCCACGCCCAGAAGAGATCTACTCCCAGAGACAACTCTTATCACCCGAGAGACTCTTATCTTCACAAGGAGAGAATCCTTATTTACCATACACTTCCTCCCTCACCTTCACGAAGTCACCTTGATGAGACCTTACAAGACCAACAGGGGGTGGCAGGATCCAGAACGCAAGGACAGACAGTCACCCTACCAAATATACCACATTTGACTTGTGTTTCCAGGCTCCCTTGGTTCAGAGGAGCCAAAATAGGAAACAAGAGATGATAAAGTTGTCAGCTGCAAATTGTCACGTGCCATCTACCTCGACAAGGATTAAATCATGGCCTGCTACAGATGCTGACCTTCCACACCCTGAAAGGAGTTCAGCGTGGAGATCAGAAATGAGGCCCTCTGTGCTCTGGGACAAACGGGCAGAACAGGTCTTCAGATGGATAGATATCATCAGGAGAATATTTTATGAGCCCAATTCTTGCATCTCCTCGTATCTAGAAAAACACTAAAATCCTTCACGTCTGTTCGTCGTGACTAGAGGTAACCTGCACGAGAAACAAAGAAACCTTTTGCAAAAAATATATGTACTCCCCCTTCACCAAAATCACACTGGCCTTCCCTCCCACCTCTTGGAAGCAGTTTCTCAGAGCTGTCGGAGATGTTGTCTCCCAGGCTACAGTCCTCATTTTGCCCCAAATAAAACTTAACTCACAACTCTCACGTTGTGCTTTTTTTTTTTTTTTTTTTTTTTTTGTCGGCAGAGTGTTCACGTCAGCTCAAAATTATGTAAAGAAAGAAAAAGAAGTAGTTTTGCATATTAGGGGACGACAAGGCATCATATGCCATAAAGCCTTAGAAGAATACTTGGATGAAATAAAGAACGACTGCTCCTCTCTCTGTCTCCTTCCAATCCTCTTCCTCACGTGCCCACATTCAGGTCTAGATTAGAAGGTGAATTTAGTATTTACAATAAGATGCATTAAAGAACCTCCCTCGTGCACAGTGGTTAAGAATCCACCTGCCAATGCAGGGGACACAGGTTCAATCCCTGGTCCGAGACGATCCCACATGCCTCGGAGCAACTAAGCCCGTGCGCTACAACTACTAAGCCTGTGCTCTAGAGCTTGCGTGCCACAACTACTAAGTCCACATGCTGCAACTACTGAGACCGCATGCCGCAACTACTGAAGCCCGCATGCCTAGAGCCCATGCTCCGCAACAAGAGAAACCACCTGAATGAGAAGCCCACACTCTGCAAGGAAGAGTAGCCCCCGCTCACCACAACTAGAGAAAGCCCTCGTGCAACAAAGAAGACCCAATGCAGCCAAATAAATAAATAAATACATTTATTTTTAAAAAAAGATGCATTAAGGTGTGTATTTCTCGCATCAAGATTATTCTCTTCCAGATCAGTGATCATTTCAACATAAATGAAGTGAGTAGAGCTCTTTCCAGTCAATGCATGTTACTAGGAATTACAGTGTTTGCATACTTGGGAAAGCCAGAGTAGGCACTAACGTCTTCTGCAGGTAACCTGGGGGATAGTTACTGCTGTGAACGAGGAATATTTTTAAAGGAACTAACAGCAAATACTTTATTTCCTTATATCACGAAAGTTAAACTGGAGAAACAAATGGACTGTCTATGGGACGACAGAGCCAGAGGCATCCTCTTTTCTTGACAATGACCTTGGTGGGGCGGGGGGGGACACTGCCTCCCTCTTTCTGCCCAAGAGAGCCTGGCGTAGGTGTAACTTGCCACCCACAAGACAAGGAGCCTCGCAGGGACCGGCACTGACACACAGCTTCCCCTGCAGGCTGGCACCTCCAGGGTTCTACAGGAAGGTGTTCTCTACAAATAGAGCCACCACAAATACGGCGACTTCACAACCTCCCTGCGGTACTCTGTGTCCCTACCCCATCAGCATGCACCTGCCGCCAGCCCTAGCACACCTCTCCCCGGGATGCTGAGAGCCAGGACGCCAGGCAACCTCCCTCTGCCTGAGCGCCCCAGGCCGCCGCTGAGACCCTGGGCTCTTTGCCTGGGAGCTGGGCCTGAAAACGAATAATCTGAACATGATTGCAAGAATGCAGTTTGGAGAGGGAAGGTCATTTTAAGGCATTTTTCTAGGTACCTGTGCATTCTGTGAAAACGTAAAAAGATCCTGCCTGTAGACATACAAGGTCTAATACTCAGTTTATCTTCCAGGAAGATTCCAGTAACTCTCCTCTTTGCTGTCAACTCAAAATTTAAACATAGAGCCCCAAAACAAAGAAAAATTAATTTCCTCAATGGTCCATTTCTTGGAAAGTTACTTACAACATTTACAAAAATGGCATATAAATGGTTTTAAAGATGACCCTTTTAGATCCGGGATTATCTCAAATAGTTGACAAAATTAGAAAAGACATTGCTGTTCATCATCTATACACTCGTAAATCATATATACATACATGTACATGTACACACATAAAGCACTACATACCATATATAACATCATATTACATTCAAAAGCACTATAATGTTATATATATATTGTTATACAATAATAAGATAATATGTATTCTATCTAGCATGACAATAATTTATAACATGAATCTCTGTATTATATAAAACATCATAGTAATCTAACATATATCATATATGGTAATATGTCAACATAGTGTAATATATTACGCTAACTATATAGCTAATTATATTAGCGTAATATATTATTATATACTCTATTTCACTTTATTAAATTTTAATATCTGTATATTTCTCAATACCTTCTCCAAGAAGTTTTTAATTTTGACAATTTTCACATGTAGCCGAATTCTCCTCCATTTTTTTCTTTGTATGTAGAACCAATATCTTTTTCTCAGAAACTTAGTTAATGGAAGTCACAGAAATGAAGAGAAAAATCTAATAAAAATGTCTTCTTTTTATTTTATTTTTAGGAGTCTTACAGTGTAGAAAACTTTAAATCCTCTCTGAAGCTTAAGAAAGGTTTCGCCTCCACTGACCTCGTTTCCCCACAATGTCTTCCTTTTGGGTTCTGAACAAGCAGAGTTGATACTTTACACCAAAAAGAAAAAAAAAAAAAAAAAGACAATTTGTTCGCCCTCCTTGTTCTAAGGATATTCAATGACTCTCTAGATAAGTTTAAAAAATTCATATATCCTTGAGGCAAACCTTCCATGACACAATGAAGCAGATATTTTTTAAGTGAGGAGAGAAGAAAACACAAGCCACCAAAAGCATAAAATTATGTAAATATCTGTTAAAATTCAGGCAGAGTGAATGAACAGTCTGGATTCATGCACAAATTTCTAAGATCTCTTTAGCAAGTAGGGGAGGAAAAATCTTTTTCCTTCTACTCTGCTAGGTTCACAGTCAGTCTCTGAAACCTTTCATTGATGGGATTTATGGGTGGCCCTCTGTCCATTGAAAAATACCTACAGAATAAGTTTCCCTGGAAAGCCCAGAGCCAAGATGTGGCTGTCACATAGCTTTTTCACACTCACAATTCACTCCAGGCAAAGCCTGCATCCTAAATATGGTCCCTCAACAAGAAAAGATGAGGAAGCAATTGCATCCCCATCACCACAAACCTCCCCCCGTCCATCAGACTTTGTTTAGCTTTCTGCTTGTTTGCTCACCTAGCAACTCAACTTACCTCCCCTGCAGGAGGAATTTGTTTTTGTTCCCGTTACCTAGTCGGACCCTCCGTCCAGTGAGTGACCTCAATGTCTGAGCCCCATGCTTTTCTGATTAGCAATGTATCTCTAGATTGTGACCCTGACTGCATGTTCCCTCTAAAATAACACTCAGGGGGCACGGACCACAGGTCAAGCAGGATTCTAACTGCTATACAACTATTAACGTGTTTCATCCTTCAAACACCCCATGGTGGAGGTGCCACCAATTTCCTCATTTCACAGTTGAGGACTCTGCAGAGCACAAATGCAGGCTTGCCCCAAACCATGCCTCAAGGCAAGCAAACCACTAGGGCTGAAATCTGCACTCCAGAGAACTGAGATTCCCAAGAAGTTCCCATGTCTTATTCCTTGAGCCTGTGTAAAAGCCAAAAGGGTCTTTAAAGATATAATTATGGGGGTTTCCTAGTGGTCCAATGGCTAAGACTCCATGCTCCCAGTGCAGGGGGCCCAGGTTCAATCTCTGATCAGGGAACTAGATCCCGCACGTTCAATTCCTGATGAGGGAACTAGATCCCGAGTGCCGCAACTAAGAGTCCACACGCCACAACTAAAGATCCTGCATGTGGCAGCAAAGACCCAGCACAGCCAAATAAGTAAATAAATAAATACATATTTTTAAAGATATAATTATGATTACTAATGAGCTGACCTTAACTAAAATAGGGAGATTATCGAAGTAGTATCCAGGTAGGTTCAGGCACTCACCTAAGTCCTTCAAAGCAGAGACAGAAGACGATGTGAGAGAAATTCAAAGCACCAGAAGGATCTGGTATGGCATTGCTGGCTTTGCAGATGAAGGGGGCATGAACCAAAGAGTGCAGGTAGCTTCCAGAAGCTGACAATGACCCCTAGGAGAAAGCCAGCAAAGAACCAGGGACCTCAGTCCTGCTCTCACGTGGAAATGAATTCTGTCAATAACCTGTGTGAGGTGAGCAGCAGAATCTCCCCCAAAGCCTGCAGGTGAGAGACCAGCTAACACCTTGACCTCAGGTGTGTGAGACCCTGAGCAGAGAATCCAGCCACACCCAACGGGACTTCTGACTTTGAGAACTATGAGATAATAAACTACTGATGCTGTGCTCATGGAAGCAACCTAATTTTGTCCAACAACAGACAAATGGATAAAGAAGATGTGGTACATATATACAATGGAATACTACTCAGCCATAAAAAAGAATGAAACTGGGTCATTTGTAGAGACATGGATGGACACAGAGACTGTCATACAGAGTGAAATAAGTCAGAAAGAGAAAAACAAATATCATATATTAACGCGTACACGTGGAATCTAGAAAAATGGTACAGATGAACCGGTCTGAAAGGCAGAAACAGAGACACAGATGTAGAGAACAAACATATGGACACCAAGGGGGGAAACCTGGGGGGTGGGGTGGGGGGATGAATTGGGAGATTGCGGTTGACATATATATGCTAATATGTATAAAACAGATGAATTTTTAAAAAGGATGTATAAAAAAATAAAATAAGTTGATGCTGCAGGAAGCTGCTAAATATTTGGTAACCTGTTATGTTACAGCAGCAATAGAAATGGAACACAAAGGACTTCCCTGGTGATCCAGTGGTTAAGACTGAGCTTCCACTGCAGGGGGCACAGGTTCGAGCCCTGGTTAGGGAACTAAGCTCTCACGTGCCTCGCTGTGCATCAAAAAACAAAAACAAAAACAAAAAATCAAACACACAAAAATCAAGAATCATGTTGATATCAGACTTTCAAAGCAACATTAGCTACAAGAAAAAATAAAGTACCGTTTAAAAAAATAAAAAATGGAACACAAAATCTAAGCAAATCAGAAGCAGAACAGTTACTGTCAAGACTAATGCTTCTCTGACCCACACCTTGATACTGAGACAAACATTCAACTCACCAGGCTCTTGGTACTCAGCTCTTATCTCTCCATCTTCCCTGAGAAATCCCAGCCCTCACCCCAAGCACCTCCCTTCCCCAACATTCTGTCCTACGCCCAACCCCTCTGGTTAAATGTTTGCAGAGGGAAGAAGTCTTGGAGATTTCTGGCTTCAATTGCTATCTCGCTTCTCTTCATCAAGGGGAAGATAAACACCTCACACTCCATCATCCTGTCTCCTTCGCCTCTCTGTCCTTGATCGTACCAAAATTGATAGATTCCACCATGAATTTTTATGCCGGTCTTCCAAGTGAATCATAACCTTTGTCTGAACATCTCTCTCTCTATTCATTCTGTCCTCTTGTTTCTTCTACACATTTGTGAACACAATAGAAGTATTTGAGATAAATATACAGGAGCAGGAGAGCTATGGATAAAAGTATGTCTTATTTCTACAGCAGATTCTCACTCGGCTGAGAATAAAATTCAAGCTCCTTACCACAACCCCTACGGACCCTCATAAACGGGTACCCGCTACATCACTGAGGATGAGCTACAACACTCTGGCCACGTTCCCTTCACCCACTGCATCCTAGAAAGAGGACTGCCTTTCTTGCCAACCAAACAACTACAGCAGCACCCAATAACCGTTTGTTGAATGGATTTGCTTACCTAGGAGGGGCTACCTCGGAATTCCTCACCCCTCCAGGGTTCTTTCTAAAAAAAAAAAAAAATTATTTATTTATTTGTTTATTGGGTGTGTTGGGTCTTTGTTGCTGTGCGCGGGCTTTCTCTAGTTGCAGCGAGCGGGGGCTACTCTTCCTTGCGGTGTTTGGGCTTCTCATTGCGGTGGCTTCTCTTGTTGTGGAGCACAGGCTCTAGGCACGCGGCCTTCAGTAGTTGTGGCATGCGGGCTTAGCTGCTCCTCGGCATGTGGGATCTTCCCGGACCAGGGCTTGAACCTGTGTCCCCTGCATTGGCAGGTGGATTCTTAACGGCTGCACCACCAGGAAAGTCCCAGGATTCTTTTATTTTCATAACTTGGTCAAGAAGGGAATTGCTACTCCTTGGTCCACCAATTCTGAGCCCTTGTCACCTGGCATATAATATTTGGGCACTAGGAAAGTGTTAGAAGGTTACTGCGTTATGTCAGCTTACTTACAGAATCTTAAAGACACACACTACTATATATAAAATAGATAAACAAGGTCCTACTGTAGAGCACAGGGAACTATATTCAATATCCTGTAACAAACCATGATGGAAAAGAATATGAAAAATAATATATACACACAGCTGAATCGCTGTGCTGTGTACCAGAAACTAACACAACATTGCAAATCAACGATACCTCAATAAAAAAATAAAATTAATGGACTTAATTTTCAAAAATCTTAACAAGGGAATTTTGTTGGAAAAAAAAAAAGAAGAAAGGATTCCTGGGGAAGAGGTCAACCCATGAAATACACAGTATGCACTAGTTCAGCACTGCAACTTTAACAGCAAATAGGCAGACCTCAAGAAAACTATCACTTCCTTCTTACCAGGGTTTGGTCTTCACACAGCTGTTCCTGGGACTTGGTCTCTGCCCCGCTCTCGATCCAGAGACCCTCACCACATGAGTTTCTTGTCTTGGGCTAAGGTGGGGTGGTACCTGGATGATAATTATGTAAATTACTGTCAAGAGAGTAAGTGTCCAACTGCCCTGGCATGACAGTTTAATCTCTCATGAAACCCAAACCAGAATTGTTTCTGCCTCTAAAGTATGTTCCTTTGTTGCATTTTCATAAAATTTAGTATTTAGGCACCATTTATCATAGTACTTATGAGCCTTAGAGGTAACCTAATCAAATTAAATAAAGCCTCCAATGTTCATTTGTAATCTATAAATCATTAGAACAAGTTGTGGGCAAACTAGAAGCTCCTTAACTAACCTCCACTTACCTGGTTCCCCAGGGGTTAACTTTGCTGTTTTCATCTGTTAAACATGTGAGCTCTGGGTGCAGTAAGAAAATCTAATTTCTGAGCTCCTGGTGAGAGGGCTTTGGGGAACAGGATAACTCTATCAACATAATACCAACCTCAAGGGCACGTCTGGGGACCCAGACTACTGAATTTTTGTTTGTTATATTCAAGCTGGACTTATAACTAGATATTTCACGTCACCCATGCCTCTAGCTCAGTGAGGCATCAAGCGAATATCTCAATTAAGTGTTGGTCACCAAATGCCGTTGGGGGCTCGTCTAAAAATGACTGGCGAAGGAATTCCCAGATTAAAGGAAACCTAAATGCAATATGTAATAATGGGTTAGATCTGTGGCTGGGAAATATATATACTATTGGGGAAATTGACAAAGTTTGAATACAGAATGTGGATTAGATAATAGTCTTGTATCACAGTCAAATCTCTTACTTTTGACCACTGTACACTCGTTATCTAAAAGGACATCTTTGTTCTTCTTAAGAAACACACTGAAATATTCAGTGGTAAAAGAGCATGTAACTTACTCTCAAATGATCAAGAGAGTAAAAAGAGAGGGGAAGGAGGCAGGGAGGGAAAAAGAGAGAGAGATGTAAATGAAGCAATCGATGAATCTATACAAAATGTATACAGGAGTTCCGTGTACTATTTTTGCAACTTTTCTGTAAGTTTAAAATAATGGTAAAATTTTTCCAAAATATTCAATGTTGGTGCATATAAGCTTATTCCAGCTTGTAAAAAGGTGACTCTTGAGTGATAGGATATAAAATCAGGTGATAAGTGTACACACTGAACACATGAAGAGTTGAGCTGCCATCTTTGAAGGAAGATATTAGCTGTGAATCAAACGATGACTACACAAATATTAGACTACGCAAATCGATAAATATGAGGTTACAAGATGCGCAATAAACATGGGTTTATTTCCATTGCGTTTGTTTTAATCCCCAGTTGCCCATCTTATGAGATTCAGTACCCAGTGTATTTTCAATTACCTCAACATAGAAAATGCATTTGTAATATATTTACCGTTGTTTAAGACCCTGGCAATCTGCTTGATTTTTTCACCTTCCAAAAGGAAAGAACGAAACCCAAAATTTCTTCCTCGATTTGCTTCATTGTTTCCTTCTTTTAGACAGACATTGACCTCTTACAGATTTTCTTTCACTTAAAAAAGTATGTATTTGAAGTAGACATGTGCTTACATAAAAAGGGAACAAAAGGATGGTATTGATTTTGTGAAATCCAAAAATCTGAATTAAGGTTTCTCAATTTCCGCAAACCCTTCCAGTTTCCGTACTCATGTCGTCCAATGAAGAGATTTGGAGACCACATTATGTTTTACAACCACTGATAGCCACTTGAAACAAAAACATCCTGAAGTTAGAAAATGATGCTGTCTTGGGACTTCCCTGGTAGCGCAGTTGTTAAGAATCCACCTGCCAATGCAGGGGACATGGGTTTGATCCCTGGTCCAGGAAGATTCCATATGTCGAGGAGCAACGAAGCCTGTGCACCACAACTATGGAGCCCACATGCTGCAACTAGTGAAGCCCGCATGCCTAGAGCCTGGGCTGCGCAACAAGAGAAGCCACTGCTCTCCACAACTAGAGAAAAGCCTGTACACAGCAACAAAGACCCAATGCAGCCAAAAATTAACAAACAAACAAACAAAAAAGGAAATGATGCTGTCAAAGTTTTCCCTTTAAGCCTCAGCCCAATGATTCAGCAGCCCCAAATGATGTTTTGGAAATTGCCTTTGGCTCCCGTCTTTTCTCTTTCTTCCCCCTTAGCCATCTTATTCATCACTTGCCCCTACACCTTGTAGCTGCGGATGAGAGAATTACTGAAATTCAAATCCACTGTCTTTTTTGCTTTTGCTAGTTTATCCTGTGAAAGTTTAGGGATGATGCTGCATTTACCTGAGTGCTGACATCTGTTGTGTCCTGACTTTCCAATGAATAACTGAAACGTTGCTAGATTTTCCTCTGTCAGGGCGCCTTTCACTCTTCTATGCTCTCAGGATCCAGGTTTAATGTTAAGATGCTTCCCTAGGAACAGGGCAATCAAATTGTCTCCCAGGTTGATAGAAAAGGCTCTTATACTGCTACCTCAACTCAAGAATTGCAAAGGAATAAATAAACAATAAATGGTTTTGTAATGCCAAGAGGATAAAACAGCCAGCAGAAATGGAAAATAATTCTTATCATACCAAACTCCAAGCAAAACAACTCCTGTAGTTTAAAGAATGGGGCTCTGGAGATATACCAAGTCCCAAATATGTTTCTCCTAAAATTTACCTCTGTCTACTTTATAGTATCTTATTAGATTCAGGGGTTGGAAGCTTCCTTGGGGTAAAAATATGATGTCATAAATGAAAAGGATTCCTAGATTTTTGTAAATTGAGTCTTACCTTGCCTTTATCTTGTGTTTGTATTATACAGGCTCCCATCTACATCAAAGCAATAAATCAGACCACTAAAAATCAGACCTTCCAGATGCGCAGTGGTTAATCGAGAGGTTACTAGGTTGAAGTGACTCCAATGTAAGACCCCAACTCCCAGCTCTAAGAGCAGATACAAACCTATGATCACCGTTGTCCTAAAACATCCCACCTTGCACCGCGAAGTGGTCCCTTCAGGGGTGAACATTTGGACCAAAATGGAACCGATAAGATTCCTCCTTCTGGGGACAGGGGTTTGGATCTAAAAGTATCCCATCGAATATGAAATGGTTTCGTGAAATAGCAGTTACTTGGAAGCTAAGTAGAGGAAGAGAAACTACGACAAGATGAGAATGTAGCAAACGGCCATTTGTCAGAAGACAAAGTTTTCAGGGACAGGTAACACTGTGACTCTCATGCAGATATAAAATGAATATGTATTAAAGACTTCGTTGTCCTATAGACAGAAGCAGGCATCTGTGTGAGCATCTGTGACAAGAAGAAATCAACAATGCATGTGGACAGAAGTAACTGAATTTCAATGAAGCAAGTAGGAAAGTCTAACTCTACAGAGTCAGCTAGCTGCAATTTAAAAAGAGATACAAAATATCTAAAAGACAAGGCAAGCCGGTGCTGGAAATCAGAGAGTCCAGAAAGGTGCGCTACAGGAAGTGCAGAGATTTCTATGGAAGTGCACCTGGTATCCTGTACCCTCAACACATCATTCCCCTGCCTCTGTAACAGAGCAACATTTGCTCCTCCCCTCACCCATCTGTCTTTTCGGAATGAGGACTAATCTAGGCGGATTAATTTTAAGAAACAGAAGACTCATGAAGTCTTTCTTTTTACCTCCCCGTAGCTGCCTAAAGAATTTAGAGAGAGGGCTTGGTCCTAGAACAGAGCATCACCAGAGATGTCTGCAAAGGCTGTGGACGAGGTGTGCTGGGGGAAACAGCAGGGCCTGCAGATCAGAGTCTTCTCTGTGTCCTCTGGTGTCTGGTGGCCCAGCAAACACTTGTTCATAAAACGTGCTTTTCCATCCCATGCGAATTGCCTTCCTCCTCTTTGAAGTCCCAGACCCAGACCCCAACATCCTCTGTTGTCTTTAGCTGAAGATGGTCCTTAAGGGGAGGGATTCAGTCATTTTGGAAATCGAGTCAGTTTCCCTGGGTCTCTCCCAGGTATACATGTTATTAAAATTTTATGCGCTCTTCTCCTATTCATCTGTCTCCTGTACATTTAATTCTTACACCAGCCAGAAGAACCTAGAAAAGGAGAGGGAAATGTCTTCCTCCCCGACACCCCTAACGCCACAAGTTTTAATCTGATCTCTTATTAAGAGTGCACGCGGAATGCTAGTTATACCATAAAGCCTTACCTAATTCCCTCGACCAGGAGGTCATCTTGACCTCTTCCACACTCCCGCAGACCCACATCCGTGATTCTCTGCAGAACTTATCACACTCTAATTGGAAGTACAGTGACTCACGTGTCTGTATTTGCATTCCTTTGGTCTACACCAGAGTCTCTAGTAACGGGTTTATATAACAGACACAATGTAATGAAGTTCTGTGAGATGAACAAAGGAACATTGCTCATTCCTGTGTGACATCCTCTCTCCCTCCCATGGATATCCCAATTCTACAAGGCATGTACGAGTTCTTTTTACAGCCTTTACATCTGCGGTGGTCAATGCTTGTTTGCATATCTGCTCCGGGCAAGAACCATTCCTAGCCACCAAGAGCACACGCGTGCACACACACACACACACACACACACACACACACACATTCTCTTGAGAAGTTCTCCCCTGACATCCCAACATACTGAGTCCATTAAACATGCCGGCACGGAGAGGTCTCACCCTGGGGCATTCCTGATTGTACTCAGAGACGAAGGATGCCAGAGGACACATGCAAACGTATTCTTACCCATTAGGAAGTTGGAAATGAGATTTTTTTTTTTAAGATTTATTTTATTATTTATTTATTTTTGGCTGCATTGGGTCTTTGCTGCTGCCCACGGGCTTTCTCTAGTTGTGGTGAGCGGGGGCTACTCTTCATTGAGGTACGTGGGCTTCTCAGTGTGGTGGCTTGTCTTGTTGTGGAGCACAGGCTCTAGGTGCTAGGGCTTCAATAATTGCAGCGTGCGGGCTCAGTAGTTGCGGCACAAGGGCTTCGTTGCTCCGAGGCACGTGGGATCTTCCCGGCCCAGGGCTTGAACCCGTGTCCCCTGCATTGGCAGGCAGATTCCCAACCACTGTGCCACCAGGGAACCCTGGAACTGAGATTTAGAGGCACTGTTCCTTTGAACCAAGGTCTAGGAAAGTCAGCACACTAGGTATGAAAGAGCCTCACTCGTGAGCACGCAGAGTCAGTAAAAGCAGGGCAGGGAACAATGATTTTCAGAAAAAATGTACAAGCATGATTCTCACACAGATTGAAACACAAACACATGTTGAGGATTTTATTTCACTCAACCCATGAGACGCCCTCACAGATGTTATAGCTGGTTCAAAATGGGTGGGGGGCAAAAACTGACAGGGGGCAAAGGAATTGATTGTAAATAGAGGCAAGTCCTTCTGGCGGGGAGGCGGTCAGTTACAACTCCATCGGGCAGGGGAGTCTGCAAACCTATCAGTTACCTCCAAGGTACAAAGAGGTGCAAAACGGTTCAAAGCCAATGAACAGGGTGCAAGCCAGCTACCTGGAGGAGTGCAGGAGACCTAATGCACTCTTCATTAAAGCGCATTCTTTTTCTCTACAAGAGCATGTGGGGAGAGGGAGGGAGAGCTAATGCCCGTTTCCTAATATCTTTGCCACGCGTTGTTTCATTCCTCAATAGGCCCCACTCTTCATCCCCCTCCCGGTTTCTGACGGATGCTGTGGCATCCTTGTAATAAATTCTGTTCATTTTGTTGAGCATATGTAAGAGGATTTCTATTGTTTGCAAACAAAAGCGGCTTTGATAACATTCATGTCATCAGGGCCAAAAAAAAAGGTAAAACTTGCTGTTGAAGCTCTGAACCCTTGATTTCATTCCTTTTTACAAAGTTGTTTTGGTTAAAGACCTAGGGCACCCTGGATAGAGATAGTCACATAGGTCCACATACTTCCGGAGTACCTTGATGCCGGTGTGTGGTCCAGAAAAATACAATAAAATAAACAATGGAAAGAAGGCAATGGTCTTAGGTGACTGTGCTTGGAACAAGAGGTTGGGGTCAGAACATCATCATCATTACAAAGGAATCTTTTCTTGAACAGCAGAAGGTCTGATAACACACGACCAGCATTTCTACTCAGCAACCACAGACTGAAGCTGGGTGCACACCTGCCCCACCTCACCTGCAGCTCCCACCCAGACAATCCCATCCTTGAGGATTCTCTCCACCTGGCCTCTGAAGGCATCAGTGTTCAACCCTGCCTCAACCCCAACCCCAGGATCTGGCCTGCGGAAGACCGTCGTTCCCTTCACGCTTACCTCCTAGGGCCTGGGCTGCCCTAGAATACCTGCTATTCCTCTTCAGGCTACAGCTGATCTTCTTTTGTCTTTATGTCACCTGGAGTGACTCTGCGTCTACACAGGAACTCTGTCACAGCTCCTCAGAGATTATCTTGCTTCGCGCATATATGGGCCCCACTAAACTCCCTCTGAGACGATAGTTCATAAACTGTCACTCAGACTCAATCTTCCTATCAAATTCATCAGCCTTATATGGAAAAAAATTATTTAAATACATCTGACCACACCATGGAAACAGACTTCTACAAAAGTCCCAGGTGAAATGCCATTTCTCACTCTATGCCTAGAGAACACTTCCTTTTTAACATCTATTTTAAACGTCTGATAATTTCATTTTGCTTTATACTGCTCTTCATTTCTTCTTTTTTTTACTAATAATTCATATGCTTTCAAAGAATGATTTAGCTACCTTTATTCTTTTCTCATACACAGGCTAGATGAAAATTAATGACTAAAATAGATGAAAAGGTCTCTTGTTAAGAAAATTATAAATGCTTAACTCACCCTAATTTTTATATATTTCCATAATAATAAGGAGCTCAACAGACAATGTTGAACACAAAGGTCTCCACTTTTAAGCTACATGAAAAAATTTGTTCAGTTTCCTAGACTCAGAGCTGGAAGCTTTCCAAGAAATAGAGAGCAGTATGGTCCTGGAAACTTTTACTTTTTCCTAGTTATGCGCCCTTCTTTTCAAATAAAATTTAACAAAATCTTAGTTTCAGTAACATCAAGACAAAATACAAGCTCACCAGGAATCATTAGAATACTAAGGAAAAGAAAAAGAGTCCGCCTATGGCAAAGAGAAAAAGTCTTTTAAAATTTTTCTTACAAGGAAAGAGCTGAATTTCAAAAAACATTTTCCTCATGAATCTGGATCAGAACCTGTCTTTGTTTCCACAACTAGAATTTTTTTTTTTTTTTGGCTGCACCAGGCGGCATGTGGGACCTTACTTCCTTGACCAGGGATCAAACCCACAGCCCCTGCAGTAGAAATGAGGAGTCTTAACTGCTGGACCACCAGGGAAGAGACTTAACTGCTGGACTGCCAGGGAAGTCCCGCCACAACTAGATTGACAAAGACGAAAAACAACTGACACTACATAGTATCCGTATACAATGTTAATAGACGTACAGTAAAACGGTTGGAAATATGTACCAACAATCTTAAACATGCGTGCCCATCTGTTCAACAAACCCACCTTAGAAATGTATCCCAGGAAGACAATCAGACAAAGGTTCAAACAGATGTGCAAACATCCTCATCACATTTTTGTTTAAAACATGTGGGGAGCCGCCCTGAACAGGGGTCCTGGTTTCCGTAGTTGCACCCAACAAGGGCCTTGGTCTCCAGGACATAGCCCTGGGAGCTGCCTTACTGTAAGGGCTTGCCTAGGCAAGCATAGCTCTCTGTCCCGCCACCCCTGACCTTTGAGTAAGTGCTTAAGCAAACAGCATGTGATCCCCTGGGCTGCACTATGTGCGCCCATAGGTTTGTGATCTCGCTAGTACATCTAGAAACAATCAACAGGAGGTCTTATGCTCGCTACGGTAGATGGTTATGGGAAAAACACATTGTTCTCTACAGTAAGAATCATTTTTCTGTTAGCCTTGTTGTCAATGACTCCTCTGATTTAATCTGTATAAAAGGCCACTGTAAAATAAAGAAGTTTGTCAGTTGCCTATGAGCTTCTGGCCCTCTCGACCCCATCTTTTATGTGTCTGTCTGTTTGTCTTTCTTAGCCGCGTCGTGTTTGCCTAAGGACCTGATCGATTTTGCCGGCAGGCTCCGGCAAAAACAGAAAAATTTAGAAACACTCTAAATATTTATCAATAGGTTTGGATAAAAATAGTACAACTTACACAGTGAAATACTAGTGATCTACTTAAAATGGTAAGAGAGACACGATGGATAGACTGATGGATGGATAGATAAAAAGAAGGAAGGAAGGAAGGGAGAAAGGAAAGAAGGAGGGAGGGATGGAAGGAAGGAAAGAGAGAGGAAGGAAGGAAGAAAGGATGGAAGGAGAAAGAAAGGGGAAGGGAAAGAAAGAAAGAGAAAGAAGAAATAAAAAAGGAAAGAAAGAAAAAGAGAAAGAAAGAAAGAAAGAAAGAAAGAAAGAAAGAAAGAAAGAAAGGAAGAAAAAGAAAGAAAGAGAAAGAGAAGGAAGGAAGGGAGAAAGGAAAGAAGGAGGGAGGGATGGAAGGAAGGAAAGAGAGAGAGGAAGGAAGGAAGGAAGGAGAAAGAAAGGGAAAGTGAAAGAAAGAAAGAAAGAAAGAAAGAAAGAAAGAAAGAAAGAAAGAAAGAGAGAGAGGGAGGGAGGGAGGGAGGAAGGAAGGAAGGAAGGAAGGAAGGAAGAAAAAGAAAGAGAAGGAAGGAAGGAAGGGAAAAAGAAAGAAAGAAATCGCCATTGATCTTGATCTAATCATCCTTAATCTCTTCTTTTAGGGGAGGAAAAGCAAAGTCAAGTTTTATACTTATTAGTGCTAACTTTAATCATGGCAAAAATGACAAGCTACATTTTTAATGCCAGGATCAGCTGATTTCTACACTGATAATTGTCACCAGGCTTTGGAGCTACGAAGTATCTACCATTCCTGAGAAACTCAGGTGAAGCAAGATTCCTCCTGGCCCCTGGAATCACCTGCATCTGGTTCATCATCTGACGATGACAGGTTCCCTATTTAATCAACAGGTAGACCTGAGCTCGATGCGTGAGAAGGCGCCTCATGGGGCGTCATCCCCGTTTCTCTCCGTGCCTGGCTTGGATCCGGCTCAGAGAATCCGTATTCAATCGAACCCAAGCAACAAAAGCCACAAGCCTAAGGAGAACACCATCAGGGAAATCACTCTCATCTCTCGTAACAAGTATTCGTGAACCTAGTTCTGTATTTGTACTTTACCAGGACTGGAACTCACGGGATGCCCCACAAGACGCAGAAGTTACAAACATGGGTCACTTGCCTGCACGATGTTGTTGGACATATCGTCCTCAAAATTCTCTTTAGAGTGATTTTTCCCTCTCTCTTCTTTCAGTGAAACAGATAGATAGGAACATGCTTTTTCTCCTATAATGACAAATTGTGTTTGTTCAACATTTGTGAAACTTGCTGCCTGGGAAACCTGATCAGACAATTTTGGAGTAAAACCAGATATATGACAACAGAGCAACACTGGGCCTTTCTCATTCTGCAGCTCACACCTATAACCGACTTATTATGCATTCAATTAATAACTGCCCAGGACCAAATTAAAAAATATATGTATTTTTAAAGGTGGAGGATGTCTCATCCCTAAAACCCTCTGTTCTCTTCCAGGATTCCCAAGTTAGAAAAGGTACAAGCAACAAAAATACCCAGATCAGAAATTATTAGTTCTACTATCACAATAAAAATCCTCTAAAATGACCTCAATTTAATCATCTTGTCAGAGTAATCAACAGAGCCCATTCCATCTGTAAAATATTTTGGCTAATCTGCTAACATGCTAAACTCTTGTGGTAGCAAACAGGCTAGCCTTCAGGCTATGTGTGTATATATATATATATACATACACACATATATACATAGATTTATTATTTATGTATTCATTTTTATACCTACATACTATTTATATATTATAAATATATATATAATTAGTTTATAATTAACTGTAATATATATATAGTTAGTTTGATGAACACAAGCTCCCTTTTCCACATTATAGACACCATTCCAAGATGAATTTTTCTCCCAAATCTATCCAAGAATAACACGCCCAGTACCTCCTTGCCCCAGTGCCTCCAGGGTACAGAAAAGTGACAGAAGCTCATTCTTTTTTTCCCTCATCCACACTGACGTAACCTTAGACCTAGTGATAAATCCCATTCCCCTTAGCACACTGGAAAGAGAAATTTAATCATTTCCCTATAGATGCAACACAACAAATTATGGATTTTCTGGAAATGTGTTTATATTAAATACAACTTCTTTTCCTTTTTAGCATGAAATCAATATATTTTATATATATCTCTATAAAGTTAAATATACTGCTTGAAGTATGCATCCTTTTTTTATATGATTCTGCATTTTAACTGACTGTTGACTCACTGAATGATTATAAGTCTTGATCTCTTTAAGTAAGAAATGAGCGAGCTCATCAAACACCTTCAAAAAATGCCGTAAGAAATATTTTAGCTTTGTTTACACACTCTTGCCGGTCCAGTAACTACAACAGAAATCCTAGCTTTCTAGTAAAGGTTAAATTAGACCCATGGGGCTCTGACTAGTCCCCCCTGACTCGAAGATGGCCAGGCCTCCCTACCGAACCATGGTGCACAAGAATGTCCCGCCCGTGTGCTCACCACAAGCAGATGCTGCGAACAAGACGACACTGGTTCTCAAACCCTAAAACAGTGGCCCGGCCCCAGAGGCAAGCAGCTCTCCCATAGCAGGCTGGTATTAAATGGGGCAGGGGGAGGACTTCCCTGGTGGTCCAGTGGTTAAGACTCCGTGCTCCCACTGCAGGGGACACAGGTTCAACCCCTGCTCGGGGGAGTTCCACATGTTGTGCGGTGCACCAAAAAATAAATAAGCAAATAAATAAATAAATATAAAAATGGGGGGGAAAACAGGGCAGGCAGAGTGGAAGCCATGTGGAAGAACAAAACAGAAACGTCTATCCCTCAATGGAGAGAGATGGGCAGACGTTCCCACTACTACAGTCCTACTCTGTGGTTCAACCCAGAGTGTATCAGGTTTAGTAGAAAACAGCATTAAGGCAGCAACCTGGAGATGATCATACTCCGTGAAGTCAGACAGAGAAAGACAAATATCATATGATATCCCTTATACGTGGAATCTTAAAAAAAAAGATACAAAGGAACTTATATACCACACAGAAATAGAGCCACAGATGTAGAAAACAAACTTATGGTTACCAAAGGGGAAAGCAGGGAGAGGGATAAATTAAGAGTTTGGGATTCACATACACACACTACTATATATAAAATAGATAACCGACAAAGAAGGACCTACTGCACAGCAAAAGGAGCTATGTTCAGTATTCTGTAATAACCCACAAGGGAAAAGAATCTGAAAAAGGTTAGACATATATGTACAACTGAATCACTTTGCTATACACCGGAAACGAACGCAACATTGTAAATTAACTATACTTCAATTCCAAAAAAACTATGACGTACATAAGATTAGTTGTGTGTAATGAACTATAAATGCCACCAAATTTTGGGAAAATACATATAATGTTTAGCTTTGAACCGAGACTTAAACAACTTTCCCCCAAAATAACATTAAAATTTTTTTAACTCACAAAATTTGCACTCATGAAGTTCAAGACATTGGATATCACATGTCTCAAGACGTATTTCGGTCAGGCCCCATGTGCCCTTGAACTTGGAAGTATGGATAAATACACTGAGAAGTGCCTTTGGTTGTCATATTATTCCTGAGTCAATCTGGTGACGATTCTGTTCACCAAACTATTCAACGGATTAATTCGACGTAAACAGCTCCCTTTTCCAGACCATAGAGAGCATCCCAGGATGCACTGCTCTCCGCAATGTATCCACAACAACATTCCTGGTACCTCCTTGGTCTCGCGCCTTGAGGGTACAGAACAATGACAGAAACTCACTCTTTTTTCCCTCGCCCACAATGACCTAACCTGAGACCTATCAATAGGTCAATATCAACCATTCCCCTTAGCATACTGGATAGAAATTTAATCACTTTCCTATCAACGCAACACAGGTTAAGGGTTTTCTGAAACTGTTTATGTTAAACACAGACTCTCCTTTTTCCATTTAGCGTGAAATCCATAATTAGCAAATCCCAGGGCTGTGTGTGGAGGGGCGTGATAACACACCTCAGGAATGCCAGACGGAAGCCCCAAATCGTGAGATTTACTTAAGCTCTTTACCTGTAGAGGGCATGGACTGTTTTGACTTTGAAAAGCCATTTCAGCTTGTCTATTTCTTCATCTTTGCACCGGGGGTGATGTATACGTGCGCACACCCCTCTCACGGGTGGAAATAACTCACCAAAGCAATATGAACATTTGCATGTTGTGTGACTGCCAAGGGGTCAGGAAACCTATGGCTTTCTTGGTGGGATCCTTTGGAAGAAAGCACATTTGCATTCTGAGTAGGGGGAGCATTGATCCAAGGTCACAGCTGCTGCCAGCAACTTAGTTGCTTCTGAAAGACTGCCTTGCTCCCCATTGGAAATTACAGTGCAGAGGACAGACTTCTAGGTGTTTGTGTATGTACAGATTTATTTCACCTGGGAATGGGTTCATCTGGTCATTAACAGGTGTGTAAAGCTCGGTTCTTTGTGATGACCTAGAGGAGTGGGATAGGGAGGGTGGGAGGGATGCTCAAGAGGGAGGGGATATGGGGATATACGTATACATATAGCTGATTCACTTTGCTGTACAGCAGAAACTAGCACAACACTGTCAAGCAATTATACTCCAATAAAGATGTATTAAAAAAGAAGCAATTGGCTCCCTGGTGGCGCAGTGGTTAAGAATCCGCCTGCCAATGCAGGGGACACAGGTTTGAGCCCTGGGCCTGGAAGATCCCACATGCTGTGGAACAACTAAGCCCATGCACCCTAACTACTGAGCCTGTGCTCTAGAACCCATGAGCCACAACTGTTGAGCCTACGTGCCACAACTACTGAAACCCAGGTGCCTAGAGCCTGTGCTCCACAGCAAGAAAAACCACTGCAATGAGAAGCCTGCACACCGCAACGAAGTATAGCCCCTGCTCACCGCAACTAGAGAAAGCCTGTGCACAGCAACGAAGACCCAACACACCCAATAAATAAATAAATAAATAAATAAATAAATAAATAAATTTATTAAAAAGAAAAAAAGAAGCAATTGGCAAGGAAAGAAGAATTTTTTTTAACTTCAATTGAAAACAAAATTATATTTTATATAATTATAAGACAAAATTATATAATATATATAAAATATTGTATAAATATATATAAATAATATAATCTATGTTGACCAAAATTATTAACCTTACATATTTAAAAAAATATTTATAGGGACTTCCTTGGTGGTCCAGTGGTAAAGAATTGGCCTTCCAATGCAGGAGACATGGGTTCAATCCCTGGTTGGGGAACTAAGATCCCACATACGGCAAGGCAACTAAGCCCCGTGCGCCACAACTACTGAGCTCACGTGCCTCAATGAGAGAGCTCACGTGCCTCAATGAGAGAGCTCACGTGCCGCAACTAGAGAGACCATGTGCTGCGGAACCCACACAGCACAACTAGAGAGAAGCCTACGTGCCACAACTAAGACCCAATGCAGCCAAAAAAAAAAAAAAAGAAAGAAAATAAGATAAATATTTTAAAAAATGTATTAAAATATTTTATGAGTATTTATAAAAATATAATTTATGTTGACCAAAATGATCTTAAAATGTGATGTAAAAGACAAAGTGTCAGTCATGTATCTTGAAGACACACCCGCCCGTGCATGGCCTTGGAGACCTTTGATAGCATGGCCCCATCTCGCACTTCCCGCCCCACCTGCCACTTCCCTCGGGCCACTCCTGCTCTACCACGCCAGCCCCACTCAATGCTGGGCAGGTAAGAGAAATATCCAGTGCACCTTTATAATTCTCTGATTGCCTTTCTCTATTCTCTTTGAATAGAATACTCCTATCAACCTCCTCTGTCCGATAAAGCCCAACTGGGCCACAGTTCCCTCCCTGGATATAATCAGAAGTCACATCACCGTCCACTACAGCACAAGTGTCCCATCTGACAAAACGGCCGTTACTATGTTGCCTGTCACGGCACACGTCTGTCCTTCACTATGTATTGCAACCTTCAGAGGGTACAGGATGTGCTTCTTTTTTATGCTCCCAAATTGGAGCACAGCACTCAGAAGATAGTCGGTGCTCAATTAATGCACATGGATGAAGAAAGATGGGAGGGACAGGATGGATGGATGTGGTATGCGTATTCTTTTACTAACAATGCAAGACTATTATTATAACGACATTTATTTTATCTGAGCACATCCTGCCAGGTGAGGAGTTACTCCTGCTTAGTAATTCAGACGTTTCCTAAAGCTCTATAACTTTTCCAGCTTTTGTTTCTTGTCAGTTTATTCTTCTGCTTGTCCACATTGGATCTAATCAAACTCTAAACTGAATTCCCTTGGTTTCATGTTCCTAAGAGTCAAATTGAGATTTCACTCAAACAGCAGAGACCTAAACAACAAAGTCCTCCTGTTTGGCACAAAGAACCATATTCAATAGCCTACGATAAACCATAATGGAAAAGAATATTTTAAAAAAGAATGTATATGCATGTTTAACTGAACCACTTTGCTGTACAGCAAACTTTGCCAAACAGCATCCCTAGAAAAGATGTGCACTTCACCTCTCCTGAACATTCACAAAGAACAGCAATCTGATAAAGGCTCCAAAAAGCCCTGTGATACAAAAGCAAGTCAGATCAGAGAACTTCCTTAGTGGTACCACGGTAAAGAATCCACCTTGCAATGCAGGGCACCCGGGTTCAATCCCTGGTCGAGGAACTAAGATACCACATGCCATGACGCAACCAAGCCCACGTGCCACAACTAGAGAGAAGCCTACATGCCACAAAGAAAGATCCCGCATGCCTCAATGAAGATCCCTCCTGCCACAACTAAGACGCAACGCAGCCAAAAAAAAAACCAACTGCACTTTCCACTGTATCAATATTTAACTGTCTGGTAGAAAACACATATCTCACAAAGCTAGCCTTGAACAGAAGAAAATTAGAGAACCACTGTTCTAGAAAATCTTCTTATTAACCCTATTTTAAGTACATGAGGCGAGCACCTGACCTAATTAAGGCACTTGTGAAAATATACCCCATAATCAAATGTCTATTTAAAAACCTTCAATTATTTACTTATGAATATGAATGACCACCTAACAGACATATTTGTAATGGAGATTTTAACTCTAAAATTACTTCAATTACTCTATGACATTATTTGCCAGTATATTTATCTGGAAGTATTTTTTTTTTTTTTTTGGTAGTATATAATGCCCTAACTGGAGTGCATTATTGTGCTCTTGTTGTGTTGGTGATGTATTATTTGTTCAATTACTTATCAAGTTCATTTAGGACTTGATAACTTTTATAGGTGAAATACTGAAAAGATCATCAGCTTTAAAGCTAGTTTCGTATCCAACCTGTAACACGTCTGTCGCAAACGCAGCTGTGTTGAAAAAATTATGCGAGCCTTCTGAAGTAAGATTGGTTAATATCTAACCCAGAAAATTACTGTAATATTCTGGTCACCAATTCCAATGTGGGTGGGGTTTTCCCACACTACCAAGCAATTCTCAGTCACAAGCTAGGCGTCCTGCAGTTCAACTCAATTCTGATAACTACATACCTGGAGATAGGGTCAGATCCACAGGTTAAGGGCTCAGTCCTACTAGACTGTCCTCCACCCCCTGAAACTCTAGAAGCCCATCGCGAGTGCAGGGTGTCACCTGCAATTCTAACCAACCAGCTATATGTCAGAGGTTCCAACGGGCCCCTCCCTGGGTTTGATTACCTTGCTAGAGCAGCTCACAGAACTCAGAGAAACTTTTACTTACTAGATCACCGGCTCATTACGGAAGATAAAACTTGGGAACAGCCAGGTGGGAGAGAGGCAGCGGGCAAGGTATGGGGAGAGGGCTCGGCGTGTCCACGTCCTCTCCAGGCTGCCATGCTCCCCTAATCTCCACGTGTTCGCCATCCCGGAGGTTCACCGAACCCCCTCCTCTTCGGGGTTTTTCTGGAGGCTTCATTCCGTACGCGTGATTGATGACATCATTGACCACTGGGGACTAATTCAACCTCCCCTCCCTTGCCCCTCCCCGGAGGCCAGGGGGTGGGACCGAAAGTTCGGATCCTCTATTATTATTCTTGGCTGGTTGCCCTGGCAACCAGCCCCCCTCCTCAGGTGCATTTCAAAAGTCACCCTATTAACATGAAAACACTCAACACTGATAGCTCCCAGCACTTAAGAAATTCCAGGGTTTTAGGAGTTCTGTGCCAGAAAGCACAGCAAAGACCAGATATATATTTCATACTATAAAGCACAATATCAAAACATCATCTTGTGAGATAATACGTAATTTTTCTCTGTAACAATGAGGACGCTCGTTAAAACGCTGGTTTATCCAAGACTCAGTCCCACCGCCTATGGACTGGGGAGAGTGAATTCTCCTCTGAGATTTTCCCAAGTTGGTAGGTTTTAAAACCACAGTTTTTTTTTTAATTAAAAAAATATATATTTATTATAGAAAGTATTCTTGCAAGTTGACCGTTAAAATGCAGAAAATGTATACATGTACCAAGAATAAAATAAAATTCATCTATCACTTTACTACCCAGAGGTAACCCACTATTTAGAACTGGATGTCTTTTTTTCACTATGCAGTTTGGAGACTTCTAAAGAAAAGATTAGACAGTGGAGCATGCTGCCTTTCTCGAAATCAATTCTGACCTTTTATACTTTCCCAGGATATTGACAACAAGCAGTTGAGCAAGGAAGGGGGAGCTGAACGTCTTAGAACGCCCCCATACTGTAACGCAGAGGCCAGCAAACTTTATCTATAAAGGGCGAGACAGTCAGTAATTTAGTCTTAGTGGGTCATGAGGTCTTTGTCTCTGCTCTGGTGCACAAAAGCAAAAGCATAGAGGATACATCAAGGGAACAGGCACTGTTGTGTTCCAATAAAACTTTATTGACAAAAGCAGGCAGTGGACAGGAGTTGGTCCATGAGATGTAATTTTCTGCTTCCTGCCCTGCAGTGCCAAATGCGGGTAAGGGATGAATAGGTAATAAAACTACAGAACTGAAACAGCACTTGTATCTAATTGCTACAACAGTTTTTAAAAGGGAATCAAGGTAAAAATCCACCCAAGGCTGTGACTGAATTATCAACTGTTAAAACTTTGTATCGGGGTGGGGTGGGGATACCGTGCCTTCAAATTCTTTTCAAATTGAAACTCTGTCATTGCTTTTGGACCACGCTGCTTCGCAGAAGATTGTTTTCTTCTGGGGTAACCTGTTCGCTGGAGTATTGATCACATTATAATCCCTCTGATTCAGCGTTTTCTGGCTGCCTTCCAAGTTATAACCATTTCTGCCATGACATAAAACTCTGCAATAATTCCCCCCAAATTAAGTCCCCCCTGTCTTTTCTGATCAACCCATTCCCCGCCTACAAACTCCAGATTCTATCAGCCACACACCGCTGACGGAAACTATTTATAAAAGGACACTGTGTGATTAGGCAATTTTCTTTCAAGGATGATTGCTGAGAAAACCATCAACAATAATATTATTTTCCTTGCAAGAGATATCTGAGATGAAGATGGATTTCTGGTGCATTCCTTTGCTTTTCTTCCTTCCTTCCTTCCTCTTTTTTTTTCTTTCTTTCTTTTCTTTCTGCCTTCTTCCTTCCTTCCGTCCTTCCTGCCTCCCTCCCTTTTCTTTCTCTCTCTCCTTCCCATCCTCCCTCCCTTCTTTTCTTTCTCTTTTTTTCTTTTTTCTTTTTCTTCCTTCCTTTCTTTCTTTCTTCCTTCCTTCCTCTCTCCCTCTCTTTTCTACCTTCCTTCCTCCCTTCCTTGCTTCCTTCCTTGTTTTCTTTCTCTCCCCTCCCTCCCTTTCTCCTTCCTTCCTCCCTTTCCTCCTTCCTTCCTCCCTTTCCTCCTTCCTTCCTCCCTTTCCTCCTTCCTTCCTTACCTTTCCCTCTCTTTCCTTCCTTTCATCCTTCTTTCCCTCCCTCCCTTCTTCTTTCTCTCTCTCTCTCCTTCCCTTCCTTCCTTCTTTTGTTTCTTTTTTTTCTTTCTTTCTTTTTTTTCTCTCTCCCTTTTCTTTCTTCCGTGTTTTCTCTCTCTCTCTCTCCCTTGCTTCCTTCTCTCCCTTTCTCTCTCTCTCCTTCCCTCCCTCCTTCCCTTCCTTCCTTCCTGTTTGAAGTCTTCCATTTGCCACATCATGGCACAGCCTGTATGTAAATGCATCTTCGGTCCAACAAACACTGAGTGGCTGACTAGTCTAGCCAGTGTTCTTGCTGCTCTACCTCGTTCCCAGCAGATCCCTTTGGCCAGTTCTGTGTGCCCACCTCTCACCTTTTGGCTGTTTTCCTCTAGTCCCTTCATCAGGAACCTCTCGTCTTTGGGCTGCTGGAACCCAGAGATGTGCTAGGAGCGCAAATGCCTTCCCACTTGGCATCTCCACCCCAGCATCCCCACACAGGCCCCAAATTGTAGCTCATGATTGAAGGGGCGTAAACATAAATGCTCAGCTCCCTGGCCTTCAGGCAAACAAAAAAAAATAAACCCTCTAAGATACTGTTCACGTCCCAGCGCTGTGCAGAGACGAGGCTGAGGCCGGGACTTTGCAGAAGCCACCCTCTTCTGTCTCTCTCCTCCTTCCTGTCCCGCCCCCTCCTTTCTCTTGCTGGTGTCCCCTCCCTGGGACGTCCAGAACGCTCACCTAGGATCTGCCTGCGGGGGATGTGACCTAAGTCCCTGTGCTGTCGTAGGCACTGGGCCCGTTCTCAGGAGCTTTTCTTCAGCCTCCAGATAGCACGGGCTCATGCGGACCTAGCCGGACCCCGTCACCTTGCACAAACACGTCCAGCCAATGCACCACACATCTGCGGTTAAGATAACTGTCAAGTACGAACTGGCACTCTCCACTGGCACTTGCCATCGACCTCTACGAGGATTAAATCACGTGCTGCTGCAGCTGCTGACTGCCAGCACCCTCCTGAAGGGGGTGCAGGGCGGAGAGCTCAAACGAGGCCCTCTGTGCCCTGGGAAAAACTGGCAGGACAGGTCTTTAGATAGACATTTTCAGGAGCCAACTTTATGAGCCCAATTCTCATATCTCATACCTAGAAAAACACTAAAATCCTTCATGGTGACGTCTGCGCCTCGTGACGAGCAGTAACCTTCCACTAAAAAAAAAATATGTGCTAGATTGCATGGGCTCCTCCTTCCCCGAAACCACATACGTACTGACCCTCCCCCTCCCTATCGGGCGCGCTTTCTCAGAGCTCTGTGGGATGCTGTCTCCCGGACTGCCGTGCCCATTTTGCCCCAGTTAAAACGTAACGCGCAACTCTCTCACACTGTGCATATTTTTTAAGTCGACAGAACCCAAGTTTAGGTATGGAGCAATGACAGCTGCAATCGCTTACCCTTTCTCAGACTTTGCAGAGCGGCCACAGGCCGTCTCACGGATAGGGTAACGTGGCTTTCTTACAAGGCACTGTAAGAAGTATCTGGCACTGATCATTCTTAATCACAAGATACCTCCAGCTGGTTCTGACCAGCGAATTGAGATGGCAAGAAGGGGAGCACCTCCATTGATTAATACGATCACCTCTGCTCTCGGATCAATGCTGTCTCAACTGGCTCCAAAATACAATTTTTATCTATTTACCCGGCATCGATCAGGCCCTGGGAAATGGATTCAGAAGGATGATACGGAATAATTTATGAAACAAAATGTCAGTGCACAGAATAGCCAAGAGAAGGAAACTGAGCTTAGGTACAGCAGGGCCTATGTTCAGCTCAGCCCACCTCTGCAGGTTACCATGGGTCTGGGAAGTGAGATATTATTATCAGATGGTATCTTCTGCTGGAATGAGAGGAAAGTGATTTAAGAAAGGTCCCAGCTAGGCTTCAGCATAAAAGTCCTAGAGCCTTAAACAGGAGGGATTTGCATGTGGAATTAGCTGGACATGCCCCTTCCTCCCAGCTCACCGCTGTGGAGTGCTAATTGCTTGCATAAGGGCAGGCTGCTGCCTCTGTTCCTACTCAGGTTGTTAATGATACTTTAGAGGTATAGTGATTACCTTCACTTATATTAGCAGTGAAGCCTGAGCATGTTATGTACACTTTATTTTCCATTCTTAGCTCTGATAATCCTTCTTGCATCTTAATTATCTGACTGAAGGACTATTAAAGACTTCAGAAGCCAGATGGTTTTGAAGGAGTGTTATTCTGAAAGAAAATGGAATCCATTGTACCCCAGTGTGGAAAAACAACACTTGAAAACTTATAGAAGAAAATATATGTTATGGCCTTGAGTAGCAAAAGTTTTCTACACTAGGACAAAAAAAATGCAAATCAAGAAGGAAATGGTTACTATATTGACAACCTCAAAACTGCAACAAAATTATTGAGTCATAACTATGACCACCAATAATAAACACATAAATGTAAACCACAGTTGACCTTGGATTTTTGTGCATAACCACTGATGAAAGTTTTGCAGCAGTAATACATAATTAGGACACACATTATACAAATATACACTATGGGACACATATGGTATACATATAGATTATATAAACTATTTTGTATCAATAATATGTATATACCTGTGTATGTGTGTGCAACTTTTGATAAAAACAAAAACCAAAGAAGAAAAATGGGCAAAGAACATGAACAGCAAATTCTCAGAAAAGGATGGTTAAATGGTTAATAAACATATGAGAAGATACTTAACTGCACCAGTAGTCAGAGGAGTGTAAATGAAAACCACAATAAAGTATTATTTCATAACCATAAGATTGGCAAATATTAAAAAGTGTGCCCATCTTGGGACTTCCCTGGTGGTCCAGTGGATGCGACACCACACTCCCAATGCAGGGGGCCTGGTTCGATCCCCACTCAGGGAACTAGATCCCGCACGCCACAACTAAGACCCAGCACAGCCAAATAAATAAACATATTTTTTAAAAAGTGTGCCAAGCTCAGTTGTCAGGAGTTTATGCAAACTCTACACTGGAGAGCAATGCAAGGTTACAACTGCCCTCTGAGCTGTCCTGACAATTTCATTCCTAATTATATAGGTTAAAGAGGCACTCATAACTGTATTCGAAATGACACGTTCAGGAAGGTTCCTGGAGGCATTTCCTACAACCGTAGAAGACTGGAAACAACTCAGTTTTCCATCAGTAGCAAAACAAAATCGTATGCTGTTTATTTATTCATGCAATGAAAGACTTGTTGTAGCAGATCAAATGAGTCAACCACAGATACATTAACACACAAAAGTCTCTAACAAAACTGGGGCGGGGATGGTAAGTACCAGAAGGGTATGCACAATGTAATAGCATTTATGTAAAGTTTCAAATCATGCACAACAAGTCTACTGATTGTTTCTGGATACCTAATCCATAGCACCATTTTAAAGACAAATAGGCCAAAAAAAAATTCCAAGCTGAGGATTCAGATTTTTCTGGAGGGGAAGGCAGGATGGGAATGAACAGGAAAATAGTACAAAGAACATGGCAACTGTGTCTATAACTTTGTTTTCAGATGCTAAATACTCAGATACATGGATGGATGGATGACAGATGGATAGAGAGATGGATGGATACATAGAGACAGAGACAGAAAGAGAGAGAGATTAGATAGATTAGATTATGTAGATACATTAAATAGATAACATAGATTAGATTAGATAGATAAATAGATTAGATACATAGACAGGTAGACAGACAGATAGATATGAATAAGAGAATAGATGGATGGATGGATGGATGGATAGAGAAATAGATTAATAGACAAATAATGATATTAGCTTACTTGTTCTCTGGGAAGAGCTATTCATGGTTTGCCAGTCACTGTATAACTGTATGCCAGATAATACTTATTTAGTGAAAATAATTCAGCCACCTCATTTTCTCAAGCTAAATGATGTGTCTGGAAGACTAACCAGGCCCTGGATTAGTGCCAGTGAACTGTCCACCAGCCCCTGGATTTTGCTCCACTTCTGTCCAATTAAGTGTATTCTCGGTAGGGAAAAATTAATTTTATGTCACTTTACGCTGACTGTAACTGGGAACTTGATTTTAATACCAAAGTTAAAAATAAAATTCCATTGAAACCAAGGCCATCTTTTTCTTCTGAATGCTTGTTACAATTTTATCTCTTCATGAGCAAAGATTTGAGAGAGTTGATTTACTTAGACTTCAGCTTCTGGAATTTATTTTCATACATATGATTTGGGATGTGTATATTATCATTGCAAACTATGTCAGTATTTTGTTTTCTCTTTTGTGTTACAAGACCACTTCAAACAACTATATATAGAGTCCTATAGTGTCTCTATTTTTTTTTTTTTTTTTTTTTTTAATTTTCAGCCACGCCACACAGCATGGGGGATCTTAGTTCCCTGACCAGGGATCAAACTTGACCCCTTGCAGAGGAAGCGTACAGTCGTAACCTCTGGACCACCAGGGAAGTCCCTATAGTGTATCTATTAAAGAAAATACATACTTGAAGAATACTCATAGAGAGATATGCACGAGAGAGATTTTCAAAAGCGAGGAAGCAATTAACTTCCTGCCCTGTAAGAAAGTATTTGCAAATTATTTTCAGGAGTCTTAATAAGAAGGTCAATTAATTCTCAGGTATTAAGAGAAAGCAAATCCTATAATCCTTAACTTCTACCAATCTCATCAACAGTCACAGAATTATTTATCTAGTAGTAAACATTCCAGAGTTACAACATTGTGAAATTTTTGAACCCATCCTTGCCTAACTGTAAACATTTTCAAAAAGTTACTTCAAACAAAACAGCAAAGAGCTGCAGATTATAAAGTTTACTCATAATCACGGTTGATTCTATTAAACAAATTGTGTTTCCATCCTGAGCTATTGGTCTATGGCCCTCTCTGTAAACAGAATTTGAGCGTCATGTTTTATTTAGATAACTGACATTTTGACCAACATACACAATGCTTTTTGTCACTCATGAAAGTTTATATAATTTTCTCTTAACTCTGAGGCTTTACTGAATCTTAAAGATGTGACTCGTGCATAATAAATGTAACAAAGTGCAAAGAAAGAAAGTCACTGCAGGGTATGGTTTGACTGACTATCTTACATGGAAGAAAAAAGAAACAAAGAATCGCCATTCTAAATAAGACATAAATGAGAGTTTGGTGTCTGGACCCAGTATGGATAATTGTTCTGTTGGATACCCTTTATAACGTGAGCATTAGGGATGTCCCTGGTGGTCCAGTGGTTAAGAATCTGCCTTCTAATGCAGGGGATGTGAGTTTGTTCCCTGGTCGGGGAACTAAGATCCCACATGCCGCAACTAAGCCTGGGCGCCTGGGCGCCAACTAAGACCCGATGCAGCCAAAATTAAAAATAAATAAATAAATATTTAAAAAAATATTTTAGAATATTAGGAATGAAATACGCACATACCCAGCCGTCCATCTGCGCGCACACACACAAACATA
Organism: Hippopotamus amphibius kiboko; assembly: GCF_030028045.1. Classification (NCBI taxonomy): domain Eukaryota; kingdom Metazoa; phylum Chordata; class Mammalia; order Artiodactyla; family Hippopotamidae; genus Hippopotamus; species Hippopotamus amphibius. Next base: position 132,109,913 of record NC_080203.1, read on the forward strand.
TAACTCTGTGGTGTTATACACACGTGTATTGGTTTGTGGATGAAAAGTACACTTTGTTATGCTTACAGGGTACCTACAAGAAGATTCTTAAGAAAAAATCACATGAAACCAGACTCTATCTTTGAGTGTCAAAGGGAACCAGTCAATAGCACCCCACTTCCCCACCCAGGTTCTGATGTCATTTAGGAAAAAATGAGGTATATAGACACCAAAACGTCACCTTTATTGACACGGCTATTGCAGACAACGTGGGTTTTGTCTGGGGGCAATTAAGTAGTGACCCCTCAGTACGGACTCAGCCACTCGCTTCCAGCCAACACTGATGTGAGCTAGGTTGCCCTCTACGACTGCCCCCTTGAGACACACAATATGTAAAAACAGAGAAGAGCAATTCCTTCCTCTTGGCGGCTGCCTGCAAGGAGAAAGGGGAAAAGATGGAGCTGGACAAGGCATTTCCCTAAAAACTCAGGCAAGTCACTCTGCTTCTCACGGGGGTGCGAGGGAGACAGGCAGTAAGTGAGAGGCAAGAGAAGTTGCAGGTGGTCCAGCAACCAGTGAAAGGACACACCAGGCATGGAGAAGTGTCCCTTCTTCTCTCCAATCAGGAAGAAGAGCATTATTTACGTGAAGACCTGAAGACCTGGGCTCTTCAACATCACACCTACCTAGTGTCCTTTACACAAATGCTTGAGTACCTACCACGTGCCGTGCACGTAACTGCAGAGAGTGTGTAATCCTGCGTTCTTACCCATCAGAGGATGTGGGTCAGACTAGCACAGGATGTAGGAAGGATGTATTTGCACTCACTGTGTGCTCACACAGCAAAAGCAGTTTACAGCCTGTGAAACACAGATCATGGTAGGTAATCGACCTTTAGATGGAAGCTCTAACCACAGAACAGAGAAGGATGAACCGGCTGGGGGCCTCAGGCGACTTAATATGGTACCCAAACCACAACGGAGTCAGAGGTACCCAGTGCACCGGTCTCATGGTCTGATGATGGAAGGAAGGGAGAGAGGGAGGAAGGAGGAGGGAGAGAGGGAGGAAGGAGGAAGGAGAAAGAAGAAAGGAAGGGAGGAAGGGGAGGAAGGAAACAGAAGAACATAAAGGCTTGTACGCCCACATTACCAATGATGCCATCACAGGCAAAACCAACTTCACCACCATTTTTCAGGTTTTACAAACTGCGGCGAACATTTAACAGAGAAGCCGAAGCAAGTGCAGGGAAAAGATGTATTCTGAGCCTGAAATATTTGAAGAGTTAGTGCACGGGAAATACAAACATGAAAATATGATGTTTAACACTGATATTACTCATTGAGGAGGTAATGTTCTGAGCCACTGGATTAATCAGTGCTATTACTGGAACACAGAGAATCAGTGTTATAAGGATATGGGTCCAAAAAAAAAAAAAAAAAAAAGGGAATTCCCTGGTGGTTCCGTGGTTGGGACTCCATGCTGCTTTTGCTGCTGAGGGCCTGGGTTCAATCCCGGATCTGGGAACTAAGATCCCATAAGCCATGCAATGTGGTCAAAAAAAAAAAAAAAAAAAAAAACCCAAAACAAACAAAAAAACCCCCCCAAAACAAAACTTTGTCCATAAAGAAAATGCTGCTAAATTTTTATAAAACCTGAAATTAACAATAACGTGTGTGTATCTCTATGCATTTACAATGTAATTTTAAAGCCAGAAGGCTGTATCCATTTTAATTTGTCAGTGATGTACAGCCCTTTCTACAAAAATAACTTTGTAAAACCTTTTCTGATTACCTTTACTCACACAGGTAAGAAAAAACTTTTTTGGGGGTAATATATATGTGAGTAAATTCAAATTCCAGCAAATGTCTTTAGAGATGAAAACTCTGGCAATAAGGTTTCTTTAGTTTTATAAATATCCATTTTTAGTTTGGGGTACAATCAATTCGCTTCATTAAAAGCTCCAGTACTTAAAAAAGAAGAAATTATAGGGAGAAATGCAGTAACTACATGGTGCAGTGTTACCTAACATTTTGTGAAACTTAGGAACATTAATTTAAAAACATTTTTACAGGTCGAGAGCCTCCATTTCCAGGATTATGGCCAACTGGATTTTGCTACAACCCCTCCCAGTATAGAAACTATAAAATGGCAGATGAAATGTAGACTTTTTTTTAAAGCAAATCTGAGCTGGTGACCAAGAGTCAGATACTAGGAAAGACCACAAGTCACTGAGGTGAGTTAGCACAGGGAGGCCAACTAGCCCTGAAAAATGTTTTCCAACCCCTGGCTGTCATTTAAGGGGTCTCTGTGCTAAGGGCAGAAGTCCAAGGATTTGGTCTGAAAAACAAAAGTGCTGTTTGAAAATCTTGCATAAAGCCAGGACTCCCCAACAATCACAGCCTTGGGGTTAAGTTTATTATCAGAAATTACATTACCTGTGTGGCCAAGTTACAGCTTCTTTATAATGGCCCCAAATCTGTGTCAGGAGGTGCCTGGCAGAACCAAATACAAATCATCACTGAAGAAATCATTTAAAATGCAGATGTTAAAGAATTTCTGCAGGGACTTCCCTGGTGGTGCAGTGGTTAGGAATCCACCTGCCCATGCAGGGGACACAGGTTCGAGCCCTGGGCGGGGAAGATCCCACAAGCCGAGGAGCAACGAAGCCTGTGCGCCACAACGACTGAGCCTGCGCGCTAGAGCCCTCAAGCCACAACTACTGAGCCTCTCTGCAAATCATATTCCAATTCTAATGCACATGAATTCTCTCATACACACAATCACGAAATGCACAAGAAATCAATAGTCAGCGAACTTTGAAAAATAAGATATTTTAAAGTGCACCTTAAAATAGCATCAAATACCTAGGAATAAATTTAAGAGTAGACATATAAAATTTCTACATTGAAAGCTGCAAACTATTGCTGAGTGAAATTCAGAAAGACTTGCATGCATGGAAATATATACCATTTTCATGGATTGGAAGATTCACTATTACTAAGATTTCTACTGTCCGCAAATTGGTGTATAAATTGAATTCAATTCCAATCAAAACAACAAGTAGGCTTTCATGGAGAGTGAGAAGCTGGTTTTTTAATTTATATGAAAAGTCAAAAGACCTAGCGGAGCCAAGATATTCTGAAAGAAGAATAAAGTTGGAAGACGTATGCTACCCCACTTGGGGATTAAAGGTGCAGAAATAAAGACACCCTTAATTCTATGTCCTGGCTATTGTAAATAGTGCTGCAATGAACATTGGAGTGCATGTGTCTTTTTGAATTATGGTTTTTGCTGGGTATATGCCCAGCAGTGGGATTGCTGGGTCATATGGTAACTCTATTTTTAGTTTTGCAAGGAACCTCCATACTGTTCTCCATAGTGGCTATATCAATTTACATTCCCACCAGTAATGCAAGAGCGTTCCCTTTTTTCCACACTCTCTCCAGCATTTACTGTTTGTAGACTTTCTGATGATGCTCATTCTAACTGGTGTGAGGAGATACCCCATTGTAATTTTGATTTGCATTTCTCTAATAATTAGTGATGTTGAGCAGCTTCTCATGTGCCTCTTGGCCATCTGTATGTCTTCTTTGGAGAAATGCCTATTTAGGTCTTCTACCCTTTTTTTGATTGGGTTGTTTGTTTTTTTAATATTGAGCTATGAACTGTTTACACATTTCAGAGATTCATCCTTTGTTGATTCGTTTGCAAATATTTTCTCCCATTCTGAGGGTTGTCTTTTCGTCTTGCTTATAGTGTCCTTTGCTGTGCAGAAGAAGCTTTGAAGTTTCATTAGGTCCCACTTATTTATTTTTTTTTTATTTCCATTCCTCTAGGGGGTGGATCAAAAAAGATCTTGCTGTTATTTACGTAGGAGAGTGTCCTTCCTATGTTTTCCTCTGGGAGTTTTATAGTGTCTGGCCTTACATTTAGGTCTTTAATCCATTTTGAGTTTATTTTTGTGTATGGTGTTAGGAAGTGTTCTAATTTCATTCTTTTACATGTAGCTGTCCAGTTTTCCCAGCACCACATATTGAAGAGGCTGCCTTTTCTCCATTGTATATCCTTGGCTCCTTAAGACACCCTTAATTCTAAATAAAAACAAGTGGAGGGGTTGCTTTAGCAAAAGGGAGTCAGCTAGCAATATTCGCATTTGGCTGAGACCCAAAGGCAGGCAGGCAAGTGGGAAGGCTTTACATTGAATGCAGGGAGGACTTCAGGTCAGCTCTGATGGGAGATTGTTGGTGTGAAGAAGCTGAGGGCAGGCTGAGTAGAAGCAGGACATCTTAGGTGATAGCCTTGGGGAGCACATATGACTTTCCCTGGTTGGTGCTGAGTTGGAAGAAGAGGGGTATTTAGGGAAATTGGCAGACATTGGCCAGGTCCTGACAACTCTGGATCAGATTCTGAAGAGGCTGTGGTTTGGCTCTGGGGTTGGTTCAAGTTCTATTTGTGTACATGAGCTGGGCATTGTCCATTTGACAGTCAGTCTCTCCAGGAATGAAGAGGGTGTGGTCGTGGCTCAAGAAAAGACAAACAGAACAGACTGGAGAATCCAGAAAGAGACCCACACTTGACTTAGGGCAAAGATGTCATTGCAGTTTAGGTGGGGGAAAGACGGTCTTTCCAATAAATGGAGCTGAACAGCTGGAGATTCCTACGGGGTGGTAGGGGGGACTTTGATTCATATTAGACTTTAATAGCTAAATATGTAGGTTGAAAGAATGAAAACAGAGTGTACAATTATCAACTGCATGCAGAGGAAAAACGTGAAGGGGATCAGAATATGGTACCCCCAAATGTGCCACTTTGGCCTGAGGATCATTCTGAGCTACAGGCACCTGAGATGCAGAAAGAGTGATCTGTTGTCCCCTTACCTGCCTTCTAGAAGCAGGCATACATCTCCCCCTAAGGAAATTCACCACCTCCTCCCCCAGGAAGGGAGGGGTGTCTCTTATCACCCAAGGGGGGAACTGGACCACAGGTGAGTCTGCATAAGCACATCTCACGAAAACAGCCTCTATCTCGCATACCTTCCCCACCCATTTCCATACCTTCCCCACCCATTTCCGAGTCCCCACAATTTATCATCCCTTCAAGCCCACACCATCTTTCCTTTGTTAAAGGGTATCCAGTTTAACTACTTTGTGCTTCACTACTTTTCTGTGCACACAAATATGAATAAAAACGGTGTGCCTTCATAAATACAATAGAATATTAGCCATGAAAAGGAAGGAAACTGAGTTATTTGTAGTGAGGTGGATGGACCTAGAGTCTGTCATACAGAGTGAAGTAAGCCAGAAAGAGAAAAACAAATACCGTATGCTAATGCATATACGTGGGATCTAGAAAAATGTTACTGATGAACCCAGTGGCAGGGCAGGAACAGAGATGCAGACGTAGAGAACGGACTTGAGGACACAGGGTGGGGGGCGGAGGGGAAGCCGGGATGAAGTGAGAGAGTAGCACTGACATATACACACTGCCAAATGTAACACAGATGGCTAGTGGGAAGCTGCTGCAGAGCACAGGGAGATCAGCTCGATGATGGGTGATGACCTAGAGGGGTGGGATGGGGAGGGTGGGAGGGAGGCTCAAGAGGGAGGGGGTACGGGGATATATGAATAAATACAGCTGATTCACTTTGTTATACAGCAGAAACTAACACAACGTTGTAAGCAATTATACTCTGATAAAGATTTTTAAAAAAACTTGTGTGCCTTTTCTCCTGTTCCTCTTTCTTTTGTTAGTTTAATTCACATACTCCCATGTAATGAACCTAAGAGGGGAGGAGAAAAGTTTTTCTTTCCCAAAAATGAAATTGGAAAATAAAATTAAATCTAGGGCCTTGCATGAGAGTAGTTTCAGGTTTGCATTTTCTTTTCTGGGCATTAGTAAATACGAAATCCATGGTTTAAAAAAAAAAATGGTCTAAGACATCCAAGTTAATGAACTAAATCCAATTATTAGTGCAAAATAACAAAAGCAATTGGTAATGGGATACAATGGCCTGGATTTTTAAAGACAAGGCAATAAAAGAGGGTTACACCTGTGAATGGAGCTTGCAGGACTGTCAAATTGTCTTTCAAATAACAGCCTCAAACTGAGTTAACTCTTAACCAAATTTACTCTACACAAGCATCAGGATCCTAGAGAGAGAGGATAAGGTCTTAATAGCTTAGAGTCAGTATTTAAAAGGTTCAAAGTATTTGAATAAAGTGATGTGAGTTAATTATATACCTGTAACCCCCCACTCCCCTGGCTTTTCCAAAGTTTGCTTTATGTCACCTTTCTTTTAAGAAAGACCTACACTAGTGTCTGTTTCCGCCAACCGAAAGAAATCCGAACAAGATCTGCGATTTTATCAGAAAAGGCACAAAGTGAGTATCTTTCGGGTGTTTGGCAGTGACCGTTACAGAGGCAGCACACACCCCCAGCAAACAGAGCCACCCCACCAAGCTCCCTCCCTGGGAACCAGACTCCGCATCTCAGCATCCAGCCACCAGGACTGTGAACCGTGCCCGTGAGCATCTCTGCTGCGACTCGACTTGCTTTGTGCCTCTGTAAGCAAGACGCGTCTCCTAAGGTAACTGCTTCTTCACTTTACACCATTGCGGCTTATGAATGGTGTCACAGGAACACACCACTTTCACAGATCAGGGGCCTGCAATTACCGTGGCCTGTTCCCCACCATGGTTGCCTCAAAGCCTCCCGCGGGAAGCACGTCTGTGGCCGACCACAGATGCATCTGCAGAGCCTCACAGAAGAAATGGCCCACGGTCTGTTACATTGGCTGCATGGGCCACGATCAGGCAGGACCCCCAAATGCGTACATGTTTGAAGCCATGATGCCTTAAAAAAAAAAAAAAAAAAAAAGACGAGTCTCTGGATTGGCAAGGCTCTGAAGGTTAGAAAGAAAGGGAAAGTGACTGACAGTATATCCAGTGCCAGACAGTCACGCTTCCAGGTATTGGCCCAAAACCACACCCCTGCCTCTCCCTGCAGGTAAACTTGGAGAAAAGCAAAACTGACCATATCCTCTAGCTGTGTTTACATTGCAGGAAAAAGAGAGTCAAACCACACTGGACGTCCCTGGTGGCACAGTGGTTAAGAATCCGCCTGCCAATGCAGGGGACGTGGGTTCAAGCCCTGGGCCGGGAAGATCCCACATGCCGCAGAGCAACGAAGCCCGGGAGCCACAGCTACCGAGCCTGTGCTCAAGACCCTGTGAGCCACAACTATTGAGCCCACGTGCCACAACTACTGAAGCCTGCGTGCCTAGAGCCTGTGCTCCTCAACAAGAGAAGCCGCTGCAATGAGAAGCCCATGCACCACAACGAAGAGTAGCCCCCACTCACCGCAACTAAAGCCCACACGCAGCAACCAAGACCCAATGCAGCCAATTAACAAATAAACTAGTTTATAAAAAGAAAAAAAAAAACACATGAAAACCTGCGCAAGCCGGGTGGGCTCCAAAAGCGGGACGAAAGCTGCCCTGCAGCTCATTAACACCTCATTATAATAGTAAGCTCTGCGCCTGAATGCACCCTGATGGCTCAAAGTGCAGAAAAGAGGTTGCACCCCAGTTCCTGGAGGAACCCTGCCTTTTCTCAGAAAACCAATACACGTGCCTCCTCCTCACTACGTCTGGCTTAAAAATCTTGCCTTTTTAACTCCCTTGCAAGAGAAGTTGATGTGTGCACCAAGTTCCCGCTTCTGCATTCTCTGGCCATTGAATAAAGCTCGTCCTGTTTCAGCCTCAGCATGGGTTCCTCATTGGCTGTGCGAATACAAACGGGAAAAGAATCATCCCCGCCAAGGCTGGACTAGGGCCCAAACGGGGGTCCGTACGACCAATGTGGCAACAGTGTCTTCTGGCTTTTGCAGCTGGAATAGTTAGATCTTCTAAACATCTAAATGCACGCACGCACAAAGACATGCAGACGCATTCGCGCGTGCTTAGCCCAGTCTCTGAGCAAACAGCACCCCTGCTCCTCAAGACCACGAACAGGCACGAGAACCTTCCTTGCTTCTTGCAGCCCCGTGGTGAACCCTTAGAAGAGATTCCTTGTCAGATGCAGGAAAGCTGAGGGAGGAGCAGCCCACGCCTGACGGAAAGGCAATGGTTATTTCAAAGGAAACGCTTAGGGGCAAATTGAGGCTGCTTAGTCCTCAGACAAATTCTCCTCTAGCGAGGGAGTCAGCTACCATCGCTGGTGTTTGGCAGAGACATATATTTCAAAGAGAGGAGAAAGAATTTACCCTTAAGGAAAATAAAGCAAATATTCTAAGAAAAGGGAAGGAGGATATCTCATCGCTTATTTTCATTTATTTATTTTTAATTATCTTTTTTGGGGGGGCGGGGGGGGGGCTGCGTGGCCTGACAGGGATCGAACCTATGCCCCCTGCAGTGGAAGCTCGGAGTCTTAGCCACTGGACTGCCAGGGAAGTCCATCCCATCCCTTATTTTTAAAACGGAGAACTAAGCTTCTTGCTTTTCATTCGTATTTGCCCCACGTTGCCCTGGCAGGTCAGCGTGGAGGCTTGATACCTCCTCCCCTAGCGTTCCTCTCTGGTTGTTCAAAATGCCCTCACGTTTTCCAAAATCAATTCAGTTGTGCTAAGTGCTGAGACGGCCTTTAAAAAAAACCTAATTGGATAAAGGAGAAAAAATATTCTAATTCCATCCAGCTAATGTGATGTTGTTTTAAAAGAAACCAGTCCACTCTCTGGCTCTGTAAGTGGTCACACCTTGTGAGACGGGAGGGGCCTCCAGGGGTCGGGGGGTGTAAGGTAGATGAGCAGTGTGTGTGTCTGCCCCTTCTCCAAGCTTTCCAGAGGATTCAAAAGAGACGTATCAGGGATTTCCCTGGTGCTCCAGTGGGTAGGACTCCATGCTCCCAATGGAGGGGGTGAGGGTTCGATCCCTGGTTGGGGAAATAAGACCCCACATGCTGCGTGGCAGCGCTATAATAAAAAAAAATGGAGAGAGAGAGAGATCAGTCAAGGTGGCCCCAATGTTTTAATGATGTGATGCTACCAGGATACCAATTTAGGAACGGATCTCAGGACGTCTGACAAAGAAGCAAGGAAGAGGAATCAAAACTGATGGCTTCCCTTATGATTTAACGAGACTATCACCTGTTCCCTACTCTACCAACATGTGATTCTCCAAACTCAGATCCTGAGAGCCGTACCAGGAGAGTCAAAATCAAAGAAAGGCACGCTTCCATCTCCACCACCACATGAAACGCTTTTCATTTTGTCACAAATTCACTGATTCAGCCCACACTCCCCGATCATCGCAGCAAAAGCCTCTGCTGAGAAGCAGGGACACAGGCTCCCGTGCAGCCACCATCCACAGCATCCTGGAGTCTCCAAGCCCAGGAGCCAGTTTTGCTTGTCGATGGCAACGTCCATCGTTGTTTCTATTTATCTCCTTTGTTTTCTGGTTGTCGTGACAGTGACATCAGCTTTGGGACTGCCTCCCTGGGGGTGTGACCCCATGAGTGGTGGAACACACTGTCATCACTGAAATTCTTAACGACGTGAGCTGTGCCCTTGCATCTTGTAAGTGAAATGCGATGGGAGGAGAGGAAATACACACACTGTTCCTCACCGCCCGGTTCACATGATGCCCGGAGAGCACAGAACGCCGGTGGACACACCGGAGTGACATCAGTGAGATGCGAAGTGAAGACAAAGAGAGCATGATACGTCTACAACTGAAAATGGGCGGGGGGTGTGGAGGGATGCTAACAGCTCAGGGGACCATTCTTGCTTCAAATGCAACAAGAAGGCAGTAACATTCTTCTTTTTTTTTTAAATCATTAACCCGTACTGAATATTTATTTATTTACTTATTTATTGGCTGCACTGGGTCTTCATTGCTGCGTGTGGGCTTTCTCTACTTGTGGAGAGCGGGGGCTACTCTGTTGCGGTGTGCGGGCTTCTCAATGTGGTGGCTTCTCTTGTGGTGCACGGGCTCTAGGCGCAGGGGTGCTTCATTAGTTGTGGCTCTCGGGCTCTAGAGAACAGGCTCAGTAGTTGTGGCGCATGGGCTTAGTTGCTCTGCTGCATGTGGGATCTTCCTGGACCAGGGCTCGAACCCATGTCCCCTGCTTTGGCAGGCGGATTCTTAACCACAAACCCGGCAGTCACATTCTAAGAAACACAAACAATGAAGGAAACCATCCTATCCTTTGTTGTACTGGCCAATCACTTGCGCTGAAAATAATGACATAGAAGCAAAGACACAGAGCAGATAGCCCATAATTCATGTCTGTTTATCCTTCCTACTCCTCAGTAAACTACTGGTGGAGAGTGTAGGTCAAATGCGCACATAGAAAGAAACAAAATGAAAATGCCTGATTTAGTGACATGCAGTGTGTCTACCGTTGCGGTGAGAAGAAAATACATATGCATGTACCAGATATGAAATATACACTGGGGACCTTCAGTGGTTCCGTATGGAAGTTAAATGCTCTTACATTTGCATTTAAAACTGGCATTGCACAGTATAAAGAGGAAGGGTAGTACTTATGCTAATAATTTTCCTGTACTTAGAACATTAAATAGCAAATACAAACCCCCATGACACGTGAAAGAGAGACTGTGGAAGAAAAGAAAAAGTTTTCTGTCTCATGCCTCTGACAGCATTTCCCCCCTGCTTTTTGAACACGGCTCTGTCCATTATGTAGCCAAGTCTGTCTAGATACACACACTTCACAAATGCCATCCAAGTTTCTAGAAGAATCTAGACATTATAAAGAAAATTCTTCCACTCTCTTCATTGGCAGCTTTTCTTTGCTCACTTGGATACTCAAAATCTTGCAAGCAAACATTGTGCAATGATGTTTTACCTGCTGGGAAATTTTAGGAGTGGCTTTTTCAAATGGACTTAAATGAGGAGGGGCCGATCTTAGTTTGAGGAAGTCAGTCTTATAGGATGCACACATTTGCGAGAACACTAACTGACTCCATTCCCCTTCCCCATCGAATAACTAGGCTGGATCCTTGACAGAGTCTTTGCCTGTTGTGGATATCAAGTCTGCTATATGTCAGTAGTTCTTAAATTTGACTGTACTTTAAAATCACCTGGGTAGGGACTTCCCTGGTGGCTCCGTGGTTAAGAATCTACCTGCCAATGCAGGGGACACAGGTTCGATCCCTGCTCTGGGAAGATCCGACATGTCTCGGAGCAACTAAGCCTGTGCACCGCACCTACTAAGCCTACACTCTAGAGCCCAACAGCCACAACTACTGAAGCCCACATGCCACAACTACTGAGCCTGCATGGTCTAGGGCCCGTGCTCCGCAACAAGAGAAGCCACTGCAATGAGAAGCTCACGCATCACAAGGAAGAGTAGGCCCCTCTCTCCACAACTAGAGAAAGCACGTGCGCACCAAAGAAGAGCCAACACAGCCAAAAATAAAATAAAATAAAATAAAACAAAATCAGCTGGGTAGACTCTTAAAAATACAAAAATTCCCAGGCCCCAGGTTTTACCCTAGACAAGGCACTCCAAATGCTATAGGATAAGGGGAGGAGGGGAGAGATAAATTGGAAGATTAGGATTGACGCTTACACACTAGTATATATGAATTAGATAACTCATAAGAATATACTGCAGAGCACAGGGAACTACATTCGATATCCTGTGATAAACCAGAATGGAAAAGAATATGAAAAAGCATACACATGTGTAACTGAGTCACTGTGCTGTACACCTGAAACTAACACAACTCTGTAAATCAACTATACCCCAATAACAATTTTAAAAAAACAACAAAACAAATGCTTTAGGAATCCAAACTACAACCAAGGTCAAGACCAACTGCCCAAATCCACGACAGTGCTTCGCAACCTCGCCTGAGCGAAAGAGAACCACAAGCATCTTGTTGAAATTCCAGACTCCTAACCAAATGCATTGGGTCCCAAGAGATTAGAATTCTGCACCCTTCACAAGCACACCCCAGTTTATTCTTAGGAGCAAGAGCCTTGAGGAAGTAGTGGTTTAAGATGAATTGAGAGGAAAGAAAAAAAGAGAAAAGGGATCAGCCGTGAAGCCATCAGCGGTAAAAGACTCTTTGAGAGTCACGCTGTTCTCTAAAAATGCCAACCCTCCTGCATTAATCATCTCTATCTGTGCAGCAAATTACCATCAGCTCAGCGGCTTAACCCAGCACATGTTTATTATCTTAAGGCTCCTGTGGATCAGGAATCCGGGCCCGGCTTGGCTGGGTCCTCTGCTCAAGGCTGCAGTCGAGGTGTCGGTCACGGCTGTGCTCTCATATGAGGGTCAAGGGGGGAAGGAACGACTTCTAAGCTCACGTGGTTGCTGGAGGAATTCAGCTCCTTGTGAAGCAGGGCACCGAGGGCTCGCTGGCTGTTGCCTGAAGACAGCCCTCGGTTCCTTGCCACACGGGCCCCTGAGACACGCATGGCAGCTTACTCCTTCAGAGCCAGCAAAGGAGAGAGGCTCTGAGCCACAGGAGACCCACAACCTCATCTAACATAATCACGGAAGAGGCAGCACATGGCCTCGGCTGTGTTCGGTTGGTCGGCAGCGAGTCACAGGGCCTATCCACACTCCAGAGAAGGGTGTAGATTCCAGGAGTTGGGCTTTAGGAGTCAGCTTAGAACCTAATAAATAGCAGTCGTGCAGCCACTAAGAGTGAACATGGAGGCAGGGGACATACATACAATGGAATATTACTCAGCCACAAAAAGAACAAAATAATGCCATTTGCAGCAACGTGGGTGGACCTAGAGATGATCATACAAAGCGAAGTAAGTCAAACAGAGAAAGACAAATATCCTATGATATCACTTGTACGTGGAATCTAAGTAAAAAGTTACAAACGAACTTGTTTACAAAACAAAACAGAGTCACAGATGTAGCAAACAAAGTTATGATTACCAAAGAGAGGGGAAGGGTAAATTGGGAGATTGGGATTAACATATACACACGACTATATATAAAATAGATAACTAGTAAGGACCTCCTGTACAGCACAGGGAACTCTACTCAATATTCTGTAATGGCCTACATGAGAAAAGAATGTAAAAAAGAGAGGATATATGTATATGAATAATTGAGTCACTTTGCTGTACACCTGAAACTGACACAACAATGTAAATCAACTATAGTCCAATAAAAATTGGGGGAAAGATAAAAAAGAGTGGCCGCAGAGTCTGGCGTGAGAACGCCATGGTTCATATGCTGGTATGAATAGTTTAGCAACATAATAACCTTGACCTTTCCTTACCATCACGGAGCCTCAGTTTAGAGATCTGGGCAATGGGGTTAAAAATAGTATGTCCTTCCCACAGACATAGAAAACAAACTTACAGTTTCCGAAGGGTAAAGGAGGTGGGGGGAGGGATAAGTAGAGTTTGGGATTGACATATACACACAACTACATATAAAATACATAACCAACAAGGACCAAGTGTATAGCAGAGGGAACTCTACTCCATATCCTGCAACGACCTACAAGGGAAAAGAATCCAAAAATATATATATATATATATACACACACAAGTGTATATGTACAACTTAATCATTCTGCTGTACACCTGAAACTAACACAACATTGAAAATCAACTATACTTCAATCAAAAATTTTTTAAATGGTATATACTTTATAATGCTGCTGTGATGCTCATTTGAATTACTACATGCAGTGAACTTGGCCAAGCACCCAGGACACATAAGCAGTTCCATAAATAAGAGGTTAGCATTGCCGTTATTTCCACAACACACCTGCCTATGCCACATTCAAGGCCCATCCTCCCTTTCACTGAGTATCAGCGAACAAGAAAACCTGCGTTCCTGTACACGGGCATAAGGGCAAGGCACCTTCTTAGATGCGTCTGTAAAAACGCTTGTTGCAGGCACGTCCCTGGGGGTGCAGTGGTTAAGAATCCGCCTGCCAATGCAGGGGGCACGGGTTCGAGACCTGGGCCGGGAAGATCCCACATGTCGCAGAGCAACTAAGCCCGTGAGCCACAACTACTGAGCCTATGCTCTAGAGCCCGTGAGTCACAGCTTCTGAAGCCCGTGCACCTAGAGTCTGTGCTCTGCAACAAGAGAAGCCACCACAATGAGAAGCACACACACCACAACAAAGAGTAGCCTCTGCTCACCTCAACTACAGAAAGCCTGTGAGCAGCAATGAGGAGCCAAGGCAGCCAATAAATAAATAAATTTATTTTAAAAAAATGCTTGTTGCAAAAAAATTTTTTTTAATTAAAATAAAATGCTTGGTGTGAAATGAACAGCTATGTGGTCTATCACATCCTTGCTATGGCGGCTCAAAACCGAACTGTCTGCACTCTCAGTGAGCGTGGATCCTACCAGGCACTGGTGCACGATGGGCAGGTAACCGCTGTGCCCCAAACACTGTGATGGGGCTTCCCTGGTGGCTCAGTGGTTAAGAATCTGCCTGCTGATGAAGGAGACACGGGTTCAAGCACAGCTCCAGGAAGATCCCACATGCTGCGGAGCAACTAAGCCCGTGCACCACACCTGCTGAGCCTGTGCTCTAGAGCCTGTGCACCACAGCTACTGAGCCCGAGTGCCACAACTACTGAAGCCCGCGCTCCTAGAACCTGTGCTCCGAAACAAGAGAAGTCACTGCAATGAGAAGCCCACGCACTGCAATGAAGAGTAGCCCCTGCTCACCACAACTAGAGAAAGCCCACGTGCAGCAGTGGAGACCCAACACAGCCAGTAAATAAATAAATTTTTTTAAATGTTTGTTGCAAAAAAAGTTTTTTAATGAAAAAAAAAGGCTTGCTCTGAAATGAACAGCCATGTGCCCTGTCACATCCTTGCTATGGCGGCTCAAAACTGAACCGTCTGCACACTCAGTGAGCGTGGATCCTACCAGGCACTGGCGCACGATGGGCAGGTAGCCGCCATGCCCCAAACAATGCGATGTGTTACCTTAACTGCAATGCATTGTTTAAGAGAGTGACAGATAAGACATAAGGAACAGGATCAGTTCAGGCTGGAAAGTTCCACGGACAGGGCATCTAAGGAAAGTCCCGTAAGTTAAATATGTCGCTACTGGAAAGTCTGTAAAAAGCAAGTCATTCAAACACCGATGGGTGAGTGCATTATTTGGCTCAAAGGAGAAAGTTCTGCTTGTTTTGCAAATCGATACTGGGCTCGTCCATGGTATTGCTCGGGGCTGCGACTGACCACCTGTTAGAATCATTCTGTGGGAGTGGCTGGACCGCCTTCCACCAACAAGTTGGTTTACTGGTCAAGACGGATGACGTGCAGACTTCCCTGATGGTCCAATGGTTAAGACTCTGCACTTCCAATGCAGGGCACACAGGTTCGATCCCTGGTCAGGGACCTAAGATCCCACGTGCCACGTGGCACGGCCAAAAAATAAATTGAAAAAAAAAAGGAAAAAAGACTGATGACGCCCACATGCATGAAGTACGTATGAAAAGGTTTATTACTCGCATCATGAGACTTTCCAGGGAGGGCAGGGCAGGCTGCTGAGAGGGTATAAAAAGGCTTGAAAGCAACCTACATGCCCATCAACAGATGAATGGATTAAGAAGATGTGGCACATATACACAATGGAATATTACTCAGCCATAGAAAGGAATGAAATTGAGTTATTTGTAGTGAGATGGATGGACCCAGAGTCTGTCATACAGAGTGAAGTGAGCCAGAAAGAGAAAAACAAATACCGTAGGCTAACGCATATATGGAATCTACAAAAAACGGTACTGATGAACCCAGTGACAGGGCAAGAATAAAGATGCAGATGTAGAGAACGGACTTGAGGACACGGGGTGGGGGGTGAAGGGGAAGCTGGGACGTAGTGAGAGGGTAGTATTGACATATATACACTATTACGTGTAAAATAGATGGCTGGCTAGTGGGAAGCTGCTACAGAGCACAGGGAGATCAGGGCAATGATGGGTGATGACTTAGAGGGGTGGGATAGGGAGAGTGGGAAGGAGTCGCAGGAGGGAGGGGATATGGGGATCTATGTACACATACAGCTGATTCCCTGTGTTGTACAGCAGAAACTGGCACAACACTGTAAAGCAATTATATTCCAATAAAGAGCTTAAAAAAAAAAAGGCTTGAGAGAGCAGGGAAAGGGGAGGACAGCTTTTACGAGGTTAGGGCGTGAGCCTGCGTGAGGGTTCCTGCACACAGGCTGCGGCTTGCACAGTTTCAACTCCCACCACGGGCAAGGAGGGTACCCCTGGACACCCTCATCCGCCTGCCCAGGTGTGGACAGAAGGGGGTGGGGAGAGGCAGGTTTGAAAGTGGCCGGCAGCCCGATGTCAACAATGGGGCCAGCTCTTTAGCAGAGCACCTGCTTTATACAAGTTAAGTAACCGGCTCACAAGGATTCACCTACTTGCGCGGGGTCCTACGTCAAACCAAGACCTCCAGGAACAAGCCAGAATCAGACTTTACTACGTGTGCTGGGGCTTAAGCCTGGGCCAGCTTTCCATTCAGGGCAGACAGGAACAACAGAGGGTCTTCCCCTGCATATGAAGTCTTGAAATGTATTTTCAAGGGGTGGGAGATCCCTGAAGAGAACTCCCATAACCCCAACCACCCCAGAGAAGATGGAGAGATTGGATATCTGAGAATAAGGACTCAGCCTATTCCAAGATATATCGCATCATCCCCGGCGTCAGTGGTTATACCTCAGATTCAACACAAGGATTCTATGCGATGATTTCCTTTTTTAATTGTATTTTTAAAATATTTTTTAAAATATCTATCTGTTTGTTTATTTATTTATTTATTTATTTATTTATTTATTTATTTATTTATTTATTTAATGTTTTGGCCGCGCTGTGCAGCATGCAGGATCTTTAGTTCCCCAACCAGAGGACAAACCTGTGTCCCCTGCAGTGGAATCACAGAGTCTTAACCACTGGACCGCCAGGAGAGTCCCAGGATTTCCTTTTTTTTTTTCAAAGGCACTTTCAGGGGACTTCCCTGGCCATCCAGTAGTCAAGACTCCACACTTCCAATGCCGGGGCAGGGAGCGGGCGGGTGGGCGCTGGGGTTTGATCTCTGGTCTGGGAACTAACATCCCACGTGCTGATGGTGAGAACAAAAGTTAAAAAAAAAAAAATAGCTTTCAAACAAAAAGAGGCATTCTTATGCCTCACATTAAGCACAAGCATTCTCTGTAAGGATGCTTTTCTAAGTGGCGTTTGTGCACCAGCGCTGTGGATTCCACATCTCCAGAGGCGACAGCTCAGAGTTCTTCTTTATGACACTATTATTATTTAATAAACAATGATAATTATCATTTCCTCCTGTGAAAGCCAGCTGGCTTTCTTTCCAGACTGTGAGACGTTTTCAGAGATGAGGGTCCTCCGTTGAAGAGTTTCTGTCTCAGAAGAAGGAAATAGAAGGTCAAGGATAACAGACAAGGACTTCAGCATCTGAGACGCCACTTACCACCAGCTAACAACGCCAGCTAACAACGCCTCTTGATGCGGGGACAAGAGACCTTCCATTCTCATTCTCTAAAAACCCATTCATCTTTCTTAGTCGCCAAATCCAATTAGCCAGCATAAGTGTCAGAGACTTCACTAGCAGATACTCTCTCTTGTAATCAAATTTCCTTTTAACGTGTTTAAAGGACCCTTTGAATACAGTTCCAAGGGAAAAAGAGCAGGCCATGCTTGCGCTGTCTGAGAAGTTGTTTTACTTTTCTCCCAGCAGACACGCACTCAGGCAGCTCTACAGACGCCCATTCTGGGCACTGGGTCTGGCACGGGAAATACTACCGATGATTCACCAGAAAGATACAAGCAAGCTCGGCGTGAAACAGGCGTGTTGTACTAAAGGAACGTGCAGGGTGCTAACAACAGCAGGAGCCAACTCAGACCACCCCAGGGGTGAGACTCAGCTCATCACTACCTAGTCCAGAAGACTCTTGCACTGTCAACACCTCCTCGATATTTGCATATTCCATTTACTACGGATGGCATTTGGGTGGTTTCTTGTTTCAGGGGATCATACACAGGGCTGCTAAAAAAAAAGCCACGGACTTCCCTGGTGGCACAGTGGCTAAGAACCCGCCTGTCAACGCAGGGGACGTGGGTTTGAGCCCTGCTCCAGGAAGATCCCACATGCCGCAGAGCAACGAAGCACGTGCACCGCAACTACTGAGCCCACATGCCACAACACACTGAAGCCATGTGCTCTAGGGCCCACATGCCACAACTACTGAGTCTGTGTGCTGCTACTACGGAAGCCCACGTGCCTGGAGCCCATGCTCTGCAACAAGAGAAGCCACCGCACTGAGAAGCCTGTGTTCCACAACGAAGAGCAGCCCCCACTCTATGCAACTGCAGAAAGCCTACACACAGCAACAAAGACCCAACATGGCCAAAAATTTTTTAAAATTTTAAAAATATATTAAAAAAAAAGATGAGGTAACACAGACGAGAGAAAACAACAGCTGGTCATTACCATGCCTACCAAGCCCCCAGAGCAGCTGTCCAAGAGGGGCGATCGCTCAGGGTTGAAGGAGTTTAGCAAACGGGGAGAAAAGAAGGGCTGGCTGGATTCAGAGGATAATAAACTCCAGCAACCAACAGGAGGTATCGGGAGAGAGACTTCAGATGAGGAGAGGTTTACCCGATGAGAGGGAGAATATTAAGGCAGTTTTACAAATGTCTAATACTCTCCAACGTCTGATCTTGGCAGAACTCCTGCAGAATAGCTGCTGGTTGGCTCTGCCTGCATTAGCCTTCACCAAGAAGAGAGTTTGAAACTGAAAATGCCAGGAATTGGGCTGAAGTCAGTTTAGATCCGGGGAATGTCCCTACCCCTATGGCACGAACAGAAGATTTGCTGTCAGTCAAACAGACCACGAGAATGACATATATTTAAATAGGGCTTCAGGGACTTCCCTGGTGGTCCAGTGGTTAAGAATCCGTCCTGCAATGCAGGGGACGTGGGTTTGATCCCTGGTTGGGGAACTAAGATCCCACATGCCGGAGGGCAACTACGCCAGCCTGCTGCAACTACTGAGCCCATGCGGTCTGGAGCCCAGGCGCCCTGGAGCCCATGAGCCACTACTAGAGAGAAGCCCATATGCTGCAACTAAGACCCAACATGAAAGAAAGAGAGAGAGAGAGAAAGGAAGGAAGGAAGAAGGAAGGAAGGAGGAGAGAGGGAAGGAGGAAGGAAGGAAGAGGGAGGGAAAGAGAGAGAGAGAAAGAAAGGAAGGAGGGAAGGAAGGAAGGAAGGAAGGAAGAGGGAGAGAGGGAGGGAGGAAGGAAGGAAGAGGGAGGGAAAGAGAGAGAAACAAAGGAAGGAAGAAAGGAAAGACAAAGAAAGAAAGAAAGAAAGAAAGAAAGAAAGAAAGAAAGAAAGAAAGAAAGAAAGAGAAAAGGAAGGAAGAAAGAAAGAAGGAGGGAGGGAGGGAGGAAGGACGGAAAGCAAAGCAATAGGGCTTCAAACAGGTGAAGACTGAGAAACACTGCAGAAGCTACTCTTTCCTTCGTGGAAATAACGTTGGAAAGCTCTCATGATGTCATTCAATAGATAAGAACATACTATGAGAAGTAAGTACCTCACGGCAGCTGGTTCTCTGAATGGGTGTGTGTACGTCAGGTCTTCCAGGCATCTTGTCCAAATGCAGATTCCGATTCAGCAGGTGCGGATGTGGCCCAAGGTTCTGCATTTCCTAACAAGCTCCCAGGGGATGTTACCAGATACAGTCTGGTCCACAGACTGCATCTCGTGGAGCAAGATTCAAAATCTGAGGTCAGCGAGCAGAGACCCCAAATTATGGTGAGACACATCCGTATTTCTACCACCTCTGTAACAAATTACTGAAGATTTAGCCACTATATTAAAACGATACCCATTTACTAGCTCACAGTTCCATGTGTCAGAAGTCCAGGAGGTTCCACGAAGTGCTCTGCCCATTGTCTCCCGAGGGTGACACTAAGGTGTCCACCATGCTGGGTTCTTATCTGCAGGCTCTGGGAAGAATCCGTATTCAAACTCACTCAGCTGGTCAGCAGAATCCAGCCCCTGTGGCTGTAGTCCCGGCATGAAGTCGCCTGCATCTCAGGACCACCAAGGATGCATGGCGCGGCATCTCTTCCTCTTGTGCTGCATCTCTCCCACGGACTTTTCTGCTTTCCTCTCTGACTTGAGAGAGATCAAGTGATTACATAGAGCCCATTCAGATAATCCGGGATAATCTTCCTACTTGAGGGCCCAGTGACTCTGATCACATCCGCAGAGTCCCTTTTGCCGTGGAACGTAACATCTTCCAGGGTTCTGGGAATGAGAGCATGGGAATCTCTGGGCAGCCTTTATTCTGCCTTCCATGGTGCCCCACGATATCATCTTGTGATCACCTTCAGGTCTATATCCTCACTCCATCAGGGCACAGGGGTGTGCTAGGTCTCTGGGTTTATCTTTGAAAGACACGCAAACACATGCATTCACGCGTCTGCACACACACCCTTTCACAGTGTGTCAGTTCGCTCCGACAAAATACCACGGGCTGAAGGGCTTCAACAAGACGCTGATTTGCTCACAGACATTTTTTTCCATCACTTCCATGCATATCCGCATCCAAATGTCCCCGTCTTATAAAGACACCCGTCATATTGCATTAGGACCCGCCTTAATGACTTCATTTTAACTTGATCACCTCTTTAAAGACCCCCATCTCCAAATACAATCACATTATTCTGAGGTCCTGGGGGTCAGGCTTCCAACATAGGAATTTGGGGGAGACATAATTCAGCCCATAGGATAGAGGAAGGGCGTAGTCCCCGGTCTGGTTCCCACCACTCCTTTTTTTTTTTAAAGACTTACTTTATTATTTATTTATTGGCTGCGTTGGGTCTTCGTTGCTGAGTACAGGCTTTCTCTAGTTGCGCCGAGCGGGGGGCCCGTCTTCGCTCTGGTGTGCAGGTTTCTCATTGTGGTGGCTTCTCTTGTTGTGGAGCACGGGCTCCAGGCACGAGGGCTTCAGCAGCTGCTGCATGTGGGCTCCGGAGCTGTGGCTTGCGGGCTCCAGAGCGCAGGCTCCGTCGTGGCGGCGCACGGGCTTCGTTGCTCCACGGCATGAGGGATCTCCCCGGACCAGGGATTGAATCCGTGTCCCCTGCACGGGCAGGCAGACCCCAACCCGTGCGCCACCAGGGAAGCCCCCCATCACTCATTTCTGACAGCTTTTGATTCTAGGCACCAGTGAAACTGCCTCACAAGCTCAGCTCCCACTTCCATCAGGGAGAGAGAAGCCCTTTTCCATCCTCACTCACCACTGCTCTCGCCCCTCTGTGAACCTGCAAAAGGACCCTCTTTCTGTTGGGAACGTGGGAAGCTCTTAAAGAGAAGTGCCAGTCCAAGCCATATACAAAAATAGACTAAACCCGAGTGCTTCGTCATAGCTTTGCAAAAGACCTAAAACGGTTTCAATTATACAGTAGTGCACGTTTCTTGAGAAGTGGGGCAATTTGTACTTGAGTTATTCTCTGATGTGAGATTATAGTACAAGCAAAGCAATTAGCTTGAAAGGGCTTCGGAGAAAGCACAGGAACAGAGGTCGATATCAAGACAGGAAGAGGCAGTCTCCAGGATTCACGTGCAAAGTCCAGGGGCAACAATGGATGGATGTGCATAACTGCAGCCTGGAATCTTAGGTTCCGGGGTCCGCCAGCTGGTTGAGCTCTGTCCTTCCTAGGAATGAGGCCGCTGACCGCCCACGGACAAGGCAAGGCCCACGAGCTGTTTCCCCCAGAATGGAATCAAATTGTCATTGTTCCACATATACACATACTTTGGGGCATTTAGTGAAGCGATTCGAACCAGCTGCCACTGAAGTCACTTTAGACACCTGTCACATTTGTGCTTTTGAACACATTCAAAATCCACTTGACTTTCAAGTCTATCATATCATGTTGGTTTTGCTCCTTAATCTTTATTAAGGTTAAATGAAGACTGTTTAATACGATTAACGTAAATCTGGAAAAAAAAACAACAACAGGTCTTTAGATTTTTGTGATTGTGTTTTTTGTGCAGAATAATGTCAGACCTTTATCAGATCGGTGAAATCCATTCTGTAAAGTAGCAGCAATCTCCTTGGTAGAAGCCAAGGAGGAGGGAAAAAGGAGATGTTTAGCATGGTGATTCTTAGGATTTTGAAAAGAGACAGACAAAAAAAAAAAAAATTCCTGTGAAAGACAGTGGTATTTTCAGTAAACTAGATGGAGGAGATAGGCGATAGGAATTCACCTGGCACTGAAATGACTTAGACTTATGTACTGTATCCATACCGGTTAAATCAAGCCCTTTACAATAACTTCGAAGCCCAGGCAATATTACACGGAAGAGACACGAGACGGCTTCCGGGCACTGAAGGTGCACGTTTCCAGGCATTCTGCATACGTGTTTGCAAGGCATCTGCTCTTCCTTTTCGCCCGTACCCACGCAGCATCTACCCACATTTTCTGGGAATGTCCAAGCTACACTCGCATGAATACGGCCTTCATTCTTAGCCATGGCCCTTGTCTACACATCCTATGCCTTGTCCTCCTCTTTTTCCTCATCAGCTTGTTCACCTCTCTACCTTTGGGGTTACACAGAGCAGTGTCTAAGTCACCAGAGAAGTTCCTTTAGGTAAAACCAAGGACGAGACCTCTTTTGACCATTTTGCTGCTTCCTCCACCCTGAAGATCTACAACCCGGCAACAGGGAAACAGAGCATCGATCTCCAGAGGTCCAGGTGGGATGAGGTCGCTGGTCACAAGCCAGTGCCCCTGTTAAAACCTCAAAGCTCTGAAGACTGGCAAATTCCATCAGGGAGCAGCCTTACTGTCCTGGAATCAGCAGAGCATTCATTAGAGTTGCAATTTCGATTCTGACTCTGTCATCATCCTAGTTGAAACAGGATCCTGAGGGAACCCAGGAAAGGATAGAGACCAGACAAAAAGATTCCAGGACATGAAAACATGGCTTTTGGGGCCCTCTGAGTACTGTTTCCGGACAGTACTCAAGGCACAGACACTGGGTCATGAAACGAAGGGGAATGACACAAAAGACTAATTCTACTTGTGTCACAACCTTGACATTCTCTAAGGGATCCTCAAATTGTCTCTCTCTCCAAGGTGATGCAATCATTTAAATTTCACGAATAAAAGTTTTGAATCTGGGACTTCTCTGGTGGTCCAACGGTTAAGAATCCGTTTTGCAATGCAGGGGATGCTGGTTCAATCCCTGATCGGGGAACTAAGATCCCATGTGCTGTGGGGCAACTAAGCCCTTGTACCCCAACTACTGAGCCCGTGCACTGGAGCCCAAGTGCCAAAACTAGAGAGAAGCCTGCATACCACAACAAAAGATGCCACATGCCGCAGCTAAGACCCGACACAGCCAGTACATACATACATACATACATACATAAATAAATAAATAAATAAATATTTTTAAAAAGGGGTTTGTATCATCTAAACTTTTTTTTCCTAAACATGACACAAATAATTCAAGCATTTCCAACCAGTATTTGTCTTCAAAGAAATAGTTCTCTTTATGCAAAATGAGATTTCTTGAAAAAGAAAACCAGGTTCACTGTCCAGATTACACAGTGCTAACTCGTTCTCTGCTTTTTCCTTTATCCTTTTAAAATCACCATTATTTTAATTCAAAATGAGATTGGTACAACATCATGCTGTAAAACAAATGCCGTCAATAGACATCATTATCACAAAACAGGAATTTAAGAAAAAGGTGATTGTGAGATCTACAGCCTGCTTAAAAATAGCAAAAAATAGTTCAAAGCTTACGTTGTTTGTTTCTGGATGTTTTGTGGAAAAGTGTTTTATCTGCCCCAAACTATGCAGCTTGGGCTTATTTCTATTGTGTCTCTTGTCAGATTTTTGTCTACTGGATTTCTTGAAATTGAAAAGAGGATTATACCACATTTATAATTGCACCTACAAATATAGCAGTTGAAAGTTTTTTTTTTTTTTTTTTTTTGAATCTCCCGATAAAAAGACATTACTTGGAGGATATACTCCTCATAAACTCGTATTTTCTTCTATTTTCTACAGAGATCAACTCTTCCCTCTTTCCATCAAGCCTGTCTTAATTTTCCCCTTTTGGTCATGAACCTAATTTTACCTGAGTCCTCAACAATGTGTACTGAAATGACAGCTGTGTTTAATATTGGAATTTAACATGTCAAAATAGCTTCACTCCAAAAAGATGACATTTCTGTGTATTGACTTCAGAGAGTCAGTTCTGAGTGGCATTTATTTTTAATTGCTAGGGATACTGGGAGCGTTTATAAATGCTCAAGCTGTTTTTAACTATAGTTCCTTATTGCTCAGACATTACCAGGAACTGTGTATCAGTTCTCAAAAACCTCCATCCTACCCTCTTCGGGTTTCTGAGTTGATGAAACCCATTGTAGCCATATATTAAGCAAGAAAGGGTTCAGAACTCATAATGTCAGGCGTTTTGGTAACCTCCCAGGAAAAAAATGTATCCAAATTGGATTTCTAGTGGGTGGTCATCTCTAAGACCAGCCAGAGATTTTTGGAATGCCCATTTATGACCTGCACATTATGGGTAGATCCATGCTGACTCTAGACTTATTATCCACAGAAAGCATTACTGAGCACCACCTTGCTTCATAATTCCCCCCAAAGATCCTCCAGTCACAATAAGTGAGGTCATGTGACAGTTTCTAACCACTCGAAAATCTCCGTGGTATAAAACACAGGCTTATTTCTTGCTTACCCCCTCTCCGCATTGTAGTTGGCAGAGGGAGTCTGCTCATCCATGGGACTCAGAGACCTGACTGATGGAGGCTTTGCAATCTTTCTTTTTTTTAAATAAATATTTATTTATTTATTGGCTGTGTTGGGTCTTCGTTGCCGCGCCTGGGCTTTCTCTAGTTGTGGAGAGCAGGGGCTACTCTTCATTGCGGCGTGTGGGCTTCTCATTGCGGTGGCTTCTCTTATTGTGGAGCAAGGGCTCTACGCACGTGGGCTTCAGTAGTCATGGCACATGGGCTCAACAGTTGTGGCTCTTGGGCTCTAGAGCACAGGCTCGGTAGTTGTGGTGCACGGGCTTAGTTGCTTTGCAGCATGTGGGATCTTCGTGGCCCAGGGTTCAAACCCATGTCTCCTGCATTGCCAGGCGGATTCTCAACCACTGCGCCACCAGGGAAGTCCCTGCAATCTTATTATGATGGCCTCAGTCACCTGTAGTGACTCAACACGAGGCTCTGTAGGAGCAGATGACTGAAGAGGCAAGCAAAGGTGATTCCTTCAGCCCAGAAGCAATGTCCACCCATCTCTTCTGCCATGCTTCATCATGAAAAGTCTGAAGTAGTTATGAGGCAGGAGACAGATGGGCCCCCAGGGCGAATGGTCAGAGTCCATTCCCTGTGGACCGATCCTCTGAGACAGGAATAACAGGACAACTGGGAGAGGAGGCAGGGCCCTGCCCGGATAGAAGATGAGAGACCACACGGTCCTCATTCTCCAAGTCAGGAGACCTCCCCCGACTACACATGTGCAGGAAGGCTCCTTGGAGGTCCAAAGGGGAGGGGGCGCTACCCCATAGTAAGTGATGTCAACCTACCTACAGGCCTCTTCGGTGGAATCCGTCCTGGCTAAGAGATGTGCAGGGACACGTGGGAAGATCCTGAGATACACCAAATATGGACTCTCAACCAGGGAAATCAAAATGATTGGTCAAAGGAAACACGGAAGAAATATCCCATGTAAGTGATTCAAACTGCCACGAGGGGCGACTCTCTCCGAGCCCGCCTGTGTGTCTATCCACACCCACTGTGCTTTTTCTTCCCTAATAAATACTTTACTGTTTAACTACTTTCTGTCCTTGTGGGTATTCTTTTTCTGCAAAGCCGTAGGTCCAGGGCCTTGTCACCGACCACTGGTCTAGTGGCTACGATTTGGTACTCTCACCACCGCAACCCAACCTCCATCACTGACCAGGAACCAAAACCCTGCTTCAAGCCGCCATGGGCCGAGGCCACCTGAGGTCCATCACCTGACCAAGTCTACCTTCAAAGGCATGGCCTTGTCCCTCCAAGCTCCCAGAAGTAGGGGAGCAGCAGATACAGGAATATGTATAATGCCTCCGACCCAGGGCAAGGAGCACTGAGCATCCCTGTACCACGATGGTACGCAAAACACGAGTGTCCTCAAGTCCACTAGTTCACTTTTTTTTAAAGACCATTCATGTATTTCTCTGAATTAATTCCACTCACTTACAGAGAGAGATGCTGAACCGTACAAAACTGCCATGGCTGAGTCTTGGCAAGGCCGTGCGCTTGAGCGTAATGATATTTGGGGAATGGTGGAAACGTGTCGAAAGTCGACTTCATTAATTAAATGGCTCTGATCCTGCATTTTGGGAAAGCTCTAGCGTGACAACAGCAACTTTAAAAGGGTGACACTGGGATACATTTGAGAATAATCACCCCCACTTTCCATCCTCTTCTTGAGAAACTGTGCACTTACTTACATTTTTTTTTTTTACTTACATTTTTTTAAGAAAATCACATTTTGTGACTGACCCCAGAAAAGTGAGAGGAGGCGAACAAGATCTAGATGCATGTTGTGATCTAATTCTCCTGCAATTTCCCAGCTTTATTTTTGGTTTCATCTCCTTGCCCTCTGCCTCACTTCATCTCTTGGAGAGCGGATACAGACTGCTTTGTTTCATGCGGAAAGTTCTATTCCAACAGGACGTTTTTCCTGCCCAGTTGTGTGAAGATTGGCTATTGTGGTGACTGAACCAATTATGCTTTCGGGATACAGACGCGGACAAGATCCCTCCAGGGGAAAATGCAGCTCAGCTGGACACAGATTACAGGATCTCCTTCCAAAAGATAAACTGTGTGTTGACCATCTCGTTCAATGTCATATAATCCTCTTTCAAAAGTACTACAGCACAAAATGTTTCCAAAGTTTTTCAAATTATAATAGCAACTGCGTTAATTTGGTTTTTTTATACCATCACATCTCAGCACTGCTGCTGAAACCAAATATGTATCTCAAAAGAAAAAAGTGGCAAAAGACATGAGGCAAGGTTTGCTTTTACTGTACTCTAAATGTTAGTATTTTGAGATGAAAATGTTCACGTTCGAAACACAGTCACTTTGCACGAATCATGACATTATGACCAGATGATGCAAATTCGATCGTCCAGCTAATCCTGTAGGTATTTATAACCCCTTGGTCCAAAAGGCCAGCATCTTCTGGTGTGTTGTTGAGGTCAAGGTGATGTGCAGGGTTGATGTATTACAAGTTGGCAGTTTGTAGCACAAATCCCCAAAGAAGCATCAACTCAAGGGCTTATTATGCAGGTTTTTCAGGTATGTGAGGGCATATGGCTTGGGTTACCAAGTAGATGCTTTTGGATATACTAACAAGAATATGTGGAAAAATAAAACGTGGAAGGAGAAAAAAATTACTATATTCATTTACGTTGTCTGTATTCAGGAATAGCAAATGGAAATGTGCCTTTCTGAGCTTGTAGACTCTTGGCACATGGGTGGATTTAAATGTTTATTTCTTTTTTTTTTAACTAAATTTATTTATTTGTTTTATTTTTGGCTGCATTGGGTCTTAGTTGCTGCACACGGGCTTTCTCTAGTTGTCGAGAGTGGGGGCCACTCTTCATTGCAATGCGCGGGCTTCTCATTGTGGTGGCTTCTCTTGTTGTGGAGCACAGGCTCCGGGCACGCAGGCTTCAGTAGCTGTGGCACATGGGCTCAGCAGTTGTGGCACATGGGCTTAAGTTGCTCCTCAAATATGGGATCTTCCCAGACCAGGGCTCAAATCCATGTCCCCTGCATTGGCAGGTGGATTCCCAACCGCTGTGCCACCAGAGAAGCCCCAAATGTTATTTCTAATATATTAATATAGAACATCATTTTACTTAAGAAGTAATAAGAGGAGTCCAAACTCATTGGATGTCATTCCTAGCTGGAAACGTAAAGCACATAGCTAACTTGAAAGGGTTAATGGCATGCACTCATAAACGTGGCATGTTTTCCAATGCCTTTTAGGTAATGAATCTCTTAGTAATGACTGAGTCCATATCACATTTGCACGACCAGTCTAGTGAGCATTTCTAAAATCACGTTCATTCCCGTCTTACGGTTTCTGGCATCTCTCATTTTGCAAAAGTTGAAGCCTTGCATATGTTCAGGCAAGGAGAGGAATACTTATCACAAATCCTTTTCACTGCAGCCTTCTTAGAATATTACTGTTTCAAAGACTGGGAAACTTTTGAAATATTTCTCCAACTCTCAGTCCCTTTTCACTCAATATGCTTATGTCTTTCAGTCATTTTTTTCCCTTCACTGCATGCATTTCTAAGTGTCTGTGTTCACTGATGGACCTTCCTGCAAAATATTCTCTCATATGTATTTCTGAGTATACACAGTCAGTGTCTGACCTTATTGTAAAATATCCTTTTATAAGATGAAAAATGACCTTCCTGATAGACTATGCAAATCTGAAGTGACTCACTTAGCTTTTCTTAGTTCTTATCAACTTTATTGCCCAACTGAAGAAGCTTTTAATTTTCCTCTCACAGGTTTTCAAGAGCTATGGCCATAGGATAGGTTCCTGCCTCTATGTGCAATGTAGTAGCTTTTAAGAGGTAAACACATTTCTTGAAATGACTCAGTATACTCAGTGGTGTGGATAAAAATTAGTTTTCCTAACTTTCCTCCCTTTTCTTGATGGGAAACAAATACAGAGAATATCTATTGTTCCCATAACATGTACACCCCCAATACTGAAGACATATATTAACTGTCTGACAACTAATGATTAGCAGCACAAGTAGGATGGGTTAGTTGGGTTCTAAAAATAATGATGAGAACAGGTTAGTTCGAATGGAAGTTCTTACACGATTGGTACATAATCTGGCATGACTTCCACGAGTGGATCAACTCAATCTTGCTCTCAGGGAAAAGCTCTAGAAAGTATTAGAAAGTAGGAGCGTACATATGTCTTGGGATGGAGTCTTGGAGCAGGGAGGGTGGAGAGTTTTATGTTATTTTCTTCCCGACTTCACGATACCACCAGGACTCCATCCTACAAATCCACATAACTCAGTTAACGTACAATAAATATTTCTGAGTGCCTACAGCGTGCTAGGGACTGTTCCAGCTACTGTCAATACCAAACAAAGTCCTGCCCTCATGTATTCACATATGTAATCTTCTGGTCAGGAAAGAAACAATTAACACAGGTACGGATACAGATACAGATACAATGAGAAGGGGTATGGTGAGTTCTGAGCTGGGGTTTGGGATGGCCATTTTATGTAAATTGCCATCATATATTGCCATTTTATACACTTGAGGAAAGTCTCCCCAAGAAGGGGAGCTTTGAGAGGAGAACTGAAGCACAGAAAGAACAACGTGTCTCTCCACCCGCACAGAGGAAACAGTGCCATTGGCATATCTGAAGACTGTGCAGGTGAGGAAAAGGTAGGGTGGGGTTCTTTGGGCAGAATACTCACAGAAATCAGGATGCAGGCAGTCAAGAAGGGAATCTTAAAAAGGAGGCCCGTGGATTGATCCGGAGGATCAGAAAACAAAGGAAACATGGTACTCAACTGCCTAAGGACAGTTAGTCAAGGCTAAAAGGATGCATTTGAAATCAGCCCTAAAAACTGGATGGATGGCGGAAGAGAATAGAATACATGGGACCAGACTGAATGCCAGCAAAGTGCCTTGTTTCCACCCGTGCCTCCTCCCTGGCCTCTCCCCACCAATTCCTGCAGTTTACATTCAGACAGAAGCTTCTCAATTGCTTAAAAAAAATCTTTTTACCATGCTGCCTCAGGTGTTCTATTCCCCCTTCTTGCCCAGCTTCCTATACCATTCCAACCAGAAGAAGAGCATATCCTTTCAACGCCTGACCACGGTCACCACCCACTTGCCTACTTAACCCCTAATCCTTGAGCCTTCTCTCTACAGCTCTGACAAAACACAGCCCACAGCGCACCCTTGACCTGCTAACCTGCAAATACAGCTGGCCCTCCCCAGCACTATCGCTTTCTCCTGCTCACCTCTGCCTTCTGCATCCTTTTCTCCTCCCATGGATTCAGATTCTGCACCTTTGGAGTCCTGGCTGGCTCCTTCCCTCTAAAGGGTCTTTTTCTTTCTTTTCACCTCCTACTTGCTCCACTGAAATCGCGTGTGCCCTTCTCCTCATTCACTGTTTTATGTGCCTGCTCAGAGAACCCTCCAGTCATCACGACCCCTGTGCCTTCTGGTGGCTGCTGCATTAGGTTGCTATCACTGCTATAACAAATAGACCCAAAGTTAGGACCTGGAGACAAGGCACATTTATCTCATGCTTGTGTAGCTCATACGTCTGGGTGGGCTCCACTGGTTCCTCCCTTCATGGTCAAGGCTGATAGGATGGTGTTGACCGACCTGGGCTGTTATCCAGAGCTTCTGGGAAAGAATGGCTTCCAGTTTCATCAAGGTGGTTGGCAGAATCCAGTTCCTTGGGGGTCTGGGACTGAGGTCCCAGTTTCCTCGCTGGCTGTCCTCTGGGGCTGCTCTGAGTTTTTAGGGGCCGCCTGCATCTTCCTCACATGGTCTGCTCCATCCTCACACCAGCAACAGCACCATGTGTCCTTCTGATGCTTCAATTCCCTGAGGCTCCTCCTTCTGCCACGCCTCTTCCTCTTCCAAACTCTCTGCTTCCAAGGGTTTGTGCGATTCCACGGAGCCCACCCTGTTAAACCAGGACGTTCACCCTCTTTTCAGCTGATGAGTAACCTTAATTACATCCACAGCCCCTTTTTCCATGTAATGATATAAGCATGGGAATTATACCTAAGCTTGAAGCTCATGGGGCCACCATTCTGCCTAGCACACACACAGACCACCTCCGTCTGTGCCTCTAAGTTGTTTCTCAAGTTCAATATGTCCCCCGATGCCTCTTCTTTCAAAATTATCTATCCTTCATTTTTTTCTTTGTATTTGTAATGGCACCACTATTCATCACTTTTCCTCTCCCTTAATTTGTAAATTTCTCAGCATTGCAGCTGTATCATGGTGTGATCGTGTGTCTGTCCACCCTTTTCCTGTCCAGCACAGTTAGAAAATGACCACATCTTTGTGCCACACTGGTATCAATAATCAGGGCTCCTGCTGACCAGAAGGGACCCAGGGCTCCATCCCTGCTCTCAGCCATCCCCTCGGTACAGTGGGTCAACGTCTCGGCACCACCTCTCTCCACCTGACGATGTTCTGATGGTTCACAGACCATCAGCATCAGCACCACCTTGGAGCTTATTAGAAATGCAGGGTCTCAAGCCCATCCCTGATTTTTTGAATCCAAACCGAACGTAATCCCCTGCTGATACTAAGACAGAACTGCCAGAAGGGGGCCCTATACAGTGCTATGTACAATGGAATATGACTCAGCCATCAAAAGGAATAAAACCGAGTTCTTTGTAGTGAGGTAGATGGCCCTAGAGTCTGTCATACAGAGTGAAGTAAATCAGAAAGAGAAAAACAAATGCCGTATGCTAATGCATATATATATGGAGTTTAGAAAAATGGTACTGATGAACCTAGTGGCAGGGCAGGAATAGACACGCAGACGCAGAGAATGGACTTGAGGACACAGGGGGGAAGGGGAAGCTGGGACTTGGTGAGAGATTAGCATTGACATATGCACATTACCAAATATAAAACAGATGGCTAAGGGACTTCCCTGGTGGCGCAGTGGTTAGGAATCCACCTGCCAATGCAGGAGACAAGGGTTCAATCCCTGCTCGGGAAAGATCCCGTATGCCATGGAGCAGCCAAGCCCGTGCACCACAACTACTGAGCCTGTGTTCCAGAGGCCATGAGCCACAACTATTGAGCCCCGGTGCCGCAACTACTGAAGCCCACACGCCCAGAGCCTGTGCTCCGCAACAAGAGAAGCCCCCACTCGTTGCAACTAGAGAAAGCCTGCGCGCAGCAATGAAGACCCAATGCAGCCACTAAATAAATTAATTAATTAATTTAAAAAAATAGATGGCCAGATGGCTAGTGGGAAGCTGCTGCAGAGCACAGGGAGGTCAACGCGATGCTTTGTGAAGACCTAAAGGGTGGGATAGGGAGGGTGCGAGGGAGGCTCAAGAGGGAGGGGATATGGGGATATATGTATACATACAGCTGATGCACTTTGTTGTACAGCAGAAACGAACACAATACTGTGGAGCAATTACCCTCCAATAAAGATGAAAACATTAAAAACAAAACAAGCCCAGTGCAATTCCCTGCTGATACTAAGACAGAGCCGTAGGAAGAGGCCCTACGCCTGAGGTCTGGGAAGCTCCTTCCTCACCGCCAGTGTGTTGCGAGTACGTTCTCATGCTGAATCTGTGACTACGCACGCAGATTCCAGATGTCTCTTTTGTGGATTCCCACGCGCCATCTCTTACCTCCTTCTGATAGGTGCATGTGTGGTCGCCGTTCCTGACCCTGGCGATGAATCCATCCCCAAATTCTCACTCGCTGATTTTGTGTCCGTCACAAACACCATCTAAAGCTTGATCCTTCCTGAAGGGTCTCTGAACGCCACTGAGAGTGGGCTTCATCTTGCCCGATAACCCCAGATGTATGGTGAATTTCTCACGCGTGCTCTTTCCCTAGCGATGCTTTGTTAGGTCTGAAGAGCTGTCTACCTTACGGGAGCAGCAAGTCACATAAGTCGTGTATCTCTATGTGGTCTTGTTCTCTTTTGTTTTGGTAATTCATATTGTCCTTTATCGGTGTTCATACTCGTTTTCCCAGATGAATGACTGCCTGCATCACAGAAATATTTGTTCTTGCTACTTGTTATTAAATGTCCAAGGTGCAACTGAGTTTGAGTTCTTCCTCATTTCGGGGGAGACACGGGAAAGACTGAATTTTAATCTCCATCATATATCTTCCAGTGACTTATATCTGTAGAGGAACATGAATCTTACACTTAAGTAGTTTATGCTGATGCACAGTATTTCACTCAACAGTCACCATCCTCTGTATTCCATTTTCCTTGCGTATTTAAAAAATGAGATTTACTTGCAAATGCCTGGAATTATGACACAGATTGTTTTCTATCAATGTCCTTTAGTGATTAATATTTAATGTTAACATTAATATTTTTCCTAGTCTCAGCAATTAGCATTATTTCAAATCTTAAACTCCACGAATGATATACCTTCTTATTACTGTTAATTAAATGTCATTTTCCAATGTAAGAAACATGTACTGTAATCCCATGGCTAAAATGTATACTCACGTCATCGCTGCCAAATATAGAGGCAACTATAAAAGGACAATGAATAAATACATGTATTACTTTATTAATAAATGTATTCATTTATTCAGATTTCATTTTTATTCTAAGCCTCCCAAGCACCTATGCTTCACGTGGATACTATTATAATTCCGTCAACATTATACATTTTACTGGGTACTAGGAGGATAAAAAAATGAATAAGACATGCAGCCCACCTTAAGGTCTTACAGTAAAAATGCAAAACAGACTCCTGAAACGTCACAAAGCAAAACAAGTTCCAAAGAGCAAGAACTCCGCCAGCACACGTGAGAGAAACCACAGTAGACAAGACTGGCCAAGCAAGGTACGGCTCTGTGTCTTAAAGTATAGCTGGAATTTGAATAAATGAGGAAGGGCAGAGGGGACCTGGGTAGACTTCTCAGTTACGGGAACACGTGCGGCTTTGTAGAGGAAACCCGGATACTCTGAAGTTCTAACTAGGCGAGCAGCACCTAAAAAGATCTGATTTTCATTCTCGAGAACCAGAATCAGGGGACGGAGGTAAAGGAAAGACCTGCCTCAAATCCCTGGGGGTGATGACACGCATCTAATTTTGCCGTTAAACTATAAAATGCCTATAAACCAATGGCAAATAAACCGTGCATCATATGCAATCTGCTGACATAAAACTGGAACAGTTAATTATAAATTTTAATGAAAAGATAATCATTCATTCCTATGGAATTTCCCCTCTTTCCTGCATTATTTAGTTTCTCAGAATTTTGAAAAACAAAAAAACACGGAAAGTTTGTATTCTGAATTGTTAGTAATAGTTAGGTCGTGAGCGAAGGATGTGAACGCTCTTGTTTTTACGTGCTGCTGTAAGAACGAAACATTCTTCTATCCCCGGGAAATTCCCGCATAAGTCACATCAGCACGTAAACGTATCAGGTTTTCTGTGTTTTCTATTTCTTCCACTTTATATGCCTGCACAAACTGAGGCCGTGGGTCCATCTACGAATCCCACAGTGGCTAGGATGCCGTGTGATTTAGAGAGCAGTGGGAAGAGATTTGGTTGTGGTGACCTGAGGTAGAACAGTCTTACGTTCCTCCCATTGGGATGACAGGCGATTTATTCCACGGCCTCTTGAGACATTTTTATAGTCAGCGCTGCTAATGCTTCTTGCCTTTTAGCCCCTTTCTATGGCCTTTCTCGACGTCTGCCTAGCGATGGTCGGGGTGTCCATCTTTGTGCGTCTCTGCCGTTTTTCAGCACAGGGGCACCTTACTGACGTCCTTCGAGATTCTGCACTACGGCCTGTCCCATCACAGCTTCTTGCACAGGTGTGTACTGCTTGGAAAGGAGGTGAGAGAGATTGTGACAGAGAATGACAACTCTGACCAGGGAAGAGGGGATGGCAAAGGCGTCTAGGGAGAAATAGATCAAAGACAATGGAAGGAAGACACACTGTAGAACAAACAGATGTTTCCAACCTCATTCTATACACATCACCTTCGTACTCTCATCATTCCCAGTAACGGAATGTTTTAGGAAGACCTGCACAGGGGACAAAAACAGCATTCTGTCCACAGCATTTCAAAACTCTGGTTTCCAAGACCACTTTTTTTTGGGGGGGACCACAACTCACAGCTCAGGGGATCTTAGTTCTGGGACCAGGGATTGAACCTACGTGCCCTCGGCAGTGAAAAAGCAAAGTCCTAACCACAGGACTTCCAAGGAACTCTCCTCAAGACCACATTTATGGGAACATGTTCCAGTACCGGCAGTTTTATTCACCATATTTGAAAGCCAAGGAGCCCTGATTGATGGCTTAAAAAAAAATGGGACATTAAGCTTTTGACAGGAGACTGAACTGTAAGAAATTTTTGCTCACAAACCGGGACAGAAAGTATGAACACACAAACATACATGCACCTCTTAAGCATTAGAAGTGGGTGAAATAAAATAATTGCTGGGTACTGGAAGAGGCTTCTAACTAACTAAATATGTTACATGTTTTTCCTTTCTCTAGGAATAGTTATTTTCACTTGTGGTGCAACTGTTTCCTGGAGCCTGTAACTCAAGGGTTTGAAAACTATGTAACTGTAAGCCTTTACCTGAATTATTGATATTAAATTGACATTTGCAGGGAATTAAAGTCTTAATACTTTTATTTGGAAAACTGGTACTTTCAGACATTTCATTGGAAGGTCTTGCAAATGTGCATGTAACTTCATTCCAAGCTGGTGCTGAAGAGAACTTTCACACTTGGGTAGAAACACGGGATTTAAGAGAAAGTTTCCAAAAACAACAACTTCATCACACTGTGCCTGGCTGAACTAGTTTTCTCTCCTATTAGACTAACACTTTATATCTTGGTTTAAACCATGTTATTTAACAAAAACACTCACATGCCTGAATTTTTCCATGGTTCTCCTTATATATTTTTTACTGGAAAGTGAGGACAGTTGGAA
Organism: Hippopotamus amphibius kiboko; assembly: GCF_030028045.1. Classification (NCBI taxonomy): domain Eukaryota; kingdom Metazoa; phylum Chordata; class Mammalia; order Artiodactyla; family Hippopotamidae; genus Hippopotamus; species Hippopotamus amphibius. The sequence goes on from NC_080203.1 coordinate 132,145,686, forward strand.
GAGAGGCTGGTTATTTTCTCCATGTGCTAGAGTCACAGAATGACAGCAACATTTTGGTTTTCCATAGTTCTTCTTTGCTTCTAGAATGTATCTCTTTGGCTCTCCATCTGCTCTTTTTTTTTTTTTAATAAATCTATTTATTGATTGATTTATTGGCTGCATTGGGTCTTCATTGCTGCACGCGGGCTTTCTCTAGTTGTGGCAAGCGGGGCTACCCTTCGTTACGGTGCACAGGCTTCTCATTACGGTGGCTTCTCTTGTTGTGGAGCACGGGCTCTAGGCGCATGGGCTTCAGTAGTTGCAGTGCATGGGCTCAGTAGTTGTGTCTTGAGGGCTCTAGAGCACAGGCTCAGTAGTTGTGGAGCACAGGCTTAGTTTCTCTGAGGCACGTGGGATCTTCCCGGATCAGGGCTCGACCCAGTGTCCGCTTCGTTGGCAGGCAGATTCTTAACCACTGAGCAACCAGGGAAGTCCCTCACCATCTGTTCTTTTCTTTTCTTTTTTTTTTTTTCCTCCATGTGTTCTTTATCCTTACTTTCATTGGAACAAAACTGGATCTCTCCCTGTCTCTAAGGCCCCTCAGACTAGACCTTCTGGAAGCATGTCTAGTCCCTAGCCTACTACAAAGATTCAATAAATAGTAACGATTGTTTATTAACAAATAGTATGCATTTGCTTTGTGAATATACAAGTTACACATTCTCCAAAGAAATGAGTACTCAAACGAGCTTTACACTCTATAACTAAAAAGAGTCACGTATGAAGTACAGCTACGTTTGAAACTCCTATTTTACGCAACATCCACCTTTAGAGTTGAAGGGCAAAGGTACAGGGCAATCAGTGCTTGCAGAGCAAAGTATGGTAGGCATTCTCTCCCCAAAACAGGGGTGAAGAGTCATAAGCTTAAAATGTTGTTCTACTCAGCCAGAAAAAAGAAGGAAACAATGCCACTGGCATAACACAGATGGACCTAGAGATGATCATTCGAAGTGAAGTCAGTGAGAATGAGAAAGACAAACCCCATATGATACCACTTACATGGAAACTAAAAACTGATATTGTACAAATGAACTTATCTACAAAACAGAAACAGACGCGCAGGCATAGAGAGCTGCGGTTGCCAAGCGGGAGGGGATGTGGGGGAGGGATGGAGTAGGAGTTTGGGATTGGTAGATACACACTAGTATACCTAGGATGGATACACAACAAGGTCCCGCTGTAGAGCACAAGGAACTATATTCAATATCCTAGGGTAAACCATAATGGAAAAGAATATTAAAAAAGCACGTATATATGTGTATATATAATATAAAAAAGAATGTATATATACATATATATAACTAAATCACTCTGCTGTACAGCAGAAATGAACACAACATTGTAAATCAACTATACTTCAACAAAAAATAAATTTTAAAAAAGCTGTTCCATTATCATGCACTGTTTACAACATTGTATTCTGGACAATGTCTATTTGCGGATTTTTCTGAAGCCGTTGTGTCAAAGGTACTCTATCTCTGACTTCTACAAAGAGACACGACTAATTGCTTCCACTCTTTCTTTGTCATCCGCAGCCCAACCAGCTTCCCTAACAATGTAATGATAGCTTTCTAAATTGTCCATGATTTCCTGTGATTGCCAGCCTTTGGGGAGGATGCACAATGGTTGCGAAGGGAAAGAAGGACCATGGCTGTGTTCTACTGTCTAGGTTGGATGTGCAGAAAAGTACTGTACCCTTCCATGTCCTAACATAGTTTCACTAGGGCATTGCTGCATAATTATCTCTACTCAGCTTCCAATATTTTCTTCCTTTGCCTGGGAACTGGTCTCCCTCTCATTTATTCTTGGAAGTTGAGAATAATTAAAAAGCCATTAGACTTCTCTCTTTGTGATGACACTACATAAATTAACTCTCGGTGGTGTTGAAAAGCTACAACGTGACCTAGCCCTTCCAAAGTGTCACTTGATCTACAATTCAAATTTCATTTGTGTGAACAGGCCTTCTTCAAGTGTTGTTAATTCGAAACTCAAGGATTTGGATGTAAATAATGAATACATATTCCTATTATGAGTGTGAAAGCTTTAGATTCTCTTCAGTCTAGGGAAGAGATTATTATTAATATATTAATGGCAAGGAATAGTATTTTGTAAAGGACCTTTGAGAGTAGTGGGATCTTTATTGGTATTTTAGAAGTTGAGCAGTTGATTATCTTGCATTATTTGGTGGGAGGTAGGTTCTTTTTTTTTTTTTTTTAAAGCTCTTTATTGGAATATAATTGCTTTACACTCTTGTACCAGTTTTGAGGTACACCAAAGTGAATCAGCTGTATTTATACATATATCCCCATATCCCCTCCCTCCCACCCTCCCTGTCCTGGCCCTCTAAGGCATCACCCATCATCGAGTTGATGGGAGGTAGGTTCTTAATTGCTATACTTTCCGTCAGTGTTTATCTAGACAAAGAGGATTTTTATAGGTTTTCAAGTAGAAAGAGTTGGGGTCTGAACAAAATGAATTCAGGGTGATTACAGCAGCAGGCTACAAAGAGAGTCCAAGAGAGCTTTCTCCCATACATGAATTCAATGTCCTACTCCTCTCAGTTACCGCGCTAAGCAGCAAAGGCTCAACAGTGCAACAAGAAATTATTTGTGCTTGACTGAATCACGTGGCCTCACAGATGCAACAGCCCCACAAAAAGAGCTGCGACATAAGATCAAGTACACAGTGGAAATGGTAAACCCGGGATGGCATGGGGACACGTCAGGAGACAGGTAATCAGCCCAGGAGAGAGTAAGCGTGAAGAAGCCTCCCCAAAAGGCTAGGGTGAGGTTTTGAGGATGAGGAGCAATTAGCACGGGGGAAAAAAAAAAGGCAGGGGAAATGTCTTTTCCAGGAAGGGCAGCAAGTGAAAACCGTCAGAGCTGGATAATTGTATAGAAATTTTATACCAATCCATGAACAGCAGGAAGGTTCACCCAGGGCGTGGGTTCCACGTTAAGGAGTTTGCAGCTTTATCTCAAAGGAAATGAGAAATGACTCCTCCTGGATTTCAAGCAGAGGAATGACAAGGTTGATGGTTTCCAAAGGATTCTATCAATTGTGGTGTCTGACTGGGCTGAGAAATGAAGACAGGGATGAGGCGAGGTGATTCCCGGGTCCTGACTTAGGCAACTTGGGGCTGCGATGGGAGCAGGTGATGTTCTTTATTGAAACAGGAAATGAGAAATGAAAGAAAGACAGAGTTGATGTTATATACAAAAGTATCTAAGCATAGGGGAACTTCCTGGGTGGTTCAGTGGTTAAGACTCCTTGCTCCCAGTGCAGGGGGCATTGGCTCCATCCCTGGTTGGGGAACTAAGATCCCACACGCCGTGTGGTGTGGCCAAAAAAAAAAAAAAAAAAACCAGTATCTAAGCATAAAATAAGTAACGAGTCCATGGAAAAAGTTCTAAGGAAATAGAAGATTAGTCTACTAAAGCCATATTGCAATACCAGATAAAATATTCAGGACATTAAAAATATATATATAACAAAACCCATTAACTATTCATAAGGACACCATACCCTAATCTATTTTTAAAAATACTCTTTCTTATTTATATTGTGAATTCGCTGTAGCTTATTTAACCGTCTATAAATTGCACAGTGCAAACGATTAACAATAATTGGGGGAAGAATATTTAATCGCAGAGTAAGAAGGAAATGTAGAGAAAGGGTTGGAGACGTATTAAAAGAGAGGGAAGGGACTTCCCTGGTGGTCCAGTGGGTAAGACTCTGTGTTCCCAATGCAGGGGGCCCAGGTTCGATCCCTGGTCAGGGAACTACATCCCGCATGCATGCCAAATAAATAGTAAAAAAGAGAGAGAGAGAGAAGAAAGAGTGCAAAATCACACACAAATATGCAACTCAACGTGGTTCACATAGATTGGACTGTTGGAGAAATGGGTGGGCAGTCAGCAGACTGAATGAGGGGCCCCACGAAAAATGAAAATATGGGGCCCCTCGTCAACAACGGCGACTCAAAGGAAAACAAAAGCAAAATAAGGCAGGAGGAAGCTGCTAGGGACTGAACTGCATTCGTTTCTTTGTTTTTTTGGTTTTTTTTGGTCGAGGCACTTGGGATCTTAGTTCCCCGACCGGGGATCGAACCTGAGCCCCCTGCACTGGAAGCGCAGAGTCTTAACCACTGGACCACAGGGAAGTCCCTGAACTTCATCCGTGATACACATCATGCTTCTTCTAGCAGGCATGCAAGAGAAGAGATGTTTTTCAAGCAGGGATCTAATACGAATGACAACAGACTAGGCAAGCAATGATGATACACACTGAGTTTACGTCTCAATGATAAAATCTCCACGGAAGAGTATTTCCTGTTTCACAAACATCGGTTCTCTTGTGTCTTACTCCTGCTTAAGGGTTTCGGTGCCTGTCACCTACCCCACAAGGTCTAAATTCCCCCACCTGGCAGTCAAGACATTATACATAATAGGATTGCACCGAGCATCCTCTCCCATGACGCTGACCCTATTTCCGCCCACCTTCCCTTGGTCCCAGCTGCATCCATTTGCTCCTATCACTGCTTCCTCCATGAGAACATCAAAATCCCCCCACCCTCTAAGGACCATTACAAGTGACAGTGTTGGTCACTGGACAAAAGGGAGGGTGCACCTGCTTGTGTAGTACCAGGTTCACAGCACTCACTAGCAAAAAAAGAAAAAGAAACGCACAGGTGCAAAAACACCTGTGTCCTCAGGAAGCTTCCCGAAAGAGAGGATGTCCAAGACTAAAAATACAAGCAGAATTTCAAACTGTGAGCATGGTGAAGAAAAGCCAAGCAGTTCTATGAGAATGAGAAAGGTAGCCATGGAGATGTGGGCCTGAAAAAGATCTCTGGAAAATGATAAGCCATTGAAAGTGGAGCCCTTTCTGGGTTTTAAAGAGAACTGTAATATGACAGAGTCTATTTTTTCAAATCATAACCCTTCATTTCTTTAATTTTCAAGAACACACGCACACACACACACACACACACACATTTTTTGGCTACGACGCGCAGCTTGCAAGATTGTAGTTCCCCCACCAGGGACTGAACCCGGGACTGCGGCGGTGAAAGCACCGAGTCCTAATCACTGGACCACTAGGGAAGTCCCTAGAACACATATTCTTCATCCAGGGAAATGTGTTGTTTAGTTTCCTGCTGCTCACACCGGCTTCTCCTTGTTTTACGCTGGCAACCCGTTGTCTTGGTGTATCATTCAGTTCGTAAGGACTAAATCCTATTCCTTCTCTTTCATACCTTAACCCATCTCCTCAGAATACTGGATGCGAGGGCCGTCAATATAGACTTCCCGACCTGACAAGTACCTGCTGACTTCCCGACCAGTCACACAGGCCAACAGAAGAGTTAGGAAGAGCAAGTTCTAAAGCAGGGTTTCTCGACATCAGCATTATGGACCTATGGGAGCGACACGATTCTTTGTCGTGGGGCTGTCCTGGCATTATGGGGCACAGAGAAGCGCCCCGGTCTCTACCCACTAAATGCCAGCAACAACCCCCCACCCCAGTCATGACAAAACATGCTTCCAGAAGCTGCCAGATATTCCTCTGATGGAGGAAAGAGGTGATTGACAACCATTATTACACATTCATTCATTAAAAATATATATACATATACCACTCATAAAAGGGAAAAAATTCAGGAATCGTTTGGCCATCAAAGAATATCTGAATTCCATAAGACCATAAAATCTTAAAATGAAAAAATTCAGACTGTATCAAAATTCTCAAAAAATATTAAGCATCAGGAGATATGAGTATTAGGAGAAAAATATATAGAAGGACAAGCGGTGAAAATATTGGTAATCCACTCTCCTAAAATGATACGGGAAAGGAGGTGCGTATTAAACACGAAGCACTCTTGTTTCTTGTCCAGTGCAGAAAATGAAAACTCTTCACATTTCTTCCAGTACTCAGTGATCAAGCCATCATTTAGTACAGGATAACCTTCAAAGTTAATGGAGCTTTACTCCCCTAAAATTAAAGGCATGGGGAATCTAATCCTATTCTACCATGAAATCAGTTTCATAAACACTGTAAGCCCTGTCTTTAGATCATAAATTCCTCTACCTCCTGTAACTTTCTTGAAGATAAGCATATTTTCTATCTAAAATTTTGCTGTGTGTTGCAAAAAAGGACATCTTTCTCTTTGAATGTGACATAATCACTGAAAACAAAAATAGGATTTTGTGAGAAGAGGGTTGTCTATCCAGGTGTTTTTCCTGTACAGTGTAATTCCTGGACTTGCCTTAATTTATAGTCAGCTTCTCTCAAGTTTCCTTAGTTAACGGACATTTAAAAATATTTGTATTCTGCAATGGCAGATATATGATACCATGCATTTTTCGAAACCCACAGAGCTGTACATCATAAAAAGTCAACACGAATGTGAACTATGAACTTCAGTTAATCATAATATATCAGTTCTAGTTTGTCAACTGTGGCAAATGTGCCCCATGAATGGAAGATGTCAACAACCAGCAGGAACTAGGGAAGGAGGAGAGGGAACCCTCTATAGGATGGGCTCCATTTTCCTGCAAAATTAAAACTATTCTAAAACATAACATCTATTCATTAAAAACATGTGTTTAATAACATTCAAACTTATTTCAACCCTCTTGAACACTGGCTGTTAAAATGGAAAATGCACATTTTTTTTAAGGGCAGTGCGGTACAGGCCGACAGTAATCGGTAATTACGGAACAAACACTCTTCTCTCGTGTCAATCACGCTTAATTTCAAGGAAAAATGTGAATATTCTCCCTTTATTGGAAGTAGCTACAGATGGATGGCTATGAAGCCTCAGGAGCTGACTACTGCTGGACCACTATTTTAGATGCTTAGCATCTTCTCATAAGTGATACCTTTTGAGAGTTAGTTGAGCCTCAAAGCATCATCAAGTGAGTAAGACGTGCTGCACAGTGCAGGCTGATTGGGATTCAGACTGATTCCTCTGCTCTTTCCAAACGCTCAGCTCATGGCCACAAGGACAAGCTAGTCTCCTATGGGTAACCTGCCCCAATGCTTTTCCATCAGGAATGGGATGCCTATGTTTCAATGACTTGCGTTATTTTCCTTATTGTAACACGAGCCAGAGGTTGTTGGAATGAAAATATTTCTCTTCCATAACCACAATACACGGAGCAACATGAAATAACCCTTCTGGAGGACATTTTGTCCTTTTCTCACAAAGTCAAATATACAACTAGCCATCCTAACCCAAAATATTTACCCAAGAGAAATAAAAATATATATCCACACCAGATTTGTACATGAATGTTCATAACAACATGATTCACAAGAGTCAAAAATAGACAATAGCCTAAAAAGTCCTTGAACAGGTGAATGAGTAAATACATTACAGTATCTTCATATCTAAAATAAAAATATACAAACAGATTGAAGTAAATCGATGGAAGAACATAAACCCTTTTGTAAACACCGAACGAATAAAACCTAGCACAGTTGTATTTTCAGACCAAATACATTTTAGGAATGACTCGTTGCTAGAAAAACAAAATATATGCTGAGAAAAATATAGCAAAGGATTAAAATACATAAGGTAAAAACTGAAAGAATTAAAAAGAGTTATAGACAAACTCGTAATTATCATGGAGGAATTTAATATATCTTTTCCAGTAATTGATAAGAGTCAGCAAATAAAAATTTTAGTATGGATAGAGAAAATCAGAATGATTCAATGAATGCATTTGACTATACAGACATCTGTAGATCATCGCACTAAAAATGAAAAGTACACACTCTCTGCAAGCATACAGAAAACTTTCATATAAACTGATGCACCCAAACCAAATCTTAATATATTTCAAAAGACTGAAAACGTATAGGACAGATCTCTGACCACTGTGCAATGAACTTTGAAATCTCCATATATTTGGAAATGTTTTTAGAGTCTGCATTATCCACAAGTAAATGGAGAAAGTATAATGGAAATTAGAAGACACTTTTAAATGAATGATCTGAAGAACAGGTATTAAATATTTTAGATGCAACGGGAGCAGTGTTGGGGGAAAGTATGTATTCGCAAAGAAGAAAGACTGAAAACTCATAAACTCTCCACCATCTTAAAAAGTTAAAAATTCGTAAATAATCAGGAAGGAGGGAGAAGGAAGGAAATACACAGATAAGAGCATGATTTATTTAAGTAGAAAACAAATATATAACAGGTCCAGCTGACAAAACCAGAAGTGGGTTCTTCAAAAGGTCCAATAAACAAACACATCAGTAAGTCGGATCAATAGTCAGGGAGAGAGAGAGAAGGTAGAAATAACCAAAATTAGAAACGAAAAAGGGGATACCATAAGACCTTGTAGCATTCGGGACTTCCTAGGTGGCGCAGTGGTGGCACAGTGGTTAAGAATCTGCCTGCCAATGCAGGGGATATGGGCTCCATCCCTGGGCTGGGAGGATCCCACATGCCACAGAGCCACTAAACCTGTGTGCCACAACTATTGAGCCTGTGCTCTAGAGCCCTTGAGCCACAACTACTGAGCCCACGTGCCGCAACTACTGAAGCCTGCGCGCCTAGAGCCCGTGCTCCGCAACAAGAGAAGCCACCGCGATGAGGAGCCCATGCACCACAATGAAGAGTAGCCCCCTGCTTGCTGCAACTAGAGAAAGCCCATGTGCAGCAATGAAGACCCAATGCAGTGAATAAATAAATAAATAAATAAATAAACACATACATACATACATACATACATACATACATAAAAAGATCTTGCAGCATTAAAGAGATAACAGGAAAAATGTTAAGATAATAAACCTTGAGAAAGATGTAACTTCAAAACTGAGAGAATAAATAGAATACTCAGTCACATACACATTAAGAAAACTGAATTCCCAGTCAAATATTTCCAGAAAGAAAATGCTAGCTCCACTTGGGTTTGTTGATGAGTATATAAGGCATTCAAGGAACAAGTAATTCAAATTTTATTCGAACTCTTACGGAGAACAGAGAAGGGAACACTCGATAAATCATTTTATGATGCTAACGTAATCTCATTCCAATACCTGACAAGGCAGCATGAGAAACAATACTTATGGGCCAATCTCCCTCAACAGATCCAAAACAAAACAAAACAAAACAAACAAAAACCTAAAGGAAATTTTAGCAAATACCTCTACCAGTGTATTAAAAAATGATACTTCATTATAACCAAGTGGCTTTATCCCAGGAATGCAAAATGCTGGTTTAACTTACTAGTGTCATTCTGAAAACCTTTCCTTACCGACTCAGTTTTTATTGCATTTATGGGCATTTCGATATGAAATTAATAACTTTATTGGACTCCTTGAATCAAAAAGATGTATGGTTCGTTAGGAAGGATCTGACTGCTTGGAAAACAAGGTGGAAAGTAGGTCATGGGTGAATGAATTCTGGTTAATTGTAGCATCATACTTACATGATCCGTAAACAAGAATTTTAAAAGAAAAACATGTACGAGGGTGAGTCAAAAACTATCCTCACTCTGGCTGTAGAATTTACAGATGTTTTAACATAACCAGAGTGCGGATAATTTTTGACTCACCCCGGTAGATATATAGTTTCCATGTTACATTTTCCAATAAGCCACGCTGTTAAGGTCCACGTCTTTCTCCGATAACATTCCTGGTGAGTGTACTTCTCAGCTGTCTATTGGGATTACCTGTATTGAATTGACCAAGAGTGCATCCCACAGATGTAGGGTAAATGTGAAAGGTTGTTCAACCGATCTCTGCACTGCAGCAAAACAACGGGCACTGTTCTTGGGGTTGAAGGTGGGGAGATTTATTCCCCTGATTCCTAATTCCCTCTCACCTTGAGTGATCTGAAGCCAGGTCTTCTATCAGACCGTAGGGACCCCAGGTTTCACCTCTGCTCCGGCATCCCATCGTCATCAAAGTTCAAGTTGTCATGAATGTCCTTTTTCTCGGCCGTGCCACGTGGCATGTGGGATCTTAGTTCCCTGACCAGGGATCGAACCCACGCGGCCTCCATTGGAAGTGCGCAGTATTAACCACTGGACCACCAGGGAAGTCCCTCCATGAATGTCTTATAGGAAGTGTCTTCAGCATTCTGCCTGCTCCTTAGTGTTTCCCAGCACACTGCGATTTGACGAGATAACCTCTTACTGTTTTGTCACCTCTTTAGTCCCATTGAGGAGACTTCTTTGTGATTATTTTACCTGTGTCCACTGAGATGGCTCTGCCGGATACACCAGCCTGCTGTGGTGCCTCTTCTTCCTTCTTCAGACTCCCATCAGTCAGCCTTGGCGTGATCACGCCTTAGAGATGACCTCCAACTTCTCTCTCCACCCATGTTTCGCCTTCTTCATGTGTCAGTTGACCCCTAAATATCCCTTTTCCTGGGAGTTATCCCTGAGATTCTCTGTCCCTAAACGTCTCCTATCATATTCGGGATAAAATTCAGTCTCTGTTGGCTTAACACATAGGATGTGGCATGGCCTGACCCGTCCTACTCTTTAATGAATCATGCATTGTTTTTACAAATCGCACAGCAATAACATTAATTCTTGAAACATTTCATAGCAGTTCACAACACAGTTTGCTCTGCCAGGAAGAAACTTCCAACCTCTCTTTGTCTAGCCAACAGCAACTTACCCCCCATAGCAACAAGTTCCTATTTCCTACGACTTCTCACGTTGTATTTTATTTGCCGGTTTCCTTATCAGACTAGCTCGAGGCTCTGAGCTATTTGAGGGAAAAGGCAGGTCTAATGTGGCTTAGGGTCCCCAGACTTTGGCCCAGAGGTGGTACTTAATATGCATTAGTCATGGACACAATAAAGTGTCTATTCACCAGAATGTGCTAAAGGGAACAAGTGGAGAGTCAGGCTGGGAAGAAAAACAGCAACTACTGTTAACTGATGTACGAAATTCCTTACAGCCATCATTCTGTACCGCGCCCTTCAAGACAAATACAGCAGAAAGTGAAACTAGGTATAATTCCCAAGTGAACCAAAGCTGTCCTACTTGGCACTTTCCACCACTGTGTTCAGAGAATAAAGCACCAATAACCACTGACACAAAGCTTAGGGACTTCCCTGGTGGCACAGTGGTTAAGAATCTGCCTGACAATGCAGGGGACATGGGTTCCACCGCTGGTCCGGGAAGATCCCACGTGCCATGGAGCAACTAAGCCCGTGCGCCACAACGACTGAGCCTATGCTCTAGAGCCCGCGAGACACAACTGTTGAGCCCTCGTGCTGCAGCTACTGAAGCCCGTGCACTGAGAACCTGTGCTCCTCGACAAGAGAAGCCACCGCAGTGAAGAGTGGCCCCAGCTCTCTGCAACTACAGAAAGCCCACATGCAGCAACGAAGAGCCAATGCAGCCAATAAAATAAATAAATATTAAAAAATAAAAAGCTTAGCTGGCTACTTTCCCACAAAATGAAGCTAAATCCTCCTTGTTATGAAATTCTTACCTAAGAAAATAGAAATTTTCAATCGACACTAGGGCAGGACCATGGACATGGCTGCCTCAACGCTTAGTCTCCGTGGCACCTGGGGACTCGCCATTTTCCCAAAAACAATCATCTTTAAAGCAGGAGGATTACATGATTCTAAAAGAAAACAAGCAAGGCACATCCTCAGAAGACAGGACAGTGTAACTATCTGACTTGAAAGCAATCATAAAAGAGTTTCCTAGTGTTAGGAGAAAAAAAAGAAACAAGCTAAAAGCACTGTAATTTCTGACTACCATGCAGCTGAATAGGTTTGCAGATCTGCGGTTCAGATTTCAAGGTTATCGCTCTAGGCGGTGACAGTCTGTTTGTAAAATTGACACAGAAGCACATCTTTAAAAGAAATTCTCAAGAACAAGGACGCAGATGCAGAGAATGGACTGGAGAACTCGAGGTTTGGGGGCGGCAGGGGGTGAAGGGGAAGCTGAGATGAAGCGAGAGAGTAGCAAAGACATATATATACTACCAACTGTAAAATAGATAGCCAGTGGGAAGTTGCTGTATAACAAAGGGAGTCCAACTTGAGGATGGAAGATGCCTTAGAGGACTGGGACGGGGAGGGTGGGGGGGACTCGAGGGAGCGTGGTGGGGAGTCGAGGGAGGGAGGGAATACGGGGATATGTGTATAAAAACAGATGATTGAACTTGGTGTACCCCCAAAAAAATAATAAATAAATAAATAAATAAATAAATAAATAAATAAATAAATAAAAGAAACTCTCATCGCTTGGCTGCCACGATGCTTTGAAGTTCATGCATGCAGGTGGGGGCCATCTACCCACAGTTAACGAGATGGAATCCTGGGACAGACGCATGGGCAGCCTGCTTAATTTCATTCTTTCTTTGGTCATACCGCACGGCTTGTGGGATCTCAGTTCCCCAGCAAGGGATCGAACCCATTCATTTCTTTTACGTGTCATAACCGTAACCGTGACGTTGGAAGCCAGACAGAGGAGAGTCCAAGGCTGAATCTCTGCTCAGCAATTAGCATCATTATATTGGTTGGAACCACACAGACCAAAACGCAGGAGACTGTAGGTACATCTTGGACGCATCACTAAGGAGAAAGGTTCCAGTCCATGCAGTCGTGCTAACCTGTGGTGAAACTTGACCAATTCATTCATGTCACTGGTCATTTTTTTTTTTAATTTAATTTATTTTTTTGGCTGTGTTCGGTCTTCGTTGCTGCACATAGGCGTTCTCTAGTTGTGGCAAGTGGGGGCTACTCTTTGTTGTGGTGCGTGGCCTTCTCAGTGCGGTGGCTTCCCTTGTTGCAGAGCATGGGCTCTAGGTGCTTGGGCTCAGTAGCTGTGGCTTGCAGGCTCTAGAGCGCAGGCTCAGTAGTTTCAGAGCACAGGCTTCGCTGCTCCGTGGCATGTGGGATCTTCCCGGATCAGGGATGGAACCCGTGTCCCCTGCACTGTCAGGCAGATTCTTAACCACTGCGCCACCAGGGAAGGCCCTTTGTTGCTGGTCTTTGTTACCTTCACTTCGGAAACTCATGAGTGAGAGTAGACATCCGTGGAAGGCGGACTCCTGGGAAGGCTCCCCCGTGACTCCTGCCTCCTGCTATTCACCCCCCTTTTCTGGGGTCTGGGCTGCGACCTAGAGACTCACTTCCATGAAACAGAACATTGCAAAAGCAACGGGTGTTGCTCCCATGATTAGGTAACGAAAGACTGTGACTTCCATCCTGCTAGCAGACTCTCTTCCTGGCTTTGTTGGCACAAAGTGCCATGCTGCAGACACCCTACTGCAGGCTGGCTGTTCCACGGGAAGGAGCCGCGGGTGGCCTCCAGCTAACAGTGCGCAAACAGCTAAAACCCTCCGTCCAACAGCTCTTGAGAAACGGAATCTCGCCAATAACCAACACGGAGCTTGAAAGCAGATGCGTCCCCTGTCAAACCTTGAGCTGAGAGCACAGCCACAACCAACACCGTGGTCGCAGCCTTGCGAGAGATGCTGAGCCTCAGGGGGACTCCTGACCCACAGAAACGGTGAGGTTATAAACGTGTGCTCTTGTGTACGGCAGAAATTAACCCTGCAAATCAACTACACTCCCATTTAAGAGGAATGTGTGCCGCTTTAAGCCACTAAGTTTTTCAACCCTGAAAATCTAGACTGCCCAACGCACTGTATTTATAGCAACCTGCTAGGTCTTCTTAGCCTGCAATCCCAACAGATCTTTAAGCTCCTGGAAATGAAAATAGAAGTAATATCACAGTCTCAGAAAAGGATCCATATATCAACATCAAGATCACATTACCCACTGCACCAAATTCCTGGATAACAGACCACATTTTTCAGGATATAGTAGAGGTAATACACAGATTGGAACTGCAACTTAATTTTGATGAAGTCCTTCTACTTCAAAACTTACAGATATGCCTTAAGGATAGGGGGAAAAAGATTAGTTTTCTTTTTCCTTTATAGAAAACAAGGAAATTGTCTTCAGGTTGCAAGATCTGTAAATGTACGAGCCCTTCATATGTCATCCAACAGTGATAATTCACAAGGCTAATTTCAGAATATGCCAAGTCATTACCAAACATTCAGGGAAAACCTAACAAAGCAATTTGTAATCTTTTTTCCTTCCAGATGAGAAAATACATTATAAAACTGAAATTTAAAACTAAAAATAGAACTACCATATGACCCAGCAATCCCACTGCTGCACATATACCCTGAGAAAACCATAATTCAAAAAGAAACATGTATCACAATGTTCACTGAAGCACTATTTACAATAGCCAGGACATGGAAGCAATCTAAATGTCTATCAACAGAAGATGTGGCACAAATATACAATGGAATATTACTCAGCCATAAAAAGGAATGAAATTGAGTTATTTGCAGAGGTGGATGGATCTAGAGTGTGTCATACAGAGTGAAGTAAGCCAGAAAGAGAAAAACAGATACCGTATGCTAATGCATGTATACGGAATCTAAAGAAATGGTACTGATGAAGCCAGTGGCAGGGCAAGAATAAAGATGCAGATGCAGAGAACAGATTTGAGGACATGAGGTGGGGGGGAGGGGAAGCTGGGATAAAGTGAGAGAGTAGCATTGACATATACACACGACCAAATGTAAAATAGATGGCTAGTGGGAAGCTGCTGTATAACAAAGGGAGATCACCTCAATGATGGGTGATGACTTAGAGGGCTGGGATAGGGAGGGTGGGAGGGAGTCGCAGGAGGGAGGGGATATAGGGATATATGTATAAATACGGCTGATACAATTTGTTATACTGTGGAAACTAGCAAAACAGTGTAAAGCATTTATACTCCAGTAAAGATCTGGAAAACAAACCCCTGAAATTTGCTTGATGGTTACATTATAATTGTAAATATAATAATAATGATTGGGGGGTGAAGGGGAAGCTGGGACGAAGTGAGAGAATGGCATAGACATAGATACACTACTAACTGTAAAATAGATAGCTAGTGGGAAGTTGCTGTATAACAAAGGGAGATCAACTCGATGATGGGGGATGCTTCAGAGGGCCAGGACAGGGAGGGCGGGAGGGAGTTGCGGGAGGGAGGGGATATGGGGATTTATGTATAAATATAGCTGATTCACTTTGGTGTACCTCAAAAACTGGTACAAGAGTGTAAAGCTACTATATTCCAATAAAGAGCTTAAAAAATAATGATAATAATTATTAATAATTATAATAGTAATAATTTCCTGCTTATTTTTGTTCATCTGCATTGTTTTTAATACCGAAAGACATGTTTTTGTTTTTCTTTTTCATTCGATACTCCACCAACATGTTATGGTAGTTGGCGGATATTATCACTAATGTGTAAACAATGATGAAAGTTATTATGAGAATTTCCCAAAGTCACATGACTGGGGGGAGGGGTCTGAAGTAGAGGGCTCTAGTCCAATATTCTCATCTCAAATCCAGAAGCATTACTTATAACTCCTCTACGTGCCCTGATTTCATGACACAGTCCTACGGGGTTTCTTTAGTTTTTTTTTCTTAAGCTCTTTAGTGGAGTTTAATTGCTTTACACGGTTGTGCCAGTTTCCGCTGTACCCCAAAGTGAATCAGCTGTAATTATACATATATCCCCATATCCCCTCCCTTCCGCAACTCTTCCTATGCTTTATATTATTCTGCCACTTTTTTTCAAGTAAAATTTCTCTTCCCCAATGCTACGGCTAATAGCTAAGTAGTATTTTCTGATCATCCAAGGAGACCTCACCACTAAGTCTAGCTGAATTCCTTTCCACAATATACAGACCATGGGAAACTATTATTGTTTTCGCTTTTGGTTTTGCTCAACCAGCAATTTATCAATTACGAGACAGGAAAGATGTGGCAACTTCTGTTTTCTAAATCTTGCCTTGATAGGTAAAGTCTGAAATCATCAGAAAAAAAGTAACACTCAATTAAGTACTATTAGCTATTAAGTGGAAACTCTGAAACCTTTTTTAAAATGTCAGAATGTTAAATGCTATTTCCAATATCGTTGCACGGTTTCTTCTGTAAAAATGGCTCTTGTATTATCCTAATGAGCAGAAAATTACTGGCAGCCACTGTCCCACCTTTCAAAATGTTGTACCTTTTCAATTTAAATGTGTGGTGCTTAAAAATGTTTTCATTACCCAGTAGGTACCAGGTGATTGTCGGACAAGACAGATAATATATTGTGGCTGGGGATTCTATAAATGAAGATACCCTGAAAGGCAAATCAGACTCCTCTAAATAAAACACAAAATAATCCTAGATTAGATCTGTTTTCTGAAATTACCTGCTATATAGTAGTTGCCTCCAAATCAATAAGCAGAGACATTGCCATAGACTGAGCTAAACCCCTCCAAAATCGATTCAGTAAAGCTGTAAGCCCCAGTGTGCTCGTATTTAAAGGTGGAGGGGGACTTCCCTGGTGGTGCAGTGCTTAAGAATCGGCCTGCCAATGCAGGGGACATGGGTTCGAGCCCTGGTCGGGGAAGATCCCACATGCCGCAGAGCAACTAAGCCTGTGAGGCACAACTACTGAGCCCCCTGCCACAACTACTGAAGCCTGCACACCTAGAGCCTGTGCTCCACAACAGGAGAAGCCATCATGCTTAGAAGCCCACACACCACAACAAAGGGTTGCCCCTGCTTGCCACAACTAGAGAAAGCTCGTGTGCGGCAATGAAGACCCAATGCAGTCAAAAATTAAAAAAAAAAAAAAAAAGGCGGAGGACTTTGGGAGGTAATTAGGGTTACATGAGGCCAGGTGGGTGGGGCCCCATGATGGAATTAGTGTCCTTATAATAAGAGAGACAGAGAGCTTGCTCTCTCTCCCTCCACCATGTGAGGACACAGCAAGAAGGCTGCTACCACAAGTCAGGAAGAGGGTCCCCACCCTCCTCTCAGTTATGCCAAAGCTGCCAGACATCAATTAATGATGACTCACTTCCTCCACGTTTCATTTCCTCTCAAGCATTTGTAGACAGTGCCGGAGCTCAGCTGAATGGGGAAGGGTGTCATTATTTCATCAGAGCTCTTTTCGTCGGATCTCTGAATATGCCATTAATTTCTTCTTTACTCACTGGTTTAATATGCTACGCCCAAACTTTATAATTTTGCAAATATTGTTTTCTTCCCCCCGAAACTGGTTGTGATTTATAATATAAAGAGGAATGCACTCAAAGTCAGTAGAAAAGGGTTTAGCTCCAGTTTCCACCTAATACATGATCTTTTTATAGATTTTATTTTATTTGTTTAGTTGTGGTATGCGGGATCTTCATAGTGGCATGTGGGATCTTTTAGCTGTGGCATGTGGGCTTCTTAGTTGTGGTGTTCAAACTCTTCATTGCAGCAGGCATGTGGGATCTAGTTCCCTCACCAGGGATGGAACGCAGGCCCCCTGCATTGGGATCTCGGAGTCTTAGCCTCTGGACCACCAGGGAAGTCCTTCCACCTAATAAATGATCTTAAACCAGTTTTTTAACTGCTATTGAAAGAAAAAGGGTATAGCCTGGCTGTGAAAAATCTGTGTGTATGTTTGTGTGCGTGTGTGTGTCTGTGTCTGTGTATCCATGTGAAAATCACTTGGCAATGGTTAGGGTTAGCGTTAGGGTTAAAACCCTATTCAAGTATTAAGTTTTGTTGGTATGGGTATCAATACTATTGCTATTATCCCACTACTGGGCATATACCCTGAGAAAACCATTATCCAAAAAGAAACACGAACCACAATGTTCATTGCAGCACTATTTACAATAGCCAGGACATGGAAGCAATCCAAATGCCCATCAACAGAAGAATGGATAAAGAAGATGTGGCACATATATACAATGGAATATTACTCAGCTGTAAAAAGGAGTGAAATTGAGTTATTTGTAGTGAGGTGGATGGACCTAGAGTCTGTCATACAGAGCAAAGTAAGTCAGAAAGAGAAAAACAAATACCGTATGCTAATACATGTATATGGAATCTAAAGAAATGGTACTGATGAAGCCAGTGACAGGGCAAGAATAAAGATGCAGATGTAGAGAATGGGCTGGAGGACACGGGGTGGGGGTGGGGGGGCAAAGGGGAAGCTGGGACGAAGTGAGAGAGTAGCACTGACATATACACACTATCAAATGTAAAATAGATAGCCAGTGGGAAGTTGATGTATAACACAGGGAGATGAACTTGATGATGGGTGATGACTTAGAGGGCTGGGATAGGGAGGGTGGGAGGGAGGGGATATGGGGATGTGTGTATAAATACAGCTGATTCACTTCGGTGTACAGCAAAACTGGCATAATAGTATAAAGCAATTACACTCCAATAAACAGCTTAAAAACAAACAAAAAATACTACTGCTATTATTATTAGAATCCATAACTAGAATCCATCGTCATGATCTGCATCATCTTAGTTAATAACAGCTTGCCCCTCCCAATACAGGCCATTTATTATGCACTTGGAATATAATTACATTTTTGATGTTTGGATGATTCTGAAAATCATTAAAAGACCACTGTAGTCTGGAGCACTTTCTCTGCAGGGCACTTCATCAAACGCTTGATACAATGCGTATGAACTGATCATTTATGTCCCTTTTTTGTGGGGGGTAACCCCTCATCAAGCTGATTGTGCTGTCCACCGAATGCATTAGCAATGACTCGTTACTCATCTTATAACCTTTTCTAATTAACAGAATAAACTGTAAAATGAAGACAAATTGCATGTATCCAAGGGTGAAATACACTCAAGCGCTAAACGCATACTTATGCGGAAAAGATAACCTATGAAGACTTCGCTACGGAGGAAAGCTGCTCTGTGCTTATTTATAGACGGAACGTGAAGATGCAAACAAACTCCTTTGTCACTTGCTTCTCCGTGTCTTCTTTCACGACGCTGCTGAAATGGCCAAGGATAAGCATGTAAACATCGTCATTACTGTTATTTATTTTATATAGCACTCCTTAGAAGGATCCCGGAGTTGCGGGATAAATAGCAAAACACAGAGAAGGAACAAACAACACACATTTGTAGCAGCAAAACACTCACCCACAGGAAAAATCACAAACAAAGAGCTGAAAACAAGTAAGAGGCAAGAATCATAAAAATGAAGTAGATTAAATGCTACGGCCGCCAGCGGTGAATATCTATGTCCTTGGAACAATTGCAAACATAGCAAAGGGGCAGGTTTTTTTGTTTTTTGTTTTCCCCTAAAAGCAGTGTTTGAGAAACAGAGTTCATTAAGTCAAAACATAGTGCTGGGTTTCTCTGACATTCGGGCCAGATAATTCTGTGCTGTGGGTGGGAAGGGGGGGCTGTCCCACGCTCTGTGGGATGTTTCACATAGTTTCTGGTCTCGTTCCACTCGAGAACAGTGTAAACTCAGAGGGAAGAATTTGTTATCATGTGGAGTATTTTTCAGACTTAATGAAAAGGCTTCCAGGGGACTAAAAACCCCTGTTTGATAGCTCTGGTTCACGAGAGCATGAATGTTTAGGTCAAGCCTCTCTGGGTTTAAAACACCTCATCAGCTGTCCTGATCAGCTGTATGACTTTGAGGTATCGGTAAAACGAGAATAGAAATGGAGGAACTCTGAGGATCTCTGTGAGGTTGAGATAACACACTGCCCATGAAAGCTGGTCCATAAATAGAAGAATCTCAGCGCTCACTTGAGCACACCTGCTGATTCAGGACCGGCTAGGCCCATGTCTCAGAAGCTGCAGAGAGGAAAAGCACATATCCATTCGATAACTGTAGATTACGGGCTGAGGCAGAGGAAGAGGGGATGAGTTTGAGTACCTTCTGAACAAAAGCCACTAAATCCCTAGGCGGGAAACCAGGCCTCTTTTTGTTTGTTTACTTCTTATCCCACCTAAAGTCTGGTGGGCACTACATCAGGAACTTCTAGAAAAGTGAAATGGCTATCATATGGCCACAGCATGGACTGCAAATGTGGCAAACGCTAACATACAGCTGAAAGACGCCAAAGCCGTTTAGAACAGAATCTCTTATTTTGTTGACCTTGGCGGGGAAGAAAGGTGGTGAGAAGCTCATTTCAAGAACCGGTATCCCAGACAGGATGCTTCTTTAGTCAGGACGTGGTGAACGCAACATTAATGGAAGATGCTACCACCCGTTCCTCCATCTCCTTCCCAGACAGCAGAGCTTTTTGGAGGACTCCTCCTCAGGGTGTATCTGGAGAGAGGTCTTGGGACGGTATTCATGGGGAAAACAACTATAAACCAAGGATTGACCCCTCACCAGGAAAACCCATACATATTCATTTGTACAGAATGTTGCACCCCCCTGCAGAGGCTCCTGGATTTCGTGAAGCCATCCACACACCTTGTTTAAAGACCATAAAGCCCTGTGCCAGATGACCAAGCAATCCCACTCCTGGGCATATATCTGGAGAAAACCATAATTCAAAAAGATACATGCAGCACCCCAGTGTTCACTGCAGCACTATTTACAATAGCCAGGACATGGAAGCAACCTAAATGCCCATCAACAGATGAATGGATAAAGAAGATGTGGCACATATACACAATGGAATATTAGCCATAAAAAGGAATAAAATAATGCCCTTTGCAGCCACCTGGATGGACCTAGAGATGGTCATACTGAGTGAAGTAAGTCAGATAGAGAAACACAAACACCATATGATATTGCTTCTATGTGGAAGCTAAAAATGGGTACAAATAACCTATCTACAAAACAGAACTAGACTCACAGATATAGAAAGCAAACTTATGGTTACCGGGGGTAAGGGGGGTGGGGGGTGGGGGAAGGGAGAGATAAACTGGAAGATTGGGATTGACATATACACGTTACTATACATAAAATACATAACTAATAAGGACCTACTGTATAGCACAGGGAGCTTCACTCAGTACTCTATAATGACCTATATGGAAAAAGAATCTAAAAGAGTGTGGGTATATGTATATGTATAACTGATTGACTTTGCTGTACACCTGAAAGTAACACAACATTGTAAATCAACTATACTCTCATAAAAATTACAAAAAAAAAAAAAAAGACCACGAAGCTCTGTTTCAGCGATCCTTTGTTCGGATGCCCCATGGTCAGCTCAAGGTGGAGAGGAATGGCAACTTGGGTATCTATTTTTGCTGGACACACCCTCGGATGTCGTCCAAGATTCCCACATGTGATTTTTCTCCTCTGGAATATGAGCAGAGCCTGAGAACTTCTAACCATGGCAAAGGGGATGCAGTACCACTCCCATGCTAGGTTTCATGGAAAATGTAAAGTGAGTGTGTAGATATCATTGAACTCTCCTTCATCAGTTGACCTTGATTTAATCAAAAGGGTCATTATCTTGGGTAGGCCTGACCTAATCAGGTGAGATCCTTAAAAGTGAGCCCAGGACTACCTCAGAGCACCTGAGCAGCAGAACTTTCCACCCCCTTTCTCAGTGGTTGGCTTTGCAAGACACATTGCCAAGAAAGGTACCAACACAAGGAAATGATTTCTGCTAATGAACGAAGGGGACTTGGAAGCAGATTCTCCCCAAGTTGAGCCTCTTGATAAAAACACAGCTTGGCTGATACCTTGATTACAGCCTTGAGAGACCCTAAATGGAAGACACAGTTAAGTTGTTCCCAGATTCCCGACCTGCAGAAATTTTGAGATGACAGATGGGTATTCCCTTAAACGGCTAAGTTTGTGGTTATTTGTTATACAGCAGTAGCTAACAAATACACCATCCATGCCCACGCCTCCTTCACAAATACTCTTTCCTCAGGAATCAAACTCCTCAAACTCAACCCTAGCTGAGTTAGTCTTAGTAAAAGGCACTAACGTATAGCCAAGGCCAGAGGCTATGATTTGCACCAGCATGAAAAATGGCTTCATAAAGTGTGGGAACGTCTACGCTATGTTAATGATGCTAGAAAGTGTGTGTATTCCATCCCTTCTAAATATTTTAGAGACCATTTACTATGGCCCTCGACCAAGAACCAAGGAGAGTCTGCAGTTCTGAGGACCTTGATTATCAACACTTTGCTCAGCTTATCTTGTGGTGAAACAGAAAAAGAACCACTAATAGCATGGATTTAGGCAGATTTTATTCAGACAGACAGACAGACAGACAGACACACACACACACACACACACACACACACACACACACACACATACACATGAAGAGCTACCCAAGCAGCTCATTACCCACACAGACTCCATGCCTCCAATGCCTTCTGCAATTAATATTTCTGGTAGACATGAGGACACAGAGGGGCAAGGGGAAGCTGGGACGTGGTAAGAGAGTAGCACTGACATATATACGCTACCAAATGTAAAACATATGGCTAGTGGGAAGTTGCTGCATAACACAGGGAGATCAGCTCGATGCTTTGTGAAGACTTAAAGGGGGACTTCCCAGGCAATGCAGTGTTAAGAATGCGCCGGCCAATGTAGGGGACACAGGTTCCATCCCTGGTCTGTGAGGATCCCACATGCCGTGGAGCAGCTAAGCCCGTGTGCCACAACTACTGAGCTTGTGCTCTACAGCCCGGGAGCCACAACTATGGAGCCTGTGTGCCACAACTACTGAAGCCTGAGCGCCTACAGCCCATGCTCTGCAACAAGAGAAGCCACTGCACTGAGAAGCCTGTGCACCACAACAAAGCGCAGGCCCCACTCTCCGCAACTAGAGAAAGCCCATTCGCAGTAATAAAGACCCAATGCAGCCAAATATAATAAAAATAAATAAATTTATTAAAAAAAAAAAGAAATGAAAGCTACCAGTCTTCTTTAAAAAAAAAAAAAGACCTAGAGGGGTGGGATAGAGAGGGTGGGAGGGAAGTTCAAGAGGGAGGGGTTATGGGATATATGTATAAATACAGCTGATTCACTTTGGTGTACAGCAGAAACTGGCACAACAGTGTAAAGCAATTATATTCAAATAAAGATGAAAAAATTTAAAAAAAAGTTAAGGTGAATCTGTAATATGGAATCTATCCTTTTTTTTACAATTTGATATTTTTTTCTTATAGGTCATGTATTTTATACATCTTAGTGTATATCTTTATATATGTTATGTGTAAATACAATGGAAGGATATCAGAACTGCTTTCTCTAGTTGCGGTTCTCACTCCCTGTGTAATCTTAAAAAATATTGAACAACTCACAAAATTACACATCCTGCTCTCAGATGCATCAAGCTTGGGGTGTAGGGACAGTTTTATTGATTCCTGTTTGCACCTGTCAGTTCATTTTCTGCAGTCAGATACATTTTCCCCAGTGCGCCCACTGGAGTTTGAATGTGCCTGCTGTTAAGGAAACACCTTTATTGCCAGGAATGGTAACAGGTTTAGGTACAGGTAAATTCAGAATAAACTACTGTCCTCTCCACATGTCCTGGGAAACACACTGCCTCAGACACAGTCCCGTGTCAAAGAGCTAGAGTTAAACATTGGTGTTCCCTTAAAAGTCTGGTTTTTTCATGTCCTTTCTAGGCCAAGAGAGCAATTCTGAGGCATTTCAGAGGAGATCCCTGGATTGTGTTTCAATTCCGATACGGAAAGCAGTCCCTGTACTATCCCTTCCCCCACCCTACAATAACTGGCCCGTCATTCCAGCACCAACCTGAAACCCAGCATCGTGGGCTATTAGGAAATGATAAGAAGAATATTTTAGGATTTCTATCTTAACCAGAAGGGCTAGGAGCAATGCCAACCCTATATGATGGACAGAAACATATTGGCTGAAAGGGGCTTTGAAAACCAAGGAAAGAATTTACTAGAATTTCCTACAGTTGCTGGGAGAAATCAAAGAATCTCTTCCCCTATTTCACTCATGTAAAATTTTCAAAGTACAATTTCCAGAAGTTTCTGAACGTAAACAACACATCTAAACAATAGAAGTAGTGTGTCTGCTATATGTATGTGGCCGGGCTTACAAATGACCATCAGAGATTGCAATGAAGGGTAAAATCTGATTGTGAGCCATATAGGGAAATAAAAAAATATACATGTTGAAAATACGTATACCCATGTGTCATTATGCCTGTGACCAGCTGTCTAGTGTGTGTTCATTTAATGCAAGTGGTTGCCGACAAAGGTTGAATCCATAAACCCAAACCCACCGATGGTGCTTGAGTGTATCACCTCGCAACACAGCTTAGGGAAACGATTTTACCGCCAGACCTGCATGTTTACCAAAAGCACTTTCACATTCCACGGCCTGTTATTTTTATTTATTTTTTTCAATCCTGATGCCGTGCCCCACCCACATAGATTCTAATTTAATTGGTTTGAGGTGTGGTTTGGGCACTCAGAATTTTGTTTAAAGATTTATTCTATTGTTTATTTGTTTATTTTTGGCTGGGTTGGGTGTTTGTTACTGTGCGCAGGCTTTCTCTAGTTGCAGAGAGCGGGGGCTGCTCTTCATTGCAGTGCGTGGGCTTCTCAGTGCGGTGCCTTCTCTTGTTGTGGAGCACGGGCTCTAGGTGAGCAGGCTTCAGTAGTTGCAGCATGTGGGCTCAGTCGTTGTGGCACATGGGCTGAGTTGCTCCGCGGCATGTGGGATCTTCCCAGACCAGGGATGGAACCCGTGCCCCCTGCACTGGCAGGTGGATTCGTAACCAGTGCACCACCAGGGAAGTCCCACACGTAGTTATTTTTAGTCCACATAGTTTCTTTGCATTTTGTTCCATGAGGAGAGGTGTGTTCAGGTGCAAGGACTGCAGCAAAATGTCGCAGGCCCCGGCCTGTCTCAGTGTGAGACCATTGGGAGAACCACGCATAGACCGCCATGTGAAGATGTACCTACGTTCTTTTCTAGTTTATGATCACAGCCGCTGCTGGACTTTGAGAGTGGACAGGTGAGGGTAAGAGGCCACAGTACATAACTCCCAGCTGGACCTCCCTGACCTATGATGAGAGAAGTGGAGAAAGCACAGGGGGGTCAAGTTTTCTCTCTGGCAGTAGACACACAACTCCAGCCAATACGCAGCCTGGAGCATAGGTGGGGCGCCCTCTCCAATGTCCCAGGGACCCTGCCCGAGGGGACGCGCTGCTTCCTGCGGCCAGGCATACACTGACCTCCCATCTTCACCCTGGCCTCCCCGCCCAGGGCCCGCCGCTCTGTGTGGCCAACTCAGAACCCTGTGGACATCAGCACATCCATCCTGATGCTTCTTGTCCCCCACGCAGATACTCCCTTCTAAACTCCCAAACTACAACATTTACAGAAAGAATGGATATTGAAAACGAAAACCAGGATGAATCACATCATATATTCAAAGACGGTTGGGTACCAGATAAAAAACCATATCCCACTGTCTGCCTCTCTCTTTGCAAAACGTCACTGTGATTAGCAGAAATATACTGAATCCTGCTCTCTGGGCTGCTTTACCCAAAATACCTTGACTCTTCCTACTTTTCTCTTATTGACAGACGAGTTCAATCTTTAACTGTGATTGTGGAATATGTTACCCCCGGACTTAATTTTTCCTTGGGTTTTCCCAGAAATGAATATTTCATCATGTGGATTTTATGGGTACTCTTTTTTTTAAAAAAATTAATTAATGTATTTATATATTGGCTGTGTTGGATCTCTGTTGCTGTGCACGGCTTTTCTCTAGTTGTGGAGAGCGTGGGCTACTCTTCATTGCAGTGCATGGGCTTCTCAGTGGGGTGGCTTCTCTTGTTGTGCAGCATAGACTCTAGGCTCATGGGCTTCAGTAGTTGTGGCACATGGGCTCAGTAGTTGTGGTGCATGGGCTTAGTTGCTCTGCGGCATATGGGATCTTCCTGGCCTAGGGCTCGAACCCACGTCCCCTGCACTGGCAGGCAGATTCTTAACCACTGCGCCACCAGGGAAGCTCTATGGGTACTCTCTTGCCCCAAAGCTCTTGGCACCCACACGAAGCTCTTCTCCAACACAAACACTCACCCCATCCTGACTTCACTGCTGCAACATGCACACCTATCAACCATCTAGGAAGGTACTGACCACATCTTCCTGTTATGAAGGAGCATACCATCCTAACACCTTTCCTATCAGGTTGGATGTCTGACATGCACTTGATACTCTTCTATTTTGTCCTACTTTGTCCTTCTCCTTTTTTTTTTTTTTTTATAAATTTATTTCTTTATTTCTTTATTGGCTTTGTTGGGTCTTCATTGCTGCACACGGGCTTTCTCTAGTTGTGGAGAGCGAGGGCTACTTTTCATTGTAGTGCATGGGCTCCTCATTTCAGTGGCTTCTCTTGTTGCGAAGCATAGGCTCTAGGTGCGCAGGGGCGGGCGTGCAGGCTTCAGTAGTTGTGTCACATGGGCTCAATGGTTGTGGCTCCCAGGCTCTAGAGCACAGGTTCAGTAGTTGTGGTGCATGGGCTTCGTTGCTCTGCAGCATGTGGGATCTTCCTGGCCCAGGGATCAAAACCTTTGTCCCCTGCATTGGCAGGCAGATTCTTAACCACTGCACTACCAGGGAAGTCCCTGTCCTTCTCTTGTCATTATTTGCTGTAGACGGAATGTCCATGTCCCTCAGAGATCTACATGTTGAAGCCCTAACCCCCAAAGCAATGGTATCCGGAGGTGGGCACTTTGGGAGGTGATGAGGTCATGAGGTGCAGCCCGCATGAATTGGAGTAGTGTCCTTATAAAAGAGACCCCGGAGAGCTCCCTCACCTCTTCCAACCGTGTGAGGACACATTGAGAAGATGACCATCTATGAACCAGGAAGACAGGCGTCCCCGGAACCAAGTCAGCCGGGACCTTGATCTTAGACGTGCAGCCTCCAAAATTATGAGAAAGAAATGTCTGTTGTTTAAGTCCCCAGTCTGTGATATTCTGTTACAGCAGCCTGAACAAACTAAGACACTATATAGGCAAAAAAACACAGGACATTTGTAGGACCAGTATTTTGGAAAGTTCCTACAGTAGTTCAGGTTTTGGGTCTTTAAATCTTCTAATCTACATCTTAGAACGTGTGAACAAACGAAACCCAGTTTCATCATGTGAATACCTTGTGATGTTTTCTAACTAGGCACTTGTTTCCCACCCCAGTTATCTTTGTGGACAGCTACAAAAAGTGGAATCACAGACATGACTGCCTTTCTTCATAGTCACACAAGCATGTGCACAAAATTTCTCTGTGGTCCTGGAAAACAGGAATTCTGTTATATCAAAGTTCACTCATCTCTGTTGAGCTTTAAAGCGAGTTAAAGATAAGACTGTCTGGGTTTGGGGGTTTGATTTATGCCCCAGGATCAAGAAGGTTGCATTGCAGTGATCGTGCATCTACGATTTCTGTTTTATCACAAGTCCTAGTTTCAAATCAAGAACCAACTCCAATACATCTTTGTGTCTGTGCTGCTTCACACAGGCTTGACATTAAGGGGAAAAATGCTGATGACTTTACATTAAGTTTGGGACACAGTTGGGTTTCTCTAGTTTCATAGCAGTCTAAAGAATCTGTGATGCTTGCCCCAGTCAATGAAAGACCCTAACCGTGTATATGTCATTTACAAAAACAAAACTGCAACACATAATCCATGTCTTCTAGTGAATCCTTGAAGGTTGTGTGTTTGATGGTGGGTTTTAGTCCAACTCAGAAAATGTCATCGTTATTGATGATGATGTAAAGGAATCATTTTTCATTCTGGACATAGAAGAAAGATATGAAAATAGATGCTGTCCGATTTGCTAATGTCTTTTACATTTCTGTAGAAACAATTGATGAATTTCTCTGGGAAAATAGGATACTAAAGGTTAACAAGCCAAAGGTTAACGGAATCAATGTAAAGAGTCGTGCATTTTTGACTGCATTTTCTTCCAAGTATTTTGAAGGCTCACTGAAATGATTTCCTGACATACACACTTTTGCCAAAAAAAAAAAAAAAAAAAAAAAAAACAAACATAATGTGCACATCTGTATTCCTGGAATAAAGAGAACAAGTGGCACATCTTTCTTGGAATATGTAAGCTGATGGTTTTGCCCCTCAGGGAAAAAAAAACAAGCATCTGAACCATTTTACCTGGGCGCCATAGCAACAGCAGGCCAATGATCAAGAAAGGATCCAATTCAGAGGGTCGGGCTGCAGTGCCGTACCTTAAAACAGCTTGAGCTTAAACACGGCTGTTCCTGAACGTCCATATGAACCAGGACACTGAGTTCAACACTCTGGAGCTACCGAGGTTACTTTATCGTGTTGAGTGGGGACACGGGGAGGGGGAAAAGGAGAAAAAACATGCCTTAGAGCTTAGCTCATTGTATTTGATTCCCATGGCTGCTGTAACAAATGACCACGTGTTTTGTGGCTCAAATCAACACACCTGCAGTGTCTTACTCTTCTGGAGGTCGTAAGTCTGAAATAGGTGTTAAAGGGATAATATCAAGGTGTTGACAGGATGGCGTTCTTTCCAGAGGCTCGGGGTGGGTGGGTGGGGATCCATTTCCTTGCCTTTTCCTGCCTCTGGACCCTCCCCATGTTCCCTGACTCCGGGTCACGTCATTCTGATCTTCTGTCCTCACATCTTCTCTGCCTCTGACCCTCCCGCCTCTGTCTCACAAGGACCCTCGTGGGTGTAAACCAGGATCACCTCTACGACGCAGGCTCCTTAACTTCATCACACCCTCAAGGTCCTGTTCGCCATACAAGGTCACACATTCACAAATGGTGAGGATTAGGACAGGGACATCTCTGGGGTGCAGGGAGAGGTCATTTTTCCGCCCATCCTAGTCATCCTAATGGGAATGTTCAAAGACTTTCTCAAATGGATTTTGAGGGGATGCTTCCTTACTTGCACAATCGAGTAAATTCTCACCATGGCCTGACCTTCACAAGGTCTTCCCTTGGGGAATTTCCAGCCATTTTTTTTTAATCCACAGGGAAATGCATTCTCTTTCCCTTTTATGAATGTTACCTTCCTGACCCCCATGCTGGTTATATGAAAATACATCCTCGTCCACTAGCCCTTTCTGGTCACCCGGTCACAGGCTCAATTTTTCTCAAAGAACTCCCCTTTTATAGGCCGCTTCTATCTTCCATTGTTGCCGTTTAGGTGCAAGGCAGAGTCCCAAAATCACACTTGAGGACAACATCCCTATCTGGGTGAACCCCTCACCCCCAGCCCACCCCAGAGCCCTGGGACTGACTCTCTCATTCACGTACTGATCCACTCAACAAATATTTATTGAGCACATACTGCATACCAGGCACAATTCTAGGTACTCAAAAAAGCTGATGAGTCAACAAGTGAATGAAGGCATTAATTGCTTTACACGCTCATATAAACTGATGGCCAGCATAAGATGTTCTTGGCTTAATTTGGAACGGTCTCTCTAGAAGCATGTATTATTTGAAAGAAATTAGGTCTATGGATATCATAACCTGAAAAACAAAGAAAACAATATTTTCTACCATTAGGAAAAGATTATATAGTCTATTAAATTGCTTAGTTCATAGCTTATAACAAACATTCAAGGGACATTAGATAGCATTCATTATTATTTTCATGAGAGTGTGTCACAGGAGGAATTTGCAAGAGCAATGCCTGTTTGTCTTACCGGTAAGGTGCCAGCTACATGGTAGCATGCCATGTGGAGAATCCATTTCTTTTTTTTTTTTTTTTTAATAAATTTATTTATTTATTTACTGGCTGCATTGGGTCTTTGTTGCTGCACACGGGCTTTCTCTAGTTGAAGAGAGCAGGGGCTACTCTTCATTGCAGTTCAGAGGCTTCTCATTGTGGTGGCTTTTCTTGCTGTGGAGCACGGGCTCTAGGTGCTTGGGCTTCAGCAGTTGTGGCACGTGGGCTGAATAGTTGTGGCTCCCAGTCTCTAGAGCACGGGCTCAGTAGTTGTGGTGCACAGGCTTAGTTGCTCTGAGGCATGTGTGATCTTCCCGGGCCAGGGATGGAACCCATGTCGCCTGCGCTGGCGATTCTCAACCACTGCACCACCAGGCAAGTCCTGAGAATCCATTTCTTTCCGTAATACTTTTGAAGAATGGCAAAGCAATGCCAATATACCTCCTTAACGAACATTGTGGACGAAGCGTGTGTATGTATATCTATATTTATATATCTTCTCCATTAGAAGAAACATTTTTATCTTTTATTGGCACTTGGGTTTATTTCATTTGTCAACGCTTTTAATCAGTTGAATTTCTGTTGAGAACTGTACTGATCTGTGCAATAGCTTTCTAAAACCTTTGAGGAGACGTGAGCAAACAAATCCCTGGCTGGCTTGCAGCATGCTTATTATGTTTGTAAAGGGTGTTGATTTGTTCCAGAGTCTTACAAGAGCGCCTGGAAAAAACAAACAAACAACAACAAAAAACATGCCTCTCTATTTTAAACTGAGAAAAATGAATTCTGCATCGATTAGAACGCAGACCTCTAATAAGTACTGCTAATAGATTTCATTGACTCTGGGTATGCCCAACGTAATGGAAGGATTAAATGCAAATAAATCCTACATGAGAAGTACCTAAAACATACAAAAATGAATCCTTTGATCTAGTCTTCCAACTACCATCTCATTCCTTTCTCTTCCCTCTTCTTTCCTTTCTTATTACCTCCTGACTTCTTATTATTGAAAGACAGAACCCCATTCATAACAAGTAATTTCTCTCTTCCTCGACATAATCAACAGTTTCGCACTGATGCTGAAAGAATTTTCTCAGTATAATGCTTCTTTCATTTCAGGAAGCTTTCTGGATTCTCAACACAAAGGCGCAAATGCTTAAAATGGACTAACACAACCAAAATGCACTTTTTCACTCCACTCCTCTAACAATTCAGTCTCTTGGAAGAAGCTAGAAAATGTAGATTCCTATTTGCATAACTTAAAAAGGGAGTAAAAAAAAAGTCAAAACCTCTTCTTTTGAACGAATGTCTTTCTTTAAAAATCAATGGACAGGTTTAGAATTACCCAAAATTGGAGGGAATCTGGGGACGTCCCTGGTGGTCCAGCGGCTAAGACTCCGCGCTCCCAGTGCAGGAGGCCTAGGTTGGATCCCTGGTCAGGGAACTAGGTCCTACATGCATGCTGCAACTAAGAGTTTGCATGCTGCAACAAAAGATCCCACACGCCACAACGGAGATCCCA
Organism: Hippopotamus amphibius kiboko; assembly: GCF_030028045.1. NCBI lineage: Eukaryota > Metazoa > Chordata > Mammalia > Artiodactyla > Hippopotamidae > Hippopotamus > Hippopotamus amphibius. Next base: position 132,176,777 of record NC_080203.1, read on the forward strand.
TGTGCCGCAACTGAGACCTGGCGCAGCCAAATATATAAATAAATATTTTTTTAAAAATTTAGGCAAGCTTGCCAATTTATAATTAAAAAACAAAACAAAATTGGAGGGAATCTGAAGAAGAGTAGGAAAAGGGGGATGAAGGTCCCCATAAGACAGAATTCTTAGCTGCAGAATAGAACTACTGTCCTCCATCTCTGAAATACTATCCACAGAGAGAAGACTCTCAAAGACCCCAAGTAGCTTCCTTACGTCCTATGTCACACTGAGGAGTCATACTCAAGAAAAAATCCAGCTCAACATAAGAGTGCTGTTTTCTTCAACCTTATTTTATGATTAAAATCAACTATGGCTCTTAGGCAAGGGTTTGAAACCCTGCTGGCTTCCTCGTACAATAAAAATAATGGTCCACAGTTTTCAGCATGAGAACAAGGATTAAAAGTGCTACCAAAATAGATAGCAGAGCCTTGCAGTTAAGTTACAGTGACCCCCAAATCAGCTGAATGTTTTTCCTTCCTTCCTTCCTTCCCTCCTTCCTTCCTGGGAACACAATTCTAAGAGCTCAGTGGGCCAGGAGCTGTATCAAGAGAGGGCTTGTACCAAGGAGCGCTTGTACCAGGAGCTGTACCACGAAGTCTGCTGGAATGGGCTTTGAGAAAGAACACAGATGGTCATCGGAAGCTGGCTGAACTCCCTCTTGCTTGGAAAGCAGAGTGAAAGCTGAACATTGACTGGGAGGTACATGTTGGATAAATCTCAAGTAACTGGGCTTGACTATGGCTTGACTGCCCAGGAATGACAAGTCGGAGAGATGTGATGGGAATTGGTGCCCATCCCACCCACCCCGAGCCTTGCACAGTCTAGCCTGGAAACCGTGCAAGGGTCACGGGTGGACAGAAGTCCAGCCTGCTTCCATGTGTGCTGGCTTGCCCTTCTTCTTCCCGCTTCTGTCTTCGTATTCGGTCCAACGCATCTGCCGACTGCTTTCAGTCTGCTTCTCACTCTCACAGCAGGCCTGGCTCATCATGTCGGAGGACTCAGTGCTATTTCATTCTGAGTCTCACTTTAAAAACACTCACTGTAATTCCACTCCTGGGTATATATCTGAAGAAAATGAAAGCACTAATTTGAAAAGATACATGCACCCCAAAGTTCACAGCGGCACTGTTTGCAATACCGAAGATGTGGAAGCAACCCAAGTGTCCATCAACAGACGAACACATAAAGATGTGGTCCAGGACGTCCCTGGTGGCACGATGGTTAAGAATCTTGATAACCATAGCCGCCAATGCATGTGTCACATCTGGCTAAGAAAGGACAAACTGCTTTAGTTAATCCAACAAAGAGAATTTAATATTGCAAGTCAGTCTCAATGGAGGTAGAGTACTTAAAATGCAAAAAGGGATGACCGAGGTGAAGGCTGCTGGAGCTGATCTTATCCTTAAGCTCAGGACAGAGATGGTGTTAGGAGACCCAGAAGCATGGGAAGAAGAGACTCAGGAATTGGGCTCAGACCTCCAAGGGAGGACCCTGCCTGGCTGGTGCCAGAACCTCTGAGGGAGCAAGGATGCCGGTCTGGGAGGTCCAAAAAGACGGGACTGTAGCCAACAGCCAAGCTCAACCAAGAGCTGTGGCTGGAGTAGTAGGTGGAAGTCTCTGCTCCCTCTTCCTGCCTCCCCATCTCTCTCTAGCATCCTCTTTTAGAAGCCAAGAGTTCAAGGAGACCCTCTGGAATCTTGGACCCTGTGCACTTGCCCAGATTCCAATGTTTCTGACCCATAGGAGCATCAGTGTCACCTGGCTCAAACAAACAGTTTTCCAAGGCCCAGCAGCAGCCTACAAAGCAGAAGGATGCACTGGGAATTAACGAGCCAGCCAGGCTCACCCAGAAAATGGTTTCAGAGTGCAAGTCATTGGCCTCGAGTTGGTTCAGGCTCCTCTGTATTTTCACAGTGACCCAGCTCAGCCTGAAGAAGGAAGTCCCACCTGATGGAGGTCATACAGGCCAGTGCAGGGCATGCACGGGATTCCGTGTGGATTCCCGAGCCTGCAGCCCAGTTTTCCAATGAAGCCACATCCTGGCTCCACCGGCGAGGACCTCAGAGGTTAGGGGTACGTGAAGCATCCACACATACCCCAGGCTCGTCTGCTGAGGGTCTAAGAGGAAGGCGCGTGCAGCATTCTCAACTAGAGCATCCGTGCTTTGGTAGAAATCTCCCCCACGGAGAGGCGTGCGGATTAAGGCGAAGAAAAACGGAGGGCATTAGCAAATGCCCTCACATGCCACGTCTGACCCGTACCACAGGGGCTGCTGTAGCAGGTGGATTTATGAAGTCCATCAAGTGGAATATTTTTCATGTGCCGCCGTGTGCAACATTTCAGCAGAGCACGCTGAGAAATGAAACGCCTCCCCACATGTGTGAGAGGCTGGGGTGATGAGAAGGATGTGAATGTCCTGAACGTAGCAAAGGAGTGACTTTGCTGCAGAGTGTCTGGCTGAGACTGTAGCCTTTCCATGGTTTCCGGCAGAAATGAGGAAACTTCCAGGTGTGCAAAATAATGAAGGATTAAAATTAGAAAATGTTTTTCAAGGTAAACCAGTGGTTTTGTGTCCCTGTATTGGGCTGAGGGGAAAGCTCAGGGCTGGGCATACACGAGTTTGAATCCATTTGTTTACTGTCGACAAAAATATCTCCTCTTGATGTTTTTCTCTCTCTCCTACTCCCCGCGCCCCTCAGCATTCTCTGTGACTTGTTCCCTTTACCTACCCGTTGGATTATGCCTTTGGAACTCTGACTCCTGGGCTCGACTGTAACATACACACACACACACACACACACACAGTTTTTTTCCTGAGCCAAAAAACCAGTTCTACTAGCAGAAACTGCATTTCCTTCATGGCTATGAGCAGGTCTGCAATGGCACTTAAAGACACGGGTGGTGGATGGATTTTTGCACACGTGTAAAGCTTTCCAATCATGCGACTCTCATCACCATTCCTTTAGCATGCTTACGCCAATTCCCTGGCCAACGCCCCTTTGTGACTTCTCCCGCCACTAAGCAGACACCAGCGATGAAGTGAAAAACCCTTCCCCCTCTCATCAACCAGCCTCACGTGAATCAACGCGATTTTCCACTGACCTTGAAAGCCACAACTATGAAGGGTACACACACTGAAATGCTAAATGTTCCCAAACGAAAAGATTTTGCACGTCAACCTCTGGCTCCAAGGACCTATCCTGCAAAAAGATCCTGAAATCTTAAACGTGGACTTGATATTGAGGGTTGGCTTGGACAGGAGGGGATGGACAGCTGAGAAGAGGCTGTTGTGAGTCTCCAGGAGATAGAGACTGAGGATGCCCCATGCCCCTGATGCTGGCAGGTGGGAAGACTTTGCAAGGGAGGAAGGGACGATTTGAAGAGATGAAGTGACGTGCCCCAGGGTCACACAGCTAGTGTAGGACCAACCAGGCATTTGAACCAGACTGTGAATGAAACTCAGTCTCATTCACGCAACATCTGGGGACGGCGAGTTAGGGAGGTAATGCACACGTGTCTTAGATCACATGGTGGTGCTGGGGGCAGGAGGCGGGACTGAGAGATGGAAGACCACGTGGTGTGACACTGCCTAACCCCCGACCCCCCAGAAACTCCAGATCACCTGCTTCCTAGTTCCTATCCTCTCAGGAAACAGAGAGGCAACGTGGGGACATTCTAGCCAGGCAGAAAGGCAGGGATGAGGATGAAAAGTGGGCATCTTGGCAACACCAAGGTCAGAGCAGACGTGAAGGCTAGGGTCCCCCGCGCCTGAGGGCCCAGGCTGCCCCCCTCCACTGGCACAGCGTGAGGCAATGAAGAATGGGGGGGGGGGTGCGTCCTCTCCAAGGCTGACAAATCCAGAAGGCTGCACAACCTGACCCCAAGAGCAAAAACAGCCGGAACCGCACGGAGAAAGCCCTGCACTGGGGGCGAGGACTGAGCCCACCACAAGCTATAAAGACACTCTGCCAGTATATGCAATATTTTAATATACTTATTTTAGACGATGCAACTTCCTACTGGCCATAACGTCTTGAAATTCCCTCGCTGTGAATCTCACGAACACATTTTTGCCCTGGTTATTTATTTCCATAATGTCTTTGGATAGGACTTTGACATACCAGGAATTACATAAGTTGCATGCTGAAAAATAAATAAATAAATAAATAAAGACACTCTGCTCACTACCTCCAAGGAAGAGACTGATAACTTCAGTTCTTTATGTTTTCACTCATCCTCTCAAACCATTCTCCCCTCTGGAAGATTAGAGTTAAAACTGCTACTTATTCTAACTGCAAATACGTAAAACTGGGTGGTTATAACTAGCAGTAGGTGCGGGTTCAGTGATTGCATAGGAAATAGACGTATCTTTGTATAAAAGCTAACAGGTATTTGGGAATATTAAGGCAAACCATTTTTCTTTTTTTAAAAAATACATTTATTTATTATTTGCTAATTAGCTGCATTGGATCTTCATTGCTGCACGCGGGCTTTCTCTAGTTGAGGCGCGCAGGGGCTACTCTTTATTGTGGTGGGTGGGCTTCTCACTGCGGTTGCTTCTCTTGTTGCAGAGCAACAGGCGCTCGGGCTTCAGTAGTTGTGGCACGTGGGCTCAATAGTTGTGGTTCGCTGGCTCTAGAGAGCAGGCTCAGGAGTTGTGGTGCCCGGGCTTAGCGGCTCCTTGGCATGTGGGATCTTCTCGGTCCAGGGCTGGAACCCATGTCCCCTGCATTGGCAGGTGGATTCTTAACCACTGCGCCACCAGGGAAGCCCCAAACTATTTCTCTATTCCCTATAGTTCATGAGGACCTGCCCACTGCATCCAGTAAAACAGTGGATCCGATTACTTCAGAAGAAGGCACACGTCCCCAGGACAAAGGACTCAGGGGTCAATTCTGGGTTGCAAAGTGGATGTGTTTCCATCTTCGGAGATACTCTAGTTTTGCATGTCAGGCACTGACGACAAAGGAAAAGGCTTTCTAACTTCAAGACATTTTTCTCAATAAACCAAGAGCAAAAACTTGGACGTCTCAGCCTGTCGTTTTGCTATAAACAATCCTGTGGAGAGGCACAAAAGTTAAAATGTAAGGAAGGTCCTCACCAGACACAAAAGGTGAAATAGGGTTTTTGGTGCCAGGAGGAACTAAAGAGGAAAGGAGAGAGAGACAGAGAGGGAGAGGGAAAGAGGGGGAGAGGGAGAGAGGAGAGTCAGAGAGTGGAGGTGTGGCTGTATTGAGCACTGTAAGACCTTGAGGAGAAAGGAGAGCCTCCTGCAGGCTGGGACAGACATCCAAGGCACGAGAAATCACAGTGGAGGAAAGGGTGGCCTGGCTTGTCACACAAAGAAACATCTCCTGAGAAACTGGTCCAGAAGAATCTCGCAAACCTCTCAGCTTTCTGGTAACCCATACATCCTACGCTTTGCTCAGGTGAGATTCAATAATTCCTACCTGGAAGAGAGCTGAATGGCGGCTGACCGGCTCGTCTTGTGGATGCGGAGGGAAAATCACTCCATGCTGGGGGACCGCAGAATGGAACACTCCAAACAAGGAACAAAGGGAAACAGGGAGAATCCAGGGAGCAAGAGACGTGGCAGAGGTGGGGGCTCTGTGAGCAGCTCCATGGAGTGAGGGGACCAGAAGCATTGTTTTCATCCAGAGAACCCACACTGAGCCATGCCGACTGCAAGAACACCAGCACAGCCGGAAGCAACAAAAGAAGAGAGGAAAGATACCTCACTCCCCAGGTCTCTCTCCCACCCCCCCAAGAGGCTACAGAGGCTCCCCCTAAACCCTGACACCGTTGTGAGGATGGGAAACAGCCTTTGGGTTGGGTTGGAGGATTCCAACGCGCCGGGGTATTTCAATCCTGGGTTGATGCAATATTTATCCAAAGTATAAAACCAGAAGAGTCTGTAATCCTGAAAAGCAAGGTGAAGTTTGAGATTTTTTTTTTTTTTTTGGGCCATGTTGCATGGCATGTGGGATCTTAGTTCCCTGACTGGGGATCTAACCTGCGCCCCCTGCAGTGGAAGCGGGGAGTCTTAACCACTGGACCGCCTGGGAAGTCCTCAAGTTTGAGATTTTCCTCTTCCCTGAGCACCACTGGACGTGGGAGATTTGACAATAACACGAGGCCACACAGAAAATAATGAAAGGTACTTTTTTCCCCTGCACACACCTGAAATGTAGTGTGAAATATTTCACACGTTTTGTTGTTAGCCCAGGAGTCTGTAGCAACTGCAAGAAGTTTTCCTTTAACTTTCGGGGGTTGTTTTTGTGATTCATCCAACAGCCAGAGAGACACAAAGAACCACAGCAGTTACCCAGATGGCTGACAAGGCAGCCCTGATTCTCTCCTCTCCTTGGATTGTTTTTGTGAATTTCCTACAAGCTGATCTTGATGCACCTTCATCTGCCAACTTCTTTTTTTTAAATAAATAAATAAATTTATTTATTTATTTTGGGCTGTGTTGGGTCTTTTTTGCTGCACGCAGGCTTTCTCTAGTTATGGCGAGCAGGGGCTACTCTTTGTGGCCATGCACAGGCTTTTCATTGCGGTGGCTTCTTTTGTTGCAGAGCACGGGTTCTAGGCACACGGGCTTCACTAGCTGTGGCTCACAGGCGCTAGAGCAGAGGCTCAGTAGTTGTGGCACATGGGCTTAGTTGCTCCTCAGCATGTAGGATCGTCCCGGACAAGGACTCAAACCGGTGTCCCCTGCATTGTCAGGTGGATTCTTAACCACTGTGCCACCAGGGAAGTTCTCATCTGCCAACATTACACAGATACTTGGCCCTAATTTCCTTAAGTCTAGTCATATATATGTTTCATGATTTCATAAGCAGCAAAAAAGATGGGTAGGATGCTGACATCTGGGCACAAAGAAACTTGAAGTATCCAGTTGGAGTCCAGCTTTCCCAAGAGATCAGGCTGTGGGACTTCCCTGGTGGTCCAGTGGTAAAGAAACCGCCTTCCAATGCAAGAGACGTGGGTTCGATCCCTGGTAAGGGTACTAAGATCCCACATGCCACAGGGTAACTAAGCCCACATCCCACAACTATTGAGTTTGTGTGCCTCAACTGGAGTATTTGTGTGCCGCAATCTAGAGAACAGAAAACCTGCAGACCACAACTAGAGAGAAGCCTGAGTGCCTCAACGATGATCCCATGTGCCGCAACTAAGGCATCCTCCCTCTAGTCCTGATCTTGCTCCACTGGACTTTCACCTGTTTGGTCCCCTGAAAGCAGCCCTACGAGGATGAAGATTCACTTTTGATAAAGTGAAGACAGCGGTGCATTTGTGGCTCACGGCTCAGCCTAAAACATTTTTTTAATGAGGGAATACGAAAGCTTGTTGACAGATGAACAAAGTGTATTAAAAAGCAAGGAGAGTATGTCGGAAAATGATGTATTCATCTTTTCTAAAAGTTGATTAAAGTAAATTCTACAGCCAGGGTCCGGATAATTTTTGACTCACCCGTGTAAGAACTGACGCAGCCAGAAAGGAAGGAAGGATGGGAGGGAGGAAGAAAGGAAAATAAAAGAAGCTATAGCACACTAAAAAAAAAGAGAAAGAGAGAGATCAGGCTGCGTTTTTAGAGCTGGCAGTTAGTGACATCATATGTGTGTGTGTCCACAGTCACCAGGAGTGTGTGCAAAAGCCATGGCCTTTCTGTGTATCAATCATGCATCCATCAACAGGATACAAGGAACATGTTAATAAGGGCATGGATATGCACAGGATAGACTCAGTAATAATAATAATAATAATAATAATAAAATGGGGGACTTCCCTAGTGGTGCAGTGGTTAAGAACCCACCTGCCCATGCAGGGGACATGGGTTCAATCCCTGGTCCAGGAGGATCCCACATGCCACGGAACAACTAAGCCTGTGCTCCACAGCTACTGAGCCCGTGCTCTAGAGCCCATGAGCCGCAACTACTGAAGCCCATGCGCCTAGAGCCTGTGCTCTGAAACGAGAAGCCACTGCTGCAATGAGAACCCTGCACACAGCAACAAAGAGTAGCCCCCGTTCACAGCAACTAGAGAAAGCCCACGCAGCAACAAAGACCCAAATGCAGCCTAAAAATAAGTGAATGAATAAATTTATAAAAAAATAATAATAAATGGTATTCAGATAAGATTATCCACAGGTGGTTGATATACCAGCAATCAGTCAACACGAGTGCTTGACGTGCAAGACGTTGTTGCTTTCAGGACGGTTTTCTTGGTACACAGCTTTCCCCTCAATCTCCTTGGCCGTCAACAGTTGGAACCTTGGGCCCAAGCGAGTGTTTTGGTTTATACGAGAACACGACAGCACAGAAGAGGAACCTGATCCTGTCCCACGAATTCTGCAGGGACGACCTCTGGATGACCACAGAGGGCATCCCACGGGATTGCAGTAACACGCAGGACTTAGACAATGCAGGGCACGGCACTAAGCACCTTGCATAAAGCACCACATGCACTCTTCCCAAGGTCACTGCCAAGTCTGGGTTTTGCACTGCAACACATGCCTATTCATAAGTGTTTTATGAGCAGTAAGTTCTCAGAACAACCAGAGCCTGCCTATCAGTTGTCTATGGCTATGCTCACAGGCATGCAGAACGTCAAGGTCAAAAAAGTCTCATCTACCACTTTTATTCATTGCAGACATATTTATTCAGCATCTACGGAATAATTACTGCATGTAACAGCTGCCCGTTGGTGTGAAGGGTTTGATTTCTCTCTGCCTCTGCTACTTTTGAGACATGATCCAATAGACATGCTCTTTTCCCATTTGCAGACAGATCCGGAATCTCACCCTACTTCTGAGTGATCTGAGAACCCGAGGTTATGAAAAAACACATTGTCATTAAAAGGCACAGTCAAAGGACCAATGTATAAGAAGGAAAAAAACAGCCAGGCTCGTGCATATGAAATCGAGCTCCCTCATTCCATTAAAATTAGGCTACTGAGTCAAACTATCTGACACATATTTATTCCAATTAATTTCAATTAGAAAAAACTAGTGTAAATGGACATGTAGACACACGGTTACCGGGCAGCTTGTCTGAGATCATTAGACACGATATTCATGTGTAACTATTAGCGTAACTGCTAGACAGTGAATCATTCCTTCCAACAATCAGTGCTATTGGGTAGAAGTTATGCTTTGACAAGCCTTAAATTAAATCTCCATTAAGGATTCTAATCAGTCTTGACGTGCACATGGGGTTTATTTTGGAGGGGGGTTTAAGAAAATTAATAATGCATAAGAATTACAGAAGCCAATGAAAGCAGTCTCCTTTTTTATCTCTTCCATCTCCTTTTGGAATGCTGCACAAAGGAAGGGCTGGGAGGGGCTGAGACTTTCACAGCAGACCTTAGTCATGAATATTCACGACAGATGCCAAGCACAATTGCCCAATTGGGGCACATTTACCTGGAACCTGAGACCTACCATGAATGGTGCAAATGAAGGAATTACAACCCTTTGTCTGAGGGTTCCAGACCTGCATGCCATGCAGAGTCATCCAAAAGGAAACCGGACCAGTAGGGTCTTTTCCCAGGAAGAGTTTATTAAGAAGAAATGGCCAGGGAGTTCCCTAGTGGCACAGTGGTTAAGAATCCATCTGCCAATGCAGGGGACACGGGTTCCATCCCTGGTCCGGGAAGATCCCACATGCCAAGGAACAACTAAGCCCGTGTGCCACAACTATTGAGCCTGTGTGCTGCAACTACTGAAGCCTGAGAGCCTGGAGCTGGTGCTCCCCAACAAGAGAAGCCACCGCAACAAGAAGCCCGGGCACCACAAGGAAGAGTAGCCCCCGCTCACCACAATAAGAGAAAGCCTGCGCGCAGCACCAAAGACCGAACGCAGCCAATAAAAAAATAAATAAATAATAAATCTTAAAAAAAAGAAGAAGAAGAAGAAATGGCCATCACGACCTTACATAAGCCCAGGCCTGGATGAAAGCACAGGCCAGGATGAGCAGATGAGGTCAGGGTCAAGTTTTGTGGGGGAGAGAGGAGAAATCACTCAGTGCCACTAGTGATCAAGAAGGAGGTAAGGTATAGGGAGAATTGAATTTTTAAGAAAAAGTGTTTCTCAGAGAGCAACGAAAGGGGAAAACAGTTATGTGAGAATACAGCATGGGCCTCAAACACACAACAGGTATACTTACTGAGAATTTTGTATGTGCAAAATGTCATATGTAATTTTTTCTAACATTTACAACACTCTTGAGCAGTACATTTTTTTTTTACATATATTCATTCTTTTTCAGATTCTATTCCCATATAGGGAATATTGAGTAGAGTTCCCTGTGCTATACAGTAGGTCCTCGTTGGTTATCTATTTTACATCAAGTAGTGTGTGTATGTTAATCTCAAACTCCTAATTTATCCCTCCCTCACACCTTTCTCCTTTGGTAACCATATGTTTATTTTTGAAATCTGTCAGTGTGTTTCTGTTTTGTAAATAAGTTCATTTAAATCATTTTAAAAATTAGATTCCACAACACCTCATGCAGCTCTATGTCAAAAGTAAAAAAGAAAAGAACCCAGTCAAAAAAAGGGCAGAAGACCTAAATAGACATTTCTCCCAAGAGGACATACAGATGGCCAAAAAGCACATGAAAAGATGCTCAACATCACTAATTACCAGAGAAAAACACATCAAAACTACAATGAGGTATCACCTCACACCAGTCAGAATGGCCATCATCAAAAAGTCTACAAATGATAAATGCTGGAGAGGGTGTGGAGAAAAGGGAGCCCTCGTACACTGTTGGTGGGAATGTAAGTTGGTACAGCCACTATGGAGAACAGTACGGAGGTTCCTTAAAAAACTAAAAACAGAGCTACCATGTGATCTAGCAGTAAATGTTTTTATTCCCATCTTGCAGAAGAAGGAACTGAGGCTCCGAGATGCGTCAGGGGTTACCAACCCCAATATCACCACCACAGCCTGGTTACTAGAACTGCAGAGCTCTCCCACCTCTGCCACGAAGTCAAGTCCGTGCTTCATTACAGAAAAGCACCCCAGGGACCACATGGCAAATTAGGTCTTGGGCAGACGTGGACTGATAACACCCACAATAGAAAACAGTCCATACTCAGGAATTGAGACAAATCTTCAACCCACATTATGCAAAACAAGCTTTAAAATAGGACTGCAGCTGGGCCATGAACATTTCGAAACAGAACAACATTTTAAGAGCGTTCCCCCATGCAAACTGGATTGATAAAAGGCTAATTATAAAACACTTGCTTTTAGACATAGTTGTTATTCAATCAATTTTCATGTTAACGTCTATTTATCTCTCTCTAGGACTGCTTTTATTTATAATTGCTAGTGTTGCCTGTGGTATATATATCTCTGTGAGCTTTTCAAGGTGTTTTTTAGGAGAATAGAATTAAAATAGTTTCCATTTGTTTCTCTTTCCCATTTACTCTTTTGTTATTATAGAAACAAAACGACAGCTGTATCCTCCATGGGGTTTATATGCTTAAGTATATCTTTACCTTTCTTTATAGTTTCATTAGATGATACATATTTCCTGATCTTTATTTAACAAAAATCGTCGCAGTGTTTACTGTTTCAAAGTCTACTGTAATATACTAGGAAAGGCGCATACTCCTCAAAGAGGTATTGAACCTAGTTGAACAGACTTGCAAAACCACAAGTAAATGCATTCACTGCTGAGACATAAATATTGTTATGAGTAGAAGCTGCAAGCAAATGAATAAACTGCAAGTAAACTAAAAACAATGGCAATAACGATACCACCCAAAACTCGGAAGGCTCCGAAGACCTGGGTTTGACTCATGTGAAAGTAGCCAGTAATAAGTTTCTAAGTTGAAAAGTTTGGCTTTGTTTTGCTGTGCAGAGAAGTGATTGGAGAGAAAGGCAATGATGAGTTGATGCCTCTTTTCTTTTTTTAAAGCTTTATTTTATCATTTACTTATGTGTGTATGTATGTATTTTATTTTTGGCTGCGTTGGGTCTTTGTTGCTGCGCACGGGCCTTCTCTAGTTGTGGTGAGCAGGAGCTCCTCTTCATTGCAGGGCTCAGGTTTCTCACTGCAGTGGCTTCTCTTGTTGCGGAGCATGGGCTCTAGACATGTGGGCTTCCATAGTTGCAGTGCATGGGCTCAAGCAGTTGTGGCGCGCAGGCTTAGTTGCTCCGTGGTATGCGAGATCATCCCCGCCCAGGGATGGAACCCGTGTCCTCTGCATTGGCAGGTGGATTCTTAATCACTGTGCCACCAGGGAAGCCCGAGTTGATGGCTTTTTAAGGGGTGGTACTGATGGGAGAGAGCACAGGAGTTCTGAGTCAAGTGCATGTTAACTTTTGTGATCTCGCCAAGCATTACTTAAGGATGCTGCCTGCTATATTCCAGTAGAGTGGTCTTCAAGGTGTGGACCCTGGAGCCCAGTAGTCTGGGATATGTTTCATGGGGTCCATGAGAACTTGTCCACTTTCATAATGATACGAAAATGTCATTTACTATTTTCACCTTGTTCGCATTTGTACTGATGGTGCAAAAGTGGGGAAAACTGTTGGTGTCTTAGCACTGATCAAGGCACTGATCCCAAACTGTATACATATTCGTCACAACCACGTTCTGGAATAAAAGAATGCCAGTTTCATTTGGGAATGCCGTTGATAAGACTGTAAACATTGCTGATTTTCTTTCTTTTAATATTTATTTATTTATTTATTTATTTTTTATTGGCTTCACTGGGTCTTCGCTGTTGCACGCAGGTTTTCTCTAGTTGTGGCGAGCTGAGGCTACTTTTTGTGGCACTTCTCGGGCTTCTCAGTGCAGTGGCTCCTCTTACTGCAGAGCATGGGCTCTAGGCATGCAGGCTTCAGTAGTTGTGGCTGGTGGGCTTAGTAGTTGTGGCTGGTGGGCTCTAGAGCATTCACGCATCAGTAGTTGTGGCGTGTGGGCTCAGTAGTTGTGGTTCACGGGCTTAGTTGTTCCGTGGCATGTGGGATCTTTTGGGAACAGGGATCAAACTCACGTCCCCTGGATTGGCAGGCTGATTCTTAACCACTGTGCTACCAGGGAAGCCCTGATTTTCTTAAATATCATGAGTATGTGTCTTTCTATTATTCTGTATGAAGAAATGGGATGTATACATACAGCTCGTCTCCTGCAAAGTGAAGTTTGATGTTTACCTCCAGGGAAAAAAAAAGTGCGCCGCTGTTTGAGAAGTGAGGCAAAATACTAGCTCCCATTTTTACCTCACAGAACAAGTGACAATCTATGGCCATTCAGATTTGGGTATCTGGCAGATGTTTTCTCAAAAATGAACAAAAGTGAGCCTGTCACTTCATGGAAAACAACTGATGGTATTTGTTGCCAGTGACAAATTCAAGATTTCAGGAAAAAATTAGAATTTTACAAATCTTGCATCTGCCACCATGAACTTGATGGGCTCCCAAAACTTAAATCCACTCCTAATAAAAATCAGTGGTGATGTTAATAATGAAATGTGTGCGTATTTGAAAGTCCTGCGAAACTTTGTGACTAAGTTCTAAGTGACTAATTCATAATGTTACAAATTATGTGGGGGTAAGAGATTCACGCTAAGACACCAAAAATGGATTTCACTGGTACAGTCACGATGGAGAACAGTAGGGAGGTTCCTTAAAAAACTAAACATGGAGCTACTATATGATCCTGCAATCCCACTCCTGGGCATATTTCCAAAGAAAACTGTAATTCGAAAAGATACGTGCACCCCAATGTTTACAGCCACACTATTTACAGTAGTCAAGACATGGAAACAACCTAAATGTCCACTGACAGATGAATGGATAAACATATATACTATGGAGTATTACTCAGCCATAAAAAAGAGTGAAATAATGACATTTGCAGCAACACAGATGGACCTAGAGATGATCATACTAAGTGAAGTAAGTTAGACACAGAAAGACAAATATCATATGATATTGGTTATATGCGGAATCTAAAAAAATGACACAAATGAACTTACACATAAAACAGAAACAGACCCACTGACATAGAAAACAAACTTATGGTTAACAAAGGGGGAAGGTGGGAGGGGCGGATAAATTAGGAGGTTAGGATTAACAGATACCCGCTATTATCTATAAAATAGGTAAACAACAAGGATCTACAGTACAGCACAGTGAACTCTCCTCAATAGTTTGTCATAACCTATAAGGGAAAAGAATCTGAAAAATAATATATATATACACATATACATATATATGTATAAATGAATCCCTTTTTTGTACACCTGAAACTAACACAACATTGTAAATCAGCTAGACTTCAATTTTAAAAAAGTGGATTTTAATGTCACAAAGGGAAAAGAAAGTTTCTTGATATAGGTTCAGATTATACTTTTGATTAATTGTAAGAATCTATCCCTGTTGAGTTTTGGTGTAGTACTAAAGAAAAATATCCACAATTATTTAAACATACTATCTTTTCCAACCACATGTCTCTGGGAGACCAGGTTTTCTTCATACCCACCAACTGAAACAATACACTGTAACAGACTGAATGCATCAGCTGCTATAAGAATCCAGCTATTATTAAAAACAGACTTTAAAAAGATTTGCAAAAATGTTTTAAAAAAAAAGGTAGTGCCAGATTTCACAATTTTATTTTGGAAACTATAGCTACTTTTTATAAACATGTTTTTATGTTCCTGTGAAATAGGTTTCCTATTACTGTTACTTTTAAATGAATGTATAAATATTTTTGTGTCTCCACTATGACTTCTAATGTGATAAACAGATATATATATATAATCCACATGTACAAAATCACCATGGAGTCCTCAAGCATTTTTGACTGGAAAGGAGTGATAAGACCAAACTATCTGTGAACCACTATTCCAGAAGCATCTTGTTTTCTGCATATAAGGAAGTGTCCTACCATGCTTTCCTATGCCCAGCAGTGAGCAGGCAACATGGTTAACTGCTGAGATATGTCTCGATCATTTATGTGAAGACTATTAAGTTTATAAACAAAGGATTTATAAATATATTCATTTATAGTCATTCATTTATACCTTTTATAATTTACATTTACATAATCTTATAAAAAGCCTTTATAAGTAAAGGACCCCATCCATCTTCTCTCCATCGACCAAATCACTTTCCTCAGAATATCAGCCCCTCCAGCTAAGGTATTCATAAGCGTCCCACTGAACTCTACAATCACCTGAATGACTTCACGTGGTTAAGGACCCCTGTCCCGTAAGGATGGATGGGGCAGGCGGACCCTCAGCAACCCCACCTCCTGGTCATCCATTCCCTTGTATCCCTGCCTTCCCTTGAGAGTGGGCTGCCTCAGTAATGTGCTTCTAACCAACACGACATAACAAAGGTGACAGGGTGGCACTTCCGTCATGAAGTTACAAAAGATTACAACTTCATCTTGCTTTCGTGGCTTTTTAGAAATTTCTATTGGAATAGAGTTGATGTACAATGTTGTCTTAGTGTCTGCTGTACAGCAAAACGAATCAGTGATACGTATCCACATATGCACTCTTTTCTGGATCTGCTTCCCGTTTAGGTCACCACAGAGCACTGAGTAGAGTTCCCTGTGCTGTACAGAAGATTCTCATTAGTTATCTATTTTGTACATAGTAGTGAACATACGTCAATCCCAATCTCACAGTTTGTCCCACCCCTCCTTCCCCCTTGGTAACCATAAGTTTGTTCTCTACGTCTGTGTCTCTATCTCTGCTTTGTCAATAAGTTCATCTGTACCATTTTTCTAGATTCCACATATGAGAAATATTATACGATATTTGTTTTCTCTTTTTGACTTACTTAACTCTGTATGACAATTTCTACGTCCATCTCTGCAAATGGCACCATTTCACTCCTTTTTAATGGCTGAGTAATATCCTCTGTGTGTGTGTGTGTGTGTGTGTGTGTGTGTGTGTGTGTGTGTATACACACCACATCTTCTTTATCCATTCCTCTGTCAATGGACATTTAGGTAGCTTCCATGTCCTGGCTACTGTACACAGTGCTGCTGTGAACACTGAGGTGCATGTATCTTTTTGTCTTTTTTGGATATACACCCAGGACTGGGATTGCTGGATCATAATTCTATTTTTAGTTTTTTAAGGAACCTCCATACTGTTCTCCTCAGTGGCTGCACCAATTTATATTCCTACCAACAGTGCAGGAGGGCTCCCTTTTCTCCACACCTTCTGCAGCATTTATTGTTTGTAGGTTTTTTGATAATGACCATTATGACTGGTTGCTTTCCTGGTTTTTAATTTCTTGTTTTTTGCCTTCTCAGTGCACAACTGGGAAGAAGAAAACTGCCAGGCTGGAGGTGCCTGCTTGGAAAGGAACAAACAGCCGGGAAGGAACTTAACTTTCCAACAACTACATCAGGTGACTCCTTCCCCAGTTCAACCTCCAGATAAGATCCCAGCCCTGAATGACACATGGATTGCAGCCTTGTGAGAGAGCATGCAGTAAAGGACCCAGTGCCTGGGTCCCTGACCCACAGTGACTATCGGACAATCAATGTGTCTCATTTCAAGCCCTTTACCTTGCTGGCATGCAGCATTACACAGCGAATACAAGGAGTGCGTGGGGTATTTCCCCTTCTACGAACGTCAGAGTGCATACTGATGTGAGCCATCGGGAAGAATTACCTGTCATGGTTTGCACTGCTCAGATATAGCAAGCGTTTAAGAAACTGTCACCAAATTATTGTAAATCTTCATTTATTTCACAAGTGCATGTAAGGCTCTGTGCTAGATTCTGCATATGAATATCAAGGCGATCAGGGTGTTTTCTGAGCTCATGTAATTGATCATTAGTGGTGGGAGGCAGACCTGTAAATACGTTCCTATAATTAAATATTGCACAAAGTGAGACACTGCATAAAGAGGACATTAATAAACACATCACAATAATATACCTTGAAGGAAGCGACAAAGTAAACATTGCTTTACAGAGACAGAGCTTGCATTTTGAAAGACCTCTGGGTTTTTTGTGGTAAGTTGCATGCCCCCCGCCCCAGCTGTGCACGTACCAATTCCCTGTACTCATGAATATGTCAAGTTACATGACAGTTACATCTGCACATGAAATTAAGGTTATGGACCTCAAAATATGGATATAATCCTGAATCTTACAGGCCGACCCAATCCAATCACATGAACCCTAAAAAGCAGAGCACTTTTTCTAACTTAAGTGGCAGAGACATGGCAGAAGCCACAGAGATGTGAAGCGTGGCAAGGACTTGGAGTCCTGCTCTAGTTTTGAAGTTGGAGAAGGCGACACAGTAAGGAAGGCAGTGGCCCATAAGGAGCTCAGAATGGCCCAGCCGCCAGCTGACAGCCAGCAAGGCAATGGGGAACTCAGTCCTACCACCAGAAGGAACTAAAATCTGCCACCACCAGAATGGGTCTGAAATCGGATTCTGCTTCTGAGTCTCCCGTTAAGACCCTGGCCCACCCACCACCTTGAGTTTAGCCTTACAAAACCCAAAGCAGAGAAACAAAGCAAGGCCACCCTTGTAAATTCCTGACGTACATACCTGGGAGATAATAAATGTGTGATGTTTGAAGCTGCTAGGTTTGTGATAATTTTCTATGGCAGGATTGGAAAACGGATACAGACACCAGTGGTGGTGGTGGAGGGGAGGAGACAAGACATTCCAAACAATGGGCTCTGTTAGCATGAACTACCATGGAGAGGAAATGCAAGGTATCTGATGCAGCTAGAACAGAAGAAATATGGAGACAAGAGGACACAGAGACAGGAAGATAAGGCTTGGGACTGACTATTGAGAAAGAAAGTCTCAGCATTTGTCTGAAGAATAGATGAGACCGGGCAAGAATCTGTAGGAAGGGTGATGAATCAGAAATAACCTAGATGAGACACGATACAATAACCCCAAACGAAGACAGCGGCGTCTGCAATCAATAAAGGTGTACCCGTTCAAGAGACATTTCTAAAGTGCAACCAACACGACTCGATAAAAACTCAATGAAGAGTGGCAAGAGAAAGAAAAGACGACCTCCACAGGGTGAGGCTAAAGCGGTCAGAAGACAGTCATGCAATTAGCCACAAGTAAGAGGAGGGCTGCGTGTACTTTCTTTTTCTTCTTCCCCTCAGGGAAAGGGAAGGTTAATTCCTTCTGTTTGGGATGTTCTGGGTTTAAAGTGTGTAGCCAGCAATTTATAACACTGACTGCAACTTTGGGTAAAAGTAAGAGCTGGGGGGCGGGAAGGTTGGGAGTCATTTCTAAGAGGAATTAGTTACAGCCAGGAGTGAATATAAAATGGGAGAGGCGAAAGCTCAAGGGTAAAATCCCTACACTTACTAGAAAGGCAGCAGGGGGTGGGTGGGATAAGGAAGAAATGGTGGGAAGACAGAGACTTCCTCAAAGGAAAATGAGAGATGTCATGAACTTAGAGGACAACTCAGAAGATGGTTTCCCAGACCCACAAGGAGCATTTTAAAAAGCAAGAGCGAATCTCCCATTTCGTCCCACCCCACCCGCGCCCCTTGGTATCCATACGTTTGTTTTCTACATCTGTGTCTGTATTTCTGCTCTGTAAATAAGATCATCTATACCAATTTTTTTCAGATTCCACATGCATGCGTTAATATACGGTATTTGTTTTTCTCTTTCTGACGAACTTCACGCTGTGTGACAGTCTCTAGGTCCACCCACGTCTGTATGATTGGGATTGACATGTATACACTACTGATACTATGTAGAAACTAGATAACTAACGAGAACCTAGTCTATAGCACAGGGGACTCTACTCAACGCTCTTTGGTGACCTAAATGGGAAGGAAATCCAAAAAAGAGGGGATATATGTATACGTACAGCTGATTCATTTTGCTGTACGGCAGAAACGAACACAACATTGTAAAGCAACTGTATGCCAATAAAAATTAATTTTTTAAAAAAAGGAATCGCTGGTTGGCAGCGTCACATGACCTGGAGAATTCCATTAGGAAACACACGAGAAAAGGCCACTCTCGTTGGCAACACAGAGGGTATTAGGGCCTTTTGAAAGGGGGGATGCAAGTGTAGGGCGCAGAAGGCACTGCGTTCCCATGCTGGAGGGTGAGCCAGGGAGGCGGACGGGAAACCAGTGCTGGTGCACTCCTGCACGACGACGTAGCCAGGTTTCATGATGCAACCAGGAATGGGATGGAGCATTCGTGCACAGGGAATGAGGGCTTGGAGGGGAGCTTAAGGACACGGAAATCTGTGGGAAGGAAGACGCTGGAGTTGCAAAAGAAACCCGTGGGTGCGTCAAGACTCAAGAGAGAGGACAGTCTGTGGCTCTGTGAGCAGAAGAGCCCAGTGGAACAGGGGAGGCTTTCGGAGGAGTCTGCCAAGACGGAAGGAAGATGCAAGAGCACAGAGAAGATTCCAGGTGAAGGGTGCGAAAGCTGAAGGAGCGTCAGCCAAAGGAGCTCTGTGTTCTCAGCTGCATAAGTCAGAGAGAGGGACGGCACCAGGGGCTGGAGACATGAACACAGTGGCCACGGTGTGAACAGCTGCTGTGGGGGATGGGACAGACCGTGCAGCAGGGACACCGGGTCCCCCAGAGGATCGGGGTATTTGTGGATGCCAAAGAGTGTGGGGCTTACGGTCCAGGTGCTGCAATCACGCTGCCACACTGGTGTGTGTGTGTCTTCATCACATCACATCGCAACCCTCCGAGGTGACAGCCGTCTCTACGTCCGCCTTGCAGAAGGACAACTGGGGACAGGGTCACACAAGTAGTAGCCGTGGACTTTTAAAAGCAGGTGTGGTACCCGGCAAGCCCTTGTTCTCTGCAACAGTATGAGACTACAAGGGAGAAAGGGGAAGAGAGAGTGAGAGAAAGAGAGGGGCAGAAAGAGAGAGAGAGAGAGACAGAAAGAGAGAGAGAGACATAGAGACAGAGAAAGGGAGACATAGAGACAGAGAGACAGAGGGAGGGAGAGGGAGAGAAAAAGAGAGAGGCTGCCCAGGGAAAGGATGAAGCCTGCAGAAATACGGGGTCAGAAAATGAGTGAGGATCTTGTCCAGAGGGGACTGCTGCCTTCAGGTCTTGGTTGAGGTACAGTCCAGAGAACAACGTTTCCTGGCTGCACACGTATTCCTGCTGCGGACGCCGCCGTGGCCGTCCCTTCATACATACAGCTTCCTTTCTTTTTCGTGAAGAGCTGACCCCTCTCCAGCAATACCCAGCGGCGGGCAGCAACCGAGCAGATGCAGACCCCTGGCTTGGTATCAACGCATGTCTTTATGTAAGTCCCACAGCTGTTCTGGGGCTGCTGAGCATCCTACATCATACACAGACCAATGGACACACAGAAGACACCATGTATCAAACTCAGATTTCCTTCACCTGGACATACATCCTCATGCATCTCTGTGACGGACGGCTAAAACATAGGCTTAAGGGTGTGATATCTGAGTCACACTGCCACGTGCAGACTGCAGCTCTAACCCTTACGTACATGGAGGCTTGGGGCAAGGGACTGTCCTTTCCAAGCCTCAGTTTCCACATCTGGGAAATGGGGTGAAACGCCTGGTAATGTTTTTGAGAAATAACTGAGTCAATATACCTAACGCTCTTAGAATACTCTCTGGTACCCAGTAAATAGGCAATAAACATTAGCTAATTTTGACTGAAAGTGGGGCTTGTGTTTTTTGGCAACTAATAGATATCCTCTTGAGAAAACTCAGATTGGGTAGGCAGGTCACATTATTGTGAGAGTTCATGGAAATTCCATGCAATGCAGAGAACGGACACCAAGGGAAGCCAACCACCAGGGGTTCTAGAAGTGGAGTGAATATTTGTATTAGAGACATCTCCTCCTCTCTCTCGTTCTCTCCATCCCCTGCTCAGCTTTTCTGCTTCTCCACTTTCCTCTGTCTGCTCCCCTCCATCCTCTCTCCCCACCAACTCCCTCTATCTACCTGGCTTCTCTCTGCTAACTTCAGCATCAGGTGGTTGACAACGTCACCCCAAGATAAGACTCTCCACGATGTCCCGGCTGGAACTCTTCCAGCCACCTGCCTCAGAGTCCTGGGTTCTCAAGTTCAAGTTCCTGGCAAGAAACTGGACTGGCTCAGCTGCTGCCTTCACACCCAGCCCGACAGATGGTCCATTTCTCATCAGCCTGTAGATACACCCTTCATCTATTCCTATCCCTAGCTGCTTGTGTGTGTAGTTCGGGGGCCACTGAGCTGAAGTAAGAAGGGGGTTACCAATGCTGACATGGGCGTGGTCTCTGAATAGGGGCTCTGGGCAGGGGTCGCTGTAGAAAAGAGTTCTAGGTAGAGTGGTTCCCTTGAAATCCATCTCATACACGCTGTCACGGATGGATTTATAATCACTCCCCATCCTGCAATTCTTTATTTGATTGTGGAGTGTTTTATATGGTGCCTCAGAGTCAATAAAGAGAAAGAAGGAACAGCTGTCTTTCCTCCAAGATATATGGTTGGCACAGATGTCATCTCTCAAGACAGAAACCCCTTTGTTGCATCTGCTATGGCTTGAATTCATCTACAATCCTAATGCAATTGAAATCTGCCTTGTGACATGATACTCAAGCCTCTTGCAAAGATGCTGAGCGCATAGGGGAGTGGGAGGGGGCGGGGAAGACATGGGAGCTGGCCACCTCTAGAGAAGGGTCATTTCCTTCTGCATCCTGAGAGAAACTGGAGCTTTTTGTAAAAATGATGCTTTCAATGGTGGAAGGGAGATCCCAAGCACATTCTTTACTTGTCTTCTTTGAAGCCCAAAAGTGCAACTCACAGAAACATGAGAAGCATTTATACATTTTACAAAATACTGTGCATAAGGGGGTATTTTTTCCCTTCCAAGAAAATAGGTTTGAGCATCACGTGTCTATGCAGTGACATATTAACTGACTTGCTAAAACCTTGTACTTTTCTGCCCATATCATCCTTTCACTCAACTGAACCACGTAAGCTCTGAAGGCACCAAGGGCATGCAACAGAGACAGCTGCTATTGTTTAACTTCTGAGAAGCTTTCTACCCCTTTCTTAAAACCTTTGAAGGCTTCCCTACTCAACCACAGCACTGATTTTTAGCCCTCATAAGCTAACACACACAAAAGCATCCTTAAACACATACAGACACACACACACATGAATTCAGACACACACACACACAGGAACACACAGGCATGAGAACATTAAAGGGCTTGCAATTGCTAGAAATAAAATAATATTTCACCCTCCCTTCCTTGGTTCCTCTCCAACCTTCTGCCTATGATTCTTTATCCACCCGCTGAAAACTACCTCCCTCAATTGAAGTCTTTTTTTCTCACCTGTAAATAGAGAAAATAATTTCTCCCTTGTGGATATTGTATGAGACTGAAACGACAATGGAAACAAGGCTGACGACAGGCTGGAATGTAGGTCATTAGGGAGCGTAGCAGAGGCTGCCAGTGACATGCCAGTATCTCTTCTGCACTCATTTCATAATCATAGAATTATCTGAGCATGGAGCTACCCTGATAAAGACTACATTTCCCCACGCCTTTGTGGCTTAGTTTGGTCATGTGACTGAATACTAGCCAATGAGAAATGAAAATGATGGGACTTCCCTGGAGGTCCAGTAGTTAAGACTTCGCCTTCCAATGCTGGGGATGCTGTTTCTATCCCTGGTCGGGGAGCTAAGATCCCACAGGCCTCGCGACCAAAAAACCAAAACATAAAACAGAAGCAATATTGCAACAAATTCAATAAAGACTTAAAAAATGGTCCATATCAAAAAAAAAATCTTAGAAAAAACAAACAGAAAGAAATGGAAGTGAAACACAGTCCAAGTTCCAAAGCAAGCTCGTGAATCATCTCGGAACAGGGCATCCGAAGGATGACAAAAAACACGACGGAAGGAGTTTGAACCCCTGAGAAAGTCTTAACAGAAAGCCACCCCCAAACCAGCCACATTCAATATTGTCTAAGTCACGTTGAATCTGGGTCTCCGTTACTAATGCAAAACCCTTTATCTCAACCGATACCTGCTGCAGTCAACACTCAGATAAATGGTGAAGCCACCAGGCCATTTTGAGCCTTTGCCTCCCTTCTCAGGGCTTGCCTCCCTCCTCCTGGTTCCTCTCTCTTCCCGGTCCGGAACCCAGGCCCCAGCATCTCAGGCTGCCCTCCTTCTGTCCTGGAGTCAACAGCTGTCGATCTGCAGTCCCTGGCTCCTTTAGAGCAGGCACGGAACATCAGGGGAGGCCTTGAGCCCTTCAAAAGATCAGCCAACCTAAGGGACATTGTCCTTTTCCCCTGGGGTGTTTCTGGATGTCTCTTCCTCATCTTCCTCTCCTCTCATGAAGTCTGCTACTGTCACCTTCCTGGGAGTTCCACCTGCAGCTGTGCAATCACCTTCCTAATTGCTAACCACCTCCTCTGGGCTAATCTCTGAGAAAAGAAGAGCGACGCCGTCGGGGACGGTTCTGTTCCCTGGGTGAGATGGGGAAGCAGCATTGGTATCCATGTCTATGACCTCAGTTCCACTCTGAGGCAATCCCCCCACACTCCTCTTTCTCACAGAATCCATCCTGTTGACCCTGGAGGTGGTGGTGGTGGACCCAGCCACCCACTCCGCACATTTCGATCCCAGGTCTCACTCTTCTGTCTTATTAATTCATGGATTGATTTTGTATTAACTAGTAACGCATGTATGCCACAGCCTCACTGACTGCCTTCTAGGTGCCCGTCTCTGCCCTTGGCATTGGGGACACATCAGTGGCCACACCACACGGTATCTTGGCTTGCATGGAACTTACATTCCAGCTGGGGGCAGGAGAGACCACAAAACACCACCAGCGACTGGGTGGTCCTAAGTGCTACGAAGAATAACCCTGGGCAAGGAGGAAAATCAGTGGAGTCAGGACAGGTGACGTTGCAATAGACACCTGAAGAGACTGCGCCGTGACCTGGTTCCACCAACCACACCCACGAGGAGGGGACTCCAGGACCATGTAGGCAGCCCCAGCTTACAAGGAGTGTGTGGATACATTGGGAGGACAGGTGCGTTTGGTTTCAGGACTCAGCCCCTTCTCTTGCAGATATCAAGTACTAGGTAACAGTATGTTCTCTACAAGACTCAGGAGTATCTACTACACGGACCATTCCTGGCTGCACTGCCCCTTGCTGTGTAGCCTCCAAGCCATATTCTGTGGCTGAGATGTTCCGGGAAATAATATCTTTTCTTTTTTTAATTGGAGTATAGCTGCTTCACACTGCTGTGTCAGTTTCTGCTGTACAGCAAAGTGAATCAGTCATATGTGTGTGTGTGTGTATATATATAATCTCCTCTTTTTTTGGATTTCCTTCTCATTTAGGTCACCACAGAGCACCAAGTAGAGTTTCTTGTGCTGTACAGGAGATTCTCATTAGTTCTCTATCTTATACTCAGTAGTGTATATATGTCAGTCACTAATATCTTTTAATATAGACTTTGTGTTATTGCAACCTAAGAACCCTCCTCGCTACTGACATCAATTTCTTTTTTTTTAAAGATTTATTTTATTATTTATTTATTTATTTATTTTATTTTTGGCTGCATTGGGTCTTCATTGCTGCGCACAGGCTTTCGCTAGTTGTGACGCACGGGGGCCACTCCTTGTTGCGGTGCGTGGGCCTCTCACTGCGGTGGCTTCTCCTGCTGCAGAGCATGGGCTCCAGGCATGCGGGCTCCAGTAGTTGTAGCGCACAGGCTCAGTAGTTGTGACTGGCGGGCTCTAGAGGGCGGGCTCTAGAGCGCAGGCTCAGCAGTTGTGGCACATGGGCTTAGTTGCTCCATGGCGTGTGGGATCCTCCCGGCCCAGGGACTGAACCTGTGTCCCCTGCACTGGCAGGCGGACTGTCAACCACGGCACCACCAGGGAAGCCCTGACATCAATTTCTGAAATACAAATTTTCTGAATTTGCAATCACTGTGGAGCTGGTGGTGACTCTTTTCTCTCAAAACCTTTTCTATTGAAATACGTACTATCAAACCTTCATTCAAAGAGCTCACTGGGACATAACATGGTTCCCAGAGGACACAAATGTAATTGTTTATGCAAATTCAAATGGAGTCTCTGAAATAAGACGACAGAACACAGACGTGGGGTAACTGGCCAGATCACCCAGAAGGTTCAGGTGATTTCTAAAAAAAAAAAAAAAATTCCCCTGTACTATCAGTAAAATCAGAATGTGGGAATTCCTCGGCAGTCAGTCTTTCACTGCTGAGGGTACAGGTTCGATTCCTGGTTGGGAAAGTAAGATCCTGCAAACTGTGTGGTGTGGCCAAAAAAATAAATAAATAAAATAAAAGCATAGAGGTGTTAGCAATCTCACTGAAAAAAATGAGAATGCCACACAAAAAATTCTGTAGAGGACTTCCCTGGTGGTGCAGTGGTTAAGAATCTGCCTGCCAATGCAGGGGACATGGATTCGAGCCCTGGTCCAGGAAGATCCCACATGCTGCGGAGCAACTAAGCCTGTGCACCACAACTACTGAGCCTGAGCTCTAGAGCCTGCGAGCCACAACTACTGAAGTCTGTGCGCCTAGAGCCCATGCTCCGCAATAAGAGAAGCCATTACGAGAAGCCCACACACCCAAACGAAGAGTAACCCCTGCTCGTTGCAATTAGAGAAAACAACAGAGACCCAATGCAGCCAAAAATAAATAAATAAATAAATAAATAATAAATGTATATAAAAAATTCTATAGAGTACTCACAGATATTGTGACAATCTGTAGATTACAACTGAGGAGCAGTGCCCCAGGGTATATGCAAAGTCTTTACAACTGTCCTAGGTCCCACAGTATGAAGCATCCTTTCTTTCTCTCATCTTCTACATCTGGTCAACCACCAAGTCCTATCTACTTCATCTCCAAAAGAACTCTTCAATCTGTCTAGTTTTCAAATTCTCCAGAGAACCAAAGACTCTGTTCTCCTCTGCAAGGCACTAAGAATGATCTTTCAAATGTGGTCATCCCTTTGCCCTGATTAAAATCCTCTGATGGTTTCCCAGTGACTTTAGACTACAGGGCAAGCCCTTCAGTGAGACTCCCTATACTGTGGTCCCTGCCTATCCTCTGTCTCCAGCCCCGTTTCCTCCTACTTTTTGCAGCTATGCTCATGAACTTGACATGCTCTGTGATGGTTAATTTTATGTGTCAACTTGCCTGGGCCACCTAGTCAAACATTATTTTCAGGGTATGTCTGTGAAGTGTTTCTGGGTGAGAGTCACATTTGACTCAGTACTCTGGGTAGAGCAGACTGTCCTTCCAGTGTGGGTGGGCCTCATCTAATCATTTGAGGGACTGAATAGAACAAAAAGCAGAGAATGACCTGACCTGTGATTGCCGGCTTAAAAATAGAGGAACTCATGTGGAAAGTAAGAGAAGGAAATTAATTCTGCAAATAACCACTGAGCTTGGAAGATAATCTCAAGCCCCAGGTGAGAACTATAGTCAGTCTCAGATGAGACACTGATTCCAGACTGTGAGATGTATAGCAGAAAACCCAGCTGAGCTGTGCTGGACTATAGCTTACAGAACTGTGAATCAATACATGGGTATTGGTTTTGGCTGCTAAGTTGGTGTGATTCATTGCACAGCCATGGAAAATTATCTATGGGAGAAGTAGACTGTCCTGCTACCTGCTGTGGCCAAAGAAATGTGAACAGAAATGACCATTACAGGCACAGATCTGAAGAGCAGCACGTGTTTCTTCTTGGCCCTCTGGGTCCTTCTGCCCTCTGCCCCTTGAGCCTGGGTCCTGGATGCAACACATGGAGCACAGGCACACTGGATGACCCACAGACCAATAAGCAGGAGAACAAATGTGTATTTTTATTGCGTGGGAGTGGCTTGTTACACAGCATTATTGTGGAAATAGCTGACTAATACATTGCCAAGCCAGGGTCTGTGGGACTTGGGGCAGAGTTGGTGTATTTCTCTGAAAGTCTACTCCTGTGGTTCCCACATGCTGCAACAAAGATCCCATGTGCCGCAACTAAGACCCAGCACAGCCAAATAAATTAAAAAAAAAAAAAAGAAAAAGAACTCAATCTTAAAATGTAAAAAAAAACAAAATAGAACAATCTATATAAAGTTGAGTCCTTCTGTGATATTTCTAGCAGTTCAATAAGTGAGTAAAAGCCAGACATCCAATTCTGGATACCAGAGTCAGCAATTAGCTCAGACTGATTCTACCCAGAAAACCTACACTTTCTTCAAAACAACAGGCCTTAGGAAAGTTGTTTCATGTCTTTTATCCCCTAATTGCAAAAACAGCTCAGACAATAAAGGAATAATTAAAGAATCAATTTGATTGAAGGGATAGAACACACACATACAACTTGTTTTGCCAGTTTTTAAGGCTTTAATTCCACAGCTAAAGTTTAATTATCATTCACAGACCCCTGATTGTATGATCGTTGAGATAATTGAAAGTTGAATGTCTGTTATGTATCTTTTGGAATGATTTTAATTAGGCCAAGGCCTTATTTCTATTATTATCTTCAAATATGAGTTTAGCTATTTTAATCCTGTGTTATCTGCAAAAAGAACCCCGCACTTTTTGCTTTGTGGCTCCACTATTTTTATTTCCAGAGGTAGCTAAGTTTGCATTTTGATTTTTTATTGCTAAAAATCCAACTTTCCAAACACACCAATACATCATTTGTGATCTAGAACCCAGGGAAAGTCCAGAATCTGCTATTATAGAATATTCCACGGGATATTTATTTCAAAGTGACACAAAGAAAAATAAGCAAGTGTCCATTAAAGGAAGAAGCGGATACAAATGTACATGACACAGTCATTTCACTGAGATTTTTAGGTTAATGAGAAATGAACTACATATGTCGGGTACATAAATTTAGATCACCATGTTTCTTTTTTTTTTTTACATTTTTTTTTATTTTTTATTTTTTATTTATTTTTTTTTGGGGGGGTACACCAGGTTCAATCATCTATTTTTATACACATATCCCCGTATTCCCTCCCTTCCTTGACGCCCCCCCCCCCCCGAACCATGATTCTTATCAAACAATTTTTTCGAAGAGAGTCATTTTTAGGTGGGTAGTTCAGACCATTCAATGGTAGCTGAGCTGATGGAGGTCTCTCAAGAGAATAGGGTCCAAGAATGTGTCCTTGTTTGAAAGATCACGTTTTCACCTGGACTTATTAAGATCTTCCCCAAGATCACGTTTTCCCCAGCTGGACTTGCAGAAATCATTGGATCACATGAAGGAGGCATAAAGAGGTTCTGATAAAGACTCACGTAGGGATAGGGGTGGGGGGCAAAGAGAGAATCAGCAGTTATTGAGAATGACTTGGGGGTGGGACACATTTTCTTGCAAAGGAAACAAACTATGAGCATTGGGGCAAATCCCACAGCAGCGGTGAGACCACTGAACCGACCTGGAGGGTTGAAGGGAAGCTGTGGATGAAAGCTGGGGAGCTGGCTTAACTATTCAGAGCCGGGTCGGGAAGGAGCACCCACAGAAGAGTGCCCAGCATCTGTGCACCTGAAGCCGTCAGCTGGAGCCCCAGAGGAGCCGGACAGGAGGACAGAGGTGGGCAGAGCTCTGGAGAAGAGGAATGGACCGGAGCTGGGTCTGGCCGTAGAGCACACCTCCTGGGCACACTGCTCACCCTGGACTCTCTTCTGGGCTCCAAAGGGCAGTTTTGTTCACGGAGGCAAAGGGAGATACCCTCCCTGCCTCGGGGCTGGATATCTCAGAATAGCAGATTCTGAGCTTTCCCTGGGTTCTAGATTCAAGTCAGGAAGGGAAAACACACTCTGGACAGGAGACTTCACTCTGTCCCTCGGGGTCCAGGAAAAGCTGAAAGAGTCATGTTGCAGCCCCATGATGACCGCTCTGTGTGCGTGTGGACGCTGAAGACTTTATCGTTTAGAGAAGTTTCAGGTTGAAAGCGCAATTGGGAGGAAGGTACGGAGATTTCCTATACACCCCCGCCGCCCCCACACCTGTGCAGCCTCCCCCATTATCCACTCCACCCCCCACCAGATGGTACATCTGTGTTACAACTGATAAACCTATGTGGACACATCACCATCACCCCAAGTCCACAGTTTACATTAGGGTTCATTCCGGGTGTTGTACCTTCTATGGGTTTGGACAAAGGTATAATGACACAAATATCCACCATTATAGTATCTATTTTGTATGATTACAGTTTCCATAACTGTATCTATTCCGTATGAGGAGAGTTTTACCACCTTGAAAAAATTCGCTGTGCTCTACTTATTCACCCCTCCTTCCATTCCCTGGCACCCACTGATCTGTTTACTGTCTGCATGGTTTTATGTTTTCCAGAATGTCACAGAGCTGGAATCATACAGTATGTAGTGTTCTCAGATAGGCCTCTTCCATTTAATAACACGCACTTAAGGTTCCTCCATGTCTGTCCGTGGCTTGACAGCTCATTTCTTTTTAACAGTGAATGACATTCCACTGTCTGGATGGACCACAGTTTATTTATCCATTCACCTCCTAAAGGACACTTTGGTTGCTTCCAAGTTTGGGAAATTATGAATACAGCTGTTTTAAGCATCCTTGTGCAGGCTTCTGTGTGGATGTAAGTTTCCAGTTTCTTTGGGAGCACTCTGTTTTTAAGTTGCTTCTGTAATGCGAGCAGAGGAGGAAGAGTGGACAGGGCAGACTGGCCTTGGGTTAAATGCGCCAGAAATGGTGGGAGGCATAAGCTTCCCTGTGAAGGTTTCAGGCATTGTTCTGCTCACATGAGACACAGAGATGAATAAACACTGGTCCCTCCCTCAAGGAGCTGGCAGTCTAAACACATGTCGTGGAATCCGGATCTTACAGAAGACACAACAGCATCCGGATCTTACAGAAGACACAACAGCATCCGGATCTTACAGAAGACACAACAGCATCCGGATCTTACAGAAGACACAACAGCATCCGGATCTTACAGAAGACACAACAGCATCCGGATCTTACAGAAGACACAACAGCATCCGGATCTTACAGAAGACACAACAGCATCCGGATCTTACAGAAGACACGACAGCATCCGGATCTTACAGAAGACACAACAGCAGTGGCTGTGAGTTAAAATTCGGAAACAGTGGGACGTCCCTGGTGATACAGTGGTTAAGAATCTGCCTGCCAATGCAGGGGACACGGGTTCGAGCCCCGGGCCGGGAAGATTCCACATGCCGTGGAGCAGTGAAGCCCGTGCGCCACAACGACTCAGCCCACGTACCACAACGACTGAAGCCTGTGCGCCTAGAGCCCGTGCTCTGCTACAAGAGAAGCCACCGCAATGAGAAGCCCACGCACCGCAACAGAGGAGCCCCCACTCGCCACCGCTAGAGAAAGCCCGCGCACAGCAACGAAGACCCAATGCAGCCAATAGATAAATAAATAAATAAATAAAGTTTAAAAATAAAATAAAATGGGGAAGCAGTATGTTTCCTAGAGTGGAGATAACTGAACTGAGAATTCTAACATAAATCCTAAAATAAATAGTGGCTCATAAACTTGGGGATAAAAATTGGGGGATAAAGTGGGTAGAGAAGGGGCATTCAAGGCATGCAGACTAGCCAGAACGTAGCTCGGGTTTGTTCATCCAGGCAAACTAAAAAACAAAAACAAAAACAAAGTGCCATCGAAAGCCCATGACTCCATCCTTGAAACCATGTAGAAGTTAATTTTGCAATAAAGTACACGTAGATAGTCAGTTCGAATCACTGGAAGCTAAAAGAGAGCTACTTTACCTTCTCGTTTCTTAATTTATTGAAATAATGGACTTCCTTTTTTTATTAGGTTACAATTCACATCTCATAGCAGCATTTTATTTTATTTTATTTTTTTTGGCTGCACAGTGCAGCATGTGGAATCCCAGTTCCCCAACCAGGGATCGAACCCACCCCCCCACCGCTCTCTAGTGCAAGTGCGGAGTCTTAACCACTGGACCGCCAGGGAAGTCCCAGTTCTCACTTTAACACTGACAATTCAGTGGCTTTTCGTATGGTCACGAAGCTGTGTGACCATCACCGCTATCTAATTCCAGAACATTTTCATCGGGACACAAAGAAACCCTGCACCGGTTAGAGGCCACTCTCAGCCTCTGTCTTAATCCCTTTGAGCTACTATAAGAAAATCACCATAGGCAGAAGAGCTTAAATAAAAATTTATTTTTCACAATTTTGGAGACTGGGAGGTGCAAGATCAAGGTGCTGGCAGAATCTGGTGCCTGGTGGGGACCCTCTTCCTGGTTCACAGACGGTGTCTTCTCCCTGTGTCCTCACCTGGTTAACGGGAGAGAGAGAGAGGACTGCAGGGTCTCTTTTACAACGGCACTAATCCCTTTCACTTATGACCCGATCACCTCCCCAAAGCCCCACCATCCTACCGGGGGTTAGAATTTCAACAAATGAATTTTGGGGAGTCATAAATATTCAGTCTGTTGAACCCTGGCAACCTCTAACCTACTCTGTGTCACTATCAATTTGCATATTCTTAAAAGGTCTTCACAGAATTGTCGACTATGTGGTTTCCTGCCTGTGACGCTTTTCTCTTACCACAGTGTCCTCGTTGTTCATCCCCAATGTTGAGTGTTTCAGCACTTTACTCCCTCCAGGAAGAGGCTTTTTGCACTGGGCAAGCTCCAAGTCAGGTCAAAAAATAGACAAATAAACCACCCCTCAGGGATGAGGATTTGCTAGAGCTCAGGCCGTCCTCTCCCTCTGCTGCCTGCTAGGCAAGCCGTGGGCTGTTGTTTTTCAAGGCTGGAGAATGGTGGCTTGCCCTCCGCAAGGTCAAATACCACCAAGCTCACTGGTTTGTTTTGTTTGTTTGTTTGTTTGTTTTTACTGAGATTCAACTATTTTCCTCAAATAAACGCTGCCCGGATTTCTGCAAGCCTTCGGTTAATTTCCAGACTCCTGTGCAAGCTGTTTCTGACAAGTTTTTCTAGCTCTCTTGCTGATTTTACGGAGAAGGGACGTTTTGGAGCTCTTTACTCTGCTGTCATGTCATCTCCTTTTGCTCTCACGGATAAAACTTCATGAAGTAGCTTGTAACACTGGCCACAGACCTCCCCCTCCCTTGTGTGCCTGTCTTGCTGCAATCTGAATCTGCAGTTACTCCCTGTAAGCCGAAGTCTACTTATCAGCCTTTCGCATCTGGCTTTGGCCACGGAACTTGTCTGCAATGGAAAGTAGCAAACGGACATCAGCAGAGGCTTGCAAAGTATCTGCTCCTGGGCTTGGCCTCACCTGCTGATGTGGAAACCACGCGGAACGGCAGCCTCGAGGACAAGCCTGGGCCAGCCTGCTGGAGGACGAGGGAGCTACATGGAGAGGGGCCCCGGAGGCTCCCCACCTTCACCGATGAAGCCGTAAGACACCAGTCACCCCAGCTGCTCATCCACGATTACAGACGCTGAAGCCGGGATCCACGGAGACACTCCTCGTCAGGGAAGAGCCACGCCACGGAGCCCCACCTCAATGTTCAACCTACAAAATCAGGAGCCAAGTAAGTGGGTGTTGCATGAAGCCACTATGTGTTGAGATGCCGTGACACTCACAGAACCCTGAGACAGTTGATGTCCAGGCAGCATCTTCACTCTCTACGCCTATGAAAACACACACACTCTGGAGGAAAATGCAGCCGTTTACACAGGCTACCTTCCAACATTAAAATGGTTATGTTCTGCTCACGGATGGCTAGGCAAACTTTTAAAATACCGTGACTCCAGCTGTGCTTGAAGGCGGGCACGATGGTGATAATGTCTGAGGCTTGGAGATGAGGTCATGGGGGGTTCAACATTAGAGTCTTCCTACTTTTGTGTTTGGTTGCAATTTTCCACAAGACAACACTTTTTATTTATTTATTTTTTAAAGGGTGATTTTGTTTATTTATTTATTGGCTGTGCTGGATCTTCGTTGCTATGCGTGGGCTTTCTCTAGTTGCGGCGAGTGGAAGCTACTCTTTTGTTGTGGTGTGCAGGTTTCTCAGTGCGGTGGCTTCTCTTGTTGCGGTGCTCTGGCTCTAGGCATGCAGGCTTCAGCAGTTGTAGCACGTGGGCTCAGTAGTTGTGATGCACAGGCTGCGTTGCTCCGCAGCACGTGGGATCTTCCCGGACCAGGGCTCGAACCCGTGTCCCCTGCATTGGCAGGCAGATTCTTAACCACTGCGCCACCAGGGAAGCCCAATACAATGTTTTAAAAAAAATTATGCTTAGCAACTGTCACGCACTCTCTCTTCTGTCTTTCCATTGGGAATAACATCAATGGCACTGAATTTTAAAATTTAAGTTTTCATCTGTGCTTCTCTCAAGAAACATATCACATTATTTTACTCTAAGCTTTTCAAATTGCTGAGGCTTCAAAGGGCAGATTGAGAGCATTTTCCTCTCAGCAAAAGCACAATGCCGCCCCATGCAAATTATAAATAAATGATCTTTACTAATATCATATTTAAGATAAAAAATCAAAAGGCACAGTCTGCTCTACGTCCATGCCATATTTTGGGTTTGATGAAAATGTCTTCCTTTTCTAACTCCTAAGATACTGGCAACGGAAACGGACCACAGAGTAATCAGAGAGCTGAGTTCCATGCGGGAAAGAACTCTCTATTTCTCTGCCAAGATAAAAGAAAATCTAGGGCAATGTGATTAACTCCCTACACTGGCAAAACCATATTTTATGGTTCAAGAAAATACTCACAGACCGACTAGGAAATGGTTTCGGGTACTGTTTCGGTTTGCATTTGTCCTGATAAACTGCAATTAAAACAGTAGGAAAGATACATCAGAGTGGGCCTTAATGCGGTACTACTGAAAACACTTCCTAATTGGGTAATCCTCTCTCACGAGGAGAATGAAAACGTGTCCTATTAAATAATCATGTTTAATCATAATGGTGCCTTAAAATTCAGCTGCCTTTGTCACCACCCTCCCTTCTCAGGCACGGGCGGGACATGTTACAGAAACGGAATTCTTCTTTTTTTTTTTTATAGTGGTAAGAATTTATTAGACTTTGGAAAAGAAAAGGATTTCTTTGCAAACAGTACAATCACCCACAAGGACAAAAGTCAGATTGTTCAGTCAGGGTCAGCTAGGCTTTAAACAGCATACTACATGTCCAGTGTAGCAAAAGCTAAAGAGATGTGCTCATGACTTGGGGACCCGGGCTAAGCAGTGCTTCATGGTAACTATAAGGACAGGGAAAACGAAATGAGTTTAATGGAAATGGAATTCTTTTATGTTGAAATTCCATCCTCAGAATCAGTGATTTAGAGTCCCATTCATTCACTCGGTCGAATTCTTTTCTTTCCATAGTATGCAAATTTCTGTGGTTATGTTCCAAAAAAGGAGAAACGGGAAGCCCAGCCAAGTCGGTTAGTCTAGACGGACACCGGAAGGAGAGAGGACGACAGGGCTTGCTCCAAGCGCCTGCTGGATGGATGATGCTCGGTATGTAGGGCATTCACCAAGGACGCGTTAACACAGCCGCCGAGGCTGGTGCAGAGACCGTTTTGTCACGGCCCTTAATTTCTAGAAAGGGCCGCATGCCATCTAGCTGTTAGGGACCCTGCTCCTGGCCAGATCTCATCGAAAGATAATCCAAGAGCACTGTCATTTCCTAGAATAAATCTCCACATCTGCAGAAGGGATTTCTTGTCTTTCTAGAAAACTTCCATGGAGCAGAGAAGCACAGAGGCCGTCTTTTGCAGAGAAATATGTATTTTGAAAGCCTGGTGAGTGATGAGCTGACACTAGACTCCTGCACATACAAGACATATTTAGACACACGAGACAGGGAGGGGTGAAAGTCTGAAATTCCGGCTCTTCTGTCTGCCCGGGAGCTAAACCGTCGTTTGGACAGAAGTATTCATCAAGTGCTTTCTCGTGCATTATCCAGAATCACTGAAGATGGACTATTATGGGATAATTGCCACAATGCGACCCCTGGCAACTTCAGTCCTCTGACCTCCACTTTAATCATCTTTTAAGAGAAATACTCCATAAAGAGAAGTGGGGATGATTAAGGCTGGCTTCCTGCGGAACACTGATCTTCCTCTCGCCTCCCACCCCCGCTCCCACTATAACGCATAAGTCACTGTCTCATTGCTGCTTGGCCGTATTCTTCTAATTGTCATCACTGTTGAATGTAAACAACTATACACGGGCAGAACCATTTATAGTCCTGGAAAATCTCTAACACTGCCTTGCTGTGATGGAAATTACGCAATATGGTTTTAAATATTTCCCTAACACAAGTTGCCCTTTAAAACATTGTCATGGGAAAACAATAGCACTACATAATTTTTTTTGCACCAGAATTCACTAAACATTATTGGGGTGAAAATAAAAAGGGCAAACAATTCAAAGGATAAAAGGTCAGGAGATGGTTTGCTGGCATTTAAACCGCTAATAGCAGGATGCAAATAAATATCACTGTTCCTACTGTATATTCTTTTTACTTTAAATATAGTGTCAAAATTTTTTAACATACAATTAAACAAGATGAAACATTTTCAACCTATTTAACGTGCCATTAAATGTAGGCTCTGTCGTTATTGTTAAAGCAGAGACATTGAACTTGTACAATGGTTGCTAAATTTCCATGTGATGTAAGATGTCACCCAGTGAAGTGATTTACTTCCCTAAAGCCCACTCGGGAAAGGTTAGGAAATGTGTACATTTCTGAAGATACAGTTAACCTAAATGCTAAGTTTTGTGTTTTGTTTGTTTGTTTGTTTTTTCATTCTGGCACAAAGCCACCTTCATTTTTCCTCTCCTCCAACTACCTAAAATATCTTTTAAGCCTGTTTAAGCCTCAACTATTCCGGTGCCCAGGATTCCTTAGCAGATATTCTCTAAGGGAGAAAAATGGGCGATGAAGTATTTTCCAAATTTTAATCATTATTCCTTTACAGAAACAGAGTGGTGACATGAGTTAGTCAAAAAGAACATACTTAGAGGACCTAGGGGGTGGGATGGCAAGGTGTGAGAGAGGCTCAAGAGGGAGGGGGTATATGTATACATATAGCTGCTTCACTTTGTTGTACAGCAGAAACTAACACAACAGTGTAAAGCAATTATAATCCAATAAAGATGTAAATAAATAAATATTTAAAAAACACACACACAAAAATCTATTCTCTCAGCAACGTTCAAACATATAATACAGTATTACTAACAATAGTCACCATGCTACATATTATATCTCCATGAGTTATTGATCTTATAACCAGAAGTTTGTACTTTTTGGCCACCTTCAGCCATCTCTCTCCACCCTCTCCAGCTCTGGCAACCACCCATCTGTTCTCTGTATCTATGAGTTTGGTTTTTACTGTTGCTTTTTTGTTTGTTTTTAAGAAATTCCATATATAAGTGAGATCATTTGGTATATCTCTTTGCCTCATTTCACTTGGGTTCAGTTTTTAATAAAAACATGAATCATTTCAAAAAAAAAAAGAAGAATGTACTTAAAGGTGCAGTGACAACATCTAAACCCTCGGTCACTTAAGGAACAAAGGGTTATGCCTTTCTCACTCTATTATGTTCACATGGGTCATCTGGGGTCATCTTCACCCTGAGACCAGTCTGGGGCAACCAGCCTCTATCTCAGATGTGGAGAGACTGCTGGAAAATCTGTTTAAATTAATTAATTAATTTATTTTTGGCTGCATTGGGTCTTTGTTGCTGCGCACGGGCTTTCTCTAGTTGCAGCGAGTGGGGGCCACACTTCATTGCAGTGCACGGGCTTCTCATTGTGGTGGCTTCTCTCCTTGCGGAGCACGGGCTCTAGGCACGTGGGCTCAGTAGTTGTGGCTTAGTTGTGCCACGGCATGTGGAATCTTCCCAGACCAGGGCTCAAACCCGTGTCCCCTGCATTGGAAGGCGGACTCTTAACCACTGCGCCACCAGGGAAGTCCCGCTGCTGGGAAATTTTTATCCTGGCAACTGATGCTGCAGCTCTGAAGTGACAGGTGGCATTTCCTCCAAAACACAATCTTACTATGTGCCTGGACCTTGGAAGAAGCCACAAACCTTTATCCAACACCATGGTGCCGGCTGTATACTAGTAAACGAATACACAGAAAGGCACATGCCCGTTTCTTTGAATGCAGTAAGCCAGCTCCACTAATCTGAACTCAGTTTTAATGGTCAGTACCCTCAGATCGCTCCTTTCACTCTGGAAATGTCTCAAGTCCATATGCCAGCTCATGGAATCAATGCCTGGGTTGAATTCACACAGCACCCTCCTGTGTTCCTTCCCAGGCCAAAGTAGTAAGTCCTATCAATGACTTACACAGCCAGCTCTTTGTACAATGTCACAATCTAACCAAGCCTGCTGTGTATGGTGGCCCAGGTTGTGCACTAGACAAATTTAGAAAGTACTCTTCCCACGGTGGTGGTTCATGTCATCCCTGGAGTTGTGCGACAGACAGCACGCACAGTCATACAATGGAGACCATGAAAATCTATCCATTTACTATTTTTAAACCAAAACATCATGACATAAATCCGAGCATAAAGCAGCCTATTTACATCCTGTTTTCTGTATTTGTTTCCTCATCTATAACAAGACAATTGTAACACCTATCTGACAGAGATGTAGTGAAGATTGTCAATAAACCCACAGAAGCACGTGGAATCAGTCCTGGGATGAATCAGTCTAACCAAACATCATCCCATACGCCAGCCACTTACAGCAATGCACGGGCCCTGGGACCATTTTCCACCTCACCTTCAGTGATGAGATGTGTTGCAGAAACTCACTTTATCTCTGCTTCTGATGCTATAGCTGGGAATACATCTCCCCGATACAATCTCTAATGGACGGGCTGTCTCATACCTCTCTCTCTTAGCAATTACCAACCTGATGCATTTGCCTCGCCTGATAAAATGCCATGAGTGCCCTTTTCTGAATTATCTGAAACTCTTAACTTTTCCCAACCTTTTCACACGGCACTTGTCACCTTCGCTGAGAGGCACTAGACAACACTGCTTTCAAACCCTGCTGCAGAATGCCTCTCAGATTTTAACACAAAACATGCTCTACGTTAACTGACTGTTTTCAAAGCTGCCTTTTAAAGAAAAGCACAGGAAACAAGCATCTCATGGATTAATTGGAAATATTAAACATGAGTTACATGGCATTATTTCAAAGGTTGCTGAAAGAAGTCGGTGTAAAAATATTACACCGTCTTTTGATCTTTTTCTAAGACTAAAATCTGATAAACAAAACTAAAATATCAGATTCACTGGAGTCTTTTACATATGTACAGGAAATATTCTTAAAGTATTTCAAAAGTGATAAAGTTTGCAGGGAATTAAAAAAAATATTCCTTGCAGGATATCTGGTCCCGTCTAAAACTTTCGTAAGACATTCGGTCCATCAGACATTTGGTCCATAAGACATTTGGTGCACGCCAAAAGGTCCTTGAAATTTGGTCCTATCTAAAATGTCTATGAGCATATTTGGTCCATGCCAAATTATTTTGGACAGGACCAAATATCAAGGACCTTTTGGTGTGGACCAAGACATCTCCATGAGCATTCTGGACAGGACCAAATATGACCAAACATCAGGAACCTTTTGGCATGAACCAAATGTCTTCTGAACGTTTTGGACAGGACCAAAATATCTGGTAGCCAGAATATTTTATAAAAATGTATTCATTAGAAGATTTTGCTATTCGAAATACCATCATTCCTAGGCATATATATTTTGAAATCTGCTATCTTCCTATAATAAATGATGCAAAATGTAATATTCCATTTTGAAAAAGAATCTCAACATTAAGCAATGATCAAACTGTTGGTTGTATAAGCACCCAACTCTGTTTCTCACTCCCTCACACTGTAGTTGCAAAATCACTTCTCCTCAATTGTGGGCCACAGGCAGGTGGTGGTAGCGTCCAGTATACTTTTAAGTGTATCTGTTTCCCACCTTCATATGGCTGATGGTCTTTAAAGAATTAAGGCATACATATTCCACATTCCCTTGTCCATTCGTCCATCAGTGACATCTAGGATTCTGTCCACATATCGGCTATTATGGATAATGTTGCAATGACCACGGGTGTGTAGGTATCTCTTTGAGATCCTGATTTCATTTCTTGGATAAATCCCCTAGAAGTGAGATGGCTGGATCCTATGGTAGTTCTATCTTTGCTTTCTTGAGGAACCTCCATACTCTTTTTCACAGCAGCTATACCATTTTGCATTCCCGCCAATGACATAGAGGGTTCCAATTTCTCCACATCCTCGCCGAGATGCACTTTTTGCTTTTTTTTTTTTTAATAACAGACCCCCTTGAACTTTCAAAATGAGGGAAATCTTGCAGTAAAAAACATGGATGAATGTAGGGACAAGATGCTAAGTGGAGTAAGTCTGTCACAGAAGGACAAATACTGCATGATTCCACTTATATGAGGAAACTCACAGAGGCAGAGAGCAAAACGGTGGTTGCCGGGCTGGGGGGTGAGGAAAATGGGGAGTTCCTATCAATGAGTATAAAGTTTCAGTTATGCAAGATGAATAAATTTTAGAGATCTGTTGTACAACTCTGTGCCCGCAGTTAAAAATATTATATTGTATGCTGAAAAATCTGTTGAGAGCAGATCTCATGTTAAGTGTTCTTCCCATCATAAAATCAACATTAAAACTCAGTGCACAAGTCCATTCTCTATGTCTGCATCTCTATTCCTGTCCTGCCACTAGGTTCATCAGTACCATTTTTCTAGATTCCAGATATATGTGTTAGCATATGGTATTTGTTTTTCTCTTTCTGGCTTACTTCGCTCTGTATGACAGACTCTAGGTCCATCCACCTCACTACAAATAACTCAATTTCATTCCTTTTTATGGCTGAGTAATATTCCATTGCATATATGTGCCTTATCTTCTTTATCCATTCATCTGTCGATGGACATTTAGGTTGCTTCCATGACCTGGCTATTGTAAATAGTGCTGCAGTGAACATTGTAGTACATGTTTCTTTTTGGATTATGGTTTTCTCTGGGTATGTGCCCAATAGTGGGATTGATGGGTCATATGGTAGTTCTATTTTTTAGTTTTTTAAGGACCCTCCGTACTGTTCTCCATAGTGGCTGCACCAATTTACATTCCCACCAACAGTGCAGGAGGGTTTCCTTTTCTCCACACGCTCTCCAGCACTTATTGTTTCTAGATTTTTTGATGATAGCCATTCTGACTGGTGTGAGGTGATACCTCATTGCAGTTTTGAAATGGACTTGAGGACCCTGCGGGGAGGAAAAGGGGAAGCTGGGACGTAGTGAGAGTAGCACTGACGTATACACACTACCAAATGTAAAACAGATGTCTAGTGGGAAGCTACTACAGAGCACAGGGAGATCAGCTCGATGATGGGTGAGGACCTAGAGGGGTGGGATGGGGAGGGTGAGGGAGGCTCAAGAGGGAGGGGCTATGGGGATATATGTACACATGTGGCTGATTCACTTTGTTGTACAGCAGAAACTGACACAATACTGTAAAGCAATTATACTCCAATAAAGATTAAAAAAAGAAAAGCCGAGCATCCAAAAAAATAAAAATAAAAAGAGGAGAAATGATAAAAAAAAATCAGTGCATATGCTTCTGTTCAAAGCAGCATCAGTATAACATAGGAAGATAAACTCGATGATGGGTGATGACTTAGAAGGCCAGGATAGGGAGGGTGGAAGGGAGTCGCAGGAGGGAGGGGATATGGGGATATACATATAGATACAGCTGATTCACTTTGGTGTACCTCAAAAACTGGCACAACAGTGTAAAGCAATTATATTCCAATAAAGAGCTTTTAAAAAAAAAAGCATCAGTAAATGGGAAAAAAAATTTTGCAACTCAAAAAATGATCACAGAATGTCAGGTTTATATAATGTGGCCAAGCTAGTGTTATTAGTCCAGGTAGGTAACTCCAGCTGCTGTTACACTAACAACATCCAAATCTCAAGTGGCTTAAAAAAAAAAGATTAGATCTTGTTCAAGTCTCCGTCACCCATTGACGGGGGGAGGGGGGTTTCTCTGGAGCTGTCTCAGGTGACGACTCAAGGGTCCAGGCTGTTTCATCACCATCGTGGCATCACCATTCCTCAGGACCCTCTCAGACTCCTTACCTGACACATTCTGCCTTCAACAGCCACAGAGGACGGTGTGGGGCCCTCTCTGGCCAGGCCTGAGTGTCCCAATGGTCCCAATGACAAAACGGGTGGGAAATGTCTTCTTGCCCATTCATTAAGACATTTTTTGTGAGCCCTGAAAACAGGCCGTGTGCATGATGGATAATCTGGCCTTGCTCTGCCCTCTAATCACGAAAGTCAGGGGCTACTTTATCTCTTATCCATCTCTGTACTTCCTAATCCTCACCAGAGCCTCAGTCCATAAATATGTGAACTGAAACCCATGTTCCCCATCAAGTAACAGGGTGCCTAAAACACAGTAAACACTCTGTACGCTTGCAGAATTGAGTCCCAGGGGAAAGCATGTCGCGAGAGCACAGAATCTTTCATTGCCAAGGAACATTTTATTTTAATTTCGAATTCACATCACAACAAGGTTCTGGGAAACCTTCGCAGAAGCAACCACATCACAGATCACGTTGTTCAGACACGTGCCAAATACTTTTCCTGTTTCTTTTACTCTTCACTGGATGTCCTTCAGGGCCACCTGAAATCTGTTTCCTTTCCTGAGTCCTTCACTACCTTGATATGTAAGCTGCAATGTTGCTGTTCATGCAGCGTTACTGACATTGTGCAATTATACCTGTCTATAGGTTACTGTGTGCTTAGCTCTTAACATCTATGAAATGCTACAAATGTAAAGATTTTCTAAAAAGAATTTGTTTAAAGCTTCAAAACCCACTAAGGTTTGCATATACAACTCAAGAGCTCACACCAGTGGGAATTCCCATTTCTTGTTGTACATTCCAAGCAAAACTTTCAGGTGGTAGGTGGTTTGAAGTCCAAGGTAACTATGACTATTACAAATAAACCTGATTTTCAAATACCCTGAAACATAATGGTGATCCAAGTTATCTTAAGGCAAATACTTTAAAGCTCACTGTAGCTCCAGAGGTATATGTTTTCTTCATTGCCTGTTACCATTGTACATATTAAACAATTAATTCTATACAAAGCTATATATTCACATCACCCATAAAAGTCCTTCAAGTTGTTTCACCCTCAAATACACGTTCTCACATCATAAAATGTTTTATAAAAGTCCATCTGCATTGAGTATGTTCAACTCTGAGTAAACATGATTATTTTAAAGCATAAGTTTGTAACAGTGGCTTTATACAGTTTTTGCATGATAGTAGGAATAATCCTAAAATATCAGTAACATGCTCGTGCATTCTTTCATGAGAATATTTCCTAAAACAATGTGACAGACTTTTGGCAATTTCTGGAATGAGAAATCCGCATTAAAAGAAAGAATCTTGTTTGCTTTCCAACTTTGAACCATTCCCACGAAGGGGGAAAAATCATTTCTCTTTTTTAAGAAAAAGAAAGGTTAAAATCTGAAATAGCAGACCTTAAACAGGAGCTGCGGAAATGCTGCTGGACCTTAAAATTCCTCAGTGCAGACAAACAGAGGAAATCAGAATCTGCTGTCAGAAAGCCTGAGACACACCGCATACATTCTCTCCAAAGTGCCCAGCGGGGTCAGGGTACCCGGCGGGGTGGGGTATTCCAGTTGACGCGCACTCTCGAGGAATCCAGAAAACCCTGAGCCAAGAGCAGATGCTCAGACATGTTCCCAAAAGAGATGAATGGGAGGCCGATGGACCACAGCTTCTGTGGATGGATCAGTAAAGGAATCCGCATAATATTGTTGGAGGATGTACGGCGTCTGAAGGTGACAGAAGTGTTCTCCACACAGGTGAATTCTTTCCTCAGGAGATGCTGGTGGTCCAGACTTTGGAACTCTCTCCAGCTGTGCCCCTGACCGCCCGTCTCCTGCGTGACCTGGTTAGGCCTCATCCTGCGTTACTGAGGTTGCAGGAAATGGAATTCAAACAAAATGGCACATCTCATGGTGGAGGCATAGATATTTCTTAGCCAGAGGATCAGACCACACAAAACACATGTACGGACATGAACCACCATTCTCTCATGACTAAATCCTGCAAGAACTCAAGATGTCACGCTCATGGGTGTGGGTCATGGATGGACTTCTTGTGTCTTTGTCCCCCCATGAAATATCATACATTTTACATGCCGATAATTCTGAATTCTGTTAGAAGGGGTTCCTGAACTGCAGCATCATTGAAGGGGCCTTTTAGTTCAGAACCTCCATTCACCAAAGAAACAGCAGAACCCACACAGAATGCTACACGTTAGGGCATACAAATCCGCACAGGAGAGATCTGTCTTGGCATTATTGTTCCTGAGGGATTTCACCAAAAGGCTGTTGCACAAACAGATCTGTAAGCATCTCTTGTTTTACTTAAACAGTGAAAAGCTTCTAAATACTGTAAACTTCTTGAAGAAAGAAACTGTATATATATAAACATATATGTCATGAATAGTATTTCATATTATTGCAAATAATACTGACAGTAATTGCCTTCCAATAACCAAATTTGAACTTTCCATCATCCATGATCAGTCAAGACAGTCTTTTACTCGTTATAAAGTTGCACATGTTACATTTAGTAAACACTGTTTAAGGTTCATTCTCTTTTTCGTGGTGCACTCTAGGGGACTCGGTGGCCACGGCAACCCCGCAGCTTGTGGAGTAAGTGATGGTGGATCGCACGCATCGGCTAAGAGGTAAAGCGGTTACCTGGGCACCTTTCTGCTCTCTGTCTGCACCAGTGTTGGCCAGACTCATTGGAATCCTGCCTACTGCATTCACATAACCTTGGCCTTGGAAGATGTAACTAACATCTGTGCCTCTGTTTACCGCAAACCCTGACTGTTTACCCCAAGGCATAAATATTGGGGTCTTGAGGGAGCCTCCAGGTGAGAAGACAGAGAACAGATCTGAATTCCGGGGTGGCCCGCCAGGGCTGGCTTCACCCAGTGCCGCTCCCCACGCGTGTCTGCAATGCAGCAGGTGGGGCAGCCCTGGGTCCCCAGATGCACACGGCTAACGGCTCCCTCTCCTGCCCTGCTTTTCCCGGTCGCACTCGCAAGACAGGCCTGAGGAGGAACAACACATCTGAAGCCACGGCTTCCAGATAATGTTCCCCAGTGACAGCTGGTTGGGGACGTCCCGCAGGGTCTCGGCATGGCGGGCTGCCGCTTCCTTCATGGCCTCCACGATCGCCTCGAACCGGGGCTCCGACGTCGGAGTTAACGGGTTTCTCTCCCTGGGGTCTCGGGAGATGTCAAAGAGCAGAGGCGGGTTGTGGGGGGTGACGTGTTGCCCATAACAGAAACACACGTGGGTGGCAAAGCATCCGTTGGCGCCCTCGGGGGAGA
This sequence comes from Hippopotamus amphibius kiboko, assembly GCF_030028045.1. Classification (NCBI taxonomy): domain Eukaryota; kingdom Metazoa; phylum Chordata; class Mammalia; order Artiodactyla; family Hippopotamidae; genus Hippopotamus; species Hippopotamus amphibius. Next base: position 132,221,288 of record NC_080203.1, read on the forward strand.
ACTTGGGTGTGAAGAAAAAGGCTTTCCAGATGGACGTGCCTGCGGTCGACAAGGACAGAAGTGGGTGTCGTGGGGACAGGGTCATCACAGTCACCCTGAAACAGAACACGTGCAGAAATCGCCCTGCCAGGCGCTTCAGGAAGGCAGAGACCTACCGCTCGATTACACGTGGAATGGATTTCTCAGCTTAAGGCTCAAGAGAGAGAGTAAGAGCCATAGCTTCCACAAACAGACAGACAGACAGACAGACAGACATGCGTTGCTATCTAACTTCCACAGAACAAAAGACAAACCTGATTACGCAATAGCTGTTAGGATGCAAATTTAACCCTATTAAAACCATGGTGTTTTCTCCTTATTCAGAATCCATCGCTCCCTCCCTCCTGCACGCGCTCGCTCTCTCTCTCCCTCTTCCAATCTTTTTCCCAACCCCTAATTTCTTGGGAGACGCTGAGCTGGCAGGAAAGGCAAAAGCCTACTAATTGTTTGAGCAGAAAACGCTAAGAGGGCTGCCATTTTCATCTCATAAACTTTAGAGCTCGGAACTGTGGGGCAGGCACTCAGGAAATACACGCTGACTAACAGATTCTAAGTGCTGAGCTCTGATCCTTCTTGTTCTCCAACTTCAAGATGCTAAGCTTTGCAGCAAAATGGAGGAAAGAGGTAGTCTCAATGGTAATTATGTACACGACATATTAGATGGTAAAACACGACACACGCACAGACACATGTACACACACGTACACACACATGCAGCCATCAGGAACTATCTTAAACACGCTACGACCTCACTTAACATTTGATTTCCTCAATTTCAAGAAAGTCCAAACACATCCCATCCAGAATTTGGTGAGGGTGGGGAGAAACTGCAGCTGGATTACAGAAATGATCTTTTGGAGATGAAGCAAATGTTCTGATACTAGATTTGACTATAGTTGTAGAACGCTACACATTTACTAAAAATGGTTGAATTGGAATTCCATGCTCTGTATGTGATACCTTCATAAAAGTGTGAAAAATTCCAAATTGACCTGAGAGTGGGATGGTTACATAGTTTTTAAAATGTAACTTCTGTGTCCCATTAAACACTCAATATTGGAGTTTTTAGAAAAAATTGATTTAAAAACAAATAATTGTGACTGATTTCCTGTTTAATAATTGATTTCCTGTTTATCCTACAATGTTATGACTTTCTGAAAGCTGACCACTGATCACACATGCTCTGACAGAGGTCTAAAAACTGCTTTCTGGGTAGAAAAAGGCAGCACATAAAAACAGAGTTAACATGTATGAACCAAGCAGGATTAGGTGCAGACTGAAAATGCTCTTTTTTGCTTTACCCTTACAGCTTTTTTTTATAAAACCATAGAGGACTTCCCTGGTGGTGCAGTGGTTAAGAATCCACCTGCCCATGCAGGGGACACGGGTTCAAGCCCTGGTCCGGGAAGATCCCACATGTCGTGGAGCAACTAACCCTGTGTGCTACAACTACTGAGCCTGCATGCCAAAACTAGTGAAGCCCACGTGCCTAGAGCCCATGCTGCACAACAAGAGAAGCCACCGCACTGAGAGGCCCGTGAACCAGAATGAAGGGTGGCTCCTGCGGCAACTAGGTAGCAGCAACTAGAGGAAGACCGCATGCAGCAACAAAGACCCAACACCGCCAAAAAGCAAACAAACAAAAGTACAACCACAGAGACGGCCCCACGAGAAAGCACCCACACCTATTTAATTTGCTTTGATCACCTGTTTGCATCACAGAAATGGTGATTTTGTAGTTCTAGGTATCGCAGGGCCCACGGACCCGAATGCAAAATAAATTAAATGAAACCCACAGAAAACAATTACCATGAGTGTCCACGTTCTCCCCTAACAGCCCCTGACCTCAGACAAGCACATTCAAGGGTGAGTAAGCCTCTCTGGTGTGGGGAAGAACCAGTCCGCACAGAGAAGCAACACACACGGGACACAGATAAACATTCGAAAGGGATCCGTAACTGGGGTGTAGTTGAGCTGGGAGAGGGGCCCTTACTGGCCAGGTGGCTTTACACAACTTACAGGTGCTCAGCACCCGCCTTCTAAAGAGGAATTCTGGCTGACAAACAGGCCTGCGAGGTTTCAGGAAGAACTCCCGGGCCTGCGTTCCTTCTGCAGCAGAGGGTAAAGAGGAAGTGGGTTACCTTAGGATGCTGTCTGTCCGCCCCTCTCATTCCCCTTGACCCCTAGATATCCCTCAGAAGCCTTTTCGGTGGCGAGACGCTGCACCATTTAGAATCCGTCCTCCGTCAGGGTCAGCGGGGCCGAGGCTGTTACAGACAGAGGAGTGGGGAAGCCTCTTCTGCTCTTGCCTGAGAGCTGCGCATCTGCAGGGTTTTTTGAACTTGACATTCAAGTCAGGTCTGGGTGTGCTGAAAATCCCAAGAGAGTGCAGACTCCAGAAACAAATTCATTTCAGGGCCTGCACTGCCTGCTTGCTTCTGGCGGCCGTGCACGTGGGTGGATTTCGTTTCACCCGTTCTCTGCAGCCCAGACCCTCAACCACCCAGCACTGGGCTCACGGGTGACAGACCTGGCTCTCCAGGTTCCTGTGCCGGCTGCACTGAGACTCATGATACGAAAACAGTGAGAAGGAAGAGGAGACATCTAAGAGCTGTGACCAAGACTGCCTGCTTTCCAATTCGCATTTAGAGCAACGTCCCTCCACGACGCATGCCTGATGCCTGAAAGCAACACATTCCCTTGGACTCCCTTTGCCTCTGTTTTTGCATTTTGGGGACAGGAATATGAATTCTATACAAAGTGGGTACACAAGGCAGGTTCAACTCTCCGGCTTCGCTTCACTGTCTCTGTGAGCTGAAACCTTAGCCATCCTTCAAGGCCCTGCAACAACTCCTCCTATGTGAGCCTGTCCAGACCTCCAGCCAGAAGTAAGCAGCGTTTCCTTGCTCCTCTCAGCAGTTTTGTGCATTTAGCTCCGAAGGGCTATCACCGTCTGTGGGCCGCATTTCTTTCTGCAAAGGGTGAGTCAAAAATCCTCCGCTCTCCGGTTATATGAACACTGCTGTTGGCCACACGGTCTTATCAGTGCTTTCCGTTCAAAGCTACTGTTTCTCCCAGTCACCGCTGTGCAGGGGTGAACGTGTTACCTCCGTAACTGCGGTGAGAGCAAACATGGGCTCCCCACTTGTGATGTGCACGAAAGAAGAGCAGCGTGCAGGGATTTGCTGTTTGTGGTCTGAGGGTGTGCACGTCCGCACACGTCTGCCCACCCTGGCGACACTCTGCAAAAACTTTGTTTCGAGGTGTGAAAGCATCCTCCCTCTAGTCCTGATCTTGCTCCATCGGACTTTCACCTGTTTGGCCCCCTGAAACCGGCCCTACGAGGATGAAGATTCCCTTCGGATGAAGACGTGGAGGCAGCAGTGCGTGCGTGGCTCGCAGCTCAGCCTAAAACATTTCTTAATGAGGGCATACGAAAGCTTGTGGGCAGATGGACAAAGTGTACTGAAAAGCAAGGAGATCATGTCGAAAAGTGATGTATTTGTCTTTTCTAAAAGTTAATGAAAATAAATTCTACAGCCAGAGTGCGGATAATTTTTGACTCACCATCATCGATTACTTGGTCTCTGAACATAAGAATTGGACCTCCTGCATGTCTTAAATGCCCAGTATCTAGTGCCTCATGTAGAATAGTCAACAAATCTCTGAATTGCCAGTATCCAGGGCTTTATGTAGAAGAGATGCTCAATAAAAATGTGTTGGGTAGGACTTCGCTGGTGGCGCAGTGGTTAAGAATCCACCTGCCAACTGAGGGGACACGGGTTCGAGCCCTGCTCTGGGAATATCCGACACGCCGCAGAGCAACTAAACCTGTGTGCCACAACTACTGAGCCTGCGCTCTAGAGCCCACATGCCACAACTACTGAGCCCACCTGCCACAACTACTGAAGCCCATATGCCCAGAGCCCATACTCTGCAATAAGAGAAGCCACTGCAGTGAGAAGCCCAAACACTGCAACAAAGAGTAGTCCCCTCTCTCCACAACTAGAGAAAGCCCTGACGCAGCCACAAAGACCCAATGCAGCCAATAAATAAATAAATAAATTTATTAAAAAGATGCGTTGGGTAAATTAATAATGAATGAGCTGACGGGATGAGCAAGAAGGCTCTGAAAGAGAGAGAGGCAGCCAGCCGTTGTCACAGAGGCCGGCGTGGGGGCAGACAGGAAGCCCAGTACCTTCCCTGTGTGTGTCCTCCAGAGCCACCTGGAGTGTCCCGCCTAAAATCACTCAGTGTCCAATGCAGCCTCAAGCCAGCCCAAGATCCAGGCTGCTTGGTGACACCTGGTCACCGCAGAGAAATGAGCCAGGAAGTTAGAGATTTCTTGACGTCTCTTGGTGTCAAAAGGAATTAGTGTGGCAAGTACCCATCACCTGTGCCTTCAGGAAAGTGTGTGCACGGAGGCCCATGAAGGATGGACATGGGGGTAGTGGTAGGGTGCAGATCAGGGTGGGACTTGGTCCAGGGAAGACCAGAGCTGAGGTTGCCGAGGATGCATAGACTTAGGGAACGAGAGGACGTGAATAAATCCCAAAAACTGGCCATGGAGCTGTGAATACGGCCAGAGAGACAGGAGGAAGAACCGTCTTTGTGATTGTGAGTAAAAGAACTTACTGTCTTGGGGGAAGAAGTTCCAGCTCACTGCAGGGCAGCCTCTCCAAGCAGCGGGTGCTGGTTTTGAAACCAACTTTGCCGTCAACTCTTGTTACCGCACGGCGCTTCTGTGACCTCTGACACCTCTGCCTCCTCACCTATAAATAACTTTGGGAGAGACGGACTGCTATCCTCAGCCTCCCATAGTCGTGCAGTGTTACCAGGGCACACAGACACACACAGTGAAGGCTACCCTGCCCAGCCTCTCCTGATGCCAGGTGTGCACAGGTGACCAGCTTCAGGCCTGGGGACAGCTTCCTCGGGAGATAACGGACATGCACCCTTTTCCTCTCATCCTTTCCTCATTGCTCCATCCTGCTGCTCCTCAGGTGAACACCGTCATCCTTCTCCACACAGAGGAGCCGCTGCGGCCTCCAGGTGGTGGGGCGCCGGTTGGAGTCTGCATCCCTGAAACTCTGTGGTCCACCTACCGCTGGACTTCACTCATGAGACGAAGACAGAAAGTTCCCTCTGATGTAAGCTCCTGTGGCTTTTTGTTTCTGTTACAGCCAAATCTAATATGAATATAATCAAAATCGTTTTTAATTGGGAGGATTAAAAGAGACATCACGTGCAAAGTGCTCAGCAGTGTGTCTGCTAGACGGGAGATATGGAATAAACATAAGGGTGCAATGAATTGTTACCAAATGTGTCTTCAAAAGATACACGGCGGTTGGACGTCCCTGGTGGTGCAGTGGTTAAGACTCGACTGTCCAGGCAGGGGAGACACGGGTTCAATCGCTGGGCTGGGACAATCCCACATGTCATGGAGCAACTAAGCCCTTGTGCCACAACCACTGAGCCTGCGCTCTAGAGCCTCAGAGCCACAGCTACTGAGCCCACGAGCCTCAACTACTGAATCCCATGCCCTCTAGGGCCCGAGTGCCAAAACTGAGCCTGCGTGCTGCAACTACCGACGCCCGTGCACCTACAGCCTGTGCTCCGCCTGCAACAAGAGAAGCCCTCACTCGCCACAACTACAGAAAAGCCTGGGTGGCTAAAAAAAAAAAAAAAAAAAGATACGTGGTGGTCACACAAAAAAGATGAAACATTTCAAGAGTCAGAGGTTAACAAAGGGAAAAGCATAAAACCACCTACGAAATATTTTTGTATAAAAGATCCAAAGGTGAGGAAGACACAAATAATATAGATATGAATGCCTAATACAAATACTTAATACAAACACTAACTACTACAACATGCCTTGGTCAGAACTAAAATGTCCCCGTAGAAAATTTTGGGTCTGCTGACAGACGGAAGCAAACCGGCACGGAGTTAGAAACAGGCAGGAATACTGGGAGGACTGAGATACACCCTGTGCTGACAGCGAAGATGAGAGATGTGCAAAATATTGCAGAAGAGCGACAGGAGCGGGTATGCCGGAGGGAAAAGGGCAGACGAAGTGGCCCATGGTAGTTGAAAATAAGCTGTGTGCTGAGCTACCATTGAAGGACGCATTCAGAAACACCGTGCTTTTGGCATTCGAGACAGAAACTCCCATTTTGATGTATACTGTCTCTCTAAGGAAGTCAGTCTGCATTGGGACAAATGAACAGAAGTCACGGCAGGCACATTTTTCATCCAAGAATTAAAGTAATCTTAGGTCAGATGTGAAAACTTTAGTCAAAAAGTATTAGATGTCTGTAGGGAACAGACTTGTGGTTGCCAAGGGGGTGGGGTGGGAGAGGGAAGGACTGGGAGTGTGGGACTAGCGGATGTAAACTATTGCATACAGGATGGATACACAACAAGATACTACTGTAGAGCACAGGGAACTCTATTCAACATCCTGGGATAAACCAGCATGGAAAAGAGTATGAAATATTCCTTCATATTTCAGTATAACTGAATCACTTTGCTGGACAGCAGAAGGTAACACAACATTGTAAATCAACTATACTGCAACAAAATAAATTTTAAAATAGATTCTGTTATCCCTCTCTCTCTCTCCACACACACACACACACTACTGAATCACTTTGCTGGACAGCCGAAATTAACACAACATTGTAAATCAACTATACTCCGATAAAAAAAAGTAGATGTCTGTTTCAAAAATGGTTTAGTATTATTATATATAAGGTAATAGGAAATGCCATATAAAAATACATCTTTGATAGACCAAATGGGAGAAAAAAAAATCCATTTATGATGGTCTTTTTCCATTAAAGGAAATGAATGGCTGGGACATTAACAAAACAAATCAAATAAATATGGACAACAATTTCCAGGAAACCTTCTCCATCCTCTCATGGCACCATCACACCTTCTCTTAGGTAGCGGGCCAAGCAGGCTCCGTCCACCCTGGGACACATCACCCTGCGTTCCTATTACAATCACGTGCACACGCGCTGTCCGGGGATACTGGGCTGAGAAGGTAGGTGGAGGAATCAGTGCGTGAAGACCGCAAAGGTCGAGAGCTGACGGGAATGCAGCCTTTGGCTGAGATTGTCCACCCAAAAGAAAAGGAAATCCTAAGACTTAAAATATATCCTGGAAGTGATTTACGTATATGTGCTCTTTCTTAATTGCAACAAAAGTGCTGGTTGGGCGAGGGCTTCTCCTTCTTAAGGTAAGCTGAAGTACAGGAAGGTTCTCTGCAGCCTTCCTTTGAAAATACCACAGCCCCCATGCGTTCAGCTTCAGGCCTCACAATGTTGTTTCTGACCCTTCGGATTTAACTTCTGATAATCAGACGAAGAATCAGACAACCAACACTCACTGAAACCACTAATGAAGACGAAAACTAAGCATAGCCTTTCTTACACCAATTAACTCCTGAGACATAAACAGCTGTAATTAGAATTGTTCTCTTAGGTGCATTTCAAAGGTGAAATTAATTTTTTAACTGGGTGAACATCTTAGTGAACAAAGCAAGCGTTCTTCCCCAATTACCATCGTAATGCTGTTTTGATTTTAAACCTCACTTATCTCCTATTCTCAAAAAAGCCACCTTTAAGAGAGCTAGATGTAAACAAATTTCTTTACAATGAATTCTAATTTCCTACTGCTTTTTGTTGCAATGTAAGGTTTAAAAACTTTTTTTGCAGTCTTCAAAGTCAGTAGTGTTTACTGTTTTTCTATAAACAATGTTTCAGGTGTACGATTGCAGTTTTTCAAATGATGCTTTAAAAAAAAAGTTACAGCAAGGGACTTCTTAGGTGGCACAGTGGTTAAGAATCCGCCTGCGAATGTAGGGCACACGGGTTCGAGCCCTGGTCCAGGAAGATCCCACATGCCACGGAGCAACTAAGCCCGTGAGCCACAACTATTGAGCCTGTGCCCTAGAGCTCATGAGCCACAGCTATTGAGCCAGTGTGCCACAACTACTGGAGGCCACGTGCCTAGAGCCTGTGCTCCCCAACTAGAGAAGCCACTGCAATGAGGAGCCCGCACACCACAATGAAGAGTAGCCCCTGCTGTCAGCAACTAGAGAAAGCCCATGTGCAGCAACAAAGACCCAACGCAGCAAATAAATAAATAAATAAATAAACTTATTAAAAAAAGTTACAGCAGAGGTGTTCCCAAAAAACTTGAACTGAAAAGCCAGCAGAATTTACGGGGCCCCGTGGATTCCACATCAACATAAGCACATCCCATGGGTTTTTTTGTATGAGCGGCTGGTCTGGGGACCCTCACATTAATGTCAGCATTTAATTCATAGACTTCTATTCATCCACCCAAAAATCTGCAGCAGAATCTCAGAGCCAAATATCTAGCAATCTTTTAAGATACATTTTGCCAAAAGATCAAGGTGTCATTACATTTGATGTTTACTAATACCGCTTGATATGTCAAAACTTAAAGCCAAACGTTTTGAATACACAGGGAACCGTATACTTAAACTCACGATTCCCACTGTCATGCAAGGAAAGCTGCCCGTGTTCTAATAATGCTTTCCTGAGTTCTTCTAGAAGGTAATGGTGATAATGATATCAGATCACGATGAAGTTATGCTGCTCAATGTGGTGAGGCAACTACATTACAAAATCACTATCATCACAGAATCATTCAATGAGAGAGAGGACGTTGTATACAGAAGCTGAAAGGCAATCATGTTGTAAGAGGGTGGCAACAGCGTTCCCGCCCCACGTTTTCGGGAAAATGAGTATTTAACAAGTCAGGAACTGTAATGTGTGGGCGTCCAACTAATCAAGACGAATGGGAGTTGGATGTTCACCACAGTGCCAGTCAGTTCTAGTTTACGGGTACCAGTGGACTGCTGGTGAGCTTGCGCTCTCTGAGCGAGGAGGAGAGCCTGGATTTGCTGTGTCTGCCAGCTGCCGTGGTGTAAACGCTCCCCGCCTGGCTGATGTCAGGTAGCGAGGCTTTCCCAACAAGCTGTCGAGATTCCTGAGCCCTCAGGAGCTGGCTTCAGCTCACTGCTGCCCTGGTCCTACATTTCCAAACTCTGGTCCTAAACGTCTTTCTTCTTTTGCAACAAAGTATTTGCTGGCCAGACGGCAGCCCTCTTACCTCTAAGAATTATGGAAAGTGTCTCCTGTGTAGTGATTACCATAAACTCCTACCAGCATAGATCTGAGAGGATGTCAGTCATCTCCAACTAGTACTAGTTTACTTTCTGTGATGACCCATCATCTCCTACCACCATAGATCTGAGAGGATCGAAGTCATCTCCTCCAACTAGTACTAGTTTACTTTCTGTGATGACCCACCATCTCCTACCACCATAGATCTGAGAGGATCGAAGTCATCTCCTCCAACTAGTACTAGTCTACTTTCTGTGATGACCCACCATCTTCTAACAGCATAGATTTGAGATGATCGAAGTCATCTCCACCAACTAGTACTAGCTTACTTTCTGTGATGACCCACCATCTCCTACTGGCATAGATCTGAGATGATTTAAGTCATCCTCTAAGGAGTACTAGTTTAAGTTCTGTATTCGCTGCTTGGCAGGCAACTCCACACAGACGAGTGACTTTCCTTACACACCTGTGCGTTCCCAGCAGTTTGCCCAGCCTGAAGCCTCTCATGAGCTAAGATGTAAGCAACTCCCGGGCAGAGAATGGGGTCTGTTTTGCTCACTGACAGGTGTGCAGCCTAGCCTAGAAGGTGCCACATAGTAGGTGCTCAATAAACATGTGTAGAACAAATGAAGAGATGAAGTACTGAGCAAGCAGCCACGGAGCCACGTGTAACAGGCAAGGCAGCAACCACTGTTACTGAGTTTCAGGCACAATCTGAAAAGCAGATGAGACACTTCATAAAACCCATGGTTTCCTGAGGCCCTTTACAGCTTAGATGGATGATTCCAGCATGGAGACACTGTCATTTCTCCTCTTTTGTTGCTGCTTCCAGGCAGAAGATAGTAAGGAACTGCATGAGAGGAAATGTCACTTGTGTCTGTCTTAGAAGCAAATTTCATCCCCGGGCCAGCTGCCTATCAGAATCTGGGTTTTGTTTCTCTCACTTACTCCTATTTTCTGCCTCGTCCTGTCCGTTTTCTGTTTACTCCTCCACATAATGTGTTTCTCCAGCCCCTGATCCAATATATTTTCTCCGGCTCCTCTTAACTGGAGGGGGTGGGCTCGATTTAAATGCAATTTTGCAAGGTTCAGAAAGTGATATCATCCTTCTTTAAACAGCCAAGAGTCCTGGAAACTTTGTTCTTTACGCTTCTCCCTCTGTATGAAAGGCTCTGTATAAAAGGAACGAGCAGAGGACCACATCTCTCATTTATGAGATGGCTCAGATCTAAATGCTGCCAATTAATCCAAAAAACAGACAGCATTCCTCCGGGTGTTAAGAATGATGGACAAATTGATGAGATAGGTAAGTAGGATCCTTCCGGGCCCAGAATTGTGAGCGTGGGGCTCTGCCATATTCATCTTCCAGAAGCTATCTCAAGGCCGCTGTCCGGATTCAAAGTATAAACGTGCAAGGGCAAACCTGGTGTGATTTCTTTGGATAACGGAAGGGTTATAATTTTCCACTTAAACAAATTAAATCAGAAAGAGAAAAACAAATACCGTATGCTAACGCATATATATGGAATCTATAAAAATGGTACCGATGAACCCAGTGGCAGGGTAGGAATAGAGATTTGGAGGTAGAGAATGGACTTGAGGACACCGGGTGGGGGTGGGAGCTGGGACATAGTGAGAGAGTAGCACTGATGTATATGCACTACCGAATGTAAAATAGATGGCTAGTGGGAAGCTGCTACAGAGCACAGGGAGATCAGCTCGATGCTTTGTGAAGACCTAAAGGGGTGGGATGCGGAGGGTGGGAGGGAGGCTCAAGAGGGAGGGGATATGGGGATATATGTATACATACAGCCGATTCACTTTGTTGTACAGCAGAAACTAACACAATACTGTAAAGCAATTATATTCCAATAAAGATAAAAAGAAAAGAAAATCCCTTCACTTTCCAAACACACACACACACACACACACAAAGGGAGCAGGTGCTCTTTAAACGATGCCTTTGGTAAATTGGCTGGGGGAGTAGGAAGGGGTAAGGGTGCACTGAAACGCAGTATGAGAATCACCTGAGTTTTACAAAATCATCAGCTACAGGGGATAACAAGATGCTTTGGGGGCATCTCACCTCTGGGAGCAGAAGCCAAAAACACACTAGCACAACAGGCAGTTTCATTTTCCTACTGAAGAGGGACCTCAAAGTCCAATATCAGTATCTACCTCTGGAGTATACAGCAGGGGTATAATAGTTGCAGAATTCACATGGGCATCTTAGGGATGTGAGCCTTACTGTAATTCTAAGTTTAAATACATAAAAACCAGGCATCCCTAGGCATCTTAGGGATGTGAGCCTTACCGTAATTCTAAGTTTAAATACATGAAAACCAGATGTGAACCTATCACTACATGGTACAATTATCACTTGGTACCACTTGGTCCTTTACGCTCCTTAGAAATGCACCTCTGTACCTGCTCTTGGAAAACCCAACGTAGGTCCCATCATAGATACAGCACACCACTTAAAACACACCTGGTTTGGGAACCATGATAACATCAAAGCACTCGAACTTTGTCTTAAATATACTACACGTAGCAAACACACACTATCCATGAGCAAACACAGATCGGTGAGTCATGACTCGCCACCTCTGAGGCTCCGGAGAGAGGGTTGGGTAAACACATCAAAGCCACTCGGCGCCGGTGCAAAGCTACAGGAGAGCAGGCACAGGAGACGGCGTTTCCGGGGGGTTGGGGGACGGGATGGACAAGCATGAACCAGGAAGGAAGAGAAAGAACGTCTTCCCACACGTCAGAGCGATGCACAGAGCAGAGGGCCTGTCTGGCTGAAACTCAGAGAGAAGGAAGCACCAAGAGTTGAAGACCAATGGCTGGCAGAGCAGGAAGGAAGGAGCTGCAGGGCCCTCCTGACCACCGGGCACTTCCTCTGCCTCCTGGGAAGGAGAGGCCAGCGTCGGCGTAAAGGTGGGCAGAGGCCACCGCCCAATGATGCCCTACCTGGACAACTGGGGAACCAGCAGGCATAAGAGAAGCATGGCGGAGGAGGAGGAAGCAGAAAGCAAAACCAAGCATCTTTCGGGCATCTCGCGAGAGCAATGCCCTCTTGCAGTTTCCTCGCTTCCCATAGTCCGGACTGCGCACAGCTGTAGAAGCGTGGAAAGAGAGATGCGTCTACTCACTGTTGCGTGGGTGCCAGCGCACGGCGTTCAGGTAGAAGTTGCAGTAGTGGAAGAGAAACTCGTGATCCGAACGCTGGCTCTTCCCTTGAAGCAGGGGCATCAGGTCACGTCCATCAATGATCCTGGGGGATAAAGCAGGTGGGCATCAGGCGGCCACATCGGCCTTGGGCTAAAACATCCCGGCGTCTGCGCTGTCCTTCCAGCAAACGAGGGCGTCATAGAGCTACAGCGTGGTAATGAAGTAACCAGTGCTGAGAACATTAACTGACCCCCTCTGGGCGCCACATGCAATGCATGGGAGGCCAGCTCTGCTCACGCGTGAGCTCATTTCATCCTCCAAGCAGCACCACGAATTGGGACCATTTTCATTCCAGGATGATGGGATGAAGAAACAGAGTGATTCACCCAACGCCATTTGTGACATAAGAGCCAACTGGATTGAAACCCAGCTGACGGGGAGTCCACGCTTTCAACTGCTTTCCGAGCTACTGCTCCTGTACCCGGTTTTTGGCCTACTGCCTTGTGGATAGACTTCAATGCGAATGGAGTTCTCAGTCCCAATGAATTGATTTGTAAATAATAATGATGATAATACTAAATACCCTAAGGATGTAAACATACGTATGTGCATTTACATATTACACATACGCATTACGCATATGGTTATGTTCTCAAATGTAAACATCTCTCTCCTATGACTACGCCAAGAAGGGGAACTTCCCAGATGGCAAGCCGTAACTGTCCAGAACTGCTGATGAGTAAGATAAGACTAGCTGGAGGTTACGTAAAGGAAAAAAGCCTAAAATTTTGTTTTCAGTGAAACATACATTAACAGCCACTAGAGACACTGAAGTCATTGATCACCCTTAGGCCACTGCCACCAAAACCTGTGGCAGAAAGACTGGGATTGCCATATACACATTACAAATGAGAAAAAAATATCAAAGTGTGCACTTTAAATATATGCAGTTTATTGTAAAAAAAAAAAAAACTATTTGGAAAGAGGGAGATTGTTGAACTGGAGGGTTTGCTTTCTCTGATTAAAAACACTCCAAGACAGACTCCCTCTTGCAAGAGCACTGGAATTACAACGAACAGCTGAACAACCATCGACAGAAGGACACTGGAACTCACCAAAAAAGACACCCCACATCCAGAGACAAAGGAGAAGCCGCAAGGAGACGGTAGGAGGGGCGCAATCGCGTTGAAATCAAATCCCATAAATGCTGGGTGGGTGACTCACAAACTGGAGGACAGTTACACCACAGAAGTCCACCCACTAAAGTGAAGGTTCTGAGACCCACATCAGGATTCCCAAACTGGGAGTCCAGCAACAGGAGGAGAAATCCCCAGAGAATCAGACTCTGAAAGCCAGCGGGATTTGATCGCAGGACCTCCACAAGACTGGGGGGAAAAGAGACTCCACTCTTGGAGGGCACACAAAAAAATGTGCTCACCAGGACCCAGGGGGAAGGAGCAGTGACCCCATAGGAGACTGAACCAGACCTACCTGCTGGTGTTGGAGGGTTGCCTGCAGAGGTGGGGGGCAGCTATGGCTCACTGAGGAGACAGGGGCACTGGCAGCAGGGGTTCTGGGAAGTGCTCATTGGTGTGAGCCCTCCCAGAGTCCGCCATTAGCCCCACCAAAGAGCCTGTAATCTCCAGTGCTAGGTAGCCTCAGGCCAAACAACCAACAAGGTGTGAACACAGCCCCACCCATTAGCAGACAAGCAGATTAAAGTTTTACTGAGCTCTGCCCACCAAATAGGATTAAAGTCTTACTGAGCTCCACCCACCCAGCTCTACCCACCATCAGTCCCTCCCATCAGGAAGCAAGCATGAGCCTCCTAGATAGCTTCCTCCGCGAGAGGGCAGACAGCAGTATCAAGCAGTATCAGCAGTATTTCGTCTTGTGGAACTGAAAACCACAGCCACAGAAAGACAGAGAAAATGAAAAAGCAGAGGACTTTGTACCAGATCAAGGGACAGGATAAAACCACAGAAAAACAACTAAATGAAGAGGAGATAGGCACCCTTCCAGAAAAAGGATTCAGAATAATGATGGTGAAGATGATCCAGGACTTTGAACAAAGACTGGATGCAAAGATCAAAAAGTTTACCAAAGACCTAGAAGAATTAAAGAACAAACAAACAGAGATATGCAACACAACTGAAATAAAAAATACACTAGAAGGAACCAATAGCAGATTAACTGAGGCAGAAGCGCAAATAAGTGACCTGGAAGACAAAATGGTGATAATCACTGATGCAGAAAAGAATAAGGAAAAAAGAATGAAAGGAACTGAAGACAGCCTAAGAGGCCTCTGGCACAATGTTAAATGCACTAACATTCGCATTATAGGGATCCCAGAAGAATAAGAGAGAAAGGACCCGAGAAAATATCGGAAGAGATTACAGTTGAAAACTTCCCTAACATGGGAAAGGAAACAGCTACCCAAGTCCAGGAAGCGCAGAGAGTCCCAGGCAGGATAAACCCAAGGAGAAACACGCCAGACATATAGTAGTCAAATTGACAAAAATTAAAGGCAGAGAAAGGTTATTAAAAGCAGCAAGGGAAAAATGACAACATACAAGGGAACTCCCATAAGGTTAATAGCTGATGTCTCAGCAGAAACTCTGCAAGCCAGAAGAGAGTGGCAGGGTATATTTAAAGTGATGAAAGGGAAGAACCTACAACCAAGAATACTCTACCCAGCAAGGATCTCATTCAGATTCGAAGGAGAAATCAAAAGCTTAACAGACAAGCAACAGCTAAGAGAATTCAGCACCACCAGACCAGCCCTACAACAAATGCTAAAGGAACTTCTCTAAGTGGGAAACATAAGAGAGGAAAAGGATCTATAGAAACAAAAACAAAACAATTAAGAAAATGGTAATGGGAACATACGTATCGATAATTACCTTAAATGTAAATGGACTAAATGCACCAACCAAAAGACACAGATTGGCTGAATGGATACAAAAACAAGACCCATATATATGCTGTCTCCAAGAGACCCACTTCAGACCTAGGCACACATACAGACTGCAAGTGAGGGGATGGACAAAGATATTCCATGCAAATGAAAATCAAAAGAAAGCTGGAGTGGCAATACTCATATCAGATAAAATAGACTTTAAAATAAAAAATGTTACAAGAGACAAGAAAGGACACTACATAAAGATCAAGGGATCCATCCAAGAAGAGGAGATAACAATTATAAATATATATGCACCCAGTATAGGAGCACCTCCATACATAAGGCGAGTGCTCACAACTATGAAAGAGGAAATGCAAGGCAGAAATAGAGACACAGGTGTAGAGAACAAACACATGGACACCAAGTGGGGAAAGCGGGGAGGGCTGGGGGGGGATGAATTGGAAGATTGGGATACCAAATTGTACACTCTAAATATATGCTTTTTATTGTCTGTTAACTGTATCTCAATAAAAGTTCTTAAAAAAAAAAAACACTCCAAGACAAGTATCATATGATATCACTTATATGTGGAATCTAAAAAAAAAAAAAAAAAAGGGTACAAATGAACTTATCTGCAAAACAAAAACAGTCACAGATGCAGAAAACAAACATGGTTACCAGGGGGTAAGTGGGTGGCGGGAGGGATGAACTGGGAGATTGGGATTGACATACACACTACCATATATAAAATAGATAAGGACCTACTGTACAGCACAGGGAACTCTACTCAATCCTCTGTAATGACCTATATGGGAAAAGAATCTAAAAAAGAGTGGATAGATGTGTATGTAGAACTGATTCACTTTGCTGTACAGCGGAAACTAACACAACATTGCCAATCAGCTATACCCCAATAAAAATTTTAAAACAAACAAACAAAACACTCCAGCCCTGTCCTCTTCTACCAGGAGAAATTGAGAAACTACAACTTTAACTTGGATACATAATTTAGGTTAGCACTCTTGAGAGGGCATCTGTCCCTCGAGGTTTTTTTTGTTTTCTTTTCCTTTTCTGTGGTTTATTTTGGTGTCACTAAAAACCCCATCATGTAATTACAGCCTTGCTACTGACTGCTTCTCCGGCCCCCAACCTCAGTTATTAATCACATGCTCCACACAAGTCCACAGACTGAAAGTATTCTATTAGCGTGGGTTAAAAATAAGAACAAAAGACAGAAGTGGCTCACTTTCCAAGCCTGATTCTCAATTTGCCATGAGAGGAACAAGGTAGAGAGACAATCCTATCCAGAAGCAGTGTGTTCTCTGAATACTGGGTCCATCCTGAAATGGCAGGTGTTGTGAATTTTAAGAAAGCTCAGTCCTTAAGGCTAGGAGAGCCTAAGTAAGCAGAAAGGAAGCGAGGGATGAGGGGAAGGGTGCAGAGAGCAGGACCTGAGCATGAAAAGCCCCCAGGGCTGAAAATCCTGAAGGCGAGAGATGGGGCAGATGGGCCTGACCTCTCTCCACTTTTACCTCCACATGGAGAGAAGGGCTTTCCACGATGGCTCAAGAGTGAGAACAGGGGCTTCCCTGGAGGCGCAGGGGTTAAGAATCCACCTGCCAAAGCAGGGGACGAGCCCTGGCCCGGGAAGATCCCGCATGCCACGGAGCAACAAAGCCTGTGTGCCACAGCTACTGAGCCTGTGCTCTAGAGCCCATGAGCCACAACTACTGAGCCTGTGTGCCACAACTACTGAAGCCCGAGTGCCTAGAGCCCGTGCTCCGCAGCAAGAGATGCCACCGTGATGAGAAGCCCGAGCACTGCAACGAAGAGTAGCCCCTGTTCTCCGCAGCTAGAGAAAGCCCCTGCACAGCAACAAAGACCCAATGCAGCGTAAAAATAAAGTAATTAATTAAGAAAAAGAGAATGAATCTCCCTTTCTCCAACTCAATCTCTACCTCTATTTCTTGAAACCGTTTTTCATCATAAACCCACAAAACTCAGCACTTAAGAACACAAAAACAGCACTTAGAATTGTCTTCTTAAGATCAGTATTTCATAACTGAACTGGGCCTTGATCCCACAAAGGGGAATTTGATGGCAAAAATAAGACTCCAAGTCTCACAAACTTTTTTCTTACTTCCAAGCAAAAGATTTAAGTCTCTCTCTCTCTCTTTTTTTTTTTTTTTAAGGAGGCGAGCAAAGTCTGTGCTGCAAACTTTTTTCTTGCAATGCAGAGACAGATCTCATTTTTTTTTTTATATCCTACACCTAACGTGCTCTTTTCCTGGAAGCAGGCAATAAATCACGCTGTGATGGAAACCACCGTTGAACAGCGCTGCAGAAATACGGCTTGTCAAAAAGAGGCTCATTTCTGCCATGAAAAATGGAAAGTGACTCTATTGAGCTAAACTTTTAAACGGTGTCTGAGCTATCAAAATACTTGGGATGGAAACTTTCTACAACATCACGATTCGTGGGAGAGGCGGCCACACACTTTGAAAGTGACACAAAGCATCGCCGCTTTCTTTGGGAATTGTCTAATTGGCATTTTCTGTAAACGAATTCCAGTTTTCCTAGCAAGTTTTCAGGACAGCCACAGCTACAAAACTGGATACGTTGTTCTCTGGTGTCTGCTTGATTCTGTGAAAAATGTGCTCCTTTGAGACTGTTTTCAACTTGGAAAGTGAGATGATTCTCTTTGGGTTCCTGACTCACGGCAACCATAGGGATGATAAGTAGTCAACGTCAAGGAGACTCGTGTCCGAAGTTCAGGTCAAATTCAACAGCATGTGGATGAATTTCACATAACCGAAAAGAGCATGTTTGGGGAAGCTTCTTGGGGGAGAGTGACATCATTCCCCTACGAATGTGCTGTCTCTCGCTCTCTCAGCTGAGCCGGTGACCTATCTACCTGGGGACGTCCCTCCCACCTGCATTTTGCCTGGCGCACTCTGGGGAGGATTTAGGGATCACGGCAGAAGGCAGAGGTTCGGGGACCTAACAGAGAGGTGAACTTGGGGCAGGAGGTGAGGTACCTATTGCCGTATTCAAAATAAGGTGATTGTTTTCAACGTAGAATAGGACAGGAAACATTTTTAAGGAGAAAGCACACAGATCTTTGATCAACTAAAGGCAATCGCAAGTACCCAGAAAGTCAGTTTCACAATTTAAAAAATGTTTTCACTCGTAAACAGGAAACTCGCTGCCCTACGTGCACAGAAAGCAAGGTCAGTCATATGTGGTCACACGTACATGCAGAGTCTCAACTTTTATTCTGCAAACTTGAGCTGGACTAGGTACAGCTCACTGACTGTTTTATCTGCAGTGCTCGGTGGAAGAAGTCTTCCGTGGCCGCCCACCTAGACATCAGCAAAACATTTTTTTTGTTTTGTTTTGCTGTTGTCCGTGCCACGTGGCTCACGGGATCTCAGTTCCCTGATCAGGGATCAAACCTGGGCCATGGTAGTGAAAGCCCCCAGTCCTAACCACTAGGCAGCCAGGGAATTTCCCTGACATCAGCAACATTTACTGGGAGAACTAAGCCACTCCCCCTGCCTTAATCAGACAAAGGTATATCGAGCATTTGGATTTCTTTTCCAAACTTGAAAAAAAAAAATGAAATTAAATTTTTATTTTTTTATTTATTTTTATTTTTTTTAAAGCTCATTATTGAGGGTATAATTGTTTTCCACTGTTGTGCCAGTTTCTGCTGTACAACAAAGTGAATCAGCTGTATGTGTACATATATCCCCATATCCCCTCCCTCTTGAGCCTCCCTGCCACCCTCCCTATCCCAGCCCTCTAGGTCATTACCACGCATCAAGCTGATCTCCCTGTGTTATCCAGCAGCTTCCCACTAGCTGTCTGTTTTACATGTGGTCGTGTGTATATGTCAGTGCTACTCTCTCACTTCGTCCCAGCTTCCCCTTCGTCCTCCCACACCCTGTGTGTCCTTAAGTCCGTTCTCTATACCTGCATCTTTATAATTATGGAAGAGGAGACCTAAATATTTCACCTGTAAAATGTGATTCTGGAGGATGTCAACCCCTGGCCTTCCCACCCAGCTGCATGGTCTGTGGCCAGAACTGAGGTGTTTTCCAAAGGCATGCCCAATTCTTACCAGCAATAAGGAACATGCTTGTAGACTTACTATGGTGATATGCTATCTGCTCGCAAAGATGAGGCTGACAGAATTAATTCACTTTCATGAATTACTGTATTTAGGTACTGTATTTTCGTTGCCTATGTTTTATATCACAAAGAAAGATTGCCCTCCATTTATTTCCAGAATCAGCTTGTTTGGGGACGCAGGGGGAATGTTTTTTTCTGCGTGTGCTGGGGTGATGGCCACAGAAAGCTCTTTATGCTACTGAATGCAAGTATATCCCTCAAGCAGGTATGAAGGGAAGATTCACTGCAGAGAGGAATCTCATATAGGCACACCGCGGGGTTGAATTAGACCATTCTCACGGCAGCACTGAGACTCTGCAAAGTGAAAATCTCTGTGTGTGACCCCGGGACCGCTGCTCCTTTTACCTAAGTAGAAACCCTGCATCGAAGCACTTTTCATTCCTCACCGAGCTAGGATTGATCAGGAAAGGCACCCACTAGACACAAATGCTTCTTGAGAATTACAAGGCTGTGCTTGAAGGAGACAGGCCTTCTGAACAAAACCCCTCTTGTTCAACAACACACAGGGAAAAATGTGAGGGCACCTCATTACGTGATTGTCAGAGAGCCTGGGTCCAACTCTCTGAATGTGTTTATTCTCCTGAGAAATGTAAATTTAAGAATGCTCAGGGAAGAAATCAGGGAAACTGATTTCCACCAATCTTAGTGGGAAAGAGTTAAGGCTGTTTTCGAAAGAGTAGATACCTACGTGTCAGATCTACAGATGGATATGGGTAAGTACGAGGATATGACCCCAGATGCTCTTATTGAAAAATTCTGATGAGGTTTTCATTGTAACAACATTTTTCCATAAAAGAGCAATAATAAGCTTTTGGGCAGAATTCTCAGCCTCAGCACCCCTTGCATACTGGGTTGGATCACCGCTTGCTGTGGGTGGGCTGGGGGTGGGGCTGTCCTGCAGGACATTTAGCAGCATCCCTGGCCTCTAAACACTAGAGGCCAGCAGCATCGCGAGTCAAGACCATCAAAACTGTCTGCAGACGCTGATAAATGGCCCCTGGGAGGAACAGTCACCCCACCTGAGAACCATCTCTTTAGATGGTCAACGTCTCCCAGGCAGACACACAAGGATGTTTTCTGGACCTGGTTGGTAGCATGATCTAGATAGGATACTGTGAGATCGTTTTATTCCCAAGAGTGACTTGGAAGCAGATTTCTGTTTTCTGATCTGCGCTGTCTCTGGGATGACCATGACATCTTGCAGGGCCTTGGACCAAAACCCAGACACAATGTCATCGGGTTGATGAAGACCGTCCACAGGCGAGATACACGGAAAGAACCTTCAGTACGCAGCATGGGTTCTACGGATGACACTGACTCACGCACAAAATATCTGAGTCGACTTAGGAGGGAGGCTGCTTCCTCCCTCAATGGGCACGTGTGAGAAAAACAGGTTGCTCCCCACCATCAGCCTCAGACTGGGGTGGGGAGGTGGTGCTGGCAGCAAGGGCTCCCTTTACGGAGCTTCCTCTTTGCCTCTGAACTCTTCCCTTCCCTCGGCCCTTCCCAGTGGGATGGAAAACCATTTAAAGATACTGTGAAAGCAGGCACTTCCCTGGTGGTCCAGTGGGTGAAGACTCTGCGCTTCCAATACAGGGGCCCCAGGTTCGACCTCTGGTCAGGGAACTAGATCCCTCATGTCTCAACTAAAGACCCAGCACAGCCAAATAAAGAAATACATATTTAAAAAATAATTTAAAATAAGATCCTGTGAAAGCAAAGAGTACTGATGATTTTAATATTATGAACCATGAGAGAAAGAGAAAAACAAATACCGTATGCTAACACATATATATGGAATCTAGAGAAATGGTACTGATGAACCTAGTGGTAGGGCAGGAATAGAGAAGCAGACGTAAAGAACGGACTTCAGGACGTGGAGGGGAAGGGGAAGCTGGGACGAAGTGAGAGAGTAGCACTGACAGAAACACACTACTAAATGTAAAACAGCTGGCTGGTCGGAAGCTGCTGCAGAGCACAGGGAGATCAGCTGGATGCTTTGTGACGACCTAGAGGGGTGGGATAGGGAGGGTGGGAGGGAGGCTCAAGAGGGAGGGGATCTGGGGATATATGTACACATACAGCTGATTCACTTTGTTGTACAGCAGAAACTGGCACAACAGTGTAAAGCAGTTAAACTCCAATAAAGATGAAAAAATTAAAAAAACAAAACAAAACCCAGTTGTTCACTATAGAAATGGAAAATAAACATTTTATGCCAATTTTGACCAAAAAATAATTTAAAATAAGATACTGTGAAAGCA
Source organism: Hippopotamus amphibius kiboko (assembly GCF_030028045.1). Lineage (NCBI taxonomy): Eukaryota > Metazoa > Chordata > Mammalia > Artiodactyla > Hippopotamidae > Hippopotamus > Hippopotamus amphibius. Next base: position 132,243,025 of record NC_080203.1, read on the forward strand.
AAGCATACTGGTGATTTTAATATCATGAACCACGAGAGCAAAAAGCGTACTTAATTAAAGCATCTGAACACTCTGTGTGCACTGCTCATGGAACTATTCAGATTTATTCCAAGGGAAAGGACCAGGGCCGAAGCGTAGATAAAATGAGTGAGAGTTTCGGTTTTCTACAGGAAAGGATTTTTGACGCGTCTCTCCTGCTGCCACGTTTTCTGTCGTTAGAGAGGAAGAAGAATAGTTTGGCTGGCACAGAAGATCTCAGATGTCCCCTTGAGCCCTCACAGTGATGAGTCTCTGAACCCACATGGATGTAAAATGTGGAAGTGGAAACAACTCTACTTCCCTGTTGCCTCTCAATACGGTGGGTGAAACCAAAATGGCAAGTGCTCATGTATCTCTACTCTGCATCCTCACATCAACCCTGCGAGGGCTCTGCAAGGGTGAACCCACTTGCAGAAGAAATCAGGGCCCAGGAAGTTCAACACTTCAGCAGCTGTGAAGCCAGGATGTGAAGCCCAGCAGTACAGCTCCGGGATCTCTGCTCTTCTCTGGAGCACCTGCTACCCTCAAGGTGTGGTCCAGAGACCCACGGGGATGCCTGAGACCAATCAGGAGGTCTATGACCTCAAACTATCTTCACAGTAATTCAAAACGTGCTTTGCCTTTTGTACCACCGCTCTTCACGAGCTTCCGGTGGGTTTCCCCAGTGGCTCCATCCTCACTCTGTCAGCCGATGCAACATGTGCTGGGGAACTCTTGCCTTTAAAAACGTTTATTTCCAGGTTTCATGGCTAACACGAGAAACACTGACAGACATCGCCCCCAGAAACACAATATCTTTGGGTTCCTGGATCAGGGAAGCGTGTACATGGGTCTCAAGACCACAAAGTTTGAGAAGGGCTGAAGTCTACAATTCCACCTTTCTCAGGGCTTCCCTGGTGGCGCAGTGGTTAAGAACCTGCCTGCCAACGCAGGGAACTCAGGTGCGAGCCCTCGTCTGGGAAGACCCTACGTGTCACAGAGCAACGAAGCCCGTGCGCCACAACTACTGAGTGAGAGTGCCACAACTACTACAGCCCACGGTCCTAGAGCCTGTGCTCCGCAACAAGAGAAGCCACCACAATGAAAACCCCGTGCACCGCAGCAGAGAGTAGCCCCTGCTCGCCGCACCTAGAGAAAGCCCACGCACAGCAACGAAGACTCAATGCAGCCAAAACACAAAAACAGAAAAACCAAAAACAATTCCACCTTTCCCATCTGTGTGCGTGTGCGCACATGTGCTTTGAGAGGTAGGTATACCCAGTGCAGAAATGTGAAAACTAAATGAAGGGTGAACCAAGGTTGCGCACCATGGGAGGTGAGCAAACCTTTCCACGGACTGAGCTCTGGCTGAGCGCCTGTTTTCATGTCTGGTTTCCAGTTTCCTCTTGGTTCCAACGGCAGCTGAAGTTGAACGAGATTTGCAGCCTGCACGTCTGGCATGACCGTGGCCCGCCACCCAACTAATGAAAACAGTGAATCAGCGTGCCTCACTCAGAACTCTTCAGATTGGTAATAACACTTAAGCAGAAACCATTGGCACTGCCATCGCAAGTTGTATTTAAATGTAAGAGAAAGACATTTCATTTAGAACTCGCTAAATGAAGACGTGCTGGGAGAACAGGCCCTGGCTGGGGACCCAGCTGCCTTTCTCGCTGCTGCAGTAAAGAGCTGCTGCAGGGCCAGGAGGAGAGGCGTGGGAGGAGGAGATGAGGGAGCTTACAGGGCATCTGACCAGCTGCCCTTCTGCAAGCCAATGATGGGCACAGACGAGAGGGAGACAGAGAGAGACACAGAGGGAGACAGACAGAGAGACAGACAGAGAGAGACAGAGAGGGAGACAGAAAGAGAGTCAGACAGAGAGAGACACAGAGGGAGACGGAGACAGACAGAGAGAGGGACAGAGAGAGACAGAGAGGGAGACAGAGAGAGACAGAGAGGGAGACAGATAGAGAGAGACAGAGAGAGAGACAGACAGAAAGACAAAGAGAGAGAGAGAGGGAGACAGAGAGAGAGAGAGAGAGAGAGACAGAGAGAGACAAAGAGAGACAGAGAGGGAGGGAGAGACAGATTCTGCGGAATGCCAAAGGAGGAAGGCTCAGTTAAAGACCGTCCATCCCAGGGGACGTCCCTGGAGGTCCAATGGATAAGACTCCAAGCTCCCAATGCAAGGGGCCTGGGTTTGATCCCTGGTCAGGGAACTAGATCACGTACATGTTGCAACTAAGAGTTCACATGCTGCAACTAAGAAGCCTGCCTGCTGCAACTAAGGAGCCTGCAAGCTGCAACTAAGGAGTCCATCTGCTGCAACTAAGACCTGGTGCAAGCAAACAAATAAATACATACAGCGCGAAGTAAGTCAGAAAGAGAAAAATAAATACCACATGCTAACGCATACATATGGAATCCAAAAAAATGGTACTGATGAACCCAGTGGCAGGGCAAGAATAAAGATGCAGATGCAGAGAATGGACTTGAGGACACAGGGTTGGGGGGTGAAGGAGAAGCTGGGACGAAGTGAGAGAGTAGCACTGACATATATACACCACCAAATGTAAAATAGATAGCTAGTGGGGAGCTGCTGCAAAGCACAGGGAGATCAACTTGATGATGGGTGGTGACCTAGAGGGCTGGGATAGGGAGGGTGGGAGGGAGTCACCGGAGGGAGGGGATATGGGGCTATACGCATACATACAGCTGATTCACTTTGTTGTGCAGTGAAAACTGGCACAACAGTGTAAAGCAATTATATTCCAATAAAGAGCTTAAAAAAAAAAAAAGAATGAGCATATACACACCATATTCCACTTTTAAATAATTTTTATCCTCCTTACTTTTCTGATAAATTGCTAATGATGATTACTCTGAGAAAACTACAATCTGGGGAGTTAATGACCATCTTATTATTTTTAGTATGAGCAAAATGCTAGAAGGGGATGTTAATACAGAAAATAAATAAATAAATAAATAAATAAATAAATAAATAAATAAATAAATAAAAAAAAAAAAAAAAAAAAAAAAAAGACCGTCCATCCCCTTCAAGCCTCGGACTTTATCTCCCTCTGGGATAAAAGGATGGACAGAGCCGTGTTTACGTGGCTGGACCCCCCAGTAAGTCCCATAGCTGGGCGTGGATAATGGCTCCAGCCAGATGTAGCACATGCCATCCTGCAAGCAAAGCGGAGCCCCCTCGCCTGCAGAATCTGAAGGAGACCATCCTAAGCACCTGGGGGTCACAGTACCTGTCTTCCGGCAGCGGGGACCCTGCCAGTTTGGCCACCGTGGGGAAGATGTCCATGTTGCTTGTTGGCTCATCCACCTCCAGCCCCGCCTGGATCACTCCCGGCCATCGGAGGATGCCCGGAACCCGGATGCCTCCTTCCCAGTTGTTGGCTTTTCCCCCTAAAACGCCAAAGGACAGGCATCAAGGAGATTTATAAGTCTTTCCAACATGCACCTCAATGCACTCTTCAATGCTCAATGTGGGGCGGCCAATTTGGAAGAACCCAGGGCTTTAATGACATGCATTCAATGAGAATTTCACAAGCAATATGGTATCTGTTGTGGTGAAAAAAAATACATTGGGTTGGCCAAGAAGTTCGTTCAACATCTTATGGAAAAACCCAAACAAACGTCTCGGCCAACCCAACGTATGAGGGTGAGTCAAAAGTTATCCGCACCCTGGCTGTAGAATTTATTTTCATTAACTTTTAGAAAAGACAAATACATCATTTTTTGACATAATCTCCTTGCTTTTCAATACACTTTGTCCATCTGTCCACAAGCTTTCGTATGCCCTCATTAAAAAATGTTTAAGACTGAGCTGCGAGCCACGCATGCACCGCTGCCTTCACGTCTTCATCAGAAGTGAATCTTTGTCCTCGTAGGGCTGCTTTCAGGGGACCAAACAGGTGAAAGTCCAATGGAGCAAGATCAGGACTGTAGGGCGGATGCTTTAACACCTTGAAATGAAGTTTTTGCAGAGTGTCGACAGTGCAGGCAGAAGTGTGCAGACGTGCACACCCTCAGACCACAAACAATGAATCCCTGCACGCTGCTCTTCTTTCATGCACATCACAAGTGGGGCATCCATGTTTACTGGCACCGCAGTTACAAATGAACGGATGTAACACGTTCACACCTGCACAGCAGTGATGGGGGAGACCGCAGCCTTGAACAGAAAGCGCTGATAAGACCGTGCGGCCAACAGAAGTTTTCATATAACCGGAGTGCGGGTGATTTGTGACTCACCCTCCTATGTATGGCATGGTCCCTACACACATAACACACAGCCAGCATCGATTGGTGGACACGAGTGCTGACTCTGTAATCGGAGAGACTCCAATCTCACAGCAACAGAGACAATGGCTCTGGAGTCACGGGGTTCAAAGTCCATTTCTACTTTTTATCAGCGGTGGGAGGCAAACTAGTGGCATTTCCAAGTGTCCACGTCCCAACCCCTGGAATCTGGGGATATGGTACCTTATACGACAAAAAGAGAGATTATTCTGGATTATGTGAGTGGGTTGCATATAATCATGAGGGTCTTTATACGGGACAGAGGGAGGCAGGAGAGTGGGCATCAGAGCAGCTGGGGCTACAATCAGAGAGGTTGGAGGATGCTACGTCACTGGCTTTGTAGGGGGAGAAACATGCCCCTAGCTGAAGGAAGCAGGTGGCCTCTCGCCACCGGAAAAGGCAAGGAAACCGGTATTTCCTGAGAGCCTTCATAAAGGAACACAGTTCTGCTGACACCTCGATGTTAGCCCACGTGGCCCCGTTTTGGACATCGGACCTGCGGAACCGTAAGATCACCCGTCTGTGTTGTGTTGAGACATCAAATTGGTAGTGATGCGTCACCCAGCAGCCCTAGGAAAGGAAAACACGCGTGCCGTGCCCTTGGGCACACGGACCAACCGTGCTGGGCTGCACATTCCCGACACGTAAGATGTGAGTCTACACTTCCATGGGATTGCGATCCCCAACCTGAAAGACAGGAGACCACCGGCCATGGCCATTTTCATCATTGCTGTTGTTTTATTACCATCATAGCTCTTACTGTTTTGTTGGGAAAACAAGCTTTGCACGTAAGAGGGGCTTCGAAGATAACTAAATAGAGCATGAAAGGGGTATCAGGAGGGGCTGGAGGGGTGAGCTGGGAGTGGGTCGATGTCCACAGAAGATGCTCACCAAGGCCTCCCATGAACGGTCCTTGGGGAAGGGAGACAGCAGCACAGCAGCACGGCGGCCCTGGGCGCTGAGCGGCCGGAGACACAGGGCCCCTGCGGCAGGGAACACGCAGATGGCTGGAAAAGCAGACACACTGCTTCCCCATGACTTTACAACAAGCTGTGCAGAACTGGGGCCCAACAAAAAGCACAGAGGACGCCTCTTCCCTGGGAACACCGGCCCTGAATCCACAGACGTCAAGCTGGTCTGCGAAGAAGAAATACCGTGAGCAGGGAAGGATGGGGGATTGCAAGGAAGATACGAGAAAAACAGATGAAGGAGTCTGGATTCCTTCTTTCTGAAAATGACTGAAGAGAGAAAAGAGCAGGGTCTAAGTTTAAAATGAGATGGAGTGATTGTTAAATTCGCGCATTTAATATCCCCACGGAGCGCAGCCGTGATGGGAAGTCACAGAGGGGTGATGGCTGAGTTAATCTCTCCAGGCAGGCGCAGAGAAAATTCTTCTACCATTCAGCTCCGAGACTCTTGTTAGGAACAGCTGTCTCCAAACAGTGGTTCTATTTCTGTCTTTTCACATGCTGCCACCCGGCAGGTCAAATGCCTTCGAATGGTAAGAGCATACGCTCGCTTGTCATTCTTTTGCTTGATCTGGGCAGAGACATGTATGAAATATTCTATTTGTCACTTTTTCTCCTCTTGGGCGTCCTCCCGCCTGGGGAACACGGATTCCCTGCATTGACAGGAACCACAAGGAAGCCCGCGACAAATCTAACTGACACTAAAGGCTCTCTCGCCCGAGATGCTATAGTGTACACTCTCCTTGAGGTATTCATTCCAGGGACTAAAACCCCACCAATGACAGATGGGAGATGTGACAACACTGCCCAGGTTCTCTCAAACTATTATCCACCTATTATCAGGGCAAAAAATAAAGAATAGCTCAAGTCATGGCTCAAAGGAGAGGGAAAGAATTGAAGAACACCCTTAAATAACCGAGCCGGTATGCAAAGTTATAGGGGACTATTTAAGCAAGACCTCAAAGGGCTAAACCATCTGAGCCAGCGGCTGGCACGTGTTTTCTCAGGAGAGCCAGGTAGTAACTGTTTTAGGTGGTTTGGGTGCTTTGCGCAGGTCCTCAGAACCTCAGAAGCAGCAGGGCCAGACACCAACAAATCAGCGTGCCTGTTGTTTCAGGAAAAATGTGATCTACAAAATCAGACATCAAGCTGGATCTGGCCCAAATGTCACAGTTGGCTGAGCCCTGATTTTTTTTTTTTTTTAATTGGAGTGTAGTTGATGTACAATGTTGTGTTAGTTGCAGGTGCACAGCAAAGTGAATCATTTATATGTATACATCTATGCACGCTTGTCTTTAGATTTTTTTTTTCCATATAAGTCATTACAGAGGATTGAGTAGAATTCCCTGTGCTGTACAGTAGGTGCCTGTTGATTGTGTATTTATATGCAGTAGTGTGTGTGTGTCAGTCCCAATCTTCCAGTTTATCACTCCCCAGCCCTTACCCCCTGGTAACCACACATCTGTTTTCTACATCTTTGACTCTATTTCTGTTTTATAGATACATTCATTTGTGGTCCTTATTTTTTTTTTAAGATTCCACATATAGAGCCTTGCTCTTTTTTTTTTTTTTTTTTTTTTTTTTTTTATAGACATGGTACTTTTAAAAATTAATCTTTTGTCTCTGTCTGCTCTTAGGTGCAGCACACGGGATCGTCGGTGTGGCACGCGGCCTTCTCTGGAGTTGCGGCGTGCGTGTTTTCTCTTCTCTAGTTGTGGTGCACAGCCTCCAGGGTGCGTAGGCTCAGTCGTTGTCGCACGCGGGCTGAGTTGTGCTGCGGCACGTGGGATCTTAGCTCCCTTCAAATGCAAGCTCATGTGTTTTTTCATTTACATATTCACTCAAAAAATCATTTCTTACAACAAGTGAGGCGCTGTTCTAGGTTCTAGGGAGACAGATGTGAGCAGGCCACATCTGCCACCCTAGCTCTTGCAGTCTGGCGGATAACAGTCACACCTTGCCCTCAAGAAGGGTGCTTAGGAGACACTTTGAATGTACTGACTCCTTAATCATCTCAACAATCTTCTGGGATGTTCCTATAATAACAATCCTATTATTCAAATTCTAAAGACAAGGGAACCAAGTCTTTGCCTGGGAGTCCTAATTTCCCAAGGGAACGTCTATCTACCCAATCACGCCAGCCAAAAACATGAGACTTCTCATGTTCTCCCTCAGTTCACCTTCTCCTCGCTCTTTTACCCTTTCCTTATGCTGGATTTGGGTGATATTCTTTTTTTAAAAAAATTCTTATTGGAGTACAGTTGATTTTGCGGGGGGGGGGGGGTGGGCGGTGATATTCTTGACCTTCAATTTTAACTACTACCCAAATGACAATAACTAACACACACACATACACACACTTGTATCTATCTATCTATCCATCCATCTATATCTATCTGTCATCTATCTATCTATCTATCTATCTATCTATCTATCTATCTATATCTATCCACCCATCTATATCTATCTATCCATCTATCCATTCATCATCCATCCAGCCACCCATCCATCCATCCATCCATGCATCCATCCATCCATCCATGCATCCATGCATCCAGCTGTCCATCCATCCACCCATTCATGCATCCATCCATCCATCCATGCATCCATCCATCATCAATCCACCCATCCATCCATCCACCCATCCATCCATCCGTCCTTCCATCCACCCATCCATGCATCCATCCATCCATCCATCCATGCAGCCATGCATCCATCCACCCATCCATGCATCCATGCATCCACCCATCCATCCATCATCCATCCATCCACCCATCCGTCCACCCATCCATCCATGCATCCATCCACCCATGCATCCATGCATCCATCCACCCATCCATCCATCCATGCATCCACCCATGCATCCATCATCCATCCGTCCACCCATCCATCCACCCATCCATCCATCCATCATCCATCCATTCATCCATCCACCCATCCATCCACGCATCCATCCATCCACGCATCTGCCCACCCGCCCATCTGTCCATCTGTCCATCCATCCACCCACCCACCCGTCCACCCACCCATCCACCCAGCCACCCGTCCACCTGTCCACCCGTCCGTCCGTCCATCCATCCATCCATCCATCCATCCATCCATCCATCCGTTCTACTGCATATATTAACATGGATGCAGGGTACCTCTCATCAGCTACATCACCCAGTATCCCTTGGTAACACTTTCATCTCTGGCAACCTTGAGCCACCTTTTTGCTCCCCGAACGTATCTCACTCCTGCCTGGAATGAACTCCCCACCTCTCCTCTCCCAGCCAACGCTTCCACACATCAGCCTGCAGAAGGTCAGCGTCTCCTGGGAGGTCCTCTGAATTCCCAGGTTGGGTGAACAACCTCTAATCATCCCTTCTCGGAGCTTTTACAGGCTGTTATTCTGAAAACATCTCCTCAGAGCTCCATCTCCACCAAAGAATATGAGCCACTAGAGGTCGGGGACCCTGTATTGCTTGTGACTGTGTCCTAGAAGCTACCCTCATGCCCGGCGTCCGCTGCAGGCTCAGTGTTTGCATGGATATGATGGAAGGAGTGAACTGCTAAGCGAGGAGAACATGTGAGCTTCTTTCAAAGGGCAAAAGCCGGGGGGATGCCTCCTGGCACACAAGCCCTGACGCTAGCGAGACCAGCCAGCTTTGCCCACTCTTCGGAAGCTGATGAAAATGTTTGCTAAAGTCTGAAGGATGAACCTGAACGTAACCACCTCCTAATAAACTACCAGAGCCTCTTCCTGTTATTTTTTTTTCCCAACAAAAGTATCCATTGCTCTGAAAGCTGTGTGATTGCACGAGGCAAAGAGGTGCCAAACTCAGCGACCGTAAGATGCAACTCCTAAGCGATAACTATGCCAGCCAGTCAGCGGCTTTTGGAACGTGCGCTTCAAGGAGAACTGCCAGTAGAAGGAAGCCTACTTTCATGAACACTTAGGAGAATACGATTTTCAGCCACCAGCCCCGCCAAGCCATGCTTCTGCAGACGCCATCTATAGAGTTAATTTACCCACTGCGTTCACATTTATCACTTGCCTGTAGGCAGAGTAAAAGGGAGGTGGGGGTTGAGGGGGGAGCCTCCTACTGCGGGACCTTGACTTGGGAGAGGAATGAAAATGAAGCCAGAGCTAGGACTATGATGTTCTCAGCCAAGACTTCGGGGAATTTTCAGCTATGCAGAAGAGGAAGTAAACGCGAAACTCTAAGAAAATTGTAGGGAAGTTATTCTGGTCACAGCTAAGGCAGGATATTTTAGGGGGAAAACGTGAAAATAAGTTTACAAATATTACACGCTAGGGAGGGTGTGAACAAAAGGGAACCCTTCTACACTGCTGGTAGGAAATGCCACTTGGTGCAGCCACTATGGAGAACAGTACGGAGGTTCCCCCCCAAAAAACTAAGAACAGAGCTACCACATGATCCAGCAATCCCACTCCTGGGCACAGATCCAGACTAAACTCTAATTAGAAAAGACACATGCACCCCAATGTTCACACCAGCACTGTTCACAATACCCAAGACGTGGAAGCAACCTAAGTGTCCATCGACAGAGGAATGGATAAAGAAGATGTGGTGCAGCTATACAATGGAACATCAGCCATAAAAGAGAATGAAATAATGCCATTTGCAGCCACATGGATGGACCTAGAGATTATTATATAAGTGAAGTAAGTCAGAGAAAGACAAATACCATATGATATCACTTATATGTGAAGTCTAAAATACGACACAAATGAACTTATTTTGTGAAACAGAAAGAGACTCATAGAAAAGAAACTTATGGTTACCAAGGAGGAAAGGTGGTGGTGGGGCGTGGGCGGAGGGAATGGATAAACTAGGAGTTTGGGATTAACAGATACACACGACTATTACATAAAATAATCAACAAGGTCCTCCTGTACAGCACAGGAAACTATACTCAATATTTTGTAATAACTTATAAGGGAGAAGATTCTGAAAAAAATAGATATATATATGTATGTATAACTGAATCACTCTGCTGTACACCTGAAACTAACAAAACACTGTAAATCAACTATACTTCCATCAAAAAAAAGAGAGAGAGAGAAAACTAGTAGTGCCACCATCCCCTCAACCCCACAATATTAAATTATTTTTTTTTAATGCAGACTACAGCAGAATCTAATATTCCTATGATTAAAAGGGATCAGCTGTTGAACTCTGTGGCGTACTTAATCACAGCCATTCTATCGAGGTGGCCCACAGATTTCATTAGTGACACAGATTTGACTGAGGAATACAGAGAGATCACTGAGCTCAAATAGTACAGCTCTTTTAGAGCAGTTCTGATGAAGAGTGGAAATCAGTACTGTTCAAAAAAGGATGTTCTTCTGACCAGTGAGTTTAAATGGTGTGGTTCCTCTGTGTTTGCACAAATCATAGGACGGCAGGTGACTTCACAGCTTTAGAAGACAAGGTGTCTTGACATTGAGAAGTTTTTGGTCATTCCCCATAGTTAAAAGGAAAGCACATTGTCTGGAGCATTATACTGTAACAATATTTCACTGTGAACTTGATTTCAACTAAACTTGACAAAGGGATAGTGCTTTGCAATAGAGTAGCGGCTGAGATATTAATACAGTGTCAGAAACTGATGGTATTTCTGGCACTCAAGCAAAGCATTAGTAACACACCCAATATGTTTCTTAAAAAAACAACAACAGGGAGCGGCTGTGAGCGTGCTTTTCGGATTCTATGAGAATCCCAGTTCCTAAGCATCTTTCAGACCTTTGACCCTCTCTTTCTGATCCATCTTTTATGTCTCCGAAGAGTCAGCTGTGAAAGCACAACGCCAATACATCTCCTTCTCTCGGCTGTCAGGCTTCCTCGCATGCATCAGCTGCTGGTCATCTGGTCGTCTGTCCCTGAACCGAGGCTCCATCTTATCATCTATGTAACTTTCTTAAGTGACGTATGACTTGCTACCCACTTCTATTACTGTGATTTATGTACACGTCTCAACAGCAGCTGCTAAGCTCCTCTACAACCTCACAGACCTTCATCGGGGGAATGAATGGACGGGGGACCCAGTGCGTGAGATGCAGGCTAGGACTCCACCATGAGAGACGCTGTCATCTACAGAACAACATAAACACAACTCTCTGCACACAGGCCATAACCTCACAGAACTACGATGAAAGCACCTCGTCTTAATATGCAGGGATACAAGTTTCCACATCTCACTACTCAAAAATAAGACTGAACGGAGGAGGGTTGGCTGAATGACTGGGTTAATCCGGCTCTGAGCAAAGACACCTGTTCCTTCATTTCACCCGAGCTGAGCATCCGTCGTGTGTCCTGCACTGGGGAGGTAAGGATGACAAGCAAAGAAAGGGGTGTGAACATCCAGTGAGGTTGTCCAGACCAGCACTGAACAGGCATCCTTGCATCCTGGGTTCCAGCTGACCAAAGATGCAAAGCAAGGTCCCCGTCCCCAGGCTCTCAGAATGAGAAAGGACTCAGCTACGCACGTGAAGCATGTAAAGAGGAGTATAAGGGTTCCCAGGCTACGTGCTGCCATGGGGATGGGTAACAGCCCGCCTCCTCTCCGTCTGTTGGACTCAGGCCTGGTGTGATCCGACACTACCCCAGTCCGAGTAGGCCATCTGCTTCCGCTCCTCCCAGCTCTACCGAGGAGGGTGAGTGGTTGGGAGAGTGGAAGAGCGAGAGGTAGAAGAACCAGAGAGCAAGCACACCCTGGCTAACTCCTTCCCAGCCTGGCCTCCTTTGGGAACATTTCTTGGGCCCTGTCGGCCGAGTGAGGCTCTCCTTGCTGTATGCACCACTGGCTTTTTGTGCCAAGAAATGTCGATGCCCTTATTAAGTCGCATGGGGCTCCTTACACTTCCTGCCACCACCCCCTCACCCAACCACCCCCCCCACCCAACCATCCACCCAACCAACCACCCACCCAAACAACCATCCACCCAACCATCTGCCCAACCAACCACCTAACCAACCACACAACCACCCACCCATACAACCACCCACTCAACCATCCACCCAACTAACCAACCACCCAACTCACCACTCAACCAACCACCCGTGCTACCACCCACTCAACCAGCCACCCAACTAACCAACCATCCACCCAACCACCCATTCAACCAACCACCCACCCAAACAACCAACCACCCAAGCAACCACACAACCACCCACCCATACAACCACCCACTCAACCATCCACCCAACTAACCAACCATTCACTCAACCACCCACCCACCCAACCACTCAACCACCCACCCAACTAACCACTCAACCACCCACCCATCCAACCACTCAACCACCCACCCCACCACTCAACCACCCACCCCACTAACCACTCAACCATCCACCCACACAACCATCCACCCAACTAACCAACTACCCAACTAACCACTCAACCACCCACCCACCCAACCACCCACTCAACCATCCACCTACCCAACCACTCAACCACCCACCCACACAAGCAACACCCACCCACCCAACCAACTAACCACTCAACCACCCACCTACCCACCCAACCACTCAACCACCCACCCACCCAACCACCAACCACCCACCCACACAACCAACCACACAACCAACCACTCAACCATCCACCCATTCAACCACCCACCCAACCAACCAGCTATTTACCCAACTAATCATCCAACCGTCCACCCACCCACCCGCTGAACCTGTTGACCACGGGCCCCTTTAGGGCAGGGACCCCATCTCAAGTATATTTTTGCCTCTAACCCAGTGCCAGACGCACAGCTCAATCAGGGTTTTGTAAACTAATGGATGAAAGCATTGCACAGATTAGCATTTCCTATCTCTGTAGGCAAGCTCTGATTTCCTGAGTCCCCGAGACTGTGTGAAACATGCATGTGAGAGACGAATGAAAGGGCAATACAGCACCTTACGGCTTTAGGTAGCACAACGCAGTGGTTGTGTGCTTTCCTTTGTGTCACGCATCTTGCTTCATTCAGCTGCCCCCCGTGTCTGGGACACCGCGCTTCGCCTCTTTGCACGGTCACGTCTACGCATCCCCCCCCATGGTACCTCCAACCCACATCCACCGCAGATTCCGGCGGCATCCTAACCCTTAGCACGGATACGCCCTGGGACGTAGGTCATCTACGTCTCTGTGAAACAGCCCACGTTTTATGATAATCAGATGTGTATGGCTCGTTTTCACAGAGTGTGTGCTGCACACGCAACGTGGGGTCAGCAGCTACATCTTAGCTAATATCCCTCATGGCGGGCGGCCTGATCCACACTGGTGGTGCTGTAGCCAGTGCTGTCAGGAATGCGGCATCCGTCCACAACGTTGCAGCATATGGGAGGAGGCAGCATAGGCTGGTTGTGTGTGGGGGTGCTTGAGTGATTGGCCGGTTGGTTGAGTGGGTAGCTGGGTGGTTGGGTGGTGGGTTGCGTGGGTGGGTGGTTGAGTGGGTAGTTGGGTGGTTGGTTGGGTGGATGGTTGGGTGGTTGGTTATGGAGGTGGGTGGTTGAGTGGTTGGTTGAGTGGGTAGTTGATGGTTGGTTGGGTGGATGGTTGGGTGGTTGGTTATGGAGGTGGGTGGTTGAGTGGTTGGTTGAGTGGGTAGTTGGTGGTTGGTTGGGTGGACGGTTGGGTGGTTGGTTATGGAGGTGGGTGGTTGAGTGGTTGGTTGAGTGGGTAGTTGGGTGGTTGGTTGGGTGGATGGTTGGGTGGTTGGTTATGGAGGTGGGTGGTTGAGTGGTTGGTTGAGTGGGTAGTTGGGTGGTTGGTTGGGTGGATGGTTGGGTGGTTGGTTATGGAGGTGGGTGGTTGAGTGGTTGGTTGAGTGGGGTAGTTGGTGGTTGGTTGGGTGGATGGTTGGGTGGTTGGTTATGGAGGTGGGTGGTTGAGTGGTTGGTTGAGTGGGTAGTTGGGTGGTTGGTTGGGTGGATGGTTGGGTGGTGGGTTGCGTGGGTGGGTGGTTGAGTGGTTGGTTGAGTGGGTAGTTGATGGTTGGTTGGGTGGATGGTTGGGTGGTTGGTTATGGAGGTGGGTGGTTGAGTGGTTGGTTGAGTGGGTAGTTGGGTGGTTGGTTGGGTGGATGGTTGGGTGGTTGGTTATGGAGGTGGGTGGTTGAGTGGTTGGTTGAGTGGGTAGTTGGTGGTTGGTTGGGTGGATGGTTGGGTGGTTGGTTATGGAGGTGGGTGGTTGAGTGGTTGGTTGAGTGGGTAGTTGGGTGGTTGGTTGGGTGGATGGTTGGGTGGTTGGTTATGGAGGTGGGTGGTTGAGTGGTTGGTTGAGTGGGTAGTTGGGTGGTTGGTTGGGTGGACGGTTGGGTGGTTGGTTATGGAGGTGGGTGGTTGAGTGGTTGGTTGAGTGGGTAGTTGGTGGTTGGTTGGGTGGATGGTTGGGTGGTTGGTTATGGAGGTGGGTGGTTGAGTGGTTGGTTGAGTGGGTAGTTGGGTGGTTGGTTGGGTGGATGGTTGGGTGGTTGGTTATGGAGGTGGGTGGTTGAGTGGTTGGTTGAGTGGGTAGTTGATGGTTGGTTGGGTGGATGGTTGGGTGGTTGGTTATGGAGGTGGGTGGTTGAGTGGTTGGTTGAGTGGGTAGTTGGGTGGTTGGTTGGGTGGATGGTTGGGTGGTTGGTTATGGAGGTGGGTGGTTGAGTGGTTGGTTGAGTGGGTAGTTGGGTGGTTGGTTGGGTGGACGGTTGGGTGGTTGGTTATGGAGGTGGGTGGTTGAGTGGTTGGTTGAGTGGGTAGTTGGTGGTTGGTTGGGTGGATGGTTGGGTGGTTGGTTATGGAGGTGGGTGGTTGAGTGGTTGGTTGAGTGGGTAGTTGGGTGGTTGGTTGGGTGGATGGTTGGGTGGTTGGTTATGGAGGTGGGTGGTTGAGTGGTTGGTTGAGTGGGTAGTTGGTGGTTGGTTGGGTGGATGGTTGGGTGGTTGGTTATGGAGGTGGGTGGTTGAGTGGTTGGTTGAGTGGGTAGTTGGTGGTTGGTTGGGTGGACGGTTGGGTGGTTGGTTATGGAGGTGGGTGGTTGAGTGGTTGGTTGAGTGGGTAGTTGGGTGGTTGGTTGTTTGGGTGGGTGGGTGGTTGATTAGATGGTTGGTTGGGTAGATAGTTGGATGGCTGGGAGACACTTCCCAAAGATGTTCACATCCTTATCCCCCAGACCCCGTGACTAGGTTACCTTCTATGGAAAAAGGGACTCTGCAGATGTGAGTAAGGGTCTAAAAATTGGAAAAATTACTCTGGATTATCTGGGAGAGCCCAACATAATCACAAGCATCCTTAAAATTGCAGGCAAGAGAGTCAGAGTAAGTGAAAGAGATGGAATTATGGAAGCAGAGGTCAGAGAAAGAGAGAAGAAGGCTTAAAGACATCACATGGTTGGCCTTAAAGGTTGAAGAAAGGGGCCACGGGCCAAAGAAAGTGGGCAGCCTCCAGAAGCTGGAAAAGGCGAGGAAGTGGATTCTCCCCTGGACCCTCCAGAAAGAGGAAGTCCTGCTACTGTCTTGATTTTCAACCAGTGAGGCCCATTTCAAACTTCTGACCTCCACAACTACAAGTTAATAGTTTTTTATTGTTGCCGTAACAAATTAACATACATTTTCAGGCTTAAAGCAACACAAATGTATTAGGTTTGTAATTCTAGAGGTCATGGGGGAGGGCGTAAGGGGTCTTGTTTGAACCAACTACACAATATGGGGCTGCATTTACATTGGGGGGCAATACTCTCATTCTAATGTCTGGACACAGAATGTGTGCTTTTAAGATCCGTGGGAACCATATGGGAAATAGCCAGTTTGGCCATCTGAGTTTTCAAAGCCGTGACCCGATAAAGTCCTACATGTTGCCAAGTGGCAGAAGAATAGCAGCACAGCTCCAAGGTCCAGGACAAGGTGACCAGGGGCTGAGCCGGGGTGGGGGGAGGGTGGGCAGAGCTGATACCGTGGACATTTCCCACCTGGACAGATTTCTCACCTTTATAGATTCCGTTACTGCCTCCGTGAACTTCCCCTTTGACGGTCACCTCCTCTACATGTGCTCCTTGGTCCGAGGAGAAGTAGACCAGGGTGTTATTAGCCAGTTTCAACTCATCTAGAACGTCCAAGATCTGCCCTGAAGAGGAGAAAACACACAATGTTAAAACAGTCCATCTTTACAAAAGAAAGGGAAGTGATTTGCCCTCATCAACTTGTCTGTTAATTTCTGACAGAGAGTCTTGTACCCTGGGTTCTCCTGTGCTGATCCCAACAGAGAACACGACATAATCAGAAGGACCAACAGTGTCCAGGCACTTGGCAGAGACAACGAGGAGATTCAGTCACGGAATTAAGTATCATTTGTAAGCATCATTTGAACCTTTAGGCATCACGGGGTGATCCTGTAGTGCAACCTGCTGAAGGATTCTAGAAGAATCAGGCTCACAGATCACAAGCCCCTTAGAGGAAGATGCCACAAGAGAGAAGCCAAAGTGTTGCAATCACCAGCTGGCCTTGATCCTAAGGCTGTAAAGAAGTCTACTAGTTTTGCTTATTGGCTGGAAAAAACTAAACCATCAATGTTCCTTTTATATGAACAAACATCTCTGAAGATGTTTTATGATGAATGACCTTTTTAATACTTACCATAGACAGCCAGGTCTAAAACTGTCCATCATGAGTATCAATATTCCTCACGCTTTCCTTTTTCTTGTCCTCACCTTCTTTCCCCAAACTTCACATTGTATAGTTACCCCCACATAACAACCCTTCAAAATAATGATGATACCAGCATCAACTACGAGAGCAATGGGTACCATCTGTTGAACACTCTCTATCTGCAGAGGACTGTATTCCATGTTCTCTTCTTTACACCATACGGAACCCTGCGAGCAAAGAGCACTGGTTCCACTTTGCAGGTGAGTGCAACGGTTCTCCAAAAAGATGCATGACCCGCTCAAGGTCACACAGTTAGGAAGTGGGAGGCCAGAAAAGGAAGCATTCAGTCTGATTCTGAAACCCAGACTCTCAAACCCATGAGAAGATTCAGTCACCCAATTAAGTATCATCTGTAAGCATCATCTGAACCTTCAGGCATCAAGGGGTGATCCTGTAGGGAGACCCGATAAAGGATTCCAGAAGAATCAGGCTCACAGATCATGAGCCCCTTAGAGGAAGATGCCACAAGAGAGAAGCAAAACTGCTGCAATCACCAGCTGGCCTTGGTCCACAGTTAAGTGGATGAATTCAATGAAAATCACAGAGGAGTAAAAAAAAAAAAAAAAAAGACATGAAGGAAAAAAAAATTAGAGCCCCATCCTGAAAGACCCACAGATGACATGAAAGACAGCTGCTGTCTTCTTCAAGTGAATCCAGGAAGAAGGAAAAGGAGTACGGAGCAGGGATTAACAAAATCAGGCATGACTTCATTAGCTGTTCAACACAGCTCCAGGGCACATGGCAGCGGACTGCCTGTTCTCTCTGTGTCTACGGATGCCTCAAAATTTCCATAAGAAAAAACAAGCCAAAACAAAGCAGAAGCCAGCTGAAGATTGAAGAATGGGCAGAAACACAGACGCTCTGATTAGGAAGCTATCACCTGCTCTCAGATCAGGAGAAAACGATAGTTGGAGTAGAGATATATCATGTATAATTTTCACGGAGATCTCCTCACTCACATGCTGCTCATTTGTCAGTGCATGGAGTTAGTTATCATTTGAGGTATTAAAGAGTCTGACTCGGTTTTTTGATGTTTGACTGCTAAGAGCTTTTAAGCCTCACCTCTGCCTCTTTCACTTGTGCCCAACAAGCTAATAAGAAAGCCCGGGGGCTCCCTCCCCCGGTGCCCACAGGAGGTGTAAACTATGCCAGCTCCTACCTCCACGCCAGAACCCACATCCAAGCCCCAGCTCCTACCCACCATGAAAGCTGAATCTGTCCCCTTTCCCATCTCCCTCAAGCCATCTTCATACCAGCTGAGGCACTGCTCTGCTCTCCCCAGAAAGCCTCATTATACGTGAGTTACAACCTTGTCCATAGTGTGGCTGTAGCATCACTCGTCTTGACAGGGGACCCTCTCTTCACTGTAGGAAATCCACAACAACTGGAAGTCTACAAGGACACCAGGCATTCTTTGCAGCTGGAATAATAACTGAATATGGGTTCATCCTATCCAGCAGGTAGATGATGCTCCCATGGAGACAAGCCCTCCACCCCGGGGCTGCACCCTCGCCGACTTGGTCCCCCAAAGCGGTAGAAGGCTGCAGAGACAACCCTCCACGGAGGCGGCAGAGATGATTTCCGATGCAAAAGCAAGACCAAAGTCATCTGTTACCAGACATATTTTCGTTATTTGATTGCAATGCCACAGGCTACAGTACGTTCAATCTTTCTCAATGTCTTAACGCATATAATAAACGTTCCAAGAAGCCACATCACATACATAAATGTCATCCTCAGGACCAAGGAATAAGATGCAAGGGGCCGTCTTAGCGATTTGTCTCCCGTGATAAATCATCATCAGCTAGACGTTTATTGTGCTGTGATATAAGTTCAGCTAAGCAAACCACCTGTGCACTCGGGCTTGGGGTCATTTGACTCTGACACCAATCTGAGGCGTATTCGTTTCAAAACGGTAATTCGTTTCATGAGTTCACATAGGAAGAAGCAACAAGGCGATATAACCCCCACTTACACTTTGAAGGGAAGATGCCCCTTTTGGTGCATATAATACTTTCTAAGTAAAATAACACAGATTAGGCAGGTAGCAGAGGATTCAGGGCTTTACTTCCCTATGTTGCTGTTGTTTTTCAATCACTAAAGCTTTTGAAAAATATATATATATATTTATTTTCTTTATTTCTTTGGCTGAGTTGGGTCTTAGTTGCAGCGTGCAGGGTCTTCACTGAGGCACGTAGGATCTTCTCCTCGCAGCACAGTCTTCGTTGTGGTGCGAGGGCTTCTCTCTAGCTGTGGCCTGTGGGTTTTCTCTTCTCTAGTTGTGGCACGGGCTCCAGGGTGCATGGGCTCTGTAGTTGTGTCACACCAGCTTAGTGGCCCTGAGGCATGTGGGATCTCAGTTCCCTGACCAGGGATCGAACCCTCATTCCCTGAATTGGAAGGCAGATTCTTTACCACTGGACCACTGGGGAAGTCCTTTTCCTTATGTTTTAAAAGGGTACAACCACGTACCTCTATTTCAAATGCAACTCACCTTTCATATATATAGAGTTATTTTAGTACAAAGAAAATGCTGTGAAGAAATGTCTTTTTACTTTTTGTTTTAGTATGTTGATCTTACACCTGCTACTTTATTAGATTATCTTACTATCTGCAGTATTTTCCTGCAGATATGTTTAGGTTTTCCAGATAAATATGCCATGTCAACATAGGGATAGCTTTACCCTATTTTTTTTTCTAATTTTTGTACCTCTATTTACTTTTTTTGGTTGTGCCATGGTTCCTTAAATTTTAAGATGAAACAGAAATTGTATTTATCTCATAATTTTATTGTGTATTAAATGATATAAAATATGTAAAATGATTAGAGCAGTGTCTGAATTTAATAAAATCACAATCAATATTTCCGTTATTGCACAATTACTTATTTAATTTATTTGTGTGTGTATATATACATAGATGCATGTGTATCTATACCTGTATATATATAAATATATATCTCCATGTGTTTGATGAAACATGTCAGAGTTAAGCAATTTTTTCTAATAGCAAGCATTTGTACATCTGCAATTTGAAATTATGTGAGTTACAATCACTTTCTGAAGAGATCAGTATTTGCAAAACAGATCTTGTGTCACCTTCGTAATTTTTACCATAATCTGTGTATCATACCACTTCTAGTTTTATTTCTTTACTATTTTTCTTTAAATGAAAACATTTTCTCTCTTTCCCTTTAAATATATATGTAGAGATATATAAATATAAATAAATGCATGTTCTATACATTAAAAAAAGAAATGCCTTTTTAAAAAATGTGGCTTCCGTGATAACTTCGATGGGCACAACATAAATATTTAGCGTAAGTTTATTTCTAATTGCCCAAACCTTGGAAGCAGCCAAGGTGTCCTTCAGTGGGTGAATGAATAAGCTAACTGTGGTCCATCCAGACAGTGCAATATTATTCAGTGATACAAAGAGATGAGCTATCAAGCCGTGAAAAGAGATGGAGGAACCTTAAAGGCATTCGGCTAAGTGAAAGAAGCCCGTCTGAAAAGGCTACATACTGCATGCTTCCACTCTGCCACATGCTGGAAGAGGCAAAAGTGCAGACAGTAAAAAGATGAGCGCTTGTCAGGGGCTGGAGGTGAGAGGGGGTGATCAAGCAGAGCACAGAGGATTTTTAGGGCGGGGTAAGTACTGCGTGTGATCCTGCAATCATTATATATCTGCCCCAACCCATCGAAGGCACAATTCCAACAGTGAACTCTAATGGAAACTATGTATGTTAATGGATGAGGACGTATCAACATTGGCTCTTCAAAAGCAACACATGTACTGCACTAATACAAGCGATAAGACAGCACACTGTGTGCATTAAGACATGAATATGGGAAAACTCTCTGTACTTTTTACTCTGTTTTTCTGTAAACCTATAACTGCTAAGAAAAAAAAAGGTCTACAGGGAAATCCCTGGCGGTCCAGTGGTTAGGACTCTGCACTTTCACTGCTGAGGGCCCGGCTTGATCCCTGGTCAGGAAACTAAGATAATGCAAGCCGCGAGGCACGGCCAAAAAAAAAAAAAAAAAAAAAAAAAGGAATTCAATTTAAAAAAAATTAAAAAGCATTATTAAAATAAATATTTTTGTAAATAATCTACTAATTTTTACAAGATATCTTTCAAATGCACTATTGACTCCTAGACTCCCTTATCCATGCTTTCAACATGTATTCACGAAAAGCCTAGTACACATGGGCTAAAGAGCAGGGCACGCACAGAGTCACGGGTGGTGTTTGTTCCCGTAGCCTCCTGGTGACCCCTGCCTTTGCACAAGTCAGCTACATCTCCTAGTTACAGTTTCCCCTCCAGGCTACTTTCATATCCAGACGAAGCTGTAGCTGCATTTACTACACAGACCCTGTCTACTAAAATACATCTTGCATCCTTCCCCATTTTCACACTCCTCCCCAGATATTTCCTCCGAATTCCAATATTTCAAATGACCATGATAAGATACTTCCTTTGTCCCCATCAATTTTTCCGATTCATTGCCTAGAGTGACAACTTTATCACTTTCATCAAACACACCGTATACCACTGGGCTGGGATGAATACAAGAGAATATAGCTGGGCCCACCATGCATTCACACATGGAAAATTGCCAGACTTCTGATTTCCTTTTAGTTCTTTTTCTCCTGAAAGAGGCACCCTTGTATCTCATACTATTTGGGTCTTAGGCCAGAATCTCATTCGGAAAGCCCAGAACCCATTAACCATTAAATTTTTCATGAGATTGATCCCATAAAGGTCTAACATATTTCTCTTCTAGAAATTGTGCACAGAAATCTCCCGTGGGAACAAATACTGCCGTATTATTCTTGCTTTCAGACCCAAACACTGCAAGTCAGAGGTCTGCAAATATTATCTTTCAGAAGGTTCTCAAGGTATAATGATACCAATTTATATAGGATGATAGTTTTGAATTACCGGTGGTGGGCTGCAGGATAGCTTATAAATGAAATGTTTTATTTCCAAAGCTTTCTCACATTCTTCCTGGAATGAAACAAGTGCTGGATACAAGCCATTTCGAGAGTACTTTGTTATTTAACCAGAAACAAAAAGACAAAGGGTATTGGAAAAAATGAGAACTTGTCATTCTAAAGCAGAAACCTCGGAGATGTGAAAATCGGGGTCTTTCCTCCTTCAGGTGTGAACGCAGGTTGGAGGAAGCCTGGGTTCTGGAGAGTTTGTTCATTCCACTGATTCATGCCACGAGCAAGTTTCGAGCCATTGTTTAGAGTCAGGACTGTGATGGGCCATGTAGGAGGGGAGGGTCTCCAGCGCATGGGCAGGATCCTAGGTCTGACATGAGAGGGAGGTGCTGTCACACAGAAGTACCTGCCCAGGCTCTGACTTCTGGGTCCTCATAGAAGCTGAACTGGTTTGAGTCCTGGGCTCCCGGTTTGCTCACTGGGGTTCATTGCCTCTAAGTCGAAGGTGAATTGAATAACATACACTAGTAGTGGGTTGTCATGCCAGATGAAACAGAATTGCATCCCAAACTCTTAGCCCAGGACTTCCAGTGCTTATCGCAGCTCAGCTCTTACAATGCAGTTATACATCTCAGTTAAGCGACCAGCTGCCTAAAACCAAAACTGCAAGGAAGGTATCACCTCACACTGGTCAGAATGGCCATCATCAAAAAGTCTACAAATAACAAATGCTGGAGAGGGTGTGGAGAAAAGGGAACCTTCCTACACTGTTGGCGGGAATGTAAGTTGGTGCAGCCACTGTGGAAAACAGCATGGAGGTCCCTTCAAAAACTAAAAATAGAGCTACCATGTGACCTAGCAATCCCACTGCTGGGCATATATCTGTAGAAAACTCTAATTCAAAAAGATACAAAAAGGTTCACAGCAGCACTGCTTACAATAGCCAAGACATGGAAACAACCAAACCTCCACTGACAGATGAATGGATAAAGAAGATGTGATATCTATATATCTTTACCTATATGTACACACACACACACATATACACACAATGGAATATTACTCAGCCATAAAAAAAGAATGAAACAATGCCATCTGCAACAACATGCATGGACCTAGAGATGATCACATTAAGTGAAGTAAGTCAGACAAAGACAAATATCATATGATATTGCTTATATGTGGAATCTAAAAAAAATACAAATGAATTTATTTACAAAATAGAAACAGACTCAGACACAGAAAACAAATTTATGGTTACCAAAGGGGAAAGGTGGGGAGGGATAAATTAGGAATTTGAGATTAAAAGATACACACTACTATATGTAAAATAGATAAACAACAAGGACCTACTGTATAGCACAGGGAACTCTACTCAGTATCTTATAGTAGCCTGTAATGGAAAAGAATCTGCATACATACACACACACACACACACACACACACATTGTAAATCAACTATACTTCAATAAAAAAAATTTTTTTAAATCAGCTTGCCTAATGGAAGCCTTGCTATTTCAGCAGATCTGGGTCTTCTCTTCTAGAAGGTAGGTCAACTCAGGCAAAATACGGAAGCAAAGTGCTGTGACATCACTATTCACCCTTTTGGAAACATCGAGCTCATTAAGGAAAGAAAATATCTCCTGAAGTAGCCATGCACCATGAATAATGAAGAAAGAACCTCCACCTACTCAATGTAATTCCAGGGAACGCAGGAAACCCTAAAGAGTTCCCCTAAAGCTATTTTAGTTAAGTCCTTCCTGCGATCAACAGGTGAATGGTGGACCTCGAATACTCCCGTGGAGGCTGGGATTTTAAGATAAAAGAGAGTAGCTAATTGTAGTAGCTGGTCATGGCTATGACTCTCCGGGGCGCGTGGGACATGCTAGGCATTGGTCCAGAAAGTGAGCTTTACCCTCTGTTCCGATGCTCTCCTGAATCAGTTACTGAGTGGGACAGAGAAATGGTGCTGTCATTGCCCCTGGAAAGGCAATTCTTTGTTAGCTTACGTGGTATGAGAAGCATAAGCACCAGGCCATCCATCAGGACTCATTTGTCAACGTACACATAGACTTATTGTCTCTGGCTGGAAGCAATGTCCATGGAATGCAGGTAAAGTCATCTTGTACTTCTGCCCAAAATAAACGGTCAAGATTTCCAAAACTCCAGCCCTGATCTTTTCCATTACATGGAGATCAAGGGATTCCCCAGATGGGACATCTGAAAGCATACGAGTTGCCTATACTATAAAATCAAGTTCAAAAGCTTACACAACAAAAGGAAAAATGTGACATATACACACGACCAAATGTAAAATAGATAGCTAGTGGGAAGCTGCTGCATAACACAGGAAGATCAACTCGATGATGGGTGATGACTTAGAGGGCTCGGACGGGGAGGGTGGGGGGGAGTCGCGGGAGGGAGGAGATATGAGGATATATGTATACATACAGCTGATTCCCTTTGGTGTACAGCAGAAATGGGCACAAGATTGTAAAGCAATTACATTCCGATAAAAAGCTTTAAAAAAAATGATGTGCTGGCTTTTGGAGGATGCATGGGGGAGAGCTGGTGGTGTTTGTTATGGCTTTGCATTTGTTATTTGATTTTAGGGCATTTTTAGACAGTCACAAGTGAAATACTGTAATAGATGAACAGAAGATGCAGTGTTTTGCCCTTCTATACTCAGATGCGGTATTTTGCCCTTCTGTACCCTCTAATGTAACGGTGGCATGAAATATAGACTGCAACTCACTCAGATGCCACCCGGACAGGAGGTCCAAGGAAGCATGGAACATGAAACCCCTGCAGGAGGGTCTGAGGGACTAGGAATTGGGAGGAAGAGGGTGCTACACGCGCTGCACTTCCACATCCTGAGTGATGAGACCGGGGTGGCCTCCACCTCCACTGAAAACCAAGCAGGACAGAAGAATTCTGTGAAAAATGCCGTTGGTAATTTGATAGGGATTGCACTGAATCTGTAGATCACAATGACAGACGAATGGATAAAGAAGATGTGGCCCATATATACAATAGAATATTACTCAGCCATAAAAAGGAACGAAATTGAGTTATTTGTAGCGAGGTGGATAGACCTAGAGTCTGTTATACAGAGTGAAGTAAATCAGAAAGAGAAAAAAAAATACCATATGCTAACACATATATATGGAATCTAAACAAATGGTTCTGATGAACCTAGTGGCAGGGCAGGAATAGACATGCAGACGTAGAGAACAGGCCCGAGGGCAAGAATAGAGACATAGAGAACAGACCTAAGGACACGAGGGGTGGGGGTGGGGTGGGGGGAGGGGTAGGTGGGACGTAATGAGAGAGTAGCATTGACATATATACACGACCAAATGTAACATAGATGGCTAGTGGGAAGCTGCTGCAGACCACAGGGAGATTGGCTTGTTGCTTGGTGATGACCTAGAGGGGTGGGATGGGGAGGGTGGGAGGGAGGCTCAAGAGGGAGGGGATATGGGGATGTATGTACACATACAGTTGATTCACTTTGCTGTACAGCAACAACTGGCACAACATTGTAAAGCAACTATACTCCAATAAAGATGTGAAAAAAATAAAAATAAAATTACTCAAAAATAAAAAAACACATAAAAAATGAAAAGAAAGGAGAGAGAGAGAAGAGGCTCCAACTGTGTCAGGAGCCCTTTCTGCCACAAGCTGGTGACACAGCAGCCATGGAACCATCGCTGCGAAGGCCCTGGATAAAAGGCTACATCCTTCCCCGGCAGCCACGGTGAAACAGACATCAACACATGCAAGGCCAGATCCTGGGTGTTTCCTATTCAATCAGATTCACCAACGTCCAGTGACCTTGGGATCCTCCTCTGACCACGTCACTCACTTTCCCATCCCCTAAGTGATTACAGAAGCGCTTCACTTGAAACACGCTTAGAAGATATCCCCAATCATTTTCCGAATAACTAAAAGTAAGGAAATGTGATAGTAAGGAACTGATTAGGCTAATTTATGCATCTTTTTCATTCTTCTGGGTGACCAAAGTAATAATCAAGACCTTGTAAGTAGAATACAGGTTCCCTAGCTTGTTCATATTATATATCAGTGTCCTTCAAGCTTACTTGTCACCTTGGGCACCATCCTAAAATGAATATTCTTTTTTTAAAAAAATGATTTGATCAACATTTATTGAGTGCTTTAATTTTTTAATTGCAGTATACTTAATTTACAATGTTGTTAGTTTCAGGTGTACAGCAAAGCCATTCAGTCATATATATGTGTATATATATATATATATATATATATATATATATATACACATACACACACACACACACATACAGATTCTTTTCCATTCTAGGTTATTACAAGATATTAAGTAGAGTTCCCTGTGCTATACAGTAGGTCCTTGTTGTTTCTATTTTATATACAGTAGTGTGTATATGTTAATCCCAAACTCCTAATTTATCTTCCCTGCCCCACCTAAAATGAAGATTCTGATTCAGTAAATCTGGGGTGAGGTCTGCGAACCTGAATTTCTTTTATAAATTTATTTATCTTTTATTTTTGCCTGCTTTGGGTCTTCATTGCTGCATGTGGGCTTTCTCTAGTTGCAGCGAGTGGGGGCTACCGTTTGTTGTGGTGCAGAGGCTTCTCACTGCGGTGCCTTCTCTTGTGGAGCATGGGCGCTAGGCACATGGGCTTCAGTAGTTGTGGCATGCGGGCTCAGTAGTTGTGGCTCACAGGCTCTAGAGCGTAGGCTCAGTAGTTGTGGTGCATGGGCTTAGTTGCTCCGTGCCATGTGGGATCCTCCCTGACCTGGGCTTGAATCCGTGTCCCCTGCATTGGCAGGTGGATTCCTAACCACTGCACCACCAGGGAAGCCCCTGAATTTCTTAAAAGCTCCTAAATGATGCCTATCTGAGGACCATACTTTTAGAAGAAAGCTTCCCTGTGACTACACGTTTAATACACGTTGACATATAATAAAAGAAGATGGTTGGCATTTTACAGATTTCTAGAACTACACCAGGAATGAGATTTGAGTTGCAGACAACTTAACACATAACTTTTATACATGGTAACTAAACACAATAAATATATAATTAGGATTATTAGGGTAACTAAAAAACACAAAACTGCAAGATGGAAATGTTGCCTATCTGTGGATGACCCTTCCTTGACCTGGCATCACTTCCTGCTTGGGTTGGTTCCTGTCTGAGCTTGTACCGTTTCTAGGAAACGCATCCTTATTTTGTGTTGTACCTGGTTGTTATGATACTGTTGTGATTTCCTCCAGGAAGCCCATCTTCGCCCTCATCACATCACAACTGTAACGTGTCACTTATCCCCCTGCTCCATCCAGCATCTGTTCTCAACCATCTGGGATGCTTTCATGGCTCTGCTCAGCTATCCTCTCCGATTAACAACAAATTGTGTTTTTTTTCCCCAGGGTGTTGCATTTGCTGGAAATAACTTGAATGAGTCCAACGAGTCCTCATTTTCACCAAGCACACCAGTCCTTTCCTGTACATAAACAAAAACGGTGTCACCGTGTCTGTTCAGTGGCAAGGCACATGTGCATCTAAGGGAAAACCACAGTCTGCGTGCCTGAGAGTCAGAGGAAGCCTCTGTGGTCAGTGCCTCCCCAGGGACATAAACATCACAACGGGCCGGCTGACCTGAATAGCACAATCAGGCCGGCAGGAAATCATTTGAAAGGGCAGCACTCGGAGTGGACGCAGGTCTCCCACCTCTCTTGATGTAGCTGTGCCTCTGTATTTGCTGGACTTCACTGTCTTGCGGAAAAGACAGCTTGCAGCTCATCTGCTCTCTGGAATGGCCACTGGTTGAACTTGCCGTGGGAGGTTATCTGGGCTTTGTGATGGAGAACGACGTTGTCTGCACGCCCACGGGGGCATATTTCTATGATCCAAGCCAGTGCAAAGCTCCAGAAAGAGATTGGCCAGGACTTCTCCGGCAATGGGAAGGATGACCTTACACTTCCCGCCTGACCTGGGCTGTGGTCACAGAATGTCCAGAGGCGATGGACAGTGAATGATGTAGGAAACCAAGCCCTTTAAACGTTCTTCTTTACAACACTCTCCCACACCATCCATACCCATTTTTAATTTTAGGACTAGATTTTTTATTTTGCATTGGATTTGACCATCTATAAAGCTGAAGATACAAAATGAAAAATTATGCTTTCCTTTGCAGATACCTCGTGCATTAATCACAGATTCAAGGCCTCGTCACCACTCAAATTAAAACCCAGACACATTCACTAATACCTCACCAAGCTTCTCTCTTATGTTTGGTTCTGAATCTAAGGGACCACCACCAGTTTGCCTGCCTGCAGCTGCCCTGAAATGTCCGCCTGACTCTGGGGTGATGTGTTGACTTTACGGGGAGAGCTGAAGCTCTTAGAAGCAGTTCAGCTCTGCCCCCAAGATCCTAAATACCAAAGCTGTGGACAGCAGGGCTCTTTGGGTAGAGTGAAGTCCAAAGGGGACATCTCCAATAGGAGGTAAAGTAGTAATAATAATATGAAAACCAACGAGATGGTCCAAATATGTGTCTCCTTTTCTATCATAGACTTTTTTTCTCATTCATGATTTCTCTACTCAGCGTAATGGGGTTATATGCACATTTGAAGCAAAGATGCTTTACCCATCTGGGAAAGGGAGAGAAACTAATAATAGTAACAGTAAAAATAATAACATCAGTTTGCATTTATTAAGCACTTCCTGCATGCCAGACACCATGCTGACTCCTCCAAATAGGTGACTTCATTTCATCTGGTTAATTGAACGAATTCAAACAGGTGTAATCCATCTATGCAGGGGGATTGCTGCTTTGGACGTTTTGATGAGCCCCAATTGGGTCATGATTTGGAAGCAGCAGGTATTGAAACTACTCCTGACCCCAAATTTTGACGTCACCTTTCAAATACATACACTGGTTCGCAGCAGAATATTATCTGAATGCCGCTTTAACCGCACCTCCCAAATCCTCATTTATCTTTTCTTGCTATGCCGAGGAATACTTCACTAGCAAATTAAATGTGCTAACTGGAAGAGGTTGAAGGTGGAGCAAGTATTATCCAAAACACCCCTGTGATACCCACATCTACGGCCGACGGATCCCTGCACCCCCCATTTAATTACGAAGGCACACGTCTCTAGCCTGAACAAGGCAAACTCAAGAACACAGGAACGGATGGACCCCTAAGATACAGGAGCTGGAGGCACACTGCTGGAGGCCACTGGTCCCAACAGGCTTGTCTTACAGACAACCCGCAGCTGGAGAGGAGACAAGTCCACTGTCTCAATTAACTCGACAAACCAGGGATCTTTTCAGGCTACTGAGAAGTAGTGTAGCCTAGGGGTTGGTGGGCAATCTTACACAAGGCACGTAACCTCCCCAAATCTCACTTCCTCACCCAGGAACGAGAGAGGATAAAAACCTCTCCTAGCATAGCTGTCAACTAAACAATCCATGTGAGATGTTAGGTAAGTGACTAGGATACACCAAAGGCTTTTAGATCTTAGCTATTGTGAGTCAAAAAATGTGTACTGTTCTTGTTGTGGTAGCTGTTGTT
Organism: Hippopotamus amphibius kiboko; assembly: GCF_030028045.1. Lineage (NCBI taxonomy): Eukaryota > Metazoa > Chordata > Mammalia > Artiodactyla > Hippopotamidae > Hippopotamus > Hippopotamus amphibius. The sequence goes on from NC_080203.1 coordinate 132,272,540, forward strand.
GTTTTGTAACCAGAAATGTTATTAATCCTGTTTGAGTTAATTGGGCAACTTGAGTCCTCCATAATTTATGGTGTTCTCTTCTTCAGGGAAATGACTTATGAAAGAGTGTTAAAAACTACCCATTTTAATTCGAGATGTAAATTCCAGGTAAAATAATATCCATCCCAGGCCCGAGAACATGAAATTAAGCTTCAGGCTTTGCAAAACATGGTAACGTGGTTACAGAGTTTATGAGACCCAGAGGTTAACGATTTATAAGATAAATAAATTTAGGGAATGAAAATCAATATTCTACACAATGAATTTCCAACTAAATCTACGGCCAGAAGTCGAGATCACCAGACATGCACCAGTCCTGTTCCAAGGCCCTCTCCCCATCCTATCTGCCCTCCTCTTATTGTTTGCATCTCTCAGCTGAGGTTGCAAAAACCTCTTTCTGCAGAAAATTAACTATTTTGTCACAAATACAGATTTACTGGAAACTCACATAGGAAGGGAAGAGAACAAGAAAACATACGTACATCTCCATTATTTTTGGTGCCCTATCATTGGATTTTCTGATACACTGATTTACATAAGGCTCTCCAGATGCGCGTCCGTGATGCATGCACATAAAATCATGAATGGGTTCACGGAGAAAAAAAAAATGCACTTTGGAAGATAAAGATTCATCTGCAAGAGCAAAGCATTGATAATCAATGCAGCTGATACAGGTGGACAAGAGGCACATGAAAAGATGCTCAACATTGCTAGTTATTAGAGAAAGGCAAGGCAAAGCCACAATGAGGCATCACCTCACACAGGTCAGAATGGCCATCATCAAAAGGTCTGCAAATAACAAATGCTGAAGAGGGTGTGGAAAAAAAGGAGCCCTCCTACACTATTGGTGGGAATGTAAATTGCTGCAGCCACTATGGAAAACAGTATGGAGGTTCCTTAAAAACAGAACTACCAAATGATCCTGCAATCCCACTCCCGGGCATATATCCGGAGAAAACCATAGTTTGGAAAGATACATGCACCCCAGTGTTCACAGCAGCACTATTTACAACAGCCAAGACATGGAAGCAACCTAAGCGTCCACTGACAGAGGAATGGATAAAGATGTGGTGCAGATATACAATGGAATATTACTCAGCCATAAAAGGAATGAAACAACGTCATTTGCAGCAACATGGATGGACCTAGAGATGGTCATAGTAAGTGAAGTAATTCAGACAGAGAAAGACAAATATCATATGATATCACTTACATGTGGAATCTACAAAAATGACACAAATGAACATATCCACAGAACAGAAACAGACTCACACAGAGAACAGACTTGTGGCTGCCAAGGGGAAGGGGCGGGTGGGAGGCATGAAGTGGGAGTCTGGGATTAGCAGATGCAAACTATTATATACAGGATGGATACACAACAAGGTCCTACTGTAGAGCACAGGGAACTGTATTCAATATCCCATGATAAACCACCATGGAAAAGAATATGAAAAAGAATGTATCAACATAGGTATAACTGAGTCACTTTGTTGTACCACAGAAATTAACACCACACTGTACGCCATCTATACTTCAATTTAAAAATAAATAAGTAAATGAATGAGTAAGATGAACGTAGCTGAGAGTGGAGGTCAGGACTTACCACACCAAGTGAGGGATGTGTCACCCTGGTGCACAAACGGATGGGGCAGGGGTCACAGAGGAACAGAGTGGGAAAGCACGTCAACACCACCATCTACACAAGCACAGTGAAGGGGGACAATTACATGGCTCTACTATGTCCCCTGTGGCCACAACATGCCTTTGTCTTAACCACGCTTTCTTATATTGCCTCTAGGCTACGATTCCATGTCTCTACTCTTTAAAAATTTCCGGGACTTCCCTGGTGGTGCAGTGGTTGAGGGTCCGCCTGCCAATGCAGGGCACACGGGTTCAAGCCCTGGTCCAGGAAGATCCCACATGCTGCAGAACTACTAAGCCCGTGCGCCACAACTACTGAGCCTGCACTCTAGAGCCCTCCAGCCACAACTATTGAGCCCACGTGCCGCGACTGCTGAAGCCTGAGCGCCTGGAGGCCGCGGTCTGCACCAAGAGAAGCCACCACAATGAGCAGCCCACGCACCACAACGAAGAGTAGTCCCCGCTCGCCTGCAACTAAAGAAAGCCTGCGCGCAGCAACGAAGACCCCACGCAGCTAATAAATAAATATATAAATAAATAAAATTTAAAAAATTCCAAGTAAAGAAGCTCAATAAACATGTTGCAGGGGTCATGGTCAGTGGGCCTGGGGTTCAAGTATCAGACTTTAGGAGGCAACCTGAGTGCGTAGACGTCTGATCCTGCAGTGTAGACGGCATCGGAGACCTAATAAGGTCCGTAGAGCTGATCTCCAGTGTTTAAGTAGCTGTCGACCTGCATCGTTCTCCCCCCTCAAACAAGGGCGAGCCCTACACGCTCTCCCTCGGCTGCTTTAAGAGCAGAATGAGAAACCCATGCCCAACTGCAGACAGGCGGCCCTTTAGACAGTGCGCGCGGGAAGATCAGACCCTGGCCAGTGACCACACCTCCAGCACCGCCTAGACCTGCCCAGCAGCAAAGGAAGAGCCGTCCTTTGGATTAGGAAATGCTTCCCATGGGAGCCTGGGGGTGGGGATTGCGAGCAGAGGGATTGAAAGCTTTCTCTCGTGAAAATAAAGACCCCACCCCAGGAGATGACCCTTCCGAGGGCGGGCATCCCGGCACGTGGCATGCTGGCAGAGCAAGGTCAAGCACAACAGAGCTACAGATGAAAGCGAGTAGAGGCCACCTGTGTGACCACAGTGAGCTAAGGGACCTCCTGGCTTGTGCGGGTGGGCAGAGGAAGGACACGTAGCACATGATTTTCGTTCCATGCATGCGTGATCATGCACACACGTGCAGGTGGGCGTGCATTCTACCTGTGGTGCCTCACAACACCTGTGCTTCTCCTAGGTCTACTTATACTGTCCTGGTTACAGGTTCCCTCTCTTTTAAAAAAAAAAAAAAAAATTAAATTTCTTTAAATTTTAAACGAACTTTTTATTTTGAGATAATTGTAAACTCACAGGCGATGGTAAGAAACTCACAGGCGATGGTAAGATACAAAGAAATCCATGGTAAAGTTTTTAGTTTCCCCCAGTGGTAACGTCTTACAAACCTCTAGTAGAATATCATACCTAGGATAGCGACGTTGATACAGTCCGTGTCAACGGACAAGGTTTCTATCAGCACAAGGACTTATTGTTGCACTTTTACAGCTACATTCACTAACGGACAAGGTTTCTATCAGCACAAGGACCTATTGTTGCACTTTTACAGCTACATTCACTTCCTTCTGGCCCCTACGCTTTCCTTAATCTTTGGCATCCACTAACCTGTCATCCATTTTTATAATTTTGTCATTTCAAGAATGTTACTTAAATGTAATCATGCAGTTGTAACCTTATTAGATTGGCTTTCTTCCCTGGCCCCCCCCCCCCCCCCATTTAGCATAATCCCCTTGGGATTCATCCAGGCTGTGGATATCACCAGTTCGTCCCTTTTTTCTTGCTGGAATGGATGTATCACTGTTTCTACATCATTTCCAGTTTGGGGCTGTTATAGGCAAAAATGCTATCAGCAGTTTTGAACCCAACATAATCTTAAGTGCTCAGTCAATGAGAGGGGATATTATTATCCTGAATTACCTTTCCATGTGATATTAAAGGGAGTTGTGAGATACTGGCAGCCTGCAACTTAAACAAAATAACAGAGCTCTGTTACCGTGAGGCATAGCCAAGAAATGGCAGGCGGAATCACACAAAATTGCAACATTTGACCATTTTACCAATAAACCCACCAAAGTTATATGATTCAACCTAAAAAAAAAAAAAATGCTATCAGCGTTTATGTGAAGATTTTTATCTAAACATACATTTTCATTTCCCTGGGATACATGCTCAGAAGTGCATTTACTGGGTTAAACGGTTGATGTATGTTTAGAATGAAAAAAAAAAAAAAAAGCTACCGCACTGTTTTCCAGAGCGGACAGATTTCCTTCCTTTCACTCCAATTGAACGGAGTGCTTCCTCCTGGGCCAACGATGTCTGAGCCAGTCTCGCTCCTCTGGAGAGGAGCCCTTTTGCACAGAAGCATCCCTGTGTGGGGATGAGGTGTCAAAGGATGGAAGCGCCTACCTTACTGGGCGTCTATGGTCATTCTCTCTACTTCAAAGTAAACAGCAATGCCCTTTTCTCGCCTCTCCTTCCCCTCGGCTTAATTGGAAAGCAACACCTAGCAAAACCCAAATGCCAGGTTGTAGAGACAGAGCAACGTGACTTTTCTCAAAGTCAGTGCTCAAAGCTTCCAAGGTTGTCAAAGAAGCTTATTTCTTGTAGGTTTCCCTCTTCCTAACGCACGGCTTATTTACTTGCTAAAAATCAGATGCATAAATGCATTTATAAGATGGCTGTTACCGACGGGATTTGTCAGGTAGGCAACGGGGATGTCAACAGAGGCATCTGACGGGCAATTCTACCTGCAAATGATCAAAGTTAAAAGGCTTAAAATGCTGTCATTTTGTCATTTTTGCTCTCTCCCGGCTATTGTCTTACTTCAGAACGAAGAAATATTATGACAACAGTGCTTCTTCTCTAACCATTTTCTATGAAATGGAAAGGTGAACGTGTTGCTGAAGTCACATGTTGCCGTGACTGACTCAGAAGAACTTATAGGGCTGAATGTCACTGAACCTTTGTTTTATTTATTGATTTGTTTATTTATTTATTAGGAAGTATTTGTGGGGTTTATTATATAAATCTGTACACATGCAACTTGGGTGTTCAAAGTCTACTTTTTCATTATTTGCCCTATTTTATTTAATTTGTTTATTTGTTTATTTATTTTAAAGCTCTTTGTTGGAGTATAATTGCTTTACACTATTGTGCCAGTTTCTGCTGTACAACAAAGTGAATTAGCTCTATCTATACATATATCCCCATATCCCCTCTCTCCCGCAACTCCCACCCACCCCCTCTCTCCAAGCCCTCTAAGTCATCACCCATCCTCGAGCTGATCTCCCTGTGCTCTGCAGCAGCTTCCCAAGAGCCATCTATTTTCCACTTGGTCGTGTGTATATGTCAGTGCTACTCTCTCACTTGGTCCCAGCTTCCCCCCGCCGCCACGCATCCTCAAGTCCCTTCTCTACATCTGCCTTTGTTTTAAAATTTAAGTAAGTGATGAACATGCAAATTTTTCTGTAAATTAGAGTTGACAGGTGGGTCTGATGCCAGTGACCTTAATGAATGAAATTTTGTGTAAGTACACCAAGCATTCAGGAAACTCCAGAAACAACAGACCTTTGCTCTTTTTTAGTTTTTCTGCATCAGTGGTACCTGGGGTACTCAAGGGACAAGGATCCATCCTGGATGGAGAAGGATTTTGTTCATGGAAAGATGCTACCTGATGGCCTGCCTTCGATTTTTCTCTATTGTGTGGGAGCCAATCCAATGGCTTACAGAGTCCTCCATAGAGAGACTTTCCTTCCCAAATGCTTCCACCCTAAGGTACCTGAGGAGCACAAAGTCATCACTGACCCCAACCCTGGGCTCCAGCCACCATCATGAGAGACGCGGCCAAGTGGGTGAGCCCAGAAATCACCTGCGGACACACACGGTTAAGCTCCCAGTGGACTCGGTCAGCAGCCCTGAATTCCCCATCCACAGGGCTTCTTGGACATGCAGGTCCTTCAGACTGTAGGCAAAGAGTCATCTTCCAGTGATCTCAGACGGCAATGACTATGGAAAGATGCTATTGATGTAATTCGGGAAGAACCTTCGTATTCTATTACAAGTTCATCACCAAAGGGATGCTGCCTATAAGCTTAAATGATACATAACAGCCCACCTCTAGGGACCCTGCCTCCCAGGGAATGAGCATTAGGCTAAAATACCTTTGCTTAGCCCTCAGGAAATATCCTAACCAGGTCACCAGTGAACGGCTACAGGAAGGAAGAAAGTTAAAACCCTCCACAGGCTGATGGCAACCAAGAAATGCTGGCCTTTACCCCCTTCTCCTTTTAGTATAAAAGAAGCCTGAATTCCAGCTCAGGGAAGATGGTTCTCTGGGACACTAGTCCACCATCTTCTCAGTCTGCTGGCTTTCCGCAGAAAGTTTCCTTGCCCCAACAACTCACGTCTCTATTTACCCGCCTGTCGTGTGGCAAGCAGTAGGACTTGGACTCGGCAACATTTACTCCATTTTCTCACAGCTACACATCAAAGCAACAGGAGGTCACAAGACTCTAACATATGAAAAGGGGACCCGGGACATCAAAGGCCATTTGCTCCCCTTTCCCACCAAAAAAAAGACTTAGAAAGTATTGTTTGAGGTGAGATGATGAAGTGAAGACACACAGCGGAAGGTGTGTGTGTGTGGCTCTCATAATCCTAACAGACCTCTGTAGACTTCTTAATACATCCTGGGCGTTGTTCACGGTGGCCCAATGAGACAGGCAATGCTATTTTCTTTTTTGAAAATTAAAAAAAAAATTTGTTTCTTATTGAAGTATAGTTGAATTACAATCGTGTATTAATTACTGCTGTATAGCAAAGTGATTCAGTTATACATATATATATTATTTTTCATATTCTCGTCCATTCTGGTTTATCACAGGATATCGAATATAGTTCCCTGTGCTCTACAGTAGGACCTTGTTGTTTATCCATCCTATATGCATCAGTTTGCATCTTGATAGGCAACGTCAGAATCCTATTTTACAGATGAGGAAATACAGGTCCAGCCAGAGAGGCAACCTGCCACAGTTTACCCAGGTGTGGAGGAGGTGACGTCTGGTCCCAAAGTCTATGCCCTTCCCTGACACCTCCACTGCCATCGAGATGCAGAAGCCTTGTCTCGTGAGGACACCTGTCCCAGTTAACACCACGTGGGGTGTCATGGCGTGGACCCGCGTGTGAATTCTGCCTCCGCTACTTGCCAGCTGTGAGAGCTTGCTGGGAGACAAGCTGGTTCCACCTGTGTGGCTCGGTTTGCACATCTGTAAAATGGGGTAACGCAGCCCCCTCCTCACGGGACTGCGGGGGGATTACTACGGCTGCCCGGCACCTAGAGAGCGCACATGGCCGGCGAGTGAAGACACACGTGTTCACCACAGGGAGTGTGGGTATTGCTAAGGAGGCAGGTGGTGCTGATGGTGGTGTGACAACGGGACAAAGTCCGAAGGCACAGAGAACACCAGAAGGGCCACGAGGAGAGGCAGGCACACGACACCACACCTCTCACTGAACACGGCCAAGAGCAGCTCTGTCCCTAACAGCCTTTCGAGAACTGTCTTATCAGCTGGAAGAAAGGGCTCAGCTCATGAACGTCCTGCCTTTGATGAAACCGCACACTCAGTGATGTGGTATAAATGCTGTCCAACAATCCTGTATTTCCCTTCCCTCTTTTAAAAGTAAAAATCAATATAGCTTTCGCTCTGGCTTTTGAGGATTCTGGAAACATGGCGGATGTGCGTCCGTTTCCATCCCCTTCCTTTTCCTCACTCTCTTTGCAGAGGTGACACAACGGGGACTTCCCTGGTGGCCCAATGGTTGGGACTCCTCTGCAGGGGACCTGGGTTCGATCCCTGGTTGGGGAACTAAGATCCTGCAAGCTGCATGGAGCAGCAGAACTCCTCCACCCCCGCCAGCAAAAAAAAAGTGACACAATGAACCTAGAAGAAACATAACTGATTCAGGACCATCCGAGGAAGGCCGCGCGGGATCCCAGGTGCACACCTTGAGCTCTGGGTGCAGGGAGGATCACACAGGTGAGCGCAGGTGGGAACATGGCACTTGACAAACCGCTTCCTCCTCACTGCCCAGGAAGACATTTAGGAGCAGAGCAGGGACCTCCCTTTGGGGGTATTTGGGGACAACGTCTCCCCTGAACGATCTGAAGGCTTTGTGTCCCTGGCCAGGGGGGACGGTAACACCAGAGAGAAACAGGCAGTGGAAGGGGTTTGCTCACCATCCCTGTCTGCCCTAAGATGCTTTGACACCAACCTCGGGGGTGCCGGGACAGGTGTGAGCCAATCCCCAAATCCACTCACAGGGCAGACCTTCCTGGTCAGTCGTCCTCTGCTGGTCCCCACGGGAGGAGAGCCCTGGACTACAGCCACCTGACATACAGTGGCTCTAAGGGCTCCACTGTTGTGAAATCCAGAGACCTGCAGAAAGGGCCTGACCTGATGCCTGATGCCCAGAGGCAAGGTACAGCCCCGGGCCACAAAAATCCATCTTACTCAAGTTCTGTGAGGTCCCACACTAGCCAGGCAGGCTACCCAACCAAGACCAATACCCATGATAATGGGCAAATGACCATTTATGGGGACACACACACACACGCACACAGACATGTTCCTCTCCATAGATTAAACACCTAACTGTAAAGCATGAGACCATAAGCATAATGGGAGGAAACACAAGGGAAACGATATATAATTTGGTGGGTAGAGAAAGTCTTTTTGAGCCAATTATCAGTCCCCAAAGTCAGGAAAGAAAGGCAGTCAAATCTGACCATAGGAATTCATCACAAAAGACTGTATAAATAAAACGAAAATACCAAAAAAAGGAGGAAAAATATTTGCAACATGCAAGTAAAATATTCATGTCCTTAATATGTAAAAAGCTCATATGAATCAACAAGAAGAAGACCCACGATCCAATAGAAAAGTGGCCAAAAAATATAAACAGGGGATTCTTAGGAGAAAAAAAAATATAACCCCTGGCTAAAATGCTGAACTCAACATGCAGCAGAAAGGGAAATTTAAAGACTCTTTAATGCAGCATTTCAATTTTGGGAAATTTTTCGTTAAAAAAAAATGCTGCAACAAGTTCACATAGACATACAGAGAAGAACACTCATGATAGCATTTCTTGAAATAGAAAAACAAAAAGTTAGTGGGAACACAGATGTCCCTCCCAGGACAATGATTAAGTAAACTGTAGTCTAAGAGAGGGGACGTGAAAATTGATATGCTGACATTGAGAAATGGCCAAGTATGTAGCTAAGTGAAACAGGAAAACTGCAAAACCATGTAGATTAAGATACAATCACGTGTAGAGAGTTTGTATAAAAGACTCTCAATCATAAGTATTGTATCTTAATCTTCTTATGTAGTATTGGCAGCATATAAGACAGGAAAGCTACGGAATGACCCATGAACAAGGTTACCTAATAGGGGTGGGATCTTATGGGGTGATCCCGTTCTCTGGTTTGTGTCTGCATCCCTTGGCTTTGTATAACATGGACGACTTTGGACATCAGAAAAAGAATTACACCTAGCGAGGAAAACACTCAACTTGAAAAATACACTTCTGAACTTTGTGGAGCCCGGAACTCAGGGGTGACCTTGTCCTGATACATGACCACCCCTGCAGGAGTAGAAAACTGCCCCAAGGTAGCAGCACAGAAGAAAGCATGATTCCGGGCTGGTCCATGGTCTCTCACACCCACTGTGTCCACTAACCCACGCCCTGTCGTTCACAAAGAACTCCTGACACATACACGTCAGAAACTGTCAATAATGGGGAACCTTGGCACAGGCGATCTGTTTTCATGTTTCAGAAATTCATTTTCTTCAAGGCTGCAAGCAGTAGGGACCCCAGTACACGTATATTCCCTATTATTCAGCCATCAGAAAGAATGAAATCATATCGTTTGCAGCAACATGGGTGGACCCAGAGATTATCATACTAAGTGAAGTAAATCAGACAGAGAAAGACAAATATCATATGATATCACTTACATACAGAATCTAAAATATGACACAAATGAACTTATTTACAAAACAGTAATAGACTCACAGACATAGAGAACAGACTGGTGGTTGCCAAGGGGTAGACGGGGTGGGGGAAGGAAGGATTGGGAGTTGTGGGATTAGCAGATGCAACCTATTACATACAGGATGGATAAAGAACAAGGTCCTACTGTAGAGCACAAGGAACTGTATCCAACATCCTGTGATAAACCACAATGGAAAAGAATAACAGAAGAATATATATATGTAAAACTGAATCACTTTGCTGTACAGCAGAAATTAACACAGCATTGTAAATCAACTATATGTCAATAAAATTAAAAAAATAAATGTATATTCCAGCGGCAAGACCCCCACATACTATTTTCAGAAGCCCTGCATTTTGAAAGCTCACAGTAAGCTCTCCCAAACACTCTAAGAGCACACTTTCTTAATTTTTTTTGCACATGTCCTGAAGCTTAGTGTCTACCTTTGTTAATTCTGCATGGTATTTTTTTTTATCCTGTCTTTTTATTAAACACACTTGACAATTGTGGAAAGAAAATGATACATAGGTGGGTCTGTCTTAGTCATTCCTTACAACATACAGGTTGTCATCACTTCCTAAATGTTCTCCTGAAGTTTGAAATCCTCATTATGTATCTCGCATTCAGGTAAACAGTGGTCTGTAATGGAAACGGTTTCATGTCTCTCCTGTCTAGATCTGGCTGAATGAAAAAAATCTGTTCATTAGGCAGAGGGTTTTGTAATACCAGACACTGTCAAAAGTCCCGGGGACGAGGCTGTCTGCAGGTTCTGTTTCCTGATTGTCTGGGTAACCAGGAATTATAGTGACAGCACTAGAGGTCATATTTTATCTGATTCACACCTACATTGCCATCCCAAGCATATATCCAAGATTTGATAGTCTGGAATAAACTGGTGCATTTCCTTTTTTTAAAAAAAAAATAATTCAGTTTCCACTTTGGGGAATTAGCATCCCAGGGAAGTTATTGAATTAAGCAAATTTTACAAACTCATGCATTTTTAAAGGTGTGTTATTAAGGATGTAGTTGAAGAGAAACTTAATGCAAAAGGACAAGTTGTAAACACACACACACACATCCCCTCTCCCAGATAACTAAAAGTCTTCTGAAAATTCCAAAAGGGAATTTTCAATGAAGGAATGCACCAGTGAGAAAATAAGATCCAATTTGTTGCTTGAGTTGAATGTTAATAATTGTGTCACCTCTGGCTTGAGATTCAGAAATAAAAAGTGTTGGCTGAATATTTAAAATACACTTAGTAAGCTAAACTCAGAAGTATGACTAGCAGAGGCGAGCTCGTGAAAAATTCAGCTGCTCTTTACCGTATCGACGGGGCTTGTGAAAATGTACTGGTCCCCACTTGATAAACGACAACAGATTTCTTTTTTTCTGTTTAATAAAAAAAGAAAGAAAACTGACCTCTTTAGGAATCAATACAGTACGACATACGTAACTTTCAAAAAAAAAAGTTGCCCTCTTTCGATACAAACTCTTAGGTATAAAATAAGCTACAAGGATATACAATATGGCAATACAGCCAATATTTTATAGTAACTATAATGGACTGTAACATTTTAAATGGTGAATCACTATACTATATACCTATAACATAATATTTTACATCAACTATACTTCAATAAAAAAATAAAATAAAAAATATAATAAAATTTGCTCCCTTTCACTCATTAACAACATTAGGAGCGGGGGGAGTGGGGGTGCGTTTAGAAAATATAACGCCAGCAACGTGCAGGGAGCTCATATTATAACTTGGTCAACACGTTTTTTCTGATACTTGTCTTTTTATCAGTTTCCTTATGTCAGCTCTTTCTGTATCTTATAGATTTTCTTTTCATTTTACATAGATGTTACAAAGGCTTAGTAACTGATTTTGGTCTTGTTAGCTTCTTCTGACATCGGGAAATTTTAGATTTTATCCTTTAATCTAGCACTCTTTTCCTTTAAGTTTGTTCTAGTTTATCCTTCCCCCTTTCAACCCTTTTCCCCTTGATAACCATAGTTTGTTTTCTATGTCTGTGAGTCTGTTTCTCTTTTGTATATAGATTCTCTGCATATAGATTCATTTGTATTATTTTTTAGATTCCACATATAAGTGATATCATATGATATTTCTCTTTTTCTGTCTATCTTGCTTCACTTAGTATGATCATCTCTAGGTCCATCCATCTTGCTGTAAATGGCATTGTTTCATTCATTTTTATGGCTGAGCAATATTCCATTGTGTATCTGTACCACATCTTCTTTATCCATTCCTCTGTGGATGGACACTTGGGCTGCTTCCATGTCTTGGCTATTGTAAATAGTGCTGGTACGAACATTGGGGCGCATGGATCTTTCTGAATTAGAGTTTTAATCTTTTCTGGATCTATGCCTAGGAGTGGGATTGCTGGATCATATGGTAGCTCTATGTTTAGTTTTTTAAGGAACCTCCATACTGTTCTCCACAGTGGCTGCACCAACTTACATTCCCACCCACAGTGCAGGAGGGTTCCCTTTTCTCCACACCCTCTCCAGCATTTATTATTTGTAGACTTTTTGATGATGGCCATTCTGACTAGTGTGACATGGTATCTCACCATGGTTTCGATTTGCATTTCTCTAATAATTAGCAACAGTGAGCAACTCTACATGCAGAGAATATTTTTAAACAAAAATGCAAAATAAAAATAAAACACACAAGTATTCCCACCACTTCCAACCTTCACTGCAGAAGACCGGGCAATACATGTACTTTCCTTCAGAAGTTTAAGAGCTTTTTGACACAAAGCTCCCACATTCTGGTTCCTACAGCCTCAAAGTGCACCCCCAGCACCGCTCAGGACCACAGGCTCCGTGGCTACAAAGTGACAACACTCCACGTGTTATGACCACCCAGCTCTTAATACCGCCTCTGTGTCCCTGAGCTGACAGGTGGGGTTCTGCTGCACAGAGCTGGGAGCTTTTAGAGCACAGGGACCACCCCAGTTCCTCCCTAAAACCTGTTAAAAACTGGGACCTCTGAATTGTGACCAACCCGTGCAATAATTTCCAAGCCTCGAATGCAACTATCTATCTGCTGAAACTGGAAGTTCAGCTCCTGAACGCATGGTCCCTAAGGACTCTGCATCTCTCCATGTAAAGTCCACCATTATCCCTCCAGCCGCCGCCCAGCTGTAAACGCCCACCCTGAAAGACAATGCAGCTCCTCAGCCCTAACAATCACAGGACGGCCGAGTTCACCACACCTGGCGCACCCTGAGTGCCCGCTGAACGCCCTGGCTTCCCAGTTCCTTGCTCTCTCTCTTTGTTCCCCACACCTCTATTGCAGTATCATTGCTTTGCAATGTGTTAGTTTCTACGGTACGACAAAGTGAATCAGCTGTATGTATACATATATCCCCATATCCCCTCCCTCTTGAGCCTTCCTCCCACCCTCCCCATCCCAGCCCTCTAGGTCATCACAATACTTTATCTCTTGACGTGAGAAATTCGCATCCTAGACTTTCACTCGTCACCCTAAATCTGTGCCATGGATCTGGGAACACCTGGAATTGTTCTCCTCCTGAAATGTAAACACTTTCACCTTGTTCTACCTTCCAACACCTTTCCTACAATCCAATTTGGACCTCCAACCCGTCAACTCCCAAGCACCAGCCCCTTGCTCCTTCACTTCCCTCCGCTACTCCACCAGCCCAGTCGTTCTCCTGTCGGCCAGCTAACTCCCAAGCCCTGCTGCTTCTGTGATATTCCCCAGCAAAATCTCCATCACCCGTCAACTCCATGATCCTTCTCTCTGCCCCTGCACTGGAGTGAAAAATCCCTCAGTCCCCACGTATGGATGCAGCACCCAAATCACAGCCTCCAAACAGAGCTGAGCTCGTCACGGTCTGATAAGTCATCCCTGTGTTCGAGTTCCTCTGTGCTTCTTAAAAAGGAATATCCAGGGCTTCCCTGGTGGTGCAGTGGTTAAGAATCCGCCTGCCAGTGCAGGGGACACGGGTCTGAGCCCTGGTCCGGGAAGATCCCACATGCCTCAGAGCAATGAAGCCCGTGTGCCACAACTACTGAGCCTGCGCTCTAGAGCCCGTGAGCCACAACTACTGAGTCTATGAGCTACAACTACTGAAGCCCACATGCCTAGAGCCCGTGGTTCCCAACAAGAGAAGCCACTGCGGTAAGAAGCCCGTGCACTGCAATGAAGAGTAGCCCCCCACTCTCCGCAACTACAGAAAGCCCACACACAGCAACGAAGACTCAATGCAGCCAATAACCAAAAAATAAGATAAATAAACTAAAAAAAAGAATATCCATGAAACTAACATGACATTGTAAATCAACTGTACTTCAATTAAAGAAAAGGAATATCCAATCTCATTGACCGGCATTCTTCAAATATCCCACGCTTTGCAATCTGCTGCAATCCTAAAGTTCAGGGTCGTTGAATCCAGTGGTCCCTTTTCACCTCTTCCTTACACGATGTCTCAGAAGTCCTGGCTGGTGCTGATCCTCCTTCCTTGAGATGCCCTTCACCCCTGAGTGCCAGGACCCCACTTCTCCTAGTCTTTGATCTCATCCTCCGGCTGTTCTTTTGTTCCTCTTGTGGGGAAGCCTCCTGTGTTACCCTTCCTTTGAACGTTCTACTTGCTCTTCCACTTCCACTCAGAAGCGAGCACATGATTTTCACAATTTTTTTTATTGGAGTATAGTTGCTTTACAATGTTGTGTTAGATCCTACTGTACAGAAAAGTGAATCAGGTATATGTATACGTATACCCCTCCTTTTTTTGGATTTCCTTCCCAGTTAGGTCACTGCAAAGCACTGAGTAGAGTTCCCTGTGCTGTACAGTAGGTTTTCATCAGTTATCTATTTTATACAGAGTATCAATAGTGTATATATGTCAATCCCAATCTCCCAATTCATCCCACCACCCCTTCCCACCTTGCTGTCCCTACGTTTGTTTTCTGCATCTGTGTCTCTATTTCTACCCTGCAAACAGGTTCAATCTGTACCATTTTTCTAGATTCCACACATATGCGTTAATATACGATATTTGTTTTTCTGACTTACTTTAACTCTGTATGACAGTCTCTAGGGCCATCCACGTGTCTACAAATGACCCAATTTCGTTCCTTTTTATGGCTGAGTAACAGATTTTCACATTTTAAACAAGGTCCCATTTATCAAGAATAAGAACATTTTAAAAATTCAAGATAGAAAATTGATGTATTGAATCCCAAGGGAAACACACAACCTCACAGCTCAGATAACACCCTCTATGGAGCAGAAGAAGGACCAAGAACATTGACATTGCAATATTAGTTTTCGAGAACTGGAAACAGGGAGGTGGATTTCTAAACTTTTATCCTGGATTTAGATGGAGATCAATATTAAGTCACAAGGTGCTCAACTGCTTTTAATATTCTTGCAAAGCAATCTACTGCACTCCCTTGGTTGGATACCACAGAGGTATCCACATCTGTGGATGAGAAAGCCATGCTTTCCTAGCAATGCCAGCACCACAGACAGGGCCTTGCAACTGACAGGCACCTGCTCCCCATGACTTGACCTTGAAAAAGTACTTACTGGGTACCTACTATGGGCCTGGTCTACAGCATTCTGAAGAGGATGTCTTGGCCTTCCCTGGTGGAGCAGTGGTTAAGAATCCAGCTGCCAGTGCAGGGGACAATGAGTTCGAGCCCTGGTCCAGGATCATTCCACATGCCACAGAGCAACGAAGCCCATGCACCACAACACTGAAGCCCATGCACCACAACTACTGAGCCTGCGCTCTAGAGTCCGCAAGCCACAACTGCTGAGTCCACGGGCTGCAACTACTGAAGCTCACGCACCTAGAGCCCGTGCTCCACAACAAGAGAAGCCAAGGCAATAAGAAGCCCACACAGCGCAACAAAGAGTAGCCACTGCTCTTTGAAACTACAGAAAGCCCGTGTGCAGCAACGAAGACCCAACGCAGCCAATAAATAAATAAATAAAATAAATTAAAATAAAGTAAATAAACGCTTTTAAAAAAATAAAGAGGATGTCTTCTACATAAACTCAATCAGACTACTTTTGCCCAGGTAAATGCACCTGTCACTGAGAGGTTATTCCCTCTACACCACATTTCAGACGGCAACAACTATTTCAGCCCAAGAGTCTTAGAAACAGTCCATTTTTAAAGGTTTTGCCCCGTAGACCCATCTCCAATTAGCGAAACCCGGGTTAGAATTACGCTGTATGTTTGAGGCACTTGTACCAACCCCTAAGACTCCTTACTTTCTGAACTTCCTGGTGTTTCTTGAGGTTCTTGGGACCATCCGGACCTCTTGCTAAATGATGCTTTCCCATGTATTTGACATGTGATCAAGAAGGCTCTGCGGCACATGCTTGACTACATGACAAGCATGGAAAAGGATTCATTCTGTACCATTCCCCCGGCTCAGCTTTCAGGCATTCATCCTTTGTTTTCCCTTCCGATGGGGTCTCTGTTCCATTCCTGTGCCCACAGAAGGCGGCACTGCCCAGCGCCCCAAAGGGAAACTCGCCAGGAGAAACTAAGCTTGCCTTCCCAGACACGGCCAGCAGGGGCGCCCCACCACAGACCCCAAGCAATTGACAACCAAACTCCTGAAGACTTCTGGGGTCCCACCAAGAAGGTCAGTGTTTCTCCCATATAAGAAAAAGCCTTACTGCTTTCGTTTGAAAGAAAGATTCTCACATAAGCCACTGTGTCCAAAAAAGCCTTAGAAATGGAAGGGATTTTTTAATTTTTTTGGAAGGTTTGATTTGAACTCAGAGATGTATTTTTGCGTTCATCTTATTGTTCTCGACTTGTATTCTCTTTGTAGGATACAGAATTTGCTAGTCTTACCCTGAGCTAAATAAAAGCCGAGGGACTGCCCTGGTGGTGCAGTGGTTGGGACTCCAAGCTCCTGATGCAGGGGGCCCGGGTTCAACCTCTGGTCAGGGAGCTGGATCCCACCTGCATGCCGCAACTGGGAGTTCTCATGTCACAACTGGCGAGACCACGGGCCGCAACTAAGGAGCCCACTAGCCATGACTAAGGAGCCCACCTGCCGCAACTAAGGAGCACACAGTGCTACAACTAAAGGAGCCAGTGAGCAGAAACTAAGGCGCCTGCCTGCCGCAACTAAGACCTGGTGCAACCAAATAAATAAACAAACAAACAAAAAAGCTGATTGAAGGCAAATTCCGCCTGACCCCTTGCAGCTCTGAGCGTTGTAACAGGACACGTCAGAGATAGGAAACCACTGGTGAGAAGCACTTCCATCCCTCCACCCGTCCCTACTGCCCCTCACCCAGTCACAGGTTTCTGGTAGATGTCACTGCAACGGCTAGAATGACGTGTCCCCCAAAATACTTGGATTGCATTTGAGAACACTGGGATTTTACCCATCCGTTCCTCTCCCAAAGCTCTGCGGCTTGGGAATTAGTTAGGCTTGAAAATCAGGCTTGGCAATAGAGCCATGACTGCCCAAATGCTTCACCCATAAGTGCATCCTGCTGGTGAGGCCGGCCACTGGCCACATACGGGGACCCTTCCCCTTCCAAACCACTGCACCTCCCTCGGCACATTCATTTGTTCCTTTCTGCTCTGGGTTATTATGAGATCGCCTGGAAGAATCTTAAATCCCTTAGGAGCCCCTAAATTCTCTTAAGCCAAGGTCTTATCATCATTGCATTCTCCCTCAAACAAAACAACAAGTTAGGCACACAAACGGAATCTACTAAAGGTGATCAATGAAGGAACCAGCTCTTCCCCTGTGACTTACTGTCGACTGTATACCACTCTGATGCAGCAGCAATGCTGCCCTGATTCTTTTTTTTATTTTAAGCTCTTTACTGGAGTATAATTGCTTTACACTGCTGTGCCAGTTTTTGCTGTACAATGAAGTGAATCGGCTGTATTTATACATATATCCCCATATCCCTTCCCTCCCGAGACTCCTTCCCACGCTCCCCATCCCAGCCCTCTAGGTCTTCACCCATCATCGCGTTGATCTCCCTGTGTGATGCAGCAGCGTCCCACGAGCCATCTATGTTACATGTGGTCGTGTGTATATGTCCGTGCTCCTCTCTCACTTCATCTCTGCCCTGATTCTTGACAGCACAAAGCAGAGGACGCCTTGAAGTCCAGGGCCAGGTGCAGGGTACGCACCTGGTAGGCAGTGGCTGTGATTATTAGAACACTGCCCACCTCTCAAACTGCACGGCGGTATTAGAATTCCAGGATTTCAGCCACCCCTGCGGGCTTTAACTGCGAGCCCTGTTGCACAGACCTTACACCACATCTGTGCGGACAATCCTTCCTGGGTCATGATAACAATACAAGCTACAGCGACCACACAGCTAAGGATAAGGCCGTCCAGCACCAGGATGTGGGGTAAGATTGGCCACTGCGGACAGTTAGATAAGAAAGGCTCCTTTTATGAATTTGCCTTTACAGGTACAGAGAAACCCTCAGTGGGGAAAGTTATTTTCCACACAATGATGCCGCCTCTAAACATTTCAAAAGGAAATGCTCTGAAGAACAGAGCTGCGGGCTTCCCTGGTGGCGCAGTGGTTAAGAATCCGCCTGCCAGTGAAGGGGACATGGGTTCAACCTCTGGTCCGGGAAGATCCCACGTGCCGCGGAGCAACTAAACCCATGAGCCACAACTACTGAGCCCACATGCCACAACTACTGAAGCCCATGCGCCTAGAGCCTGTGCTCTGCAACACGAGAAGCCACCACAATGAGAAGCCCATGAACTACAATGAAGCGTAGTCCCTGCTCGCTGCAACTAGAGAAAGCCCACGCGCAGCAATGAAGACCCAACACAGCCAATAAATAAATTATTTAGAAAATAATAACAAAGGACAAAGCTGTGTCCTTCCTGCTTAACGGCTTTCAGCTCAGCTGCCCATGGTGCTTGGAGAGTTTCTTTTTAAGCCAATACCTCCGTGTTATTTTCTTACGCAATCATCCAGAGTGCTACAGCCGCCTTCTCTGTGACAATAAAAGCCTCTTCTTGCAAAGAAGGAAGATTCCTCCAAACGCTCAGAGGTATTGGATTTGTAAAACAACAGAAACATCCTGAGAAGTGAATGTAATGGCTTAAGGGAAGGATTGTTACTTTTGGCAAAAAAAAGAAAGAATACAATCATCCATTAGTATGATATCAGGGTCTAATGTAGATCTCAGAGATGAAAAAACATTCTCCATTTTATTCAACAGGGACCCGTAGCAGGAAAACATTGGAAGTTAGACTTTTTTTTAATGAGTCACGGTAGGCTCTAATTAAATAAAAATTAATCAATAAGTGTGATGACACCTGGATGAGCTTGCTTGCTAGCCAGCAAACATTGGGTTGCTGCATGTGAAACCTGTTACATTAATGTATAACTTAACTCATTAAAGGGATAAAATATTCTACTGATTCACACGACAAAGTATTCTACTGATTTACACCACTACGGTGTGGAAAATGTAAACTAATTTACATGCAACGTTTTAAGAAGGAAAAATGAAAAAAGGCAGGCTTGTATGGGTTTATGCCAAAGCCCTAAGTATAATGAATTCTTCTTACAAATCTCATTAGGCAGAATGTCCTGGTTTTGTTTTTCCTAGTACGTATTCATCATTTGTACTCACTTCTGTTATCCAACTGCATCACAGAGAAGGTTAGAAAAGAGAGAAACTCAGAAGTCGCCTCGTGTGAATTCATCAGGCCCAGAGATCTAAGACGTCTCTCAAGTTCCCAGAGATAGCTACAGAAGGAGCTAGAATAAGGGTGCAGTCATCTTATCCTAAAGACAGTGCTCCTTCCAAGATTTAAATGAAACAAAACAAAACTTGTACTTGCCATTGCCACCGTTGGCGACCAAATCATGCTCAGTGTGCTCTTAACACAAACCAACCAAGAAAACTGTGGCCATGTGCAAGCATCTCCAAAACATCTTGAGGAAAAAACTGTCAATCCAGGACACAAAGAGAAAAGGAAGGAAGAACGAGAGGCGGGGGAGGGAAAGGAAAAGAAGGGAAATAGGCAAAAATTTTAAGCAACGTGTCGACAGGTGCTATCTGCTCGATTTTGTCCAATTTTGTCGAGAGGGAGTGAGCAACGTTAGCACGAGAGATGTCGCTGGGATAGACAGGAATTGAACCAGAAGTTCGGAACCCACTGGTTTTCCATCCCTTTGCTTAACCCACATACTCTGACTTCCCCTACACTCTGTGGAATAGAACCAAGACTGCTTAGCTGTGCAGAAGGAACCACAGTCACCATGATCTCAGGTCGATGTGCAAGACAGTTTGGAAAGAAAACCCTGGGACTTCCCTGGTGGCACAGTGGTTAAGGATCCGCCTGCCAATGCAGGGGACATGGGTTCAATCCCTGGTCCGGGAAGATCCCACCTGCTGCAGAGCAATTAAGCTCTAGAACCTGCGCTCTAGAACCTGCAACCCACAACTACTGAAGCCCACACGCCTAGAGTCCGTGCTCTGCAGCAAGAGAACCCACTGCAATGAGAAGCCCATGCACTGCAACCAAGAGAAGCCCCTGCTCACGGCAACTAGAGAAAGCCCACGTGCAGCCATGAAGACCCAACACAGCCAAAAATAATAAATAAAAATTTTTAAAAAAAGGAAACGTCAATAAGAAGTCTTCCCAGTTCCTCTGAAAAACATGCTGCTTTTTGCAGAAGTCGGGTAATCTGCTTAGGGAGACCAAGGAGAAGAAGGAAACATGGAGGGTGCTCACGGCAGCCACGGAAGACCCCAGGGCTACTGCATCCAGACCCACCAAGGCCGTAGCCCACGGCAAGTCCTCTGTCTCCCAAATCCGCCTCATACCTAACTCTGCTAAAGACAAGGGGCTGTTTACATTGAATTGCTAAAAAAATTAATGGTGATAAGGATTAATGCTGTCCTTCCTTTTCTTCGTTCATCTCTTTGATCCCCCCTGGTGCTGTATCCACTGGCAACTATAACCACGCATTTGGGGCTAAGATGCTTTTTATCTTCTCTTTACCTTTCACAGTTAGTGTTTGGTTACCTTTTTTTTTTTGAAATGCGAAAATAAAAAGCATGTGCTGCCTCTAAAGGCACCAGGGACATAGGTGAGACTCAGAGGAAACAAGCTAGAAGCAGGAAAAGTCTCAGCCACGTGTGACGTACACACTGCAGATCAAGCGCACATACCAACACTCCAATCCATTTCCTCAGCGGCGTCCCCGTAAGCGCCGTGTTTACTTTTGCCAGCAAAGTCCTTTGAAGAGAAGAGAGCCGTGTGCACGTGTAGGAAAGACAGGACAAGCAGGAAAGGGGTCTCAGCATTCCTGGAGAAAAAAAAATCCAAGAGCAAAATAAGCACGTTGGCCACCTTTCTTTTTTGTAATTGTTGTTTTATTCTGAGAGTGAAAATGTTTATTCCCTTGGTAAAAAGAAAATGACATTTATAATTTTTCAGTCTCAAACGATAATATCAAATTCAGCATACTAAGTTAGGAAAGTTAAATCAGCTCTGATTTAATGGCAGTGAATTTTTTTTCATTTTTACTTTATATCAGAGTATCATTGATTAGCAACGCTGTGTTAGTTGTGGGTGTACAAGCAAAGTGATGCAGTTATACATATACAAACATCCACTCATTTTTAGATTCTTTTCCCAGTTAGGTTATTACAGGCTATTGAGAAGAGTTCCCTGTGTTATACAGTTCCCTGTTGGTTATCTATTTTAAATATAGCAGTGTGTACACGTCAATCCCAAACTCCCAATCTATGTCTCCCCATCGCCCTTCCCTCTGGTAACCATAAATTCAATCTCTAAGTCTGTGAGTCTGTTTCTGTTTTGTAAATAAGTTTGTTTGCATCATTTTTTTTAGATTCCACATATAAGTGATATTATATGGAATTTGTCTTTCTCTCTCTGACGTACTTCACTTAGTATGATCATCTCCAGGTCCATCCATGTAGCTACAAATGGCATTATTCCATTCTTTTTAGTGGCTGAGTAATATTCCATTGTAATACATGTACCACACCCTCTTTAGCTATTTCCCTGTGTTCACAGCAGCACTGTTTACAGTAGCCAAGACATGGAAGCAGCCCAAGTCTCCACTGACAAGTGAATGGATAAAGAACATGTGGCCACCGTTCTGATTAGGATCAAGCTATGATTACACGATGCAGTTTGCAAATTCAGAAAACAGCACCAAATGATGCCAAATACGGAATCTCTTATTGGGGGGATGGGAAGTCTCTCTCCATAGGTAACTCACTGTACCCTTTACAGATCAGCAGATGGATGTGCTATATTCTTGAGATATTCTCCAAAGAGACAACTCAGAAAAAAAAATGTACTGGAAAATGACCTGCTTTTTTCTTGAATTCTATCTTTCCCTGTCTCTGAGATTTACATGAATTGAAGCACCTACAAAACAGTATTCCCTCTGGAAAACATCCACACACCCACACACACACACACACACACACACACACTCCTATCTAGTAAAGACAGTATCTTGAGTCGTCAACTACTTAGATCCACAGTCGAAAGCCCATTCAGCTCTGCATGCCTCCACGTGGCCCACCTTCTACGATAGAACAAGTCTCCTGGCAGGAACCCTCCACTGTCAATACCGAATTTTGGAACTTAAATGGAACAGTCTCTGAATTGGCCTCCATCTGTACTCTAGTCGAGAGAGATGGATGGTACCGCAAAAGCTTTTTGTAGTTCAGAGTGCAGCTAAACCTGCTCTATTGAAATTGTTGAGAACGCACAGCTGCTGAAGCGTTAGAAGTCCCTGGAGTGTTACAAGTCGCTGTCCACGTGTGGCCCTTGGGACGACTGCCGGGCAGCTGCTTCCTGCGGGGAGCTCTGGGAGCTCACACCCGAGTCTGCTCAAAGCAATCAATACGTCACATCACCTCCTCCTGACGTGTAGTGGACCCTGGAGAAACACACTCAGCTGTCTTCTTTCCGTTTCCTGTAATAGCCTCCGTCTTTACCTTGGTCCAGGCAAGCATAAGCAGCTCCTTTCCGGCTAAAAGGGAATACTGAGTGAGGGCCCTTCCGCAGGCTATCGGGGCACAAACGAGGAAGGGAATGAATGTGTGAGTGGGTGAGTGAATGCAGTTTCTAGTAAAGCATTTGCTGCTCTACCCCAGGATCATTTACACGGTCTCCTTCTCCCACTAGACCACGGGCTGGGGCATGTCATCTACACCCGTGGGTTCCTGGCACTAGTGCAGTGATTGGCAGGTAGCATCGGTTCCGTAAACCTCTGTTATTCCATGAAATACTGCATGAGCTCTTTCAGCTTCAAGAGCACCACCCAGGACTTTATTGAACTATTTGGGATTCATGAATGCAACATGGTTCATGTAAAAGTTGCTCTACAGCAGGTATTTTATACACACACACACGTATATATAGTTTACATATACAAAATAATACATATACACATATATACGTAGAAATATTTTATCTATATCTGTATCTACCTGTGTGTGTCTGTCTATATATGTAGATATACATCTCCAAACTCCTAATCTAAATCAGAAGTCTCTGGCTATTTTTGAGGAATCATACCCTGTGTTCGACCTCTTTGCCAATGAGCAAAAAGTTCTAAAGGAAGAATCTATTTAATTCAAGCAATGCTGCTTGAATATGTTTACTTACTACCCTAAGGCCTCAAGCGAACCAAAACTACTTCGAATTTACAATTGGGTATCACAAGTGCCATCGCTTTACTTCTAATAAATAGATAGATAACACTCCTGCCAATGAATTTTCAATTTCCTAACATGAATACAACTTGGGTGCTTCCAGCTCCTACAGCCCGTGTGGGTCGATGGCTCACATCCACGGATTCTCACCCTTTCAGGGTTGCTCGCCTTTTGGAACAGAAAATAAGCACAAAAGACCACACGCTGAGTGAGTCAGGCACTTCCTGTTCTCTGAAAACAGCAAACGCAGCAACCTGTGTTGATTACTTCGATAGTGTTTTATACTTCCAGCCCTGGGAGATGAATTGTCACTGTTTTTTTCTCTTACAAGGGTATAAAATGAAGAAACACTGTTATTGTTTCGCAACTAAGAAAGTAAAAAAGAACACAGGTTATAAGTGGCTTGCCCCGCCTCTCCCAGTAACTGGAGTTTGAAGGCAGGAGAATCCAAACCCACAACCTCTGCTGTATAACCTCACTGTTACCTCTCACAAAGAAGAGATATCCACGTTCAGAGAGAAGCACAGGAGCCGTCACTGGAGCCGACGATCTTCACATGACCATGTGTACCAAAGGCATCCCTTGGGCTACCTCGAAGGGTACATACCCTTGAAGACCCAGAAAGAAGTGAAACTAAGCCATGGTACACCGTGGACTTTGGCCACACAGGTGGCCTGTTCAATTTCCATCCTTGTCATCCTGGGGGCACATTTATTTACACCTGGATACACTGTACCTCCTTCTCAAACAGCAGATTAGGGCCCTACAAACTGGCTTGGATTTCCCAAAGTGAACACAGAATCTCACTCTTCACACTCATTCCTAAACAGACAGTTGCATTATGTATGAGGACAATTTCATCTCAGGCTCATCTACTCGCCCATTTATCTTCAGATGCAGCATTAAGGAAAATAGATGAGGAAGCTTACAAACTCCATCTCTGAAGCATGTACATGGTCATGGCCAAAAATGCAGGATGTGACCGGCAAGAAGATGCAGAGAAGGAAGAGCTACTGCATGCCCAACAGCTTAGGAAAAGAAAAAAGAAAAAAAAAAAAAAAACCAGAACAAAAATGAGAAAAGACGCAGCTATCAACATCACTGGCATTTTATAATCACAGGGATCACAAGATGAAGGCATTTGAAAATGTGAGGTGAGAATGAAAAAAACAGAGGATAAAGCAGGTGCAACAGGCAAAGAAGGGAGCCCAAGACAGTCGTCCTTCATAAAGAGGCTCTTAAGAGCAGTCGAGTTGAGTCCAAGAGGTACCACTTTGGGCTTCAACCAGTGACTAAAGGATGTGACTTTTTAAAAATTAATTATTTATTGGTTGTGCTGGGTCTTCATTGCTGAGAGCAGGCTTTCTCTAGTTGCGGTGAGAGGGGGACACTGTTGTGGTGTGAGGGCTTCTCATTGTGGTGGCTTCTCTTGTTGCAGAGCATGGGCTCTAGGCTTCAGCAGTTGTGGCATGTGGTCTCAATACTTGTGGCTCATAGGCTCTAGAGAGAAGGCTCAGTCGTTGTGGCGCATGGGCTTCGTTGCTCTGAAGCATGTGGGATCTTCCTTGACCAGGGATTGAACCTGTGGCCCCTGCATTGGCAGGTGGATTCCTACCCACTTCACCACCAGATTCCTAACCACCTCGCCATCAGGCAAGTCCCAGCAGGATGTGATGTTCGTCTTGGAATAGAGGGGGACTCTGGGTGGAAGGGTAGAGGGCCACCCATGTGTTGATTATAAATATGCACCTGTGCACAGATTTAGTTTTCTATCATCTCTTTAGCATCTGGTTGACTCCACATGACACATACCAGCCAAGGTAAGCCTTTGGATGGTTTTAAGCAGATGCCTTAACAGTCTGTGCTGCTAGGTAGAGAGTGGACCTTGTATGAGGGAGCGAGGCAAGGAAAAACAGTGAGATCGATTAGAAGATGTAGCAGTGTTCTGGGTGGTAAGAAGAGAGACAGAGGACAGACCTTCATTAGGATGGGTGACCAAGACGTTTAGGAGTCTGAGGGTCCCAGGAAAGGACTCCCTGGACAGCAGACAAGGAGAGCAGGGTCCCTGACTGAGGGGACCTAGAGAGCAAGAGAGGAAATGAAACCCCAGCACTTCTCCTCATGGCGGGTTGTTTCCCTTCCAGGAGGTTTCAGCTTCCTGCTTCTAGGGCGTTTGTGAGATGGAATCTGGGGGGAAAAGTGTGGAACGTAGTATTGGGGAGACCTGCTCGTCCCCTCGTGGGGTCATCTTCTCAGCCTCTCTCTAGCGGCAGAGCTGGGAACGGGGAATTTCTGCACCAGCAAGGGAGGGTGTGACTCAGTGGTCCCCCAACCCCGACTCCTAAGATGGGTTCTCTGCTTGCTCCTTCACACAGAAACCAACCTGGAAAGACTTGTCCCGTGGGTAAGACTCCACACTCTCAGTGCAGGGGGCCCCGGGTTTGATCCCT
The DNA here is from genome assembly GCF_030028045.1 of Hippopotamus amphibius kiboko. Classification (NCBI taxonomy): domain Eukaryota; kingdom Metazoa; phylum Chordata; class Mammalia; order Artiodactyla; family Hippopotamidae; genus Hippopotamus; species Hippopotamus amphibius. The sequence goes on from NC_080203.1 coordinate 132,298,560, forward strand.
AGCCGGGGAACTAGATCCTGCATTCATGCTGCAACTGAGTCCACATGCTGCAACTAAAGATCCTGCATGCTGCAACTAAGAAGCCGACATGCCGCAACTGAGACCTGCTGCAACAGATAGACAGACAGACAGATAGATAGATAGATAGATAGATAGATAGATAGATAGATAGATAATGGTGGATGGATGGATAGATAGATGATAGAGAGATGATGGATGTGTAGATAGATAGATAGATACACAGATACATAGATATGATGGATGGATGGATGGATGGATGGATGGATGAATGGATGGATGGATGGATAGATTATAGATAGATTGATAGATAGATATTTTTAAAATAAATAAAATTTAAAAAGAAGACAAAAAACCAACCCAGAACATTTAGGAAAGCTTACCCAGCTTGCAAAAACACTGAACCATGACAACTGACCCTCCGAGAACAGAGGTTTGAGCAGTGAGGCACAGACATGTGGGCTGGACAGACATCCATCAGCCCTACCCTGCACAGGCCCTGGGGTGTGACTGCACACACCCTGAGATGTGACCGGCAGTTGGCTCTTGGTGGGGGTTGGGGGAGGAACCCTGGCTCAGCCTTATCCTTCGAGAGAGCAGGAAAGGCCATCCTCCCTCATTCAGAAAACCTGCGTGTCTCTCTTCCTCGCTACGACCTTGAGAACTAAATGACACTTGAGCGAGTAGGCGGGAGGGAGATCTCTCCATAACCGCTTAACTCCTTTTTTATTAGTGGGAGCACTTCAGTAAACAACCCTTGAAAATTTATTGCCACTGCCTTGCACGCTGTGTGAAAAGATAGAACTTTCAGCTGTTACATGCCTTCCCTCTATTTGTTACAAATACAGAAGGCAGCTCTGCACCTTCCCGGCAACCCGCAATCACTCCAATCTCAGAATCAAGAAGATTTACATCCCGGCCACGCGGGAGTGAAACCTATGCAAGAAGATGGCTATGGTGGGTTTTTTTTTTTTTTTCTCTCTGCCACAAAGGTCTTGCATATCACATTCCTCTTCTCAGAGCTTGACCTTTATTATTCACCGAGTGTCCCCATTTGAGTCAGCGTAGGGAATAATTGGAACACAAATAGGGATGTCTGTGGATGCCTTCTGAGAGCCCTCAACAGTCACCCAGCCGGAGTCCGTGTGCCCGCCACTCTGTACGCACACAGACGGACACGTCTGGCTGTTCACTTCATCCCTCTAAGCCTTTCACATCTCTTCTGCCCACATGACACTAAGCACTAAAAATACAAAGCTAAGCTGGACCAAACCCTGCCATCAGCAACCCACAGTTCAGATAAGACCATTAACCATTGGTCTCAGCTGCTTTAAGCACCAGGACGCAGCACATCAGAGGCTGGACACAGAGAAGGAGAGTGAATCTCAACCTGGCAGGGATCAGAACTCGCTCCTGGAGAGACAGAGAGATTCTAGAAGTTCCTGCCGTGTGCCAGCGTATGCGAACGCTTTCCGTAAACGCATCAGTGTCTGAGCCACTGTCCCGCGGACGCTGTTCAGAGATTACAGGAGTGAACGATGGCAGAGACATAACGTGTGTATTCACCTGGTGAGCTTTGAAAAGCAGAATTTCTATGGCATGTGGCCCCAAACGATTCATTCCATACTTCAGAATACATTTCTTAAAATTAAAAACCCATCTAGCTTCCCTGGTGGTCTGGTGGATAAGACTCCGTGCTCCCAATTCAGGGGGCCTGGGTTCCATCCCTGGTCAGGGAACTAGGAAAAAAAAGAAATCCCGCATGCAGCAATAAAGATCCCACAGGCCACAAGTAACCCTGGCGCAGCCAAATAAATAAGTAAATAAATATTTTTTAAAACCCCATCTGTATGGATTTTGAGCGCTAACTAGAAAATACCACTAAAAGGAAGGCCGAGAGTTGAGGTGGGGGTTGGGGGGGAAGCAAAGACTGGCAAAAATTTTAACTTTCTACTTTTTTACATGTTTATACTGCTTTAATTTTTCAAAGTAGCACAGGATATTTTCATTAAAATGAAGACATATCTTAAATATAAAAATGGAGACAGGAAAACCATGAAAGCCACCTCTTCCCCACAAAAACAGAGGGAGAAGAAATACACACCCAGGTCTGAAAGTCAATTTGCGTAACAGGATTTAAGATGCTGCCCTGACTTTAGTGTTGCCGGTGTCCCTCCAGCTACGACAAGCACCCCAGCTTCCCCACAAGCACCTGAGCATCCCCTCAAGCACCCAAGTTTCCCCACAAGTACTCCAGCTTCCCCAGAAGCACTCCAGCTTCCCCACAAGAACCCCGGCATCCCCACAAGCACCCCAACATCCCCTCAAGCAACCCCGGCTTCCTCACAAGAACCCCGGCTTCCCCACAAGAACCCCGGCTTCCCCTGAAGCACCCCAGCTTCCCCACAACAGCCTCATCTGTTAGGCATCACGACGGGCCCTCTTTGTGAGACGATGCTTCACAGACAGCCTTGCCTGTGACTCGGTTTCATTCCTGTAGATTATATGGCTTTGTACCCGTGACAGGATACACCCAGGATGCCCCACTACAGACGCCCTCCATCAGAAGGCTCAACCCTCCCGTGCATCTGAACTTCAGTCAAAGTGCCTGAGCTCACCCACACGCCCCATCCTGGAACAGGTGCAGGGAAGATTCTTTGATGCTTCTGGTTTTAAATTACCTAGCATTCATTCATTAAGTATCCAAGCACAGAGTGGAAGGGACTGAACATCTCTAAGAAAAAACCTCAAATTTCTTTACGCTTCAGGTAATAGGAAAGAAATAGCAATTGAAATTGTTGTAATAGGAGATATGATGCCAAGAAAGAAGATGGATTTCCAAACTGCTTTTCTTCTGTTTCTACTGCCTTTTCTTTTTTTAATGTATTTATTTGGTTGCGCCAGGGCTTAGTTGTAGCAGGCAGGCTCCTTAGTTGTGGCACATGAGCTCCTTAGTTGCAGCAGGCAGCCTCTGTAGTTGTGGCATGGGAACCCTTCGCTGCAGCATGGGAGATCTAGTACCCCAACCAAGGATCAAACCTGGGCCCCCTGCATTGGGAGCACGGCGTCTTAACCACTTTGCCACCAGGGAAGTCCCTCTGCTGCTGCTTCTTTTTCTGCTTCTGCTTCTTCTTCTTCTGCTTCTCCTTGTGTTTTCGCTTCTCCTTCTTCTGTTTTTGCTTTGTCTTTGTCTTCTTCTGCTTCTACTTCTTCTTCGCCTTCTTTTGCTTCTGTTTCTTGTCTTTTTCCTCCCCCTTCCCCCCCCCCATTCCTCCTCCCCCACCTTCAAGTTCCCTTTGGTCCCTGGCAAAGATGACAGACCCACAGCAAACTGACAAGAGGCAGTGCCCACTCTCAGCTTTCTACATGGAGCCCCTTCCTCTCTGGAGGAGCCCCCGCTTCCAGTTACATGGACATGAAGGTCCTCACAGACTATCTCTGCGGACAATGCAGGTAGGTGATGAATGGGCACCGCCTAGCTTAAGGGTTCATCATGACTAGCTCTGGAAGCAGCTAGAGGAAGGATGGTTGAGTAATCATGCCAGCCACTCAGGAGTGCCCTAAAAGGATGCAGGTCCAGCACAGTGTTGGGGACCGCCCCCTTGGACAGACCCTCCAAGGAAAACAAACAAGACAGCCTGTGTCACCCCATGTCACTAAATCTGCCCTGTCTGGAATACCTCTGCTAGTATTTGGACACACGATATAAAGATAGGTCGTCTAGTCTACAGGCTCCTTCCCGGCCTGGACCGTCGGAAGCAGCACATGCAGGATGTGAGCAGATGACCCTTGGGCTTCCCCAGAGAGAACCAGGGAGGTGCGTTCTCAGCTATGTGGGATCCCTTATAAGCCTGCAGCACAGAACAACTCACTCAACTTCGAGACCGAGGGCTAGAAAAGCAGGCTGATATTTTTAAAAAATTGAGAAATTTCCCATTTAAACCCCACCCTCCGAAATAAAAAAAAGGGGGGGTATTTCTGACTTCTCTGGAAGATTGGGAGCCAGCAGCACCGCCTGCGTTCCTGCAGGAGAGCAGTAGCGGGAACCCTCGGGAGTCACCCGTCCCAGTGGACTGGGCCAAACCTAGTTCCCTCGGGCCTCAAGCCTCATCCCTGCCCGTCACGCATTTCCCCGCCAGCCTGAATCGTATCTGCGATTCAGCATCTGATGTAGCAAAGCTCACACCTCTGGATGCCAGCGTGGGTCAAAAGCTCAGGGCACCAAAGAGCCCTGCGGGTTTGATGAAGAAGGGAAGGTCCCTATCCATTCCCAGCCATTCAGGTGGGAAGAGCTGCGGGCCTGGACCCAGGATGCTGAAGAGAAACGTCCTCCGGGACTGCATCCCGCTTGCGGTTTGCTGAGCCTGGAAGGAGGGGGCGCATGCAAAGAACCCCCCACCCCCATTCCTAAATTCATGTCCCGTTGCCCCATGAAAGTTAGAAAACCAGTCAAGGGACTTCCCTGGTTGCACCGTGGTTAAGACTCTACGCTCCCCAGGCAGGGGACCCGGGTTCGATCCCTGGTCAGGGAACTAGATTCCCCCATGCACGTCGCAACTAAGAGCCTGCATGCCGCAGCCAAAAAAAAAAAAAAAAAAAAGATCCCGCATGCCACAGCTAAGACCCGGCACAGCCAAATGATTAAATAAATACATATTTAAAAAAGAGAAAAAGGAAACCAATCAAGTAGCATCTACCCTTACTGAACCAGACAGTTCTTTGATTATTTAATGTTTCCACTTTTGAACGTGTGTGTGTCCCTTAATGTTTCATCTGATATACCTTCTCACCATGAATTAAAGTCAATATCGCCCCTATTCTTTTCTGGCTTAAACTCTTATTTAAACGAATAAAATCATCCCACCATCCCTCTGCTCCAAAGAGGCTTTATGGCAAATCACAGCTATTCATCACAGCCACTGACACTGCGGCCGGGCTGGAAACGTGAAAGGCAAGGTTGGAGGTGTCCTGCAAATGCGTCTCGGATTCTGACTGTGCCAAACAGTGACGGTACCCGGACAGGATAAAAGGTCAGATCTTCCCATGATATATTCATCAGCTGTCACAGGTTTGAGGGGACAAAATTAACTTGCTAACTAAGTTCACCCGTCACCATGCAGACTTTATCTTTTCAAAATACTCAGACACTTCTCCCGTGCCACGGTAAGGATCGTGCTGTGAACCTGAGTTTATCTAAGAATTCTCAGGTGTGTTCTCCTTTTGGGACATGGGACCTGGACGCTTCCATTTGGAGAAGAGGTATTGAACTCCCTAGACTTCTTCCAGATAATCCACACTGGAACCTCACTGGTAAGTCTGCAGAGTAGATGTGCAGGCAAAGAAGGCAGTAAGCTCCTTATGGTGCACTCAGGAGAGCCCTCACAGAGAGCTAGATGTGGGTTCTAATCCACTATCTAGTATTACCTGTGACGCCTTTGCTCTCCCTCCAAAGTTCTGAGCCTCAAATGCCTCCACAAGAAGACACTTCTTTACCCATCTCCTAGGGTCCTTTTGTAGCATGTAAGAGGTGAAGTATGAAACGTGCCCAAGAATGTGTGTATATCTACAGTCCCTGGCGTATAACTAACCAGTGCCCGTTAAAGCTTGAACACACCCCTGGCTGGGCACCCAAACTGGATCTGTTTTACAAAGCATGGAGGAGAGTCGTGACCAGGGAGAAAGCTAGGAAGACTGAAGGACCCTTCGTTCAAGGCATAGAAGGAGGACTGAGTACCTCTAAGAAACCTACAGGTCATTCCTGCCTATAAGAGCAACAAGGATTCCTTGCTAATTAATGCGTGTTCAGGACGACCTGTCTCTTGAATTACTGTACAGCTCATAACATATGGTGAGCTAATTATCTACCTCTCTAATAGCAGAAGCATCTTCCCAAGATAAATTCCATCCCTAAAAGAGTAAATTAGGGTGCGGGATTGCGGCGTGCATGGCTATACATTGCACACCATCACTCTGCTCAACTTGGAAACTCACGCCTGCAGTCCCAGGGCACGTACCTAAATGTGGTTAAGCAGACCTCCTTTGACACGATCACAAACCAAGGAAGCGTCATCGCCTTACGCCCTAGTCATCCGTGCCTTCACGTCTCAGGTTAGCATATCAATCATCTCAGCCACAAGGCTCAGAGAGAGAATATAAATTTCAGAAAAGAGCGTTTAAATCATTTTCCTCACAGCCGTTGACAAATGAACCCAGGCGGAGCTGTGTACCCCAAAACTGTTCTTTATATCAGTAGATCGAAAGAAGACACTGGCGTCAAGCGGAAAATTCTGATTTAAAAGCATTTGAGTGAGTTTCACAGTCGCCATCACTGCTTGGATGAGGTCTGCTGCCTTCTGCTTCTGTGTAGCCCTGAATCTGTGTCTTGCAAAGGTGGTAACACCTGCCCAAACCATTCAGGATATCCTGGCCAAAGAGGTACACATTTTAATGTCTTCGGATCCTTGAAAACAATTTTTGTAAATATGATAGTGTCATGATCTGTTATGATTCTTTGGTACCATATTAAGGCAATTCTCTCTAGATTCTGGAATATAACAATTCAGTGAATCAGATATTTCCTATAACACAGGAGGACAATGATATACCCAAGGATGCTTTTATCTAGATGTTTTAAATCTTTGAATCTTCAGATCATGTATATGAGAAGGTTTTTTTGTGAATGATATCATGGTACACACATGGTAGTACTGTCACTAATATTGACCATGTATGCATTGCTCCAATGTGGGGAGTAGTCCTTAATGTGAATCGCCTGTTTGAAGACTAAACCCTTTCCAAATAACTCAATAAGCATAACCTCTAACTATGGTATTGCTAGAGCTTCCTAAATCGCTAGTTCAGGAAGAAAATTGCAGAAACCCCAATGTGATCCAGATAACTGGTTGGATAGCTAGTCATTAGAGAAATGCAAATCAAAACTACAACCTCACATCAGTCAGAATGGCCATCAACAAAAAGTCTACAAATAACAAATGCTGGAGAGGGTGTGGAGAAAAGGGAACTCTCCTATACACTGTCGGTGGGAATGCAAATTAGTGCAGCCACCACAGAAAACAGTATGGAGGTTTTTCATAAAACTAAAAACAGAGCTACCCTATGATCCAGCAATCCCACTCCTGGGCACATATCCAGAAAAAATGAAACCTCTAATTTGAAAAGAAACGTGCACCCCAATGTTCACTGCAGCGCTATTCACAATAGCCGAGACACCGAAGCAACCCAAGTGCCCATCAATAGAGGAATGGATAAAAAAGATGTGGTATATATACACAGTGGAATGCTACTCAGCCATAAAAAAGAACAAAATAATTCCATCTGCAGCAACATGCATGGACTTATAGATTATTATACTAAGTGAGTAAATCAGACAGAGACACATATCATATGATATCACTTACATGTGGAATCTAGAAAAGTGATACAAATGAACTTGCAAAACAGAAACAGGCTCACAGACATAGAAAACTTATGGTTACCAAAGGGGAAAGTGGGGGGCAGGGAGGGGAGGGATAAATTAGGAGTTTGGGATTGACAGATACACACGACTATACATGAAACAGAGAGACAACAAGGACCTGCTGTACAGCACAGGGAACTCTACTCAGTATTTTGTAATAATGTACAATGGAAAAAAATCTGAAAAAGAATATATGTATTTATATAGTATATATATTTTATACATATTATGTATAGTGTGTACAATAGAATCGCTTTGCTGTACACCTGAACGTAACACAATACTGTAGATCGACCACACCTCAATTAAAAGATAAAATTTAAAGTTTTTAAAAAGAACTGGTTAGATTTCCATACTCTTACACTAATCAAATTTGTTTTGAGCCCCTCCCAAAGTCATATGCTGAGGAACCCATTAAAATTCCTCCTAATCAGATGAATATTCATAAACCCTATAGATTTAATCATCTGTGTCAAAATACCACATGCTGTAGAAACGTGGCTCACCCTGGAAGTTGAGTATCATTCCTGAACCCTGTCATTTTATAGGGAGCACTGTATTACTTACCTCTTCCCTGTAGTTTCTGAGAGATTGCTGGTAGTTGGAGAGGGATAGGAGAGGGTTCTGCTGTTTCAGCAAGTTCGCCAAACAGCAGACGGTTGTGCTTTGGCTTAAATGGGTAGGTCTGCCATCCACGGAGCACCATTTCTACCTGGCAACGGCCGTTCTCTTATTTATATGATACTATAAGGTTAACTAATGAGGTAAAAGCTTTGTCAGCCATGCAGACTGGGGCCCATTGTTGAGACATTAATTAAGTGTCACAACCAGATACTTTTTTGAAAAAAATAAAACAGAATGGAATCAGGTAGAAAGTATCAGAAGTGATCACCCTATGAAGAAATAAATGCTTTCTGGAAACCTGTGTCTCAGTTAGACATCTGTGGATGTCATCTTATCGGATGATGGTGTAAAATGTGTGTCTTACACAGTTCGAAAGCTTTTGCATTACATCATGTCAACATCACCGTCTAGAAAAATCTACGCAGCTTAGTGATGCTGGCATTCTCGAACAGCAAAAACCCACAGATGCTCCGGTATTTCTCAGAGTGTTTTATGGAACACCCAGTTTAGAACTTCTGGGGAGCTTGTTAAAGGGAGACACACAGCCTCACCTTAGATCCACGCGGGAGGAATTTCTCGAGGCCACACTGGCCATCTTCAGTTTCAGCCAGCGCCCCAGCACCTCCCTACACAAAGCCTGAGGACTCACCATTCTACACTTACACTCTAGAGCTTTCCCCCTCTTCGCTTCTTGGTCTACCTGTGGGAAGTTCCAAGGATCCAATTTTCCTTGCCACCGCATACTGAGCTATGAAACGCAATCCCGCAAGGGACTGAACCAAGTGCCACACCCGGGATGTGGGAGGCCGTCCCAGTAATGCCCGCCTCTGGCTGTGCAGGCTGATGGTCAGGCTTACTGTGGACACTGACATCTCAGCAGTACCTCCACGTGCAAAATCACCGACACACACGTTCACGAGAGTGAGGGCCAGCTTAACATCTTCCCCTTCCTCTTAAGAATCGGATTTTCAGTATGTCCTTCATCAGGCCGCATTGCCCGCTTCCTCTACCACCAGATGCCTGAACAGAGCTGCCCTCATCGGCAGGCAAGGAACCACCAGCACCAAACGTCCAAACGTCTCATCTTCACGCTGAGTTCCCACCTTTCTCTCAGACTATCCTCTAAAGTTTCCAAGGGAACAGCACGATTTTGTTTGTTTTTAACAGCAAGTGTTCCCGAGACGGACTGTGGACAAGCCCTCCGTGGATGGTTACCCCCTTTGCGGACTGCAAACACCGAATCTACAAACTCAAGAGGCCCCAGGAGACCCAAGACAGATCACTCGCTTCACCCAGCCGACCTCACCTCGCAGAGCTGCTTCGCTCAGAAACGTGCCACGAATATCCCGGGTCTCCCCACATTGTTTGTATCGCGAGAACGACGTCTACAGTAAACAACGCACGTGACCTCTCCTCTCTTGATCACACACCGTAAGAGTGAAGACCGTGGTGGTACCCGAAGATCCCTGTTGTCACCCAGATGCCCTGGGGACACGGCCTCATAAGCACAGGACGCGGGGTAACTGGCAAAGCACCTCCACAGGGAGCCCACGGCACTGCCTTTCCCGAACCGCCCCCCCCCAAAGCCGTTTCATTTTCCGCATCCATCCTCCAGAGAGCCTGGCTGGAGAAAGCCCCCAAGCCCGGAAGGGGAAACGTGTCTCGGGAGACCGCCCCGGTCCCTCCACCTGCGCCGAGGCACCCGACACAGCACGTGACACGCGTCCCAGGCAGCATCGGGCCAGGAGGCGACACCAACCGTTGTATGAACCGGACCGCGTCGGCCGTGAGCCTCTCCGTGAGGTTTTTGTAGGACATAGGCTGCTGGGTGATGTCACGGTTCCTCATGAGGAAGCAGTTCAGGGGCCGGAAGTAGTGCAGGAAGCAGAGCAGGGCGCCCAGGACCAGGGCGCCCAGGAAGAGCAGGCAGAGGAAGATGAAGGGGGGCACCCGGACGAGCCCCAGGCACCGGAGCACGGCCAGGGTCAGCAGTGTGATGGCGAGGACCTGCAGGGGGATGAAGGCCAGCAGCCTGAAGGCCCTGGTGAACACGCTGCCTTCTCCCGGCTTGCAGTCCCGCAGGTTGGTCAGGGGCAGCCCGTGGAAGTAGTCGAAGCCGTGGCTCAAGGGGTGGTGACAGAAGTCCGTTTTGTTGTGACAGCTGGTGCCAAGGTGCCACTTCCCTGAGCAGACAGACAAACGGGCAGCATGTTTAGTCCCAGGGAACACCCGGACGCAAAGGTCAGCTTCTGACTCTCACGTGCTGGAAAGTGGGCTCTTCCTGCATATTCATCAGCCAAACCTATTCTACCGTGTTCACCTCCTTTTCCCCAAACAGTAGGGTAGGAACCACTCACTCCATCAGAAAACAGGAAGGGATTTACTCACTGGAAAACAACAACAAAACAAACAAGTAAAACAAAAGACAAACACCTCACATACTTCACAGGCAGCAGACAATACACAGAAGAACACCAGTGTTTCTCTGGGACATGTGTTTTGTTTTGTTTTTTTTAATTTCCTTAAAAGGAAGGTCTTAGACCCAGCTTGATTTTTTTCCCTGATATGTTAGAAGCAGGAATGAATCCTAATGCACAAACTACCCCCGAGACATGAGGAAATCATACTCGTGACTTAGCAATGATTTTAAACACCTGTAAACATTTCTTATAAAATGTGAACTGTACAGGACTTCCCTGGCGGTCCAGTGGTTAAGACTCTGTGCATCCATTGCGGGGCAATGGGTTCGATCCCTGCTCTGGGAACTAAGATCCCGCATGCCGTGCAGCACAGCCAAAAAATAAAATTAAAAAAAAAAGTGAAATGTGAACCGTATCATTAAATTAGGGAGTGCCTCACACATGAGAAACAGTGACGCTGGGTTTTAATGCGGGCTGTGGGAGGAGAAAGAATGGTCATTTTGCTCCTATGAGGTTTTCTAGGATTTGTCTGATGACCTGCACAGACTCAAGCGTATCAAGTGAAAGGGGAGAAGGATTCGTTCCTATCAAGGGAATAAAATCAATGGGAATGTCAACTGAGAAAAATTCAGATGCAATTTTAGTACTGAAATGTAAAATGAAACTCTTTATCAGTAGTATGGGGGGGGTGTGTGTAGTTTTGTATGCTGCGTGTGTATGTGTGCATTAGTTATCCATTTCTCTGTTTTCTATCATCTGTCTCATCTTTCTATCTTATCCATCCACAATCAATCCACTTTTTCACCATCCACCTGTCCATCTACCCATCCATCCACCATCCATCCACCCACCCATCATCCTCCCATCCCCCCATCCACCCATCCATCCATCCATCCATCCACCCATCCATCATCCAACCAACATCCATCATCCACCCACCATCCATCATTCACCATCTATCCATCATCCATGCATCCAAGCACCACCCACCCACCATCCATCATCCAACTACCATCCATCGTCCATCCATCCACCCATCCACCATTATCCATCCAACCACCATCCATCTACCATCCATCCATCCACCACTCATCCATCCACCATCCACCACTCATCCATCCACCATCCACCACTCATCCATCCATCCATCATCCATGCATACATCCATCCACCATCCATCCATCATCCACCACTCATCCATCCATCCATCCATCATCCAATCAAAATCCATCATCCACGCACCATCCATCATTCATCATCCACCCACCATCCATGCATCCATGCACCACCCACCCACCATCGATCATCCAACTACCATCCATCGTCCATCCATCCACCCATCCACCATTATCCATCCAACCACCATCCATTCACCATCCATGCATACATCCATCCACCATCCATGCATCCACCACTCATCCATCCACCATCCATGCATCCACCACTCATCCATCCACCATCCACTACTCATCCATCCATCCATCCACCCACCCACCCATCATGCACCATTCAACCATGCATCCATCCAGCATGCACTATTCATCCACCATTCATTCATCCACCCAGCATCAATCATTTACCCATCATCCATCTCATCTATTGAGCTATCCCTGTCTCTATCACCTATCTCAACTATCTTTCCCCCTACCCATAAATCCATCTGTCCATCTATCTGTATTCTATCATTATCTACCTGTCATCCATCCATCCAACCATCCATCCATCCATCCATCCATCCATCCATCCATCCACACACAGACATACACATACATTACTAAGGACACACATTTACACATTCCAATACTACATACAGACACATGGTGTTTGATGTTAGAATTGAAAGAATTTCTTCCCTATTCACAGTTGTGTAAACTCTATCAGCCACGTCATCCTCGAGAAGGCTGCTGTCACGCCCTCCCCACTCTCCCGCTCACCCCGCCCAGGTCCTTGCCCCCCTACCCCCAGCTGCCCATACCTATCAGAGCTGTGGAATAGCCTTGATTCTTCAGAAGCTTGGCGAACGTGATCTCATCATGTGGAAGTCCTCCGGAAGAGGCGGAGAAGAGGAAAACTCCGAATTGCGACCGAGACGCCATCCCTGAGCCACGAGAAACCCACCGTTAAGAAGGGAGAAGCATTCGGACTGCGAGGAGGAGCAGGACCGCCGCGACGGAGCCGGGAGGTTACCTGAGCGGATGGGGTAGCGGCCCGTCATGAAGGCCGCCCTGCTGGGTGTGCACAGGGGCGACGCCGCCAGGTGCTGCGTGAGCTTCACTCCCCCTCTGGCCAAGCGGTCGATGTTGGGGGTCCTGCAACAAAGACCCAGGTCATTTGTCACGACCTTGAAAAGAACGTTTTCTCCCTGGCTTTGTACAGGGAGTCACTTCTCAGTTATCCGGGGAAACTGCGATGGGACAGGGGAAGAAAGGGGAGAGGGGACAGAGCACCGAAACTCAGAGGGACAACGAAACCATGCGGAGGTCTAGATGATCCATGTCTGCCCTCTGCAGGGCCCCCCCCACGCACACCCCCGCCGCTGGGGGCTCTGAGCTCCTGGTTTAGGAGAGGTGCCAGGTCCTGAGGGTGGGACGCTGTGAGGAGGGGGAGGGAGACGCCCCTGTGACAGGTGCCGCCCCCCCAGTCACCTCTGTGCCCCAAACAAGGAAGCTCGGGGGGGTGGGCGGCCTGACGCTTCTCTTCCCAACCTCAGCCAAAGAGAGGCTCCTGAGACCTTCTCACCAGGCTCTGCTTAATTACTACACGGCCCCAGGGAGAGGCGGGTGATGGGACCCACCCGGGAAAGGAAAGGTGGGCTCCAGGTGCTTTCACCAGGGAACAGTAGCAACGGGGTCACAGACTCCAGGGAAAAGGGACACAGCAACGTGGAAACACAACATGCCGTGCGGCACTCACATCCTCTGCTGGCTCGTGGGGTTTTACGCTTAATAAACACTCATTTCTGGGCTGACTTCGAGGATGACGCATCACGCAGGACACGCCATCCTGCTGCCTTCTGTGCAGGACCGGTGGGGCCCATCACCTTAGGAAACCGTGCCAGACTTCCTCGGCACTCAGTGGGGAAGGACTTTCAGGGCTGGGACCACTCTGAGGGATGATCTCGCATCCTCCAATGGGAGTCCCAGACCCTGCCTCTCTGCCGGGCTGGTCACCTTCTACACTTCAGTTCTGAGCAGAGACGGGACCCTCTCCCCCGCCCCCATGGCCTCCTTGTCTTGTGGGAGGGGCCTGTTCCACCTGTAGAATGTCCGTCTCTACCCCCCATGCCAGTAGCGTCCTCCCTGTAAAGTGACGGCCTGGCTAACTGCACTCCCTGCCAAGACTTCTGCCCGTGGCGGGGCGGGGGGGGGGGGGCATGTACCTTGTTCATTGTGACCCCACGGCCTCCCTGATCCAGCGCCCACAGGGCAGTCCTGTAACAACGAGCAGCGCGAACGGAAGACCACTGCAATGCACCCTAGCGTCAAACGGCTCTCCCATCTGTGAGCTTAATTTATGCCTTTAACGGTCAATGTTTCCCCTTCGCTTTTGCCTTAAATTATGAGACGCTGAGGACACTGAGACTGTGTATCTGACTTAACCCTCTAGTGCCTAGATTGGCCACTGAAAATTCTGACTGTATGGGGGTGTGGTATTATAACACGTAAAATGAACAAATGTCATTCAGAAAGAGCTGGGGAGGGAGAAGGGATAAACTAGGAGTTTGCGATGAGCAGATACACACTAGTATGTATAAAATAGATAAACAACAAGGATTTGCTACAGAGCACAGGGAACTACACTCACTATCTTGTAACAAACTCTAATGGAAAAGAATTGGAAAAAATAATATATACATATACAGATTGATGTACTTATGTGTGTATATATATATGTATAAAACCGAATCACTCTGCTGTACACCTGAAACTAACACAACATCGTAAATCAACTATACTTCCATTAACAACAACAACAAAGAAGAATTGGATGCTAGTAAGGAAAACAAGACAGATTTAGGGTATCACTGATATGAATTCTTACTTTGGATTTTATAGTCCTGTTTTCCATTTGATAATTGGCGGACACTGAACCTTACAGGCTTGACGGTAATTTTTTTCATTAAGACACCTTAGCAGGAAGTTATCTATTATCTCAGCATACTTTAGGAATACCATATGTAATACTATATTTAATATTAACATCATATGGTTTTTAAAATGATACTTAAAATGAAAAGAAAAAAACAGTGACCTTGATAAGAAAAAGCAAATTACAAACAAGGTTCGTGTCAGAAATGTCTAACGGTGATCTAAACTTTTCACAGAATGAAGCAAAAGATAGGGGAGAACACATATGTGGTCCATTAAAACTTTAAGAGGACGCTGAGTGCAGATCTTATCCTTGCACGTGCTTTAAAAAAAAATGTAACAAACGTCGTAAGTCGGTATCGGTTTTAAAAATAACAAGCAACACCTGATGCACAGACTCAGGCTGGAACTGACCTAAGATCGTAATTTACTTCATTTTGGTTTGATCTGACACGTAACGGTGAAGCACGCGTCCCAAGATGCACGGTCCTGTCGTACTGAAGATGAGGCTCCAAGGCCAGCGTCGTGAAAACAAATCCGAGCCCGTGGCGCCCAGCGGCAGGGCCCTCCGAGCTTCAGGTAATCATATGCAGATCTTGTGAGAAAACTCTAGCGAAGCCCACCCTCTCCTTTACTTTTGTTCTCAATGACCACCTGTGAGATGACGCTCTCCATAGAACCACAGTTGTCAACATGTCCCCGTGATCATATAGAGAAAGTGCAGCCCTAATGGCAATACTGCAGCCCTAATGGCAATATTTCACTGCACCTGGACGGACTAATTCCAAACCCAAGGGCCCTACGCAGGGGGGCTGGGGAACAAAACACCCTCCTCTGTCCGAGTCCGGTTCCCACTGCGTTTTTCCTGCCCCTGCAGTCACCCCGGCCCTTGACAAGTTCTGACATCATCAAACGTGACACGTGTCCCCAGGACGGCTGTCCCCGGCCGGCACGTCTGCCTGAGGATCCAGCAGAGCCTGGTCCAGAGGCGGAAGGAAGGTAGGGAGGCGACAGCGAGTGGTTGACATACGGGGATGGATTGGGTACCAGCGGGGACAGAGCCAGATGCTGCAAACAGAAGACGAAACAGAAGAGGTGGACCAAAGGGAGGGAAACGTGAGAATGTGAAAAAAAGCCACAGAGGAGGGGTGAGGAAGAAAGAATTATGATGAATATCTTCCTAGTGAGCTGAGTTTATCCAACGAACAACATTGATTTCAACAGGTTCAGTCATCACAACGGCCTACGAACACCTACTAACGCCTGTGTGTGTAACACAGGAAAGTGTGCGGTCAGGGGGTTTTGAACATTTCCCTGTGGCCTCTGTGAGTGTGTGCTGCCCGTCACGGGACGGCAGCTTGCGAAGGGAGCCCTGGGTTTACACATCACCTGACCTGAGGGTCTTGTTTCCATAGCAGCCAGGATCGCCGATGCCGAGGTCGTCGGCCATCAGCAGGACGAAGTTGGGCTTCGATGCCGTGCGGCTCGGGGCCTCACCGATGAACAGGAGCAGAAGCAAAAGGGGCCTCATCTTCCTGCAAAACGCAAGGGGAAGAGACACGTGAAGGATGCTGGTATGGGGCGGACCGTTCTCCTTCTCTCGGACCCTCCCCCACTCCCAGTAGAGGACGTCCTGTCCACCCGCCTGCCCCAATAGATAGGGGCTCCAAAGCATCTAAGACATCACAGGGCGAAGAACTGTATCCTCTCTGTTCTGTGTGTTTGTCTCCAAAACAAACATCTCATTCTCCCTGGAGAGAGTAACCTCTCCTTTCTACCCCAAAGCAAAACATAGGCTCTGTTTAGAAAAATGAAAACACAATCATCTCTTTATGGAAGGCGGGCTCTGTGTCATCAGCTGAAAGTTCTCTGCACGGGAAGAACACCAGGCATCTCAGGACAATCCAACTGTCCATGCCAACTCCTTTCTAACATTAGCCACGCGGGTCGGTGTAGCGGCTTTTAAAAGGGACACGGGTAGACATGGGCGTGATGTACACCCTTCCAAGCTCAAGGAAGACAAGGTTCACAGCCTGGGGCAGCTCTGGGGGAGCTCTGGGGGCTAGGAGACGGCAGCACATGCAGTGGAGGGAGAGAATCCACCCACATTCTATGGCTGTCTTCCCAACACACAGCGCCCCACCCTGGCACGTCACTCCTTTCAAGAATAACGGGCTGGAGGACTTTAGGGACGGATGCACACCTGAAACTCCTGCTCTGATGCCTGTAGGAATTGCCAAGTGAACACTTAGGAGAGGGAGAGAACCTGCCGGCACCTGAGCAGCTGCGGACAGAAGCATCCTCAGGCCTAGCCCCTTGGGTGGGGTTAAACATCCACGGGGTTAGACCAAGGGGCCAGGCAGAACGATGCACGCACCTGAGCTCTCACTCACCCCGAGAGAACCCAGGACTCGGGGAAGTGAAAGAAAACCTTAGCGGCACCTATCGCATCAGGAACTCGTGAGGGCGGGAAGAGGCCGGGGACATGCACACTCCACCAGAGCGGTGGGGCCATGCAGGAGGCGTGATGGCCACATAGAGCAGGAATCCCATGAGGGTCTTGTCTGAGCAAACAACACAGGTGCTGCTTCCGGAGGACACCTGGACGCCACCCCAGCCACCCCAAAGGGACCCTCTTCTTTTACTGTACTTCCTCGTTCTCCATCACACCGTTCCTCCCCTAGGATAGGATGTGGAAAGACAGCCCGGCCCCTGAAGATGTCCATGTCCGCTTCTCTGGAACCCACCTGGAATGGGACAACGCTCTGTGGTGGGGGCCGTGATGCGCACAGGGTCCCTGGCCCCACCCACCCAGTGCCTGCAGCACACCCTCCTGCCCTAACGTGTGGAACCAAAATACCTCCCTACGCTGCCACACGTCCCCTGGGGCACAACGTCACCTCCAGGGCAGAAGCACCGCGTCACCACCTGCTCATCACCCTCTTCATCATCTGTGAAGCCCCCGGTGAAATCTTCACTCCGGTACGTACACAGGGATTCGCTCCCTTTGCTGCTGTAGGCGGGCAGCTTGGCTTCTGCGCAAGGATTCGGACGCTCCAACCCACTCGGGTACCTGAATTTCTCCTCTGCACCCATGACGACATCGTCGATGCTGACAGATTACACTCCTCGGCCATCACACGGACCCGCCAGTCACAGAAGCCCTTAAACTCCTGGGCGTGTGGGCAACAAGCTCAAAGACACCCTTCCAATAGGACCTCAGGCTCCACGCGTTCCTTCTCGTCTTGCCTCACCTGTGACTTATCTGCCTCTGGTCCACGTGGAACACCTGTCCCCAGCGTAGCTTTTCATCGGACAGTCTCCTCTCCAAACAGTCATCTTGCAGTTGCCTTTCTGAGCCCAGATCAAAGGCTCCTCACCCCCAGGCATGGATAATTTGCAGCCCTACCTTTCCTTCCCTCTTTGCGTATTTCCAAGCCACCCCCCTCACCTCTCCCCCTCACCTCCCAAGGGTCTTTTCACAAAAGCAAACTCCGTGCCCTTTGTCTAAAGATAACAAACCAGGGAAACGTGACCACTCAGTGTGCTCTTCTAGTAGTCACTCTCTTGTTCCTGTCTCCCCAGTGCTCTCTTTGGTGGCTTTTCTCTGTGTGTCAGGGAGTAGAGGCCTGAGTGCAGGATGAACAGTCAGGGGTCTCGTCTCAGCTCAGGCCAGCCGCTACGAGGTATGGGCCATGAAGCACCATCTCCTTGTTGGATGACTGGCCCACATTTCACCAAGATGCCATCTCTGCCGTGGGGCAGTCAACTACGACAAAGGAAATAAAGGGTCTGCACGACATCAGGATCTCGGAGAGACGTCCGCACTCCCATGTTCGCTGCAGCATTACTGATGACAGTCAAGATACAGAGACAACCTTAGCCTCCACGCACGTATGAATGGATAAAGACAACGTGATGTAATGGAATATGATCGGCCTTAAAAAGAAAGAAATCCTGCCATTTGTGACAACATGGATGAACCTAGAGGACAGTATCCTAACGGAAATAAGCCAATAACAGAAGCACACATACTGCTTGACCCTACTCACATGTAGAATCTAATTTAAAAAAATGTTATAGGGAGGGTGGGAGGGAGTCGCAGGAGGGAGGGAATGTGGGGATATATGTATACATACAGCTGATTCACTTGGTTGTACAGCAAAAACTGGCACAACAGTGTAAAGCAATTATATTCCAATAAAGAGCTTAAAAAAAATGTTGACGTCATAGAAGCAGAGCGTATAATGGTGGTTCCCCCAAGCGGGGGTTGGGGGGAAAGGAGGCGTAGAAGAAATGGGAAGATACTGATCAAAGGGTATAAGCTTCCAGTTATAAGATGAGTAAGTTCTGGGAAGTAATGTACAGCAAGGTAACTAGAGTTAATAACACTGTATTGTATACTTGAAATTTGCTTAAACAGTAGATCTTAATCATTCCATCCATAAAAAAAAAAGCCTTAACTATGTGAGGTGACACATGTGTTGATTAACTTGACAGTGGTAATCACTTCATAATGTATATGTATATCAAAGCACCATACTTTCAGTTTAAATATATACAATTTTATCTGTCAATTAGACCACAATTGGGCTGGAAAAAAGAGAACATCCCCTTCCACTCCCTCTGAGAAAAAGAAAAGGAAATAAAGGGTTTCCAAAATGATAAAGTACTAGACAAATGTAATGTGTTAGGAGTATTTTCGTCTTTCGATAGCTTTACAGCTAAAAGCCATTCACTGACAAATCAACCAAATCCGTTTCAATTCAACAAACGCTTATGGGGTAAAAACTGGCTAAAAGACACTATGACGGTCTCATGGTTGAATGAAATACAGAATCATCTGGCAAGGCTCTGACTGGCCAAATGAGGTATCGCATGAGTACAGAGCCCCCTAAAAGCAGGGACAGACGTGGCCTCTGCAAGTGACTTTCAATCCTGGTTCCCCTGCTTCATAGCGGTGAAACCGTAGGATGCTTACTTAGCGTCTTTGTCAGCATTTTCTTCTGTAAAATGGGGATTATTGTGAGGATAACATGATACACTTCGCACTATAATTCAGTAAGGGAATCACAGGTGTCAGGACTGGTTAGCTGCAGTGATCAGCAGCATTATTATAATTTTGTGTAGAGTCTACTAAGTACGGTAATAGAGCTTTAGATGAAGATGTGAGAGGCCACCTAAAAGATGGCTCAGTGACACCCCTCCTGGTACTTATGTCTTGCATAATCCCCTCCCCATGAGTGTGTCTGGACCTTGCATCTTGGTTCTGACCAACAGAAGATGAAACTAGTGATGTGACATCACTTCTGTGATTAGGGTGCAAATGACTATGACCTCTGTCTTTCCAGCAGACTCTACCGCCTGCTGGAGTCTTTTTTTAATTAATTTATTTTTGGTTGTGTTGGGTCTTTGCTGCTGCACTCGGGCTTTCTCTAGTTGCGGGGAGTAGGGGCTACTCTTTGTTGCAGTGTGTCGGTTTCTCATTGCAGTGGCTTCTCCTGTTGCAGAGCACAGGCTCTAGGCGCGTGGGCTTCACTAGTTGCAGCACACGGGTTCAGCAGTTATGGCTCACTGGCTTGGTTGCTCCTCGGCATGTGGGATCTTCCCGGACCAGTGCTTGAACCTGTGTCCCTTGCATCGGCAGGCAGATTCTTTTTTTTTTTTTTTTTTTTAAATTTTTAATTTTTTTTATTTTTTTTGGGGGTACACCAGGTTCAATCATCTGTTTTTATACACATATCCTCGTATTCCCTCCCTTCCTGACTCCCCCCCTCGAGTCCTCCCCACCCTCCCTGCCCCAGTCCTCTAAGGCATCTTCCATCCTCGAGTTGGACTCCCTTTGTTATACAACAACTTCCCACTGACTATTTTACAGTTGGTAGTATATATATGTCTGTGCTACTCTCTTGCTTCGTCTCAGTTTCCCCTTCACCCCCCGCCCCCTCCCATACCTCAAGTTCTCCAGTCCATTCTCTGTATCTGCATCCTTGTTCTTGTCACTGAGTTCATCAGTACCATTTTTAGATTCCGTATATGTGAGTTAGCATACAATATTTGTCCTTCTCTTTCTGACTTACTTCACTCTGTATGACAGATTGTAGTGCTGTCCACCTCATGACATATAGCTCCATCTCATCCCCTTTTAGAGCTGAGTAATATTCCATTGTATATATATGCCACATCTTCTGTATCCATTCATTTATTGATGGGCATTTAGGTTGCTTCCAGGTCCTGGCTGTTGTAAATAGTGCTGCAATAAACATTATGGTACAAGTTTCTTTTGGGATTATGGTTTTCTTTGGGTATATGCCCAGGAGTGGGATTACTGGATCATATGGTAGTTCTATTTGTAGTTTTTGAAGGAACCTCCAAATTGTTTTCCATAGTGGCTGTACCAACTTACAGTCCCACCAACAGTGCAGGAGAGTTCCCTTTTCTCCACACCCTCTCCAGCATTTGTGGTTTCCAGACTTCGTGATGATGGCCATTCTGATTGGTGTGAGGTGATACCTCATTGTGGCTTTGACTTGCATTTCTCTGATGATGAGTGATGTTGAGCATCTTTTCATGTGTTTGTTGGCCATCTGTATGTCTTCTTTGGAGAAATGCCTATTTATGTCTTCTGCCCATTTGTGGATTGGGTTATTTGCTTTTTTGGTATTAAGCTTCATGAGCTGCTTGTATATTTTGGAGGTTAATCCTTTGTCCGTTGTTTCATAGGCAATTATTTTTTTCCCATTCTGAGGGTTGCCTTCTAGTCTTGTTTGTGGTTTCTTTCGCTGTGCAAAAGCTTTTAAGTTTCATGAGGTCCCATTCGTTTATTCTTGATTTTATTTCCATGATTCTAGGAGGTGGGTCAAAAAGGATGTTGCTTTGATGTATGTCATAGAGTGTTCTGCCTATGTTTTCCTCTAGGAGTTTTATAGTGTCTGGCCTTACATGTAGGTCTTTAATCCATTTGGAGTTGATTTTTGTGTATGGTGTTAGGAAGTGTTCTCATTTCATTCTTTTACATGTTGCTGTCCAATTTTCCCATCACCACTTATTGAAGAGGCTGTCTTTTTTCCATTGTATACCCATGCCTCCTTTGTCAAAGATAAGGTGCCCATATGTGTTTGGGCTTACTTCTGAGTTCTCTATTCTATTCCATTGATCTTCCTTTCTATTTTTGTGCCAGTACCATACTGTCTTCATCACTATGGCCTTGTAGTATAGTTTGAAGTCAGGAAGCCTGATTCCACCAACTCCATTTTTCCTTCTCAAGATTGCTTTGGCTATTCGGGGTCTTTTGCGTTTCCATACAAATCGTAAGATTTCTTGCTCTAGTTCTGTGAAAAATGCCATTGGTCATTTGATCGGGATTGCATTGAATCTGTAAATTGCTTTGGGTAGTACAGACATTTTCACGATGTTGATTCTTCCAATCTAGGAACATTGTATGTCCCTCCATCTGTTTGTGTCGTCTTTGATTTCTTTCATCAATGTCCTAAAGTTTTCTGCATACAGATCTTTTGCCTCCTTAGGCAGGTTTATTCCTAGGTATTTGATTCTTTTGGTTGCAATGGTGAATGGGAGAGTTTCCTTCATTTCTCTTTCTGCTCTTCCGTTGTTCGTGTAAAGGAATGCAAGAGATTTCTGGGCATTAATTTTGTATCCTGCTACTTTACTAAACTCATCCATTCGTGCTAGCAGTTTTCTGGTAGAGTCTTTAGGGTTTTCTATATATAATATCATGTCATCTGCAAAGAGGGACAATTTGACTTCTTCTTTTCCAATTTGGATTCCTTTGATTTCTTTTTCTTCTCTGATTGCTGTGGCTAAACCTTCCAAAACTATGTTGAATAATAGTGGTGAGAGTGGACACCCTTGTCTTGTTCCTGTTCTTAGAGGGAATTCTTCCAGTTTTTCCCCATTGAGAACGATGTTGGCTTTTGGTTTTTCATATATGGCTTTTATTATGTTGAGGTAATTTCCTTCTATGCCCATTTACTGGAGAGCTTTTATCATAAATGGATGTTGAACTTTGTCAAAAGCTTTTTCTGCATCTATTGAGATGATCATATGGTTTTTATCCTTCAATTTGTTGATATGATGTATCACGTTGATTGATTTGCATATATTGAAGAATCCTTGCATCCCAGGGATAAACCCCACTTGATCATCGTGGATGATTTTTTGAATGTGCTGTTGGAGTCTGTTAGCTAGTATTTTGTTGAGGATTTTTGCATCTGTATTCATCAGGGATATTGGTCTGTAGTTTTCTTTTTTTGTGACATCTTTGCCTGGTTTTGGTATCAGGGTGATGGTAGCCTCGTAGAATGAGTTTGGGAGTGCTCCGCCTTCTGCAATATTTTGGAAGAGTTTGAGAAGGATAGGTGTTAACTCTTCTCGAAATGTTTGATAGAATTCGCCCGTGAACCCATCTGGTCCTGGGCTTTTGTGTGTTGGGAGATTTTTAATCACTGCCTCAATTTCCATACTTGTGATTGGTCTGTTCATGGTTTCTATTTCTTCCTGGTTCAGTCTTGGAAGATTGTATTTTTCTAAGAATGTATCCATTTCTTCCAGGTTATCCAATTGATTGGCATATAGTTGCTTGTAGTAGTCTCTCATGATGTTTTGTATTTCTGAGGTGTCCGTTGTTACTTCTCCTTTTTCATTTCTAATTCTGTTGATTTGCATCTTCTCCCTTTTTTTCTTGATGAGTCTGGCTAATGGTTTATCAATTTTGTTAATCTTCTCAAAGAACCAGCTTTTAGTTTTATTTATTTTTCTTATGGTTTCTTTCCTTTCTTTTTCATTTATTTCTGCTCTGATCTTTATGATTTCTTTCCTTCTGCTCACTTTGGGGTTTCTTTGTTCTTCTTTCTCTAGTTGTTTGAGGTGTAAGGTTAGGTTGTTTATTCGATCATTTTCTTGTTTCTTAAGGTAGGACTGTATTGCTATAAACTTCCCTCTTAGAACTGCTTTTGCTGCATCCCATAGGTTTTGGGTTGTTGTGTTTTCGTTGTCATTTGTTTCTAGATATTTTTTGATTTCCTCTTTGATTTCTGTAGTGATTCCTTGGTTGTTTAAGAGTGAATTGTTTAGCCTCCATGTGTTTGTATTTTTTGCAGTTTTTTTCCTGTAATTGATATCTAGTCTCATGGCGTTGTGGTCTGAGAAGATGCTTGATATGATTTCAATTTTCTTGAATTTGCCGAGGTTTGATTTGTGACCCAAGATGTGATCTATCCTGGAAAATGTTCCGTGTGCACTTGAGAAGAAAGTGTAGTCTGTTGTTTTTGGATGGAATGTCCTATAAATATCAATGAAGTCGAGATGGTCTAATGTGTCATTTAAAGCTTGTGTGTCTTTATTGATTTTCTGTTTGGATGATCTGTCCATTGATGTAAGTGGGGTGTTCAAGTCTCCCACTATTATTGTGTTACTGTCGATGTCCCCTTTTATAGCTGTTAGCATTTGGGCAGGCAGATTCTTAACCACAGCGCCACCAGGGAAGTCCTCCTGCTGGATTTTGATGAACTGAGTTGCCACGTGGGCGAGACCCCCATGAGGAGGAATGGAGGAAGGCCTCCAGCCAGGTACCAGCAAGGACAGGAGACTCTCAGGCCACCAGCCGACAAGGAACTGAACTCTGCCCACAAGGATCTGAGTGAGCTTGGAAACAGATCTTGCCCCTGCAGAACCATTGGATGAGACCACCACCCTGGCTGGTACCTTGATCCCAGCAGAGGAACCAGCTAAGCTGTGCCTGGGTTCCTGACCCACAGAGATGGTGAGATAACAAACGTGTGTCACTTCAAGCTGCCAAGTTTGGGGGCAGTTTGTTACACAGCAGTAGATAACTAATACAAAATACAATAGCTTAAGATGGCAAGTTCAGCTGCGCCAATGAGGACCTGGATAAAGCTTTCCACACTGGTGGCTCAGAAGGTCATGCTGAACGTATTCTAAGAAGATGTTTCATTATTAACAAGTAGGAGGCATTTATATAAGTAATTTAAAGATACACAGCCCTGCTTACCAACGGTGTGAAAAATGTAGTTTTGTTTTAACAATTGGAAGTTGAAAATGCCAGAAGAGGAATCAAGTTCTTATGGCAGACATGGCTGAAAGGCATTAAAAGAAGCAAAACTCTGGCTCTGTGTGAGTCTTATGTTTCACCCCAAATCCAGTCATTCAGAGATCTACTTTGGGCTACTCTGCTTTCACCATACACAAAAATCAAATCTGACTTATTTCAAATAAATTTTGCTTCATTTTGTATTTTCTTACATTCTAAGTATACAGAAGGGAAAACACATACACCAACTATTTAGAGAACCACTCAGGTACTATGTTTTTCTCCAGGTTCCTCTTTTTTTCTGTGCTTGTGTCAACAGCTGATTGCATAGCATTCCTATGACTGTGTGCCCTGGATTCTATTTATGTGTTTCCACACAAATCTCTCACTATAGGGTGGAGAAAAGTCTAAGAAAGAGCAGAGGTCAGACATGCAGGGCACTGTCAGCACACACACGGACATTCATTTGTATCCAGACGTGATGGAGAGACAGTAAAGATTTTAATCGGGGAGTGACACGCAGGTTTGACCTCCCCTCTGAGATGGTCATTCTGCTACTGCGTGGTGGACGGATTGACACAGGCTTGAGTGGACGTTGAGATAAAGGCCATGACCCTACAAAGATGCTGACACCTAGAGTAGGTGGGGACAGGAGATGGAGGAGGACAGAATCACACTGAGATACAATCAATAGACCTTGGTAACTAACTGGACAGGAAGTGTCAGAAAGAGAGGGCCGTGAATGGTACTTCAGCTTCGCTCTCTGGAAAGAGACTGGAGCCCTTAGCTGTCAGAGCACAATAAAGGAGAAAATATTTGGGGTTTGAGATTTTGAATCCTCTCCATGCCAAGACATTGCTGTAGGAAGGATTCATCGTACATATGTGTGCTCTTTGGGAAAAAAATTCATTCCAATTTTCTGTGCTGTTCAGTGAGAGGGTTAGTTCAGGTGCAAAACTTTTAAACTGATATCCAATAGGGCAAAAGTCCACTAATAATTATTAACATCTATATTAATTTCTGAACTGCCAGATGCTTTTGGTTTCCTCACTGGGACCGTGTATCATTAGTTACAGCTCCAAAATGTGCCTGGGGGGCCTTCCCTGGTGGCACAGTGGTTAAGAATCTGTCTGCCAATACAGGGGACATGGGTTTGATCCCTGGGCCAGGAAGATCCCACATGCCTCGGAGCAACTACGCCCGTGCACCACAACCACTGAGCCTGTGCTCTAGAGCCCATGCTCCACAACAAGAGAAGCCACCGCAATGAGAAGCCTGCGCACCGCAGTGAAGAGTAGCCCCCACTCATCACAACTAGGGAAAGCCTGTGTGCAGCAATGAAGACCCAACACAGCCAAGAATTAAATAAATAAATAAATAAATAATAAAATAAATCCTTATAAACAATGTGCCTGGGGTAGATATTACTAAGGCTAATGTGAGAAATACCATCTAATCCAATAAAGTATGTTTCAAATTTTGCTTCTTAATAGCCACTTACAATCCTACTGCATTTAAATTATTACTGTCTGAAGAAACCAGAATTTATTTTTTCTTCACAAACGTGGATTAAAGCAAAGTGTTTCCAAAGATGTTCAAACTATTAAAAGAGTTAGTTGATAAAAGTACTTAAAAATTAAAGTGCTCCAAAATGTTAAGAGTATAGCACATTAACTTGTTTAATGTCCCCCCTGAAAAAATTATTTTTCTGAACAACCTCAATTTGGCAAAAAAGAAAAAAAATTTTTGAGAACATAGTTATTCCTAAAACAGAATGATTATGAAGCAGAGAGACAAAAGAACATTTTCATAATTGGAGATGTAATTACATTAAATTTGTTCATTAAAAGAAAATTAACACTGTGCTTACAGAATGGAAACTTTACCACGGCAACCAAAATGTTCCTGATTTATCTGCTTGATGGGGAAAAGGCTTATTGGAAACAGAGAAAAAGCTACGATGCAAGCCACACATTTTGTTTAGAAGAAATGCCATTTTTCTTCAATTCAACCTATCTAACATTAATGAAATTTGGTTAACAAAGTGTTATCTAATAGATGTCCCGTTCTAAATTCATGACGAAAAACAGTCTGACATTAGGACAGCCAAAACTCCACCTGAATATGTGCTTAAACAGCTGTTTCTATAGATTTAAATATGTATTTAGGTTGCTTGTGGTTTTTCTAAAACAAATATTCATGCCCTGTTTATTTACCACACCCCAGTTTTTATTGGCTGTGCAACCCTGGCTGCAACTCCAGTCTGTGAATTTTTCAGGATGCTCAAGTGCTCCTAATACCATTAAATGAATTGTAGTAATTCACGAGTATTGGTAAAGAAAGGTGGGGCTTCCCTGGTGGTGCAGTGGTTAAGAATCCGCCTGCCAACACAGGGGGCACGGGTTTGACCCCTGGTCTGGGAAGATCCCACATGTCTCGGAGCAACTAAGCCCGTCTGCCACAACTACTGAGCCTGACATGCTGCAACTACTGAAGCCCATGCGCCAAGAGGCCGTGCTCCACAATAAGAGAAGCCACCACACTGAGAAGCCCGCACACCGCAACAAAGAGTAGCCCCCACTCGCTGCAACGAGAGAAAGCCCGTGCACAGCAACAAAGACCCAACACAGCCAATAAATAAATAAATAAAATTTAAAAAAATAAGAAAGGTATTTTTTAAAAAGTAAGTCTCGCCCAACCTCTCTGTTGATATTTGAAATCTTGAGAACGGTTAGGGAGACAGTTCTGAGTGTTTGAAGACCCTCCCGACTGCCATGCACTTCCTCCCTCGCTCCTTGGTCCAGGTGATGTAGTAAGACACAGGAGGGAGGCCAGTAAACAAGGAACCCAGACGGGACCCCCGCCCACCCCCATGCTGTCGCCCTGTCCGTGTGGGTCTCCGTTCCTATACAATAAAAGCGCTCCCGGCACGTCTAAAACCCCACCCTGCTTCTGCTGCCCGGCACCTGATGGTTCCTCTCTACGTCTCCCTGGAAACGACTCTGCATTGTTTTCCAATTCTATACAAGAGGGACAGGCTCTGAGAGCATCATCCCAAAACAGTCCATGAAAACTGTAAAACCCTGAGTCTGAAAAGCACTGGACAGCCCATCCTGTTTCACTTCCTGAAAAGCATTTCCCCACCCCCGGCCAACTGTCAGGGTCAATCTCTGGTACCTGCACTGGGTACCTCCACAAAGGCTCAGGGTTCACCTTGAGACAGAGAAACAGGAAAGGCAGGTGCCCTGGCTGGGCTGCATCTGGCTGATTTCATGGCACAGGTGTGACTGCGTTAGTCATGAGATGAGACCCCTACCGGCCCAGTCCAGGAGCTGGGAGTTTCTCAAGCAAAGGTACTGATGGCTTAAAGACCCAGCCAGGCAAGGCAGCTGACAGGGAGCCCATCCCTGGAGTTCAGAGCAGCAGAAAAATACCGATTCAACCCCAGCCGGAGAAACAAGAGCGGACGGCTTCAGAAGGAGGCGGCAACAGCCAAAAGCACCTCACGTGGCATCAAACTGTTAGACTGGAGATGCCCGTTTAACACAGATCACCACCCACTTCTGACAACCCATGTGGTAGGTAGGCTGTGACTGTGTCCATTTTACAGATGAGTCAACTGAGGCTGAGAGGTGACGTTACCTGCTAGAGGAATGTGTGGCCAGTGAAGGAAGGGGCGGGGGTCACAGTCCAGCTCTGCGGGACCCCAGATGCATCCTGAGACAAAGGTGAGGACAGCCGTCGAGCTAAGAGCGGGCTGTAGTGACCGCCCAGGAAGGCGACCGGGGCCACGTGTGCAGGGAGGGAGGAGTCTGTTTCACTTGATACAGGGCAGCGCTATTTGAATATTCATGACTCATTGGGTAAGTTGAAAATTACTTCTAACTGGGATAACACCCACATAACAAAATGTATCGTCTTAACCATTTTTAAGGACAGAGTTCAGGGGGCATTACGTACATTCGTCTTGTGAAAACGATCACTTCCTCCCATCTGCAGAACTCTACATCTTGCAAAAAGGAAACTCCGTCCCCGTTAAACAACCCCTCCTTTTCTTCTCCCCCAGGCCCTGGCAGCCACCATTCTTTCTCTCTATAGGAATCTGAGGACCGCAGGTGCCTCTCATCAGTGGAATCAGGCACTATTTGTCCTTGTCTGTCTGACTTATGTCACTGACCACAATGTCAAGGTTCCTCTTTGTCACAGTGTGTCACAATGTTCTTGCTTTTCAGGCTGAATCACATTCTGTCGCAGGGAAGGACAGAGCACATTGTGTTTATCCATTTGTCTGGGGATGGTGGTTAATTTGAAAAGACCAATATAGAAAACGAGACATCAAAGAGTTAACAACTATTAACTCTCTCGTCCTGGTCTCCTGACCGCTGTTATAAACATCTCCTTTTCGGCTGTTGGCAGGGTTGAAGTTTGCGAACATCTGCAGATTTTGAAATAACTACATAGTGCACGTGTCGTGAGGTGTTTGACCACTCTGACCTATCTACTGCCATCTTTGCCTTGATATATTCACTTATGTAACTACAACTCAAAGGGATACTTTTCTTCATCATGTAATGACTTCTCACGGAATTCTTAACTGAACGACAAAAACACGCGTTTGGCACACTCTATACATATGTGCACACACTGGATCATATATACATACATATATAGGATAGCAAATACATATTATATAATACATAGTGACAAGTAGTATCACAAAATATGTATCTGCCTCACTTCATAGATTATACACGTGCACATCTATATCACCTTGTATTTACATGTTGAAATGTCTATGAAGCTCAATGCTTTATAAAAGTTAGTACTTTAGTATTTTCCCAAGTTTACAAAATAAATTTCTGTTGCTCCTGATACATTATTTTTATTTTAAGTAGCTGAATATCTCATAGCCAGATGTTTATATCTAAAGGTTCGCTTCTAGGGACTTCCCTGCAGCATGCGGGCTCAATAGCTGTGGCTCACAGGCTTAGTTGTTCTGCAGCACGTGGGATCTTCCCAGAGCACGGCTCGAACTCATGTCCCCTGCACTGGCAGGCGGATTCTTAACCACCTAGGAAGTCCCACAACTGGCTGAATTCTATGAAGAAAACTGTGTAACCAGAGCGGTCCTCAAAATTCTGGGGAATGTAAAGATTTAAAGATGCTAAAACCTTTCTCCCTGGTATGTTGAGAGTCATCCTAGCTGGAGAGTTCTTGGTCCTGGGGAAGGGTGAGCAGATGGACCACTACACTGGGATATGGAAGGAAGGGTGAGAGGGATAAGTTAGGATGACCTGTCTATCGCTAAGCGTGGCTTAGAGCAGGATTCTGTAAGAAAAACACATATAGAAATGGCGAAGGTCAGGATGTTTGCATTCTCCCCACATTCATATGTGGAAATGCTGACTCCCAATGCGATGGTATTCTGAGGTGGAGCCTTCGGGATGTGATGAGGTCATGATTAGGGTGGAGCCCTCGTGAATGGGATTAGTGCCCTTATGAAAGAGGCCCCAGGGAGTTCCCTCGCCCCTTCTGCCAGATGAGGATGCGATGGCGGGCCGTCTATCACACACAGACACAGTCTAGCTCCTCCTGCTTGAGTTCTCGGGGGTTCAGGGCTGGAGCTGACAGTGAGTTCTGCTCCGCCTACAGAGGTCACGTCTGCACACAGAGTCTTCTCAGGGACCTCATGGGAAAGGACGGAGCCTGGGTCAAGACAGATCTGGGGTACTGGCATATTCCAGCATCCCCTGGCCAAAGCAGAGTACCACAACCTCACCCGAATTTCTTTCTTTTTTTTTTTAATATTTTAATTTTATTGGAATATAGGTGATTTACAAAGTTGTGTTAGCTTCAGGTGTACAGCAAAGTGATTCAGTTATACCTATATGTATATTTACTCTTGTTTAGATTCTTTGCTCATGTAGGTTATCACAGAATATTGGGTAGAGTTCCCAGTGCTATACAGTAGGTCCTTATGGGTTATCTATTTTTTATTTAGTAGTGTGTATATGTCAGTCCCAAACTCCTAATTTATCCCTTCCCCCCAACTGTAGCAACGTGGATGGACCTAGAGATGGTCATACTAAGCGAAGTAAATCAGACAGAGAAAGACAAATATGATATGCTATCACTCATATGTGAAATCGAATTAAAAAAAAAAGAGGACATACAGATGGCCAAAAGGCACGTGAAAAGCTGCTCAACATCACTAATCATTAGAGAAATGCAAATCAAAACTACAATGAGGTATCACCTCACACCAGTCAGAATGGACATCATCATAAAATCTAGAAACAATAAATGCTGGAGAGGGTGTGGAGAAAAGGGAACCCTCCTGCACTGTTGGTGGGAATGTAAACTGATACAGCCACTGTGGAGAACAGTATGGAGGTCCCTTAAAAAACTAAAAATAGAGTTACTACATGATCCAGCAATCCCACTACTGGGCATAAATCCAGAGAAAAGCATAATTCAAAAAGATATATGCAACACAATGTTCACTGCAGCACTATTTACAATAGCCAGGTCATGGAAAAAAACCTAAATGTCCATCAACAGACGAATGGATAAAGAAGATATGGTACATACATACAATGGAATACTAGCCATAAAGAGGAACAAAACTGGGACATTTATAGAGACATGGATGGACCTAGAGACTGTCATACAGAGTGAAGTAAATCAGAAAAACAAATATCGCATAGCAACACATATATGCAGAAAATAGAAACATGGTACAGACCAACCGGTTTGCAAGGCAGCAATAGAGACACAGATGTAGAGAACACACATATGGACACCAAGTGGGGACTTTGGGGGGGTGGGGGGGTGGGATGAATTGAGAGGTTGGGATTGCCATATATACATTATTAATAAGGAAAAAGACATCAAATTGTACACTTTAAATATATGCAGTTTATTGTATGTCAGTGATATCTCAATAAAAGTTCTTTAAAAAAAAAGATACAAATGAACTTATTCACCCGAGTTTCTAACATTCAGTATGAAAGAACGGGCCTACGTCACAGGCAATCGGAGAGACTGAAAATGCACGAGGAGAAAGAACAGAATACAAATGTATTTGCAGAATGTTTGGAGCAGAACAGGAAGCAAGGGCTTTGGAAAAGACATGCACTGCTTCTTTACATCCCGATATTGTCATCTGTGCTGTAAATACCAGAAGGCCTCTGGGGTCGTTCTCTCCGGGGCACTAAAGCTTCCCTGACGAGCGTGAGAACCTTACAGTGCAGGCCGTGACTTGAGACGAGAAAGAGGAACATTACTTTAGGTACTAGGATCGGGGCCAAGCTTGACGGATCTAACCACCAGATTAGGGCACAAGACAAAGATGGCCCAAAACAAGTAGGACATCCCTGCTACGTGCGTGGCCAGCAACCTTACACTTCAGCAAGCGAGGTAACCACTCCACATTAAAGGCGTTTCACAGAAACTTTGATCAGCCTAGCCACCTTTCCAGAGAGGATGGGGGTGCCCCGTCCCCAGCTCTCACAGAATCACTGCTCTTTTTTAGAGGTTATAAATAAGTGCAGAGGGCACTTACTATAAGCAGAATGCAAAGGCATTTTTTAAAAATTGCTTTGGTCGTTCGGATGGTGCGCAGCTGAAATGCATTGGCTTCCTCACGATCAGAACATTCTCCCAGGTATAAAATCCAGCCAGAGGGATACGCAGGGTTAAATTTGTCCACACCCTTGGTTGTGAGTCTGCAGGGAACCCGCCCCAAGGCCTCAGGGATCTGTGAGTCGGCCTGACATCTACAATGAGACAAGGGGACTCTAAAGCAAACAACCCTGTGTGCTGGGGTGTCTGCAGGGCTTATACCCTGGCCCCCTGACCAGCGCCAGACCCTGCCCTCCATCCTCCCCACCGAGGAGTCAGCCTTCCCAGGACTGGGTCCTGGGGGAGCAGCACAACCCCCTCATTCCCCATGAGAGGGGGGACCTTGCTCCCCTTTTCTCTCTACCTCACTGGTCCAGGCAAACGCAAAAGCAAATTGGAATGGGAACCTTAGCAGCCTCTTTGTCTTGGATGAAAGAGCTCAGAAATAAGCCAAGGCAGAGGAAGATGCAAACTCCAACAGAGCTAAGCGTGTGTCACTTTGCTGTCTCTGAAACCATCCTCCGTGTCTCAAGATGGTTAAAAGATACAGATGGAAAGAAGTCCAGTCAATGCCTTTGGTTAAGCAGAATGCATGTATAAGCTTTAGGGACTTCCTTGGTGGTCCAGTGGTTAAGACTCCATGCTTCCACTGCAGGGGGTTGCGAGTTCAATCCCTGGTCAGGGAACTAAGGTCCCGTATGCCTTGCGGTGTGGCCAAAAAATAATAACAAAATAAATAAAAAATAAAAATATAAGCTTTAGTAGTAGAAGAACAGAGCACCGTCTATCCCACGGTGCTCATGTAGCCTGTAGATGGTGCCTGGTGTTCAGGGACCACCCCACACACCTTTCTGCTCATTTCCACAGGACCTTCCTGCTCACTCCAGTTCCCCCAGCTCCAGACCTCTGCACTGTCTGGCTGTTTACCATTGGATCCCAAATACCCTTCTAGGACGCCCCAGAATGCAAATGCTGACAGCGAGCCTCTATCCACTCAAGACACAGGTACACAGGACTTCCCTGGTGGCGCAGTGGTTAAGGATCCACATGCCAATGCAGGAGACATGGGTTCGAGCCTTGGTCCGGGAAGATCCCACATGCCACAGCGCAACTGAGTCCGTGCGCCACAACTACTGAGCCTGCACCCTAGAGCCTGTGAGCCACAACTATTGAACCCCTGTGCCGCAACTACTGAAGCCCACGCACCTAGAGCCCGTGCTCCGCAACAAGAGATGCCACTGCAATAAGAAGCCTATGCACCACAATGAAGAGTAGCCCCTGCTCGCCACAACCAGGGAAAGCCCACGCCCATCAATGAAGACCCAACCCAGCCTCCCCCCTCCCAAAAAAAAGACACAGGTACCCAGTGGAAAACGTTTAAAGAAACAGATGTTACAGGATGTGAAAAAAGTACTGCGTTCATTGCCAGTTAAGAGGTAGAAAGCCAAAGGGACCCCCATGATCACGTGGACAAGATAAAGCACAAAGCCTCAAAATCATCATGACTTTCTTAATGGCGGAGAAATTCACATAGCATCAAACTCACCACGCAGACCAGTGAAAGCTGTACCACTCAGGCATTCAGGACATTCACAATGTAATGCAAGCCTCGCCTCTGTCTAGTTCTGAAAGGTTTTCACCACCCTGCACGCATCAACTACTCCCTCCCCATTTTCTCCTCCCACCAGCCCCTTGGCAACCACCAACTTGCTTTCTTTACAGATTAGCCTATTTTGGATATTTCCTATAGACGGAATCATACGGTATGTGGCCTTTCATATTGGGCTTCTTTCACCGAGCATCCATTTTCAAGGCTCACCCAGATTGGTGCCTGTATCAGGGCTTCATTCCTTTTCATGGCTGAGTAATATTCCACAGCACAAGGCTCTGCTACATTCTTTTATCTATCCGTCTGTCGATGGGTATTTGTGTTGCTTCCTTCCACTTTAGGGATGTTTTAACTAGTGCTGCAGTGAACACCGACAGACAGGGTTTTGTTTGAAGTTTTCAGTTCTTTTGGGGAGACACCTGGGAGTGGAGTGACTGGACCATATGGAAATTCTACATTTAAGCAATTGAGGAAGGGCCAGACTGGCTTCCACAGTGGCCGCATCGTTTCACCTTCTCACCGGCAACATGAGCTTCTCGAAGTCATCACTGTTTTTAACCCATCAGAAAGCTGAGGGTGCAAGGAAGCTGACATGAACCAGAGTGCAGGCTGCGGTGACACTTCCTGCAAAGATGAGACCCTGGCTGCTTTCATTCCTGATGGAGGGAATGGGGAAAAGTGGGGGAAACCAGCTGAAATGGGAAGCTGTGTTAAATGGCTGCATGGGGGCCAGTGGGCACGCAGGAACCCGAGGCGGTCCAGACGCACAGCCGTCTGCACCCAACCCTTCGACTCATTCCTACACATCTTCACTGACCCCCTGGGTGGTCATACGCCACAGCCAGGGCGGGACACAGGAAAGGGACAGCCCCCACCAAAGGCACTCTGAGCTTTCGCCACGGGCAGTCACACCTGTCCCTGCCCCCAGCCAGGATGCAAACGTGCGTCCAACAAATCCAGGGCAAGAGACAGAACAAGGAGCTTCCCTCAAAGACCCAGCAAGCCGGCAGCCAGGCTGTAACGCACAGCGAAATCCTGTGACGGTCACCAGTGCTCAGATCCCAAGCTCTGTTAAAGGGGAAATGTGGACCCCACCACAAAGCACGTGGAGACAAAGGGAACTGAACCTAACTGAAGCTGCAAGTCACATCTATACTGACAGAGCAGTTCATGCAAGTGGCTGGGTGGACGTGAGGGTGTGATGTTTGCCAGGGGTAAATATTATGGAATTCAGTGTCCCCTATGTTTTTACACTCGGTGTCCATCGTTAAAGATATATATGTATAAATACACACACACACACACATATATACATAAACTATGTATACACATAGCTATATACACATTAGATGCAAAGTAGCATATCGTGCAATTGTTAAAATGATCAGACGTACAGAAAGAGGAAGACAAATATATGATATCACTTATACATGGAATCTAAAATATGACACAAATGAACGTATCTACAAAACAGAAACAGACAGAAAGAGGAAGACATATCACATGATATCACCTATAGGTGGAATCTAAAATATGACACAAATGAACGTATCTACAAAACAGAAACAGACTCACAGACATAGAGAACAGACTAGTGGTTGCCAAGAGGGGAAGGAGAGGAAAGGATTGGGAGGCTGGGATTACCAGATGCAAACTATTATCTATAGGATGGATACACAACAAGGTCCTCCTGTAGAGCACAGGGAACTCTATTCAATATCCTGGGACAAACCATAATGGAAAAAAACGATCAGGTATAGCTCATAAAACATCCACGATAAGAATAAATAAAGGAACCAGAGAAGAATTTAAGCATGTTCATTGTCTTCTGCTGGTAGTACCTTTTGGATAAATGGTATCTATAGGCTTTGTCAATCAATTAATAGGATTACTAGGCAGTAATTCAAACTGCCTTCAGCTGAAAAGCAGTTTTGATATAAATATATAAGGAGATCCAATCTTCGGGATGCAAAGTTCGCCAAGAGCCCCCGAGGCTCAACAGAAGATGTGCCTACAGGCAAAGGTTATCTTCAAGTCCACCATTTAGGGGAGCGTTCTTTGTCCTGAGATGAAACAGGGAAAATCTAGATAAGAGAGAACACTTACTGACAATAATGATCTCAGCGCTAAAGGTTAGTTTGAAAATGACTCTGGGTATCGGCGCTGAAG
Source organism: Hippopotamus amphibius kiboko (assembly GCF_030028045.1). NCBI lineage: Eukaryota > Metazoa > Chordata > Mammalia > Artiodactyla > Hippopotamidae > Hippopotamus > Hippopotamus amphibius. The sequence goes on from NC_080203.1 coordinate 132,334,657, forward strand.
GCGTCTCCCCCCACACACGGCTTTGTTCTTCGTCCTCCGTCCCACTGGGGTGTCCTCACTGAAAAGCGTCTTCCTCAACGCAGATCTGCTCTTGGCAAGGGTCCTCAGAGGTGGAGTCTGCCTGAGTTCAAGCTCATTATCTTAGAGGTGGAGTCTGCGTGAGCTTCAAGCTCATTAACACTTGCTGGCAGACAGCTGTAGCAACCATAACCCCAGAAGACCCACGGTCAAGCAGCAACACGGTGATACTTAACAGAATATAATGCTACTTAATTAATTAGCTAATAATACCAGCTCCCTATTTATTAAAACAGGGCTCAGTATCATCACAGAGCAGCTGTATGCATTGGGTAAATATCCAGAGATGTGCACTTACTAACCGGAGGGGCATGCAGGGTGATGATGTCATTTATAAACAACCAGGGAATTTGTAAGTTAAAAAAAGGACGAGAAGATGATTCAGCAATCCCACTCCTGGGCATATGTCTGGAGAAAACTGTAAGTCGAAAATACATGCACCCCAATGTTCATAGCAACAGTTTTCACAACAGCCAGGACATGGAAGCAACCTAAACGTCCATTGGCAGATGAATGGCTAAAGAAGATGTGGTACATATATTACAATGGAATATTACTCAGCCATAAAAAGGAATAATGCCATTTGCAGCACCACGGATGGACCTAGAGATGATCACAGAGTGAAGTCAGAGAAAGACAAGCATCATATGATATCACGCATACGTGGAACCTAAAACATGATACACAAGAACTTATTTACAAAACAGAAACACACTCATAGATGTAGAAAACAAACGTATGGTTACCAAAGGGGAAAGGGAGGAGGGATAAATTAGGAGTTTGTGATGAATGCATACACACTACAATATATAACATAGCTAAACAACAAGGACAGGGAACTCTACTCAATATTTTGTAATAAACCATCAGGGAAAAGAATCTGAAAAAGAATATATATATATACAACTGAATCACTCTGCTGTACATCTGAGACTAACAACATCATAAATCAACTATAATTTTTTAAAAAAAAGGAAGATATGATAAACTCAAGACTGGTTAACTCAAGATGTATCTGCGGTGAGATTCCTGAAAGAGTATTCCTATAGATGGTTTGTGCGCACTGTGGAAGGCACGTGGTCATCACTGACACCATCGTGAGCTCACCAGGAACAAAGCACTGTTCCCATCTTTCATGGTCAAGCTATCAGACCTCCTACTCCTGATAATACTAGCTGCAGAATGAACAGTAATTCTAGCCCAGGATCTGAAAAGGTCACGTGACGGTATCTGCGCGTTATAACTGGCTAAACAGATGGTCCAAAGGAGTGCTGATTTGCCAAAGAGTTGTAGGAAATGTGAAAGGTTTTTGAGAATGTGCTCTGCTGGGACTTCCCTGGTGGTGCAGTGGTTAAGAATCCACGTGCCAATGGAGGGGAGACGGGTTCAATCCCTGGTCCGAGAAGATCCCACATACCGCAGAGCAACTAAGCCCGTGCGCCACAACTACTGAGCCTGTGCTCTAGAGCCCATGAGCCACAACTATTGAACCCACATGCCACAACTACTGAAGCTCACGTGCCTAGAGCCCGTGCTCTGCAACAAGAGAAGACACCCCAATGAGCAGTCTGCACACCCCAACGAAGGGTAGCCCCTGTTCGCCGCAACTAGAGAAAGCCCCTGCACAGCAAATTAAGACCCAACACAGCCAAAAATAAACAAGTAAACAAATAAATTTATATATAAAAAAAGAAGGTGCTCTACGACTCTGCTCTGTTCAATAATTTATACCAATGATTTGTACAGATGAACTACAAGAATATTTATCCAACACGTGGGGGATAGTTTGTGCTTTGGAAGAGAATAAAGTCTCAGAAATTTGGTAAATGGAACAAAAGATGAAGATTAGCAAAACTAAATTCGATGGCCAGACCCATAATCTACTTATTTTAAGAAGCATAATCGGGGAATCCCCTGGTCCAGTGGTGTATTTAGGACTCCGAGCAGGGGACCCAGGCTCGATCCCCGGTCAGAGAACTACGATCCAACAAGCCACAGGGTACAGCCGAAAACACACACACACACACACACACACAAACGTAATCACTGGCATCAGGATGCTGATGTCCAGACGTGGCGTGATTGCAGCTCCGGTGAAGACTATCTTAATGCACGACAAGTGAAGCGTTAGGCAGCTGAGCCACGGAGTGACTTAGCGTCAGGAGGGCGGAAGTCAATGCTGAGCGGCACCCGTTAATACGGAGAGGTTTTGCCGATCAGGATGAGAACTTACACCTGACTCTTCACACATCAGACCACAGCAGGAATAATATTTTTCAGCTCAGATCCCTGGTATTTAAGGCGTACGGGGACAAACTGGCTAGGGGGGTGAGAACAAACAGGATCCCTAGGGGTGCAAGGACCATTCTGCATAAGTGATTGCTCAGGAATCAGGAACATTTCACCCAGGGCGCAAAAGGCATTCGAGCTGTCTTTCAATTTGCTTGAGGGGCTTGTCTGCAAAAGAGAGAAATAATTTAGCGGCTGTCTCAGAGGCCAGAGCTAGGACTTTGTCCAAAATAAGGACCACGACCTCCTAACAGCTGCCAGACCACAAAATGATCCGCCTGTCAAATCACATCTGTTGGAGATGGACCAAACCCCACCTGTCGGGTACACTGCACAGGGATCACTTCACTGAGAAGCAGGGAATTTGAACAAAGTGACTAGTGTCATCCTTCCCAACCAGGAGACTCCATCAGACCATAATTCAACATCTAAAGATATATTGAAGCAGAAACAAATAATAAAAGCATACCCCGTAGGCAAGAAACCCAACCAGGCCAGCATTCGCCAAGGCACCTATCCAAAGGACGCCTCTTGCTTTGCCTCCTAGACGATGGATGGGGTCTCCTGATGAAATAAACTCGATGGGAAGATGATAATTAACAAATAATTTGTCAACATAATTTAATTATGGGTCATCTGAATGTTTTGAAGCAGCTATAAAAGCGGTTTGCATCTTACTAATTAGTCCCATTTATAACCCTTTCTAAACCTTCTCTGGCGAAGCCTCACAGAAAAATCATTATCATCAATGGAAATTACCCAGCAACAACAGATTTTAAAAACAAGTAACACGGAAATGTGTGTTGAGAGAGTACCCAACAGAAGCAGGTAGTTCCCATCAACTTCTCAACTGGGTTTGTTTCAAGGTTAAAGCAACAGGCATCTGCATGATCTTCAAGACACCATCTCCGGGTCAGGGGTGAGAACAGAGGGTCCAGGAGATGGGAAGTCCATTCATTTACCCTCTGTTTGTAACAGGGAAGAACAAATCTGACTCCATATTGGATCTGTTTCTTTTACTTTTTTTTAATATTTCATTTTAAAAAAACGTATTATTTTTCAATATTTTTTTTAATATATTTATTTTGGCTGCACCAGGTCTTAGCTGCGCCATTCAGAATCTTTTTTAGTTGTGGCATGCAGACTCTTAGTTGTGGCATGCGAACTCTTCACTGTGGCACGCACGCGGGATCCAGTTAGCGGTCAAACCCGGACTCCCTGCATTGGGAGCATGGAGTTTTACCCACTGCACCACCAGGGAAGTCCCTGTTTCTTTAACTTCTGTAATTCTATTGCTTTTTACTACAAGTTAACCACTGAAAGGATGTTGCCTAGACTTTAAAGTTCACATAACAGCCCATCTCTAGAACCCTGCCTCCCCTGCCTGAGCATTAAGCTAACATACCTTTGATTAGCTCCCAGGAAACATCCCAACCAGGACCATCTGTGAATGCCTGCAGGAAGAAGAAATGAACACACCCGGCTCCAGAGGCTGGCTGGAACTAGGAAATATTTGCAACAACTTATCACCTTTTTTCCTCTCCCTCCTTACCTCCCCTTCTTTATCCTATAAAAGAAACCAGCGCCCAAACCCGAGTGAGATGGTTCTTTGGGACACGAGTTCACCATCTTCTCGGTCTTCTGCCTTTACAAATAAAGTGGCTATTCCTTGCTCCAAAAGCTTGTCTCTTGATTCACTGGCCTGTTGTGTGACGAGCAGTGTGAGCTTGAACTTGGTAACACGTTCGTGGTTTCTGCACCAGCGGGAACTTTAATTCCCATTTGTGCAGGAGGAAGTTCTCCTTGGAAACAGGAACTCCCCAACCAAGTCTTGGCATCCCTTCTCAAGTATACCTTTTTTTTTTTTTTTTAAAGTCTTTATTGAATTTGTTACAACATCACTTCTGTTTTATGGTTTGGTTTCTTGGCCAGGAGGCATGTGGGATCTTAGTTCCCTGACCAGCCCAGGGATGGAACCCACACCTCCTGCATTGGAACGCAAAGTCTTAACCACTGGATAACCAGGGAAGTCCCTCAAGTATATCTTAACCACGCAGCTTAGCTCCGCTGCCAACCCTTGACCAACAGCACTGCCTGTGCCGATCACGTGATAAAGATGTCTACATGTAAAATATCTTCGGGTGACCCTTCAATATTTTCTCCTCTGCATCTCAACAACAAGAATGGAAGAAGAACTTGGTAGGCTGAAATCACACCACTGACAATGCTGAATCTCATCCATGCCCCGTGATCTTGGGAAACAGACGGCGAAGAATTACCCCCGCCATCTGTGTTTTGGAAAAGGGTTGGCTGCAATGACCTTCCTTTCCCCATATGACTTCATGGATGCCTCCCATGCCTGCCTACGGTGAGCCCAGACAGAGACCTTTGGAATTCCCATGCTTTGTCTCATGGCTGATTCACTGAACGGTCTGCCCCCGCTGATCAACTGGAACAAAACGTTTACAAACCAAACTCTGGTTCAGCCTCTCTCCTTCCTCCAGGTCCCTGAACTTGGACCCACCCTCCGCCTGAGGCAGCAGGCAGCCCCTCCTGAGGACAGTCTGGCCTCGGGGTAAACCATTCTCTGATCTACCGTCCAATCAGGCCACCCTTTCACCGCACTCCCCCACACCTGGTCCTTTCCGGCCTTGCTAACTCCTCTCTATTAAAGAAACTTTTTTTCCCCCGCTTAACCTTTGAAACTCCTGCATACATTATGGTCACTGTGTTTTCCCTCTTGCAATAATCTGTTTCCCCCTTTGCAATAACCCTGTTGAGTAAAAGTCTCTCCTTATTGAGACAGGATCTGTTTTTTCTATTAGATACCACGCCCACCAGGCTGACCTGTGTTTGCACTTTACACAAAATCAGCCTCCCTTTCCCATATCATAAAGACTACAGACTCACAGCTCTTAGTGTAGCATCCTGGCTCTGTAGCATCCATAGAAAGCCAGATGCCACTTCACATCATTTAGATGAAAATCAGTGCAGGTGTGTGCCTGCCCTGTCTCCTGAGATGTTAGTTACCTAACTGTGAGGTTGTAGGTCAGAGAAGCTATGACTCAGTTACTGTGGCAAACGTCTCTGATGGGACTGAATGAACAACACAGTCCAGTATTTCTGCTGTATGTGTCAGCTCCAAACTAGCAACTCCTGTTCCTCTTCAGGGCCACTGTGCATGGCCTCGTGGGTCAATGGATGCGCTGTGTCTGTCGGGGAATAAAACTTGCCACCCCGAAATATCTCTTTGGCGTGCAGGTTATGTCAAGCGGAAAACAATCATGGTCCAGAAGACTCAGGAAGAAACTTTGACCTTCTCTCTGTCTATAAAAATTTACAGAGGACCTATTCCGGAGCACAGTATGACCAGACATGTCTGCAAAGACTACAGACCAGGTGTGGTGGGAGAAACTCTGCAGGGCCTGGAGATCAGAGTCCACTCTGTGTCCCACAGTCTCTGCAGGCCCAGCAAACACTTATTTACCAAACTTCTGTTTTTCCATCTCCATGTAAATTGCCTTCCTCCCCCGTGAAGTCCCAAACCACGACCCCAACAACCTCTTCTGTCTTTAACTAAAGGTGGTTTTTAAGGTGAGGGTTTGGGCCATTTTAGTGAGTGACTCAGTTTTCCTGGGTCTCTCCCATGTGTACATGTTATTCAACTTTTGTGTGATTTTTCTCCTGTTCATCTGTCTTCTGTCCGTGTAATTCTTAGAGCAGCCAGAAGAACCTAGAAAGGAAGAGGACTATTTCTTCCTCCCCAACAGCTGCCAAGCCCCTTCCTCTCCAGAGAATAAGATCAGACAATGCATGGTTGCGATGTCAAAATGAAGACATGGTATGAGCCAGCCTGGGTCCAACCTGGCGAGGATTTATATTCTTATGAGCTTATCCAGGAGCAATAGAACATGTCTGCAGAAGGCGCTGCATTTGGGTGAAGTTACAGCATGACGCCCCTCACCAGTAACTGCAAAGGAGAACTTAACAGCAAAATCACACAGAGACAGGACTTCCCAGGTGGCGCAGTGGGTAAGAATCTGCCTGCCAATGCAGGGGACACGGGTTTGATCCCTGCCCCAGGAAGATGCCACATGTTGCGGAGCAACGAAGCCCATGTGCCACAACTATTGAGACTGCGCTCTAGAGCCCGTGCACCACAACAAGAGAAGCCACCACAATGAGAAGGCCGCGCACCACAACGAAGAGTAGCCCCCGCTCGCTGCAACTAGAGAAAGCCCGTGTGCAGCAACGAAGACCCAACACAGCCAATAAAATAAATAAATAAATTTATTTTTAAAAGAATCACACAGAGACAATGTAGGAAACGACCACTCAAATTCCAATGCAGGGACTTCTCTGACAGCGCAGTGGTTAAGAATACGCCTGCCAGTGCAGGGGACAGTGGTTCGATCCCCAGTCTGGGAAGATCCCACATGCTGCGTAGCAACTAAGCCCGTAGGCCACACCTACTGAGCCTGTGCTCTAGAGCCTACAAGCCACAACTATTAAGCCCACGTGCTGCAAACTTAAAAAGCCCTCGCTCCTAGAGCCTGTACTCCACAACAAGAGAAGCCACTGCAATGAGTAGCCCGCGCATCACAAGGAAGAGTAGTCCCCACTTGCTGCAACTAGAGAAAGCTTGCACACAGCAATGGAGACCCAACAGAGACAATAAATAAATAAATATTTAAAAAATTCAAACACAAATCTGCCTATGACATGTATTTATGGGCTCTTCAGGGAGGCTGAATGTTGAAAGGATTTTTTTTTAAGAAAATAAAATTACTCTCTTTTAAGGAAACTCCCACCATGAAAAGAAAATACTGACCCACAGGAAACACACGAAAACAAATGTCTGCTAAAAGATGTGAAATTTTCCAGAATTCATTTTCCATCTTCCAGTGATCTTGTGGAATCACAGGTGGGTCCAGAATGCTGGCTCAGTCACCTTTATCTGCCAGCTGGTCTCTACAGGTATCTCCTTGGATTTACCCTGGATACGGAGATCTACGTTATGGAAGGTTCCAGAGGCCCTAAAAGACCAATATGGAAGATGCCTCATGGGCATCTATAAATAACTGAGATTTCCATAAAGATTTTTTAAATGAGATACAAAAATTTGAAATAACATGGCCTTTAACTGAAGTTCTCCCAAGATTCTGAAAAAATAAAAATATCTTCTGTAGGAATCAAACTAAAAATCTAGTTTCAAAGTATCCAAATCGATATATTTTCAAGAAAAATAAGAACTCATAGTTTGGAAAATTCACAGAAAACACAAACAAACAAGGTATCGTGAATAAAAACCACCCAAAACAGGAAGAGAAAGAGACCCTCATAAATTACAGATAGTGTAATTATCAAAGACCCTAAAATAAGTATGGTTTATATGCTTAAAGAAACAAAGGGTATGCTTGGAAATATAACCAGTAAAGAGATTTAAAAAGGAATATATCTTGTATGTTTTTAAAATAGGGTCTCATATATTGTATTTGTATAATACGATAGACAAACATACAAATAAAATTTTTAAATATTTTTTTAAAAACTGGAATGAAGATAATTACTAGAAAAGTTGCAATTACTGGAGTTACTAGAACACCAAAATGTTAATAAAACATCATTTCTGGATGGTTAGTTTGGAAGATGAGGAGAAGACTTTCACCTATTTCTGTATTACAAACTAAAACCGGTGACACAATGGATGAGTTTAACTTCTGTTTTGGTGTACACATTTATTTCTTCAATACAAATTATGCTTTGAAGAATAAATATCTAGTCAAAATTATCAAACTGTATAAGGTCCAAGAGAAAACAGCTACCGGGTTGGTGATTAGGAGGTTGTTGAGTCCCAAGACTGGTATTTCAGTGAACACACGGAAGAGATCAGATTGCAAAGCCTGAGAAAGAATATGCTGCCTGAAGGTGGAAATACCATCTGTATTCAGTCACATAGAACCCCGCTGCTAACATGCCATCCTGGCCCCCGAGTGCCAGCCTCTGAGGCCAACACCTGAACAGCCTCCTGGGCTCACTTCCGGGTTTCCGTGATGGGGATCCGGTCTCCACGCCTGACACAAAGGAACTGGACCCCAAGCCGTGAGCTTCCCACACCCATTCTGCGTGTGGCCCTCTTGGTCCTCACCCACAGTCCCCAAGCATCCTGTCTTCTGTGATGCAGGACTATAGAGAGGGCCTCTGACCATACGGTCCAAAGGAGCTGAAGTCCACCAACAACCTACATGACAGTCCTTAGAGCTAACATGATGGGTGGGAGGAAGAAAAAAGCCAAGTGTGGCGGACAGAAAGGTAAGGAGCTGGCTTGGGAGGACGGTGGCGTCTAGTTCCCTTCCTGAGGTAAGAGATGGATACAATTCTTACACATAGAAAAGAAACATTAACAAAGCTGTCCATGATCAGAAACCGCTTTAAATGGTATCATTTCCAAGAGGAGTGAGATAAGTAGACACTTAAATGGAAAGCCGTGCATTTAATGCTAATTACAATTATGTCCTGCAAATTCATTACAACACAGTCATTGTTAGCAAGATTAAGTTTAGTGCAGTGCCTCACCACATAATCAAAAGGGAAGAAGCATGTCTCCTATGTATGTAAATATGAAAATATCTGGGTGATCTCAAGTGATTATCTTCAAGATCAGTGCATGAGTTATCTACTTAAAACAACCAACTCCAGGGACTTCCCTGGTGGTCCAGGGGTTAAGACTTTGCCTACTCGTGGAGGGGGTCCGGGTTTGATCACTGTTCAAGGAACTAAGATCCCACATGCCTGGCAGCCAAAAAACAAGAACAAAAAGTAGAAGCAACATTGTAACAAATTCAATAAAGGCTTTAAAAATGGTCCACATCAAAAAAACAAACAAACAAACAAACAAAAAAAACAACTAACTCCAACATCAAGAAGACCCCCAAATCAGTCAGCATTATATAAAACCCCCTCCATAAATGGCAAACTCTCAGATAAAGTCAAAGAGATACTAGTCTATCTTTTATTTCTTATCAATTTATTTACTCATTGGCTGCACTGGGTCTTCGTTGCTGCGTGTGGGTTTTCTCGAGTTGTGACGAGCGTGGGCTAGTGTTGGATGTGCTGCACAGCCTTCTCGTTGCAGTGGCTTCTCTTTTTGCAGGCTATGGGTGCTAGGTGCATGGGCTCAGTAGTTGTGGCTCGAGGGCTCTAGAGAGCAGGCTCCGTCGTTGTGGCGCATGGGCTTCGTTGCTCCGCAGCACGTGGGATCTTCCCGGACCAGGGATGGAACCCGTGTCCCCTGCACTGGCAGGTGGATTCTTAACCACTGTGCCACCAGGGGAGCCCACTAGTCTATCTTGAGACATAGTTCTTTCCTAAGTATTTATAACCACATCCCTGTCTCTATTCAAATCTTCCTCTAAGCCACCGTTTCATGTGCATACATCTAATATCATCACAGCCCACCCTGCATTTCTTAACTTTTGCCCTGTAATTTACTATACACTGATGGCCCAGGATAGACGGTCTGGATGGACCAACCTCCAAGCAGACAGAAAAAACGGGCAGTGTGGTGGGCTTAACAACAGTCCCCCGAAGATGTCCACATCCTGATCCTCAGAACTTGTGACTATCTGACCTTAAGTGGCAAACGGGGCTTTGCAGGTGTGATTAAGTGAAGGCCCTGGACAGGGGGAAATGCTTCTGGATTAGTCAGGTGGGCCCAATGCGAGCACAAGGGAGACGGGGAGAAACCAGAAGATGCTAGTTCTGCTGGCCTTGAAGACAGGGAAGAGGGGCCAGGAGCTAAGGAATGCAGGCGTCTCTAGAAGGCGGGAAGGCAAGGAAACAATTCTGCCCTACTGTCTCCTGAAGGAACTGGACCTGCCACTATCTTGCTTTTAGCCCAGCAAAACCCACTTTGGACTTTTTACTTTCAGTAAAAACCACCAGATAATACATTTATGTTGTGCCAATTTATTACAAACTGTGTGGCAATTTATTACAGCAGCCACAGAAAATGAATACAGAAAGGAAGGGAAGAATCTAGGGAAGAGGGACTTAGGGAGGAAACGAGGAAAGGAAGAACAGAGTGAGCATCCAATTTAATGGCTGGTTTTCCTACTGTTCTAGAACTGCAGGAGGCCAGGAGGCCATTCTTCTCGCGACTTCCAAAACCAACTCAACTCCTAGGCCAGAGAGGAATGGAGAAAATATTTCTACGTGTCGATTTGTGGACAGGTCATGATGTTTAACAGATAGGTGTAACCTTGGACCAGCTGTAAGTTATCACGTAAATGATTCTTTCCATTAAGTTAGAGAGTAGGGTTTCCCCAGTGGTGCAGTGGTTAAGAATCCGCCTGCCAATGCAGGGGACAGGGGTTCAAGTCCTGGTGCGGGAAGATCTCACATGCCGAGGAGCAACTAAGCCCATGAGCCACAACTACCGAGCCCACATGCCGCAACTACTGAAGCCCACTCGCCTAGAGCCTGTGCTCCGCAACAAGAGAAGCCACCACGAGAAGCCCACACACCACAACAAAGAGTAGTCTCCACTCGCCACAACTAGAGAAAGCCCGTGTGCAGCAATGAAAACCCAATGCAGCCAAAAATATAAATAAATACATTTTTAAAAAGAGAAAAAAAGAAGTTAGAGAGTAATTCTTCAGTCCTGTGCTAGACTCCTGACCAGTTTACCATTAGGAATGAGTTGATGAAACTACAAGAAAGCGTACATGCAAGTTTCTTTGTACATAATAACCCTTCTTCTATCCAAGCTCCAATTTGGAATATAACATTAAAATACTTTGCACTCTAAATTTTCCTCTGTTTACCAATATTCCTGCACTCTATGGTAAAAATTTAATATTGGCATTTTGTTATTTCATCATTACCTACAAGACCTTTTTGTTCTGACATCATTTAGAAACATGAAAACGTTGCAAATGAACATTTATGAATTCAATCAATACGGAAAACTCTAAATTCAGTTTACAGGTTCCCTGCCTGAAAGTGCTCATGAGAGATATTCTGTTGACTGAACTGTTAGAACGTGAGCATATTCTCTGAAACTCCACTTCCCATTTCTGCCTTAATCCTTAGAGTTTGCTCATGTCATGGAAATACTTGAGGACCCTGCCAACAAAAGTCACGCAGAGGTGATTTGAGAAACATGTGCTCATTTTTCTGAATAAAAATGCAACTCCTGAGTAATTCAGAAAAATCAATCAGCAGCTCTTAAAAATATGTTTCCTTTCCATGAGGGAACAGCTGTCATTGTTAATAAAAATTTTAAGCTGGGAAAACGAATTACAGGAAGAGAATATCAATTTGCTTGCCAAACACACGCAAATGAATTATTTTATCCGATAACCACTGCGTCTGTACGATAGATCAAATAATAAGTAAATTCACAGCAACATCTTTCAGCCTAACTGGGGTTAGCTCTTCAACTTAGAATTCGTATTTCATTCAATGGAGGGACACCCTTGCCTTTTATTTCATGATTTTGCATCCTTGAGTTCTATGTTTGTTAGCAATGGAAAAGAAAAGCTTTAATGATTGATAAATGGGAAGATCTTTTTATCACAGTACTAGGATGAAACATTTGAAAGAGCCATTTTTTTTTTTATTTGATCCTCTTGGTTGATGTTTCATCACCTTTTTTTTTCACACTTTACAGTGTATTACAATATATGAAATGATCCCCACAGTATTTTTTTGGCTGTGCAACGAAGTGAGTCAGCTGTACGTGTACATATATCCCCATATTCCCTCCCTCCTCAGCAATGTCACATGACTCGAATGGGTGTCATAGCTGAAATTAGGAAACGTGAAGTCAGGAGCAAGACTAAAACTGCATCAGGCCTCAGCTCTCACACATAACCTGTGCAATCCTTTTGTTTTCTTTTAATTAATTAATTAATTAATTGGCTGAGTTGGGTCTTTGTTGCTGCACATGGGCTTCTCATTGTGGTGGCTTCTCTGGTTGCGGAGCACAGGCTCTAGGCCCATGGGCTTCGTAGTTGTGGTGCATGGGCTCAGTAGTTGTGGCTCTCCAGCTCTAGAGCGCAGGCTCAGTCGTTGTGGCACATGGGCTGCGTTGCTCCGCGGCACGTGGGTTCTTCCCGGCCCAGGGCTCGGACCCGTGTCCCCTGCATTGGCAGGAAGATTCTTAACCATGGTGCCACCGGGGATGTTGGAACCGCACAATTCTGGAGAAATTTCCAAGCTATCCTTGGTGTCAGTATGCTCACCAGAGGGGTAAGAATATTGCTGTTCTGCAGAGAGGTGGAGCGCCAACGAGAGCTGCAAGGGCAGAATGCCAGATGCCTCCCACACGGTGCACCGGTGATCTCTGAACAGCACTTAAACTGCCACTGAGGGAATCTTCACAATCTATTAACCCCCTTGGACAAAGGCACCCAGAGAGCAGACAAGAGAAGAGTGAGGCATTCCCACAGGTTTTTGGACAGCGGCAACTACCCGGTGAAGAAGCATCCAGGAGAGTCTGCAACCTGCGTGTGTGTCAAGGAAGACCAGAAGTGAGATGGGGTGGGCCACTGTGCCCCGCAGAGCCGGGGGCCTCCTTGTCTGGGGGTCCCAGTTCTCTGTGGATGGCCCCAGACCACGGATATGGACACCCTGAGGCCACGCATGCAATGGCCAGCCAGCCCACAAGCCGGACAACAGCAAGCATCGCAATCGACTCAGCGTATCGCAATCGACACAGCGTGGCGCAACCTCCCTCTTGGCTATGAACAGAAACTAAGAACCAGAACACATCTGAAAGGAATCTCTAGCAGAAAGCGCTGGGAAGAAAGGACCAAAAAAAGAAAGAAAAATCGACCATCGACCAACTAACCAATAAACCAAGGATGCTTTGAAAAAAGTTCATCGCGATGAAGTGAGAAAGAGAAAAATACCGTATGCGAACACATATATATGGAATCCAAAAAAAAAAAAAAAACGGTAGTGATGAACAAGCTAGTGGCAGGGCAGGAATAAAGACACAGGTGTAGAGAACGGACTTCAGGACACAGCCGGGGAAGGGGAAGCTGGGACGAAGTGAGAGAGTAGCACAGACATCTACACACGACCAAATGTACAATAGCTCGTGGGAAGCTGCTGCATAACACAGGGAGATCAACTCGATGCTGGGTGCTTGGTGATGACCTAGAGGGCTGGGATAGGGAGGGTGGGAGGGAGTCACGGGAGGGAGGAGATATGGGGATATACGTATACACACAGCTGATTCACTTTGTTGTACTGTGGAAACGTGCACAACACTGTAAAGCAATTATACCCCAATAAAGATCTGAAGAAGAAAAAAAGTTCATCTCTAGAACAAAACAGAACTTATGGAAACGCATCACATATTAGACAGTTCAGCCGAACAATGGGAAGAAGGCGCTGAGGACATGTCAAAGGAAAATGGAGCAAAGAGGCCAAGCGACTGACAACAGGGGAGAAAAGATATGAAAACTGGGATATCAAGAAGCAGGGGTCCAATATTCAGCGAGCAGACATTCTAGAGGAAGAGAGAAAGACAAAGCATGTGGGAGGTAAATTACTAAGGTGGTAAACAAGATGCAGATTAGAAGCAAAGGATGTGCATCTCCGCATTGAACAGATGCCCAAAATGTCAAGTGAAAACAGACCATTTCCTGGACTCTTTGGACACTGAGGGCAAACAAGACATCCCACGCACCTGCTGGGTGGTGGGGGTGGGGGGAGAATAAATGCGTTTCATCAGGAAAAAAAAAAAAAAAAAAGAAAAGAACCCAGAACGACTTTAAAGAGCCACACCAAACGGTGGAAGACAAGCAATGTCTGCGAAATCAAAGCCATTTCCAAACTAGAGTTTTAAACCAGCCACACCACGGGGGCCAGAGCTGCACTTGCCCGGGAATAGAGTCCATCGCGGGCAAAGTACTTGCAATTCAGGTGGACAGCCTCTGCTTCCAAGAAACCTGCAACCCAGGGTGGGGAGGGAGCCTTCATGCCCAGATGACCTCATTTCTGCTTGTTGCTCTCTCAGGAATGGGATTCCCAGAGAAGAATAATGGGATGCGGACATCATGCTGAGCTTGGGGGAACCGTGAAGCAAGATGAATAATACCTGCAACAATTCAATTCCTAGTCCTTCTCTTTCTCACCATCAAAAGAGGATGGCAGTGGGACTTCCCTGGTGGCATAGTGGCTAAGAATCCACCTGCCAGTGCGGGGGACACGGGCTCGATCCCTGGTCCGAGAAGATCCCACATACCACAGAGCAACTAAGCCCGTGCGCCACAGCTACCAAGCCTGTGTTCTAGAGCCTGAGAGTCACAACTCCTGAGCCTGGGTGCCACAACGACTGAAGCCCATGCGCCCTAGAGCCCATGCTCCGCAACAAGAGAAGCCCGTGCATTGCACAAAGAATAGCCCCTGCTCGTCACAACTAGATAAAGCTGGCATGCAGCAAAGACCCAACACAGCCAAAAAAATAAAAATAAAAAAATAATAATAATAAAGAAAGAAGAAGAAAAGAGGACAGTGGTGGCTGAGAAGTCAAAATTGCACTCAATGTAATGCACCTGGATGAAAGCTACAAAGCTGCCTCTGAAATTGCGACACCCACACCTCATTACTGTGCTAGCCTGGAGAATCACAGAGTTCCCAAGACTCTATTTGATGGGAAAATGGTCCAAAATATGGTATTTCTTCTCCATTTATCTGTGCAATCTGGGCACCAGATGTGTCCAAGCTCACCAGTGTTACCTGCAGGAACAGGTCACAAAGACTCTGCTATCAAGAAGAAACCAGAGGAGAAAACAAGGCGGGGGCCACAAAGTAATTCAAAGGAAATATGATTCGTATCCATGATCTGAGAACAGAAAAGGGTGTCATGAATGATCGGTTAAGAGAGCGGGGGACAGAGACAGCAGGATGCAGCAGGATCAGCAGGATTTCGTCCTGTGGAACTGAAAACCACAGCCACGGAAAGACAGAGAAAATGAAAAGGCAGAGGACTTTGTACCAGATGAAGGGACAGGATAAAACCCCAGAAAAACAACGAAATGAAGAGGCGATAGGCACCCTTCCAGAAAAAGAATTCAGAATAATGATGGTGAAGATGATCCAGGACTTTGAACAGAGACTGGATGCAAAGATGGAAAAGCGTACCAAAGACCTAGAAGAATTAAAATGCAAACACACAGAGATATGCAACACAGTAACAGAAATGAAAAATACACTAGAAGGAACCAATAGCAGATTAACGGAGGCAGAAGGGCGAATAAGTGACCTGGAAGACAGAATGGTGAAAATCACTGATGTGGAAAAGAATAAGGAAAAAAAGAATGAAAAGAACTGAAGACAGCCTAAGAGACCTCTGGGACAATGTTAAATGCACCAACATTCACATTATAGGGGTCCCAGAAGGAGAAGACAGAGAGAAAGGGCCCGAGAAAATATTGGAAGAGATTACAGTTGAAAACTTCCCTAACATGGGAAAGGAAACAGCTACCCAAGTCCAGGAAGCACAGAGAGTCCCAGGCAGGATAAACCCAAGATGAAACATGCCAAGATATATAGTAGTCAAACTGACAAAAATTAAAGGCAGAGAAAGGTTATTAAAAGCAACAAGGGAAAAACGACAAATAACATACACGGGAACTCCCATAAGGTTAACAGCTGATGTCTCAGCAGAAACTCTGCAAGCCAGAAGGGAGTGGCAGGATATATTTAAAGTTATGACAGGGAAGAACCTACAACCAAGAATACTCTACCCAGCAAGGATCTCATTCAAATTCGACAGGGAATTCGAAAGCTTTACAGACAAGCAACAGCTAAGAGAATTCAGCACCACCAAACCAGCCCTACAACAAATGCTAAAGGAATTTCTCTAAGCAGAAAACATAAGAGAAGAAAAGGACCTACCAAAACAAAAACAAAACAATTAAGAAAATGGTAATAGGAACATACATATCAATGATTACCTTGAATGTAAATGGACTAAATGCCCCAACCAAAAGACACAGACTGGCTGAATGGATACAAAAACAAGACCCATATATATATGCTGTCTGCCCGAGACCCACTTCAGACCTAGGCACACATACAGACGGAAAGTGAGGGGATGGGAAAAGATATTCCATGCAAATGAAAATCAAAAGAAAGCTGGAGTAGCAATAGTCACATCATATAAAATAGACTTTAAAATAAAACATGTTACAAGAGACAAGAAAGGACACTACATAAAGATCAAGGGATCCATCCAAGAAGAGGAGATGACAATTATAAATATCTATGCACCCAATATAGGAGCACCTCCATACATAAGGCAAATGCTCACAACTGTGAAAGAGGAAATGCAAGGCAGAAATAGAGACACAGGGGTAGAGAACAAACACATGGACACCACGTGGGGAAAGTGGAGAGGGCTGGGGGGGGGAATGAATTGGGAGATTGGGATACCAAGCTGTACGCTCTAAATATATGCTGTTTATTGCCTGTTAACTGTATCTCCATAAAAGTTCTTTTAAAAAAAAAAAAGAGAGAGGGGACGGCAGAGAGGAGGGAGCAGTCAACATCCCAATCAGAAGACGTCACAAGGAAACCATGATAAATTAACATCCACGTGAAATACGTCCAACCTCATTAAGGAGCAAAAACTAAAATGAAGACAGGGAAAACGCTGTTTGTAATCTATCGATTTGGCAAATACAACGACACGATGACGCTAAATCTTGGAAAATGGGGAGTCCTGCTTGTAAGCTGCGTTATTACAAATTGTGACTGACTTTTGGGCGCATATCTAAGGATAAATATGGTCTCGACAGCTTTACACGCTGAATTGGCGTTTGCGTTTCTAGGAATTTCATTTTCTATGAAAATATCGAGAGACACACACAACACACGTGTCCTTTATCGATCTAGTCCTACCAACCTTATTTAGAAAGCTGTGAAGCCAGGACAGCTGGGGAAAGGTTAGATAAATTACATAATAGGGTATCATGCAGCCCTTAAAAATCTTGATTCTCGAAGACTATTCTGTCATGAAGAAAAGCCTCAGGGTATAACTTTAGGGTGGAAAAGGCATAAGCTGACATGAAGTGAAGGCATCATGTATGTTTATGTTATGTTTATGATATGTCTGTGCATAGACATGCATACACAAAACTGAAAAGAAAGATGACAGAACTTTATCATTAGTTCTGGGGGAGCAGGACTGCAGGAGTCATACGATGCTTTACACCTTCCTATATATACACGTATCAAACCTTCTCATCTTTTTTTTTTTCAAGTCTTTATTGAATTTGTTACAATGTTGCTTCTGTTTTATGTTTTGGTTTTTTGGCCCCGAGGGATGTGGGATCTTAGCTCCCTGACCAGAGATCGAATCTGCACCCCCTGCATTGGAAGGCAAAGTCAACCACTGGAGCGCCAGGGAAGTCCCTATCTTTTTAATCAGGAAAGAAAAAAAGCCTGCCAAAGTACAATTTAATCACACTGTCTTTCTGCCGCTGGAGACGGTGTCATAGCAAATGCCCCAAACTCCTCAACGATGATAATTTGTATGAATTGGGAATAAAAAAGAAAATGACCCTGGGCTCCCAGTTAGCCTGAAAGACCCTAATTTAGAAAACTTCAATTTGATGAGCTCTGATTTTTAAAGAATGATGTTCTGACAAATGCTGTGCAGCTGGCCCTTGTCACAGAATCAGAAAAAAAAAAAAAAAAAAGATTCCCTTTTTCGAGAAATATTTTTAAGTCCTTATTCTTTTAGCACAAGCACATAATAGTTGGGTGATAAATACCTGTTGCAGGGAAATGAATGAACACAGATTTCTAATTGCTAGAGATTTCCCCTCATGAAAGAAAGCTCTGATTATCATAGTGCAGAATTTGAAGACACTCCAGCAAACATACCACATGTCTAAAACCTGGGCTTTGCCACACCTTCAGAACCCTCATCAATGGTCAAGCTCAATTTCTTTACTGCAACCTCTGTTTTGGTAGGTTTAGCTGGAAAAAAGGAAAATGACACCCACAGTACCTGATGAAAAGAGACAGAGACATAAAAGGTAGAGTGATTCTTTCACATTGAGAGCACTGTGGATCTGCAAGGAGGAAGTAAACACTGTGACAGAGCTGGGCATGGCTTCAGGGGGTCTGTCCTGGCCAGAGACACGGCCAGCCCACTGCCTGAAAAGGGGCTCGGATTCCCCATCTCAAAGGTCTTGTTTTTCTTACGTTACCATCATCGGCGGCTCAATGACCATGAAACGCACAATGGGACAAAACGCATCTAAATCAGTGTTCTAAGACCAACAGTGCAAACCTCCAGTGCAGTGCCCCAAAGCAGCGCTGCATACACCCCCAACACACACAACGAAATACTACTCATGGGACCCCCCACATACACACAAACCACAAAGAGCCAGGCACTCGGGGACCCCAAGATATACACAAAGCACAAAGAGCCAGGCACTCAGGGGTAGATCCTTACTGAGAAGCCTGCAGTGGGAAGGGTAGCATGGATGTGATAAGAGGACTCCCGTCCTTCCCAGAGCACAGCCAGAAAGAAGATAGGGTGTCAAGTGAAATCGTTCCCCCAGGGGAAGAGCCTGATGGCTTTTCTCTGTAGTTATCACAGTGACCCATTTAACTCTAACTTTGCCAGAAAAAAAAAAAAAAAAGAGAGAGAGAGAAAGAGAAAAAAAGAAAAAAAAAATCTGGGGACTACCCTGGTGGTCCAGTGGCTAAGATTCCACACTCCCAATGCTGGGGGCCCAGGTCTGACCCCTGGTCAGGGAACCAGATTCCGCATGCATGCCACAATTAAAATCCCACACGCGGCAACTAAGACCTGGTGTAGCCAAATAAATAAATACAAAAATAAATAAATACTTAAAAAAAGAAAAATTGTGTGTGTGCAAGAGAAAGAAAAAGAGAGGCTAAGAGAAAACATAGTTGGTATTTGTTTTCTTGTTGAGAACATTCTTCAAGGAGAACCTCTGCTTTTGTCTCAGATCATTTCACCACAGACATGCCCCCTCTTTTTTTTCTGCTTTTTTGACCGCACTGCACAGCATGTGGAATCTCAGTCCCCCGGCCAGGGATCGAACCCCCATCCCTTGCATTGGAAGCGCGGGGTTTTAACCACTAGACGACCAGTGAAGTCCAAACATGCCCCTTTGAAACCATTCACAACATGGAAACCACAAGGGTGCAGAAGTAGAAACTACTAAGTGTAAACACACGTGTGAGTGTGTGTGTGTGTGTGTGACCACTGTACAGTTTTATATATGGCTTCATTCAAACTACAGGCAGCAAAGCAAACTACACATCGAATGACAGCTTCCACGGTGGGCATAGGGGATCAGGGGGACACAGGGTGGCTTGGGTGGAGGAGGGGAAAAGGGGCAAAATGGCTGGAAAATGAGAGTCCAAGAGGAGCTGCACTGCAGGCAAGTGTGTGTGATGGGCGGCACCATTGCCGGGACTTGTGTTCGTGCAGGGTGTGAACCCAGGGAAGCTCCCACTACTAGATGCAGAGCTGGGGACAATGTGTGAACCATGGCACTAGGCATCCACTTTGTTGTACGAGGCTCATTCCTGTCACTAAATAAAGAAACTCATCAAAGGCATCCTGTCTCCTCCCTCTGGCCCTTGCCCATCTTTTCCCACTTGACCCAACAAACACCTAAAGATAGCAGAGGAAGCCAGGAACTCACTTCATTGTTTTTAGGATGCAGCCTAGTCCCAGTGGGAACTCCTTCTGCCTTTCGCAATAAAACTGTCAGGATAGTAAGTACGCAAATAAGGTTGGGAAAGCTGCAGCCTTCTTTTTTTACATCACAGCCATTGTAAGACCATTGGAGATTTCAGAGTCTAAGGTTACTGTGTAGAATTTCAGTTTCCCACAAGACCGATACAAAATTATCTCAAGGCAATTACATCTTAGCTACTGAACGCTTTCCAATACTATGAAAGAGTCACAGCAAAAAAGAATTACTTAAATGATATTTTCAAATTACTGAGAAGGAAACTAGAGAATGGGGACTAAGTGAATTCTTCACATTCCTAATGAAGATGACCTAAGATAACATTTGAAATAAACTAAAGACCAGTATTTGTAAATCACTGAACTTCACAAAGTTCTCTAATACTTCAAATGTGTGGTTTCTGAGTAGGAAACCAAAATTGCTTTTAGTTTTCAGTGTGATGTTCAATATTATTTAAATGTGCTTATGGACTTGTATGATAATGCCTACAAAAGGTGAGGATGTTATTATGCAATTTCCTATTTCTGGCAAATAGAACTGTCCTTGAAAGATAAATTTATTCTGGAGTCAGTGCTTTTTTGCTCGATGCTTATTTTAAAGAAGCAGAAAGCACAAGCAACTAAGTAAGGGGACGGCATCCACTCATTACTGTAATTGCACAATAGCTACGCATCCGCTCAACCCCCACCCTGAACATCAGACTCTAGCAATAAATGAACTTGAAAGATAACTAGAAACAACAGGCTCCCCATTCACCTGGTATGAAATATTACACAATTAAATGCACTCAGCAAATCCCCTCAGGCTCTGAAAACAAACTACAAAAATCAAAGAACTAGAGACTAATGTACAGTTAATAAAACTTTCAAATTCAAAGAAAGAACCTATGTCTTAAGTAATGAAAGCAGGGGATTAGGAAAACATAATATGAATTGGTAAATTTCCATTATGCCTTCAAATCCAGAGGTGATTATAATAAGAATAGAGAAAGCAGTACAGGTTAAAGCAATATATAGTTAAAGCCATAGAGAGATACAGTGTGGTACAATGGTATACATTAAAATAATATCATACCAACTGGTCATCAGAAATGCATTATAATTTTAAATTGCAAAGACTGTACTTCTAAAATTATAAAAATCTAATTACGGGCTTTTTATGACTGCCTGTCAACATTTTATACAGAAACACGAAGAATTATAAATTGTTGTAGAGATTATTTCCTGATTGACTTCAAATAAGATATTTTATACTTGAAACAATAGAGTATCTTTCCATACAACTCACCCCTAAAATGGAGAGTTTAACATGAGCTTCATATAGGAAAAAAGAAAAATCAAAACTAAACAGAACACCTGACATGCAGTATAAATACTGGAAATGCTACACTTCTTCAAGGATTGTGGGTAAGGTAATTAACACACACAGTAGAATATGGCAGGAAATTCCTGTGCCTTAGTCTAAAATTTTGTTTCAGCCTATACAGAAAAAAGTACTTGCTTGAACCAGGAATCAGATGGTTTTGCTCCTCTCTGGAGTCTCAGGTCAGCGAGTGGGAGATAATCTTTTAACAAACATGAGGTTTCACCATATTTGGCCAAGAGGAAGATTGAGAAATCCCAGATAAGAGATTAAGATCATTGCTTACACTGTGGAAATTAGAGGCCAAGTCACATCAGAATGGCATTTTTTTTTTGCATGTAACCATCTTAGCGGATTGAAATCCAAGGAATATCATTTAATATCAGTATTAACATAGTAGAGGAACGATTTTTTTTCATTCATGTATTCAACGCTTATTTACTAAACATCTACAAGGCACCCTGCACTGCGTCACCACCATAGGTAGAGAGTTGTATGTTCTCTGTACTCACACAGCTTGCAAAAAGCATTTGCAAAAACAGACAGGATTCAGATCAATGCTGGACAAAGAATACATCCACGATGGTATGAAACTGTCAATGGGAGCACAGTGTGTGGCGCTCGGCGTGGGCGTTCCTAGCCAGAGGCCCAGTGCAAGGAGAGGCTGGCTCACGTGGAGGCCCCGGGGGAGGATGAGAACCCGGCTGCTCCGGGAGATTTCGTAAGATGACAAGAAGGTGAGGGTGACCGAGATGCCAGAAGGGCCTGAGGGACACGGAGGGTGCCAGGAGCCCTGTCACAGAGGCCTTTCTAGCCATGGTCTGGAATCCCACCTTCCTTCCAATGGAAAGCCGTGAAGAGCTCTAGCAGGGCCAGAGGCAGGATCAGGCTGGGTGCTGAGAAGGTGCCTCTGGTGCGGGTGCTGGGAAAGGCCCTGATAGATGCAGACAGATCACAGGAGGCCAGTGTGTTGCACACGTGCGAGATGAAGCCCGCTCAGCCCTCAGCGTGCCAGGTCCGGATGCAGAGACGAGAGACGGCTACGAAACCAAACCGACGCAAGAGGCCTTGCAGATGTTCCCATGAGAGAGCTTCGCGTAGGAATGCAATTTCTTCCAAGATAATCCATGAGGCTCTTTGATGTTGTGACTCCCTGTGACTCAACAGCTATGCCACTAAAGAAATCATGGCTGAGGACTTCTCTGGTGGCGCAGTGGTTAAGAATCCACCTGCCAATGCAGGGGACACAGGTTCCATCCCTGGTCTGGGAAGATCCCACATGCGGCGGAGCAACTAAGCCTGTGCACCACAACCACTGAGCCTGCGCTCTAGAGCCCGCGAGCCACAACTATTGAGCACATGTGCCTAGAGCCCATGTGCCTATAGCCCACGGTCTGCAACAAGAGAAGCCACCGCAGTAAGAAGTCCAAGCACTGCAATGAAGGGTAGCCCCCACTCTCTGCAGCTACAGAAAGCCTGCGTGCAGCAACGAAGACCCAAGACACCCAATAAATAAATAAAAAATAAAATAAATAAATAAATATTTTAAAAAACACCAGAAAAACACAGGTATGCTCCTCTACTTTGGCTTGCTGACTGTTTACACGTTGCCACATTTGCTTGGTTTCTGTGTCTCTATGTGCACACATACGGATGCACCCACGCACTCGTCACGTATTTTTTCTACATCAGAAGACTGTAAAAGGATAAGGCATCTACTCACAATTGTGCATCATGATGTTTCAGAGAGGGCTGTGTACATGATGCCACTTTACTGCCCTATGTAGTCTGGCCTGGGTCTCCTAGCGTAAGGACAGTTTCTCCCCCACCACGATTCCGTAAAAGCACTGATTCAATCAACAAACCTCCTACACGGTCCCCAAATAACTGTACCACCTGGTTCTTTTTTCCAACCCAGGATCCACTCGAGACTCAGATCTCATTATGTTTCCTGGTCTTTTGAAATCAGGAACTGTTCCCCCACCCCTGACCTTTCTTGGTTTTTCATGATGCTGACTTTTGGGGGAAGAATCCAGGTCATTTGTCTTAGACAATATAGTACTTTCTGGATGTGTCCGTTTCCTCGTGTACAGATGCAGGTTGAATCTTGTTGGCAGGGATGCTACAGGGGATTTTTGGTGCCCTCCTTGTTGCCTCCTATCAGGAGGTATGTGACATCAAGGTGCCCCACGCTTGGGGATCTCTTGGTTAAGAAAGTACAGCCTCCAGATTGCTCCATTTTATGTTCCAACTTACCTCCCAATGAACCCTCTCTCTGTCATTTTCTCTTGAGACACACAACACAGGCATGGTAATATTTTTGGTTGGGATTATCTTATCCCAAATGTGCTTGTTATCATGGGCATTTGCTGCCATACAACATCCTTATTAAGGATTTTCAGTCTACTTGAGAAACATTTTCTGCATCATCAAAGGATTAAAAAAAAAAGTGATGGACTATCCTGGTAGATATTTGAGCAGAGGAAGCAACAGACGGCTGGCAGTTTCTGTCAAATAAAATGACACCTCATAAAAAAGAGATTTCCTCTTTCTTTTCTTTTTTTTGTTCATAAGAAAACTTCAATATCTCTAAATCTTTTTATTTTTTATTTTTGGATGGGAACAAATTAGAAATACCAGAGACAAGATCCAAGTATCTCCCTGATTATCATCAAAGTCTTCATCCACTTAAGGAAAGTTTCATATATAAGAACCCCAAACTCTGGGTGGTGAAGTACAGTAAAATACCCTGTGAGGGGAGTTCCCTGGCGCTCCAGTGGTTAAGACTCTGCGTTTCCAATGCAGGCGGTGCGGGTTTGATCCCCGGTCGGGGAACTAAGATCCCGCATTCTGCACGAAGAGGCCAAAATAGAAAATAGAAAAAAAAAAAAAAAAAGAAATAAAATACCCTGTGAGGATGCCTTTATGCTCGTAAGATATAATGGATATTGTTATTAGGTATTTAGGAACGGATACTTTAGTCCCCACTGAAAGACTCTCACTTTGCATCAGAACGTTAGAAAAGGATAATGCCTGCCTATACTAGTTTATCATGAATTAATCATGACTCTTTTTTGGCTGCATGCTTTTAATTAGCTACCGACTCTGTCAATTTTTTTCTTGAGCTCTTCTAGCTGGGTCCAAAGAATGTCAATCTCCCTCTAGACTAAAACAACCAAATGTATACATTACTCAAAGCATTTCCCTGCAAAATGTACAGTTGTTTTCCAGAGGAATAAAAAATAAAACCCTACTTAGCAGGTGCTTAAGGCTTTGAAAGCTGGGTCAGAAATCAAAGCCACCTCCTGAATTAGCAATAACTTTAGACAATAAAGCATTCTTTAAACCCCCCGAAAGTTTGTCTCTGAAACAGAAAAGGAACGCACGGTCCTTCTAAAGAACAAATTACAGAAATCACAATAGAAAAGGAAGCTGTTAAGCTGCTCAGCATCGAGAGGGAACACAAGCCACGGCTCTAAGCATCCGTGGATGTTTGCTCCGGGATGAAAACTCTCTGCTGCAGGCTTAAAATTTAATAGAAAAAAAAATAAAATCCTAAAAGGTGATTGTCTTTTTCTTCTCTTTAATTTGTGTTCTAACTCTAATCCCTCAAAGGGAAAGGCCACTGGATATTCTAAGAAGAAAGAGAAGATTAAGTTAAACCTCTTGCCCTATGCATCAGGGTTTCTGCACTTGGCATGCTGACATTTGAGGCTGGGGTTAACACGAGGTTGTGGGCTGTCTGTGCATTGTGGGAGGCTGAGTACCATCCCTGGCGTACACCCCCCTGGGTACCAGTAGCCAAGCTCCTCCAAAGTTATGAGACTCAAATATGCCTCCATACTTTGCCAAACTCCCCCTGCATGAGAGAGCAAAATCGCCCTGAGGCAGGAGAAGGACCTGCCGTCAGTAACCACACAGCCCCAAGCTGCATTTCGAAGATGGTTACGTCTGTCTGCAACCCATCCCCTTGGCGGGCAGGATCACCCAGGTACTCCTCCCAAACACAAGCCACCCTTTACTTTGCACAACCGCCCTGGGAACCTGTCCTGTGCGTCTCCATTTCACAGAGGAACACTCAGGTACAAGAAGGTTAATCCGATTCCAATCCGCCAATGGGGTGGGGAGCTGGGATCCAAAGCCCCGTCTCCCCGAGCCTGCTCAGTTTCACCTCTGGGAGCCTTTCTGTACCAACACGACCCATATCTTCCCATTCCTCTGAGCCTGCTGCTATGGGGGACCCTGAACACCCCCCAGTGCCACTGTGACGTCATAAAGGCACAGCATCATCAAGATGCAGCCTCTGGGACTTCCCTGGTGGTGCACTGGTTAAGAATCCGCCTGCCAATGCCGGGGACACAGGTTCAAGCCCTGGTCCGGGAAGATCCCATATGCTGCAGAGCAACTAAGCCCCTGTGCCACAACTACTAAGCCTGCACTCTAGAGCCCGTGAGCCACAACTGTTGAGATCATGTGCCACAACTACTGAAGCCCACGCACCTAGAGCCTGTGCTCCAACAAAAGAAGCCACCGCAGTGAGAAACCTGTGCACCACAATGAAGAGTAGACCCCACTCGCCGCAATTAGAGAGAGCCCGTGTAGGAATGAAGACCCAATACAGCCATAAAAAATAAATTACTTAATTAAAAAAAAGGTGTCCTCTGAGCATGGGCCATTAGACTTTGCTTTGTGTGTTTTCCCTCTGCTGGTATGGTCCACCGTGGCAATACCACTGTGATAGGCACTGTGACTTAATCCCTTTAGACATGTTTGTTCCTCTTCATAAAGTATTAAATGTGGGTCAAAGAGCTTCTGTGCTGATCTCTTAAAATGTATTTTCTGGAGACTTCGTAGGGGGCACAGTGGTTAAGAATCCACTTGCCAATGCAGGGGACACGGCTTCGATCCCTGGTCCAGGAAGATCCCACATGCCACGGAGCAACTAAGCCCGTGTGCCACAACTACTGAGCCTGCGCTCTAGAGCCTGCAAGCCACAACTACTGAGCCCAAGCACCTAGAGCCCATGCTCCGCAACAAGAGAAGCCACTGCAATGAGAAGCCCATGCACAACAAAGAGTAGCCCCAGCTCACTGCAACTAGAGAAAGCCCATGTGCAGCAACAAAGATCTAACACAGCCAATACATAAATACATAAATATATAAATTAATTTAAAAAATCTATTTTCTGTAAATAAAAGGTGTGGGCATGAGAAAGGAAAATGATTTGAATCTTCCCTGCCTCTCAAGGGGAGTCACCCAAGTGTTCAAATCCACGTCCTTACAATCTTAATCTTGCCAAGTCACGTAACAGTGAGTGGGCAGAAGAGGTGACCGTGCCCGGAGGTTCCTTCATCCCTGAAGACAGAGGTGGAGGGTCAGTGCTGACAGCACCCCATCCATTTTCTCTCTCTTTTTAAAATTTTTAAAAATTTTATTTTATTTAAAAATTTTTATCAGAGTATAGTTGATTTACAATGTTGTGTTAGTTTCAGGTGTACAGCAAAGTGAATCAGTTATACATATACGTGTATCTATTCTTTTTCAGATTCTTTTCCCATATAGGCCATTGCAGAGTATTGAGTAGAGTTCCCTGTGCTATATAGTAGGTCCTTATTAGTTATCTATTTTATATATAGTAGTGTGTACATGTCCGTCCCAATCTCCTAATTTATCCCTCCTCCCCACCCGCCGACATTTCCTCTTTGGTAACCATATATTTGATTTTGAGATCTGCAAGTCTGTTTCTCTTTTGTAAAAGTGTTCATTCGCTTATATGTGGAATCCATTAAAAATGACACAAATGAAGTTTTTTACACCATTCCTTTTCAATAAGAATCTAAGATGAAAAGCCATGCCAGAAGATGGATGATAGTTTCAAATGCCATCTCTGGGGGAAAAATATTTCTGGGATACTGATTGAAACTAAGAAATCGTTGCTGGGAGCTGCACTTCAATAACACCAGATCTACATTGACGAAAATCTATGGAAGAGTAATTTTTCTCTAACGTAGCATTCTCTTGTGAATATTATTTACCAAGTGAGATTACGCTTCCTATATTAAAAGGATAAACAATAGATTTATACATTAATAAACTGCTTCAAGAGACATGCTAGTTTTTGTCTAAATGTCAACTCGAAAAAGTATATATATTCTTCAGTACGTTCAAAGCCATAGAGTTGGCTTTTTTCAAGGTTGTTTTCAATTCATGTGTCAGCCTCTATAGCAGAGACCAAAAAACTTTTTCTGTAAAGGGCCAGATAGTGAAACATTTTCAGCTTTTCAAGCCAAACAATCTTTGCTGCAACTACTCAACTCGGACTTTGTAACGTGGGAGCAAGCAGATAATAAGTAAATGAATGGCTGTTGCAGTATTTTGGGGCTTTGCTTATGGACCGAAATATGACTTTCATGGACTTTTCATACATCACAAAAATGTTGTTTTTTCCACCATTTAAAAATGTAAAAACATTCTTACTTGGCTCCAAAAACAGATGGAGGGCACCGTCTCCTGTGCCTTCGTCTGTGATCTCAACTGTATCGGGAAAATATTTACTGGGCGCTTGCTATGAAAAACAAATGGCCCTGAGCGCCTGTGGGAAGGGCAGATAACAAATAAAGTGAAACTAAATAAATAGAGTATTGCACATAGGGACAGCTTTTCTCGAGGCGGGGAGAAAACAGTGCCGGGGAGCGTCAACCGTGGGGCAACTGCTTTAGATTGTGTAAATCACAAGGGGCTTCTCTGAGGTGGTGGCCACTCAGCTGACACCTGTGGATGAGTAGGAGTTGGGCAGAGCATGGAAATAAGAAACACGTGGGGTTAGAAGTCCCCTAGGCCAGAAAGAGCTCGTTTCATTGCAGTGCTTCAGATTGTGGTTATTTGGTGCCCGATTCTTCTTCTTTGGGATGAAGTCACAGGATGAGCCCGGGGCACCCAGTTTCTATCTGCTGAGAGGCACCCACCATCCCTGTTCCTGCACACGGTGGTCTCAGTAACATGACATCCGGAGGACAGCCACCCGAGACCATCTGAAAGTGTTGTCAGTGTGAGCACAAGAAGCGTCTGTACGGGTACTTCGGCTCTGGAGATATCATGGCCTATTCATCCGCAAGGGGCTCCCCTCGCCCCTCAGTGTGTTTTCTGAGTCACGTGGGTGTTAGGTGCCCTTTCTAATGGTGTTCTGGGACCTTCCCATATTGCAGGGCTGACTTCAGTTTGGAGCTGCCCCAGCCCTCCTTTTCCTTCAGACACGACTTCCCAAGAAAAAGTCACTTTGTTAAAGCGGAGAAGGAATGGGGACAAATGTATGTTCCTGGAGAAGAGCTGTCCTGGGCCCATGAGGGCACGTACACTCGTCAGTTGTAATAACCCGCCTGACATGGGAGCGGTCTCGGAGAATCTAGGGAGGGGGTTTTCTAAATGGTTTAATGCATGTCCTGACCATTGCGATGACAGGGGTTGAATCAGCTAAGCTGCACACGTGTGGCTCAGGGAGGGGGGAAGGTGTGTGTCGGTCTCAATACTGGAGGGACAGAACAAGCTTTCTTTCTCCCGGCGGGAAGAGCGCCTCCGCCTGGCAGAGGGGAGGGATGGGAGTCAGGCTGGGCTCCCTACCTGCAGAGAGAGCACCTGCCCCTAGTCCAGGTGAGTGTGTGTGTATGATATTGATGGGCACAGGATGAAGGAAGTGCTTTTCAAAGACCTTGCAGGTGACATTCCCCGTTAAACACCCTCCTCTCAGACGGAGGCTGCATCCTCTTTTTTTTAAAGATATTGTCCCATTTTCTTTTTAAAAAAAATGTTAGTTACTTATGTATTTCTTTATTTTTGGCTGTGCTGAGTCTTTGTTGCTGCATTGCTTAGTGCAATACTGTGAAGGAAGGGCAGGCTGCGAGCCCACCATTCCTTGTACTTGACTGTGAGACACCAAAAGCCCTGGAAACCGAAAGATTTTTGTAAATTTAGTTTCTTCATTGGGCAGCAAAACCCAACGTGACCCGACCGGAGGCATCCGTCTTAGCCTCCGCGCCTCAGCTGTTTGCTGGTATCATGTTTCTTTGCCATCAATCACCGGGCTCAACTGAACTGGGAAAACATCAACGAGAGGTCAAGGCGCCTCGTGAGTAAGAGCGAGAGGAAGGAAAGAAGGTCTTTGTCACTAGCGGTAGTCCAGAAGCATGGGCATTAGACAAGCTGAGCCCTGGAGGACTCTCACTTGAAGAAGATGGCATAGGATGGAAAACAGATGCAAAGGATGAAAAGGCCAGTGGGTAGAATTCGACCGATGGCTCTGTCCTAAGGTGATCAATCAGCCTGGTTTGTCTCGGGCTGAGGGGTTCCAGTTTTCCAACCGGCACAATCCTAGGTAAACCCACTGACTCATGAAAACCTGCAGGATATTCTATATAGAAGTAAACAGCAAAGGCAAGTGTGAATATCTGGAAGATTGAAGGAGCTTAAGGAACTTGATGGAAATCCAGGGTGAAAAAGCATCTTCTGAACACAAAGCAGCAGGATATAGCATTGAGGAATTTGTAAGGAGAGCATCCTTGCTGGACGATGTAGGGGAGAGTGCAGAGGTCAAGGGAGGACTGAGGTCTCCTTCTGCTCAGTGACCGGTCGTGTTATGGCTGAGTGCTCCAACTCTGCCCTTGAACTGCCCTCAGCCAAAGAGAGCAGGTGATGTCCTCTACCCCTAGAGGAGCCCAAAGACCATCTATTTCTGTGGTAGCCCAAAGACAACGGCTGGTCCCCCTAAGGTGCAGCCTCCATGCCTCCAAGTGGGACAACTCTGAGGGACCATCGCGGCTCTAGGGCTCCCTCTGAAACGGGCTGAGGTCTTCATTGGGACGGGATGACAGCTCATCTCCTCCCTCTGCCTCATCCTCCTTCCAAGTCTTAATCCCAAGAGATCACCATCCCGCCCGCTCCCCGCCTCCACCAAAAAAAAACCCCAAACCCTCCTTAATGCAGATCTGGTCCCAGGATCTATTTCCTGGCATATCTTATCCCAGGATCTATTTCCTGGGACTCAGTGTAAGACAAAAGCTGATACAAACTTTAGTCCTGAGGGTACATATAACATGGATGAAACAGCCCCATCTTGCCACTAAGCTATGATTCCAGAGAAACCCTTACAAACTATGGGAGAGAGGTCTTCAAGCTCAGCTTGACCATCCGTGGATTTGTTAACGCTTCGGGCAAAGGCGAGATAAAGTGGTCAGGGATTGGAAAACACAGCCAAGACGATGGAAATGTGAATTCAAATGACCTATTCACCATCACGCAAATAAGAAACATTTTCCGAGAAATATTTCCCGAGTAGTCCAAGAACCAGCATACCAAGAGTTGGCAAGCAGGGCTAGAACGAAATTGTAAAATAAGACAGTTTCTGGTGTGCGCTCTCACACACTTCTTAGGAAATGTAACCCTTTGGGTACTTATTTCTTCTTTAATATGAAATCAATATTACAGCCTTCTGACCACGGATTTTGGTATTGCACAAAGAGCAGATAAACACTTCCTTCAACTCTATGTTTGCTATAAACTCATAAGTGCAAGGGTAGTACTGGTGGTCATGATCATGGAATTGTGAACTATTGTGAGAAAAAAAGAAATTACGTAGGGGCTTCCCTGCTGGCGCAGTGGTTAAGAATCCAGCTGCCAATGCAGGGGACACAGGTTTGATCCCTGGGCAGGGAAGATCCCACATGCCGCGGAGCAACTAAGCCCATGCGCCACAACTATTGAGCCTGTGCTCTAGAGCCTATGAGCCACAACTACAGAGCCCATGTGCTGCGACTACTGAAGCCCGCATGCCTAGAGCCTGTGCTCCGCAACAAGAGAAGCCACCGCAATGAGAAGCCCACACACTGCAACGAAGAGTAGCCCCTGGTCTCCACAACTAGAGAAAGCCTGCAGGCAGCAATGAAGACCCAACGCAGGCAAATAAATAAATAAATAAATAAATAAATAAATAAATAAATAAGTCTTTAAAAAGAAAATCATATAGAACAAGGTTTGGCAAACAATGACTCCAGGTCAAACCCAGCCCACCACCTGTTTCTGTAAGTAACGTGTTATTGGAACACAGCCGTGCACCTTCATTTACATACTGTCTACGGCTGCTTTTGCACTGCCATCACACAGCTGACCACATGATTTGCAAGGCCAACAATATTTACCACGTATGCGGCCCTCTACAGAAAATGTTGGACAGCTCCCGACCCGGACGTGGCTAAGATGTGTCATCTGGTTCACTGCTGGCCTCAAAAACCAGAGATTATGGCAAATTGACTCTGTAAGAGAGAGACAGACCACTCAGAAAGGAACTAGATTGACAAGAGAGACTATAATAAAAGAAGTCTTTGAGCGGGTCGATTTTCACATGACTGTTTTGTCCCTATGGAATCTTGTTCCCTAACCATCACCGCTGGGCCAAAGATTACGTGATGAGAGAACTACACTGACTCTAAAGCACCCTCATCACAAAGGTACTGACCATCCAGAGATCATGGACATATGTTACTGGTATATGCACAGGTATTGTACTCACTTTGTTTTTTTGTTTTTATTTATTTATTTATTTATTGGCTGTGTTGGGTCTTCATTGCTGCACACGGGCTTTCTCTAGTTGAGGTGAGCAGGGGCTACTGTTCGTTGCAGTGCGCAGGCTTCTCAATGCAGTGGCTTCTCTTGTTGCAGAGCACTGGCTCCAGGTGCACGGGCTTCAGTAATTGTGGCATGTGGGCTGAACAGTGGTGGCTCACAGGCTCTAGAGGGCAGGTTCAGTAGTTCTGGCACACGGGCTTAGTTGCTCCGAGGCACGTGGGATCTTCCTGGCCCAGAAATGGAACCCATGTCCCCTGCATCGGTAGGTGGATTCTCAACCACTGTGCCACCCAGGAAGCCCTTGTACTTACTCTGAATTGGCTGCATCTCATGCTTTCCTTGGAGATAGGAAGTAACCAGGTTGTTGCTGCTCTATCCTCACACAGTTTAACTTACTGGGATATGAATATACTGTAACTATGAGAGCAGTTGTCTTCACGTGTCCCACTGGGAGAAACAGTCATACATTTTTCGGCTGGAATATTAGCACGTTTGGTTACTGAGTGCTGCCCCTGCCTGCTGAGGGGGATCTTATGAGATATGGAAACAGCACATGTTTCTAAAATATGCATAACAATTCCAAAGCACATCTGGCTCCAAGGACTTCAGATAAGAAACTGTGTATCGATATTCAGCACATGTTGAGAGCCTGTGTTTACCCAGGACTGTGGAAATCCTGGGAATTGAATCAGAGTGAGTGCCAAGGTGTCACTATATATCAACATCTGGAATCAGACCAAATCGGACAGCTGCATTCCTAATTCACAAAAGCCCCTTCCAAAGCAGCAAAAGCCACATGGTATTCCCCCATTTCCCATGGTGGAGACTCAGTTATGTCGCTGGGAGGCTGGGTCGATTGCAAATCCACCATCGAAAATGCTAGGATTTTCATCCCTTGAGTCCAACTACAAAGTGGCATTTATGCCTGAAATAGGGCCGAGTATGAACTTATCACACAAAACAAATTCCATAAATCACCTAAACGGAATCACGCTGACCCAAAGAGGGGAACGAATCACAACCACAGAATTGTCTTTTTTTTCCCCATGGGTGGGGTTAGTTTCCAATTTGCCAACAA
The DNA here is from genome assembly GCF_030028045.1 of Hippopotamus amphibius kiboko. NCBI lineage: Eukaryota > Metazoa > Chordata > Mammalia > Artiodactyla > Hippopotamidae > Hippopotamus > Hippopotamus amphibius. Next base: position 132,367,843 of record NC_080203.1, read on the forward strand.
ATTTAATTTGTGTGGTTTTCAATTTACTCAGGCCACTTTCTGGTTTGCTCTAGATGCTGTTACTGTCTTCATTATGTTCTAAGAAGAGTATAATTTGCAAAGGGTCAGCTGGTCATTTGATACTTCAAAAAATGGAAGGCTATCGGGGCCACGTAATTACTTTCATTCATACACTACAGAAAGAAAACATCTCCATTTGCAAAACTGCATATTGGCAATGACCTTAACATCTCCTACAACCTATTCTGTGTGCTTTCGTAGTAAAATTTTCGACTATGGAATCGAGCACAGGGAGGCTCCTGTTTAATAACTTGGAGAATCTTGGGTGAACGATTTTGCCTGAGTCTCCATTTTGGGGGGTATTTACATCTTCTCTCCCTAAATCAACTGAGCCACTCTCCCCGTGGCAGTCATGTCTTTGTACTTCCACTGTCCAGAAGGCTGTGTGTAGCAGCAGACAGAGGGGGGTGTCACTAAATGTTTGCTGCATTTATGTCTTAAATTAGTTGTACAACAAGTTCTGAAGGTTTCTCCTGGGGAACTAGGAAGAGTCTTAGGGAAACCAGAGATTTAGCATACAACTGGAAATGAAGAGGGAATTCCCTGGTGGTCCAGCTGTTAGGACTCTGAGCTTCCACTACGGAGGGCACAGGTTCGATCCCTGTTCGCGGAACTAAGATCCCGCAAGCTTTGTGGCTCAGCCAAAAACAAACAAAAAAAAAACAAACAAAAAACTGGAAATAAAGAGCTGTGCCAAACTTATTTCTTGCAATTATCAACCTCTATAAAAACTGTAAATGTGGAAAAAAACAAAGAATAAGATATATATCTTGTGTATGGTTGCCAGAAATCCTCAGTATTCCTGGGCTTGTAGACCCATCCATGTAAGTTCTGCTTCCAACACCACGTGGAGTTCTCCCCATGTGTCTTCCATCATCTTCCCTCTGCAAGGGTCTGTGACTCTCTTCATAAGGACACAGCCACACTGGATCAGGGGCCCACCTGACTCCACAGGAATGCATCTTTATTTTTCATAATTTTAAAAAAATATTTTACTTTATTTAAATTTATTATTTGTTTATTCATTCACTATAACAATAAATTATTTTAACTAATTTATTATTATATTTATTTATTTATATTGCGTCTTCACTGCCATGCGCAGGCTTCTGTGTGGTGGCTTCTCTTGCTGCGAAGCACAGGCTCTAGGCACTCGGGCTTCAGTAGTCGGGGCTCACAGGCTCAGTAGTTGTGGCACATGGGCTTAGGTGCTCCATGGCATGTGGGATCTTCCCGGATCAGGGATCAAACCCATGTCCCCTGCATTGGCAGGTGGGTTCTTAACCACTGTGCCAACAGGGAAGTCCCAGGACGTCATCTTTATTACGTACATCCTCAGTAACCCTATTTCCAAATAAGGTCACATTGTGAGGTTCTGCCAATAATGACTGGTGGTGGGGGTAGGGAGAGGGTATCACTATTCCACCCAGAACAAGCAGCCTTCTCCAACGGATGGGTACCCCCAGTTTACCCACCTCCTAGAACACAGGGAGGAAGAAACAGAGGAAAGCGAGAGCTGATCCAGAACCCACCCACTTCTCTCCTGTCTGCAGGTTATCCCAAGTTTCCTCATTTCTATCCTGTCTCAAACCAGCATCCGTAAATCAACCCCAGGATGCTTACACATTCCATAGACATTCATCGTTGTTCAAAGCACTTTCCTACCCAATATCCTACCCACCCCACCTGTAACAGGTTGTGTTTGTGAAAAGACTATCTCCCCTGGTCACTGGGAAAAGGACCTGGTGGGGTGGGGGTGGGGGGGGTCAAAGGTCTGAGCCAGTGCTACATTCCATGTCCTAGTCTAGTCAGGTACCTTGGTTCAAAAGCTGTAACGGAGGCCTGGCTGTGGCTGCAAGTTTCAGTCGCCCACAATAAAGAGCATCCCGTGCATCCTGTGGGATTCAGGCGGGAGCCCAGCTCTGGGCACTGCAGGGCACATTAACAGTGAGCCGACACCTGAAGCACACACCCGTACACTAGCTTCACCTTGCTTCTCTTCCTCTAGATTCTAAACGTCCCTGCCTCCCACTGTGGGATGAACTGCGGAGTAGCTGCTTCATGAAAGCATAAAACGGCCGTCAACTTTGGATGGATAAAGCCAATATGGCAAAATGCTGACAATCATTGACTCCATGATTACCTGTAAACCCTTCAATTATTGAATCTATAATCATTACCTGTAAACTCTTCAATTATTGAATCTATAATCATTACCTCTAAACCCTTCAACTATGGAATCTACAATCGTTACCTGTAAACCCTTCAACTATGGACTCTACCATCATTACCTGTAAATCCTTCAACTGTGGAATATACAGTCATTACCTGTAAACCCTTCAACTATGGAATCTACAATCATCACCTGTAAACACTTCAATTACTGAATCTATAAACATTACCTGCAAACCCTTCAACTATGGAATCTACAATCATCACCTGTAAACCCTTCAATTATTGAATCTATAATCATTACCTGTAAACCCTTCAACTGTGGAATCCGTGATCATCATCTAAACCTTTCAATTAGTGAATCTACAATCATCTGTAAGCCCTTCAATTATTGAATCTGCGACCATCTGTAAACCCTTCAATTATTGAACCTATGGTCAAATATGAAGGGTATAAAGATGATCATTCCTTCATATGAGATTTACGTGGGGGGGGGGACACAGAATTTGTAATAAAAAGTCGGGTAGAGCCTTAGGAAACAGAATCAAAGTATAAACTATAACTTTTTAAAAGGCCATCCCCTTAGCACCAACTCATAGGGCAAACTTCATCTCAGCCACGACGACCAGGTTGCTGAAACTGCCTTGGACTTGCAAGCCCAGCGGCAACTCAGGAAACAGCCTGAATCTGCCACGATGTTGGGTGCGCTTGTGTTTTGCCAGGTGTCTGACGGTGATGGCCAGGTGGTGCACCGGGCACTCCACCATGGCCGATGGCCACAGGTCAGAAACCTACATCCTTGCACACCAGCGGGCTCTGCAGAGTCCCGTCCTTGCTCAGGACACATCCTTGGGGCGTTTATGTCAACACCTCATGGAAGGTCATCGTTTCCTAAAACAGCGTCCCTCACATTCCTCATCCTTAACTGTTCTTGGCATGACCTCACCCTATTAACTGGCAGTTTCACAATGACAGCTTCACCAAATGCAGCTCGACTTTATCTTGGGACCTGGCAGATGGCAGACCAGTCTTCACAGTCGTACACTTTATGCTAAACATGCTCACTTATTGGATTATGTGTATAGAATTCTCAAAGCATTACTGGCCAAACACCACTTTTGTTTTGTGGAATCCCACTTGACCATGGGATACGGTCCCATATCCTGAGGTTGGCAGGCATACTGGGCCTGCCGACTAAACCCTGAAGGGTTCCTTAATGGGCACTACACCTGCCTTTCTCTACCTAGATGGGCCTGAGTTAGGGCATTGAGAAGCAGGCCATCAGTGAGAAGTGCCAGCTTTGGGCTTTTCTTCCTGGTCACGGGCTGTAGGGCTGCACCCCGCAAGCTTTGTAGCTGCCCAGCCTGGAGACTGAAGAAAGAGCGACAGGGACACTGACGGTTTACTGGACGGGGGAACTTTTATGTCAGAAGCAAAGGGTCATGGAGCGACATCCCCACCGCGTACAGCAGAGAACAAACAGGACATGGCAACAAGCTCTGCTGCCCGGGGCAGAAGGAGGCCACCATTTACAGGAGGGATTGATGTCAGGTGGGCTCATCCGTGACTAGGGAAACCAGCAGCTCACAGCCCCTCAGGTGAACAACCATCACAAGGGCAGCTGTTTCCCTTTCATAAACTGGCAGGTGGAGCTGTTCTGGCCTAAGGGACAGGGGCCAAGCACGATCCTGTGAGCAGGGTGTAGGCAAAGCTGGGACTGGTCGACCGGGGGACGTGCAGAGACCGAGAGAACAGCCATCCTGAGTGGCCTGACCATATACAGGCCGATAAGTGGCGTCTGACTTCTGAGGATGGTCTGTCAACTTTTGAGGGTGGATTTAAAAATGTGATTTAGAGGCAGATTCGTAATTACTTGCTTTCAGTGTAAAGTTCTTAATCTAGGGTAGCTGGGGGAATTTATGGAGCGTGCCGGCTCTCTTAGGGGAAGACTTTGATAAATGATCTAATACTCGATTACCACCCCCTCCCCCAAAGTGCTGTCACATTCATTAAATTAACACCTGGTTTTGGTTTTACAGCTCAGGATATTTGATCTCACATTGCAGCCTGGGAGCTCTGCAGAACACGGGTGCTTGGGCTCAAACCAAAGGAACGGACTCGATAGCGTCTAAGAATTAAAATACAAAGACCTCAGTTTGCAGGTGAGAGGATGGAAGCCCATGAAAGGTGAGAGTGCCTGAGCCAGCGTCACACAGGAAGACAGCGGACACTGAAGCAGAACCCCCGGTCTCCAGACCTCGTTCGCACTACCCAGGTGACATCACTCGCCTCCCCGCGGGATGAACATTCCTACCTGTTGAGACACGGCCAACAGCGGCAGCAGAGGGCAACTCAGGAAGTGACCTTAACAAGTGTAAACAATGACCTTTCCCGGTGTTTCATCCTCAGTTGGTTTTTAGAAACCAAAGAGGCCACAACACCACTCAGGGAGATCCAGTGAACAGGGAGAAAACCCAGAGGTCAAAGACTTGAGAACGCGAACGATGACGTTCTTGAGAAGTCAGTCAGGAAAGGGAAGGAGAAGAAAGGAGAAAGGTTTATCTCAAGAGAATAAGACCAGGGGCAACAGCCGAGGGAAAACAGATGAACTGGGGTCCCATAACCACGCGGCACGCGTAGGAAGCATGGAGAGCAGGAGAGACCAGTGGGAGCTGCAATTCCCTTCTTTGTGCCGACAGCAAGACAACTCTTCCCCCCAACTCAAGCTCAGTTTCAAAACGCTACATCACTGAACAGAGTTACTGCCTCTCAGCGTTGAAGCTCTTGTGGGAAAAAAAAAATTTTGTGGCTAATGCCCAGTGATAATGAAGGCTCTGATTTTAAGTGTGTTATGTCAACAGAAGGAATGTGTTTACTGCACTGTAACCCGCTGTCTCTCTCTGATCGATCAGATGTCCCTGCACTGTCCCAAGCATACGGACCTGAGATAAAAGTCTACTGTGTAAAATCAATGCAGCATGAAGTGGCAGGAAAAGTTCAGGTTCACATTATTTGTCAGGGGGACACATAAATATTATTATTTCTACAAGAATTTCATTTCGGCAAGCAACACAATTGACTAGTAATGAACTGAACACAGAAACAGCTAAGTGAAATATGCCCACAGAAAACTAGCAGGCCTCCCTGGAATGGAATGTTTATGGTAGGGACGTGAAAGGGGAAGCTAGCTGAGTCAAACGGAAACAGATTTTAGAAGGATCTGAGGGCCAAAAGCAAGAGTTTCTTCCAAAGTCCGACTAGGGAGGTTTTCAAAGAGAATGGAGACACACGGTGGGCAAATTACTCTCACAGAGGCAGTTTTGCGGACAATGACACCAGGGAGGACGCAATTCCAATAATCTAGGTCACAAGTCTTCCAACGGGGGCTCACCTACTCCTAGAAAGACACAAAGACTTGCGGGGGAGGTGGGTACCGTGGGGAAGGGATACACTCTAAGGGAATCTGTTGACAGATTTTCAACTTTCATTTATGCTCTGTTCCAAAAGCATGCTGCTGCCTGGGCTTCCTTCCACTCTCTCCTTCTTCCACTTTGTACAAAAGGCATCCCCTTTGCATCCTGGCTCTTACCATGGAGATCACCCCAGGATATACAATCCTTTCACGCGCTTCAGGGACAATGTGAAATCTTGGTACCACTGGGACACTGGTCAAAAAGCCAAGGGTGAGTGACTAGATTGGTCATGGAGTTGCCAGAAACGATGGGAATGGTTCCAAAGTGCCAGTACAACATCCACATTCAAGGAACATGCTGGATGGAATGGGGATGAAGTTAAAGAACAAAGAATCACCCAAGACAGCAGCCACCATGAAGAAGATGCTGCGGAAGACACCAATGTGACTTTTGAGGAGCAACAGGAGATTTTAAAAAAAAATGGCAGAGAATACAAGCAGAATCACAGAGCTGAAGGAAGAAACAGAAGTGAAGAAAGAGGACTTCCTGGTGGCTCAGTGGGTAAGAATCTACCTGCCAATGCAGGGGACACGAGTTCGATCCCTGCCCCGGGAAGATACCACACACTGTGGAGCAACTACGCCCGTGCGCCACAACTATTGAGCCTGTGTGCCACAACTACTGAAGCCCACGCACCTAGAGCCCGTGCTCCGCAACAAGCCACCACAATGAGGAGCCTGTGCCACCACAATGAAGAGTAGCCCCGGCTCGTTGCAACTAGAGAAAGTCCATGTGCAGCAACGAAGACCCAACACAGCCAATAAAACACATTTATTTAAAAAAAAAAAAAAGTGAAGAAAGAAACAACTCCAAAACTTAGAGGATGCTTGTGAGGACATCATGCTTGCACATGATGAGCGCTTAATGATACCTTGTCAGACTGGTGATGTTTTCATCAGCCACTCTCAAGAAGAAACACAAGAAATGTTCAAAGAAGCAAAGAAAAATCTGCAAGAAACTGAAGCCTTAGAATCCAGAGTGGAATCAACTCAACAGGTGTGGGCAGATTTGAAAGTTCAGTTATGCAGAATTGGGGAGAAAAGTAAACCTTGAAGCTCATGAAAGTTAAACATTTAATAACAGTTTCAAAATGTGTTTAATAAACAGGAATATTCTTTCTAAGAAAAAGAACAAAGAATCAGGTGAGTGCAGAATTTGAGGGTGAGTGGAGAAGCAAGACAGGAAGATGGAAAGAAAATTGCGAACCTTTGCTAACAGAAAGGGCTATGGTGCCCAAACGCCCCTTTTATTGGCTGCACCCAAATACTGCATCGCGGCGGAAGTCCTAAGATCACCACTGGCAGATGGTGGCCATGGGGTCAGAGAGGAGGTAAACGCAAGAGGCACTTCAGAAACTAAGCCAGCAGATGGACGACTAACTGGATAAGGGTATGGGGAGGACGGACACCAATGCTTCTAGCACATGGAGGCGATGTAGTGAAGGTACACAGCTTTGGAAAAGAGAAGCCAAAGGTTGGATTTTGCACATGCCTTGTTTGGAAAATATCTGTAGCTCTTGTCAGAGGAAACACAATAAAATGTCATCACCATCGTCATTACTAAGGGCTACCAATGTGCTAGGCGTCACCCTAATACTGTAAATATACTGATATATTATCTATGATCCAGCACTGTAAATATGTATTATCTCCTTTAACCTTATCTATCACCCATTATTCCTTCCCACGTTACAGAAGGGGAAACTGATATTTATAGACGTTTTCACCAGCTCAGCTTGCACGCAGAAAAGGTAGGATTCGGATACAGGTTTTGCTTCTGGAACGGTACCTACCATCACTCATGATACCAGCACTGTCTCCCTGGATACTGGAATGAGGGGAGAAAGCAGAGCACAGGAGAGGGAATTAGGAGACAGGACTAAGGATGACATTTGATGCCATGGTTGTGGGTGAGACTGCCTGCAATAGAAGAAGAAAGTATGTAAGGTGTAATAGAAAAGAAACGACGTAAGGCGTTAAGCGTGAGGAAACTGAACCTTCCAGGGGCAGAGGTGGGAAAAGGAATCAGAGAAAGCAGGTCAGAAAGAACACACTGAAAGATATGCAAAGAACCAGAAACAAGGGTCATTACAAAGGAAAAGATAACTGAAACTGGCAACAGGACAGCCAACGGTGCCCTTGGGAAAGAAGATCCAGGAGACATCAAGCCAGGTCAGCAGAGGTAGAGATGAACGTCTATGACATGCACTTGATGGGATAAAGAGTAATGATTAAGAAGGTGGCTTTGAGAAGCCAGAAGGGATCACTGAGACTGCCTAAAATCCAGGGCAGGTCTAAGGATTAAAGGGAGAGAGTTGAGTCCAATTTGTCAACACCCATGGGCTGGCCACTCCATGAGTTAGTTTTTTCGTTGGTGTAGAGTTTTCAGAGGCAAAGTTTCCTGCTACCCGTGAGAGGAGAGACTGTGAGTTTGGGGATTCTAGGAGGAAGGTGGGATTTGGAACGCTGGGGAATGCAAAAGGAGTCTTAGCTCCTGTTACTAAATCAAAGGACAAGTGATATCAAAGACGCAGCCCAGGATGTGAGGTAACACAGTGCAGTGGATGAGGTGAGCGTTTCCAGGCCTTGGTCTCAAAGAAACGAGTCAGCACCGCCTGGGGTCAAATACATGAAGTGAATAGATACATAATTGCAGGTATACATAAAGCCAATAGATACATAATTGCAGGTATAGATAAAGCAAATAGATACATAATTGCAGGTAGGGCGTCTGCAATGGTCTGCCCTTACAGCTTCAGAACTTTGAAAATACAGATGCGGTTTAAATGGGTTTTTACCTTCCTAAGGACTAGGTCTGATGCGGTGGGCATGCTGTCCCGTCAAAGGGCTCAGAAATTGCCCAGGCAGACTTGGGGACTAGGGCACCAGGTGCGTATTTTGACGAATTTGTTTGGGGTTTCTGGTCTTCCTGATGTGATGTAGAATGGAAGCCATTTTTTTCATGATTCTCTGCCCCTTCCCCAACGTCCTGAATATTCCCTTGCAAAGTCTGGGTCCTTTAGAGGGAAACCCTATTTTGCTACGCCGACTTCCTCCGCTGGACCCTTTATGGATGTGTGATTGCAATGGCAGACGTTCATGTCTGAGTCTGTCCTAACGCTTGACTCATTCCTTTTTCAGAGTCCCTGGCCAGGAGATAATGTTATTTTTATCTGAATGACTCTAAACCCCAGGCCTCGTGTTGGCCATCCACTGTTACAGATTTTAAAAGAGTCGGATCACTTCCTCTCAAGGATTTTTATTACTTCGCTTCACCAACCAATTCTTCCTGGTTTATCACGGTCAATTTCAGAGCAATATTTTATCTGCGGGATGAAGTTTCCAGAAAGAAAAGAGTTTATCAGATATTAAGCTTTTAGTTGGGCAGGAGCTCCAGCGGATGTCCAAGAGCTAACATCCCGAATAGATCACGCTTCTGTGCCAATTTTATTATCTGTAGGTAAGAATTCCTTATTCACTGTCTGGACCGGGCCTTGGCATCTATTTTCTCTCTTTTGAAAATCCTTACCAAATAACACCCCAGCACGCTTCCATGCCCAGATTTAAAGTTTTGGTTTTCTTTACAGCTGTGTAGTGTGCCCACATTCAGTGCATTTCTCTTACCCCTACTATTAGCTGTGCCTTTTGAAATAATTGCACATTTGTTCAAATGATAACAGCCTGAGACATACAAGCAATGATTGTTTCATTGAGAGAAGCTGCCTTGTATATAAGGGAAATCCGTGTTAAGGACCTAAGTGTAGGAAAGAATTCCATATGCCTTTCCTTTGGAAACGGCCATAATCTGAAGCAGTTAGGAGAAAATGGTGAAAATGGCAGAAGAGGGGTCAGACGATTTTGTGTGAAGGCAGAGAAAACACAAGCATTCCAAGCAGCGAGGAGCACGGAGATTTACAGAACACACAGGTTTTATTTCGTCACGCCTGAGCGATTAGTTCTGGGACCTTGTAAGACGAGGATTATAGGGTCATGTAGCAGAGGGATATCATCTGATAATTGTCAACATCCCTGAGGGCAATATTCGCGGGGTTCCAAGAAATACGGTGAAACTGAGAAAAATATGACTTCTGAAAGACAAATTGAGGCAAGGGGTAGGAGTGGGGATTAAAAGAAGTGGGCACACATGGTCTCACTGGGCTGATGGCCACGTTCTAAAACTAGTTTACGGTGATGGTCGCACAACTTGGTAATTTAATGCAAACCACAGAATGGTGCAACTGGGTGAATTTCTCAATACATACAATACGCCTCAAAAAAGTAAATATATTACCTCATTTAAAGAAAAATAACACAGACTGAATTAAAATACATATATGTAAACTTAGAACAGGGTGTCCTTATGTGCCCCTGTGAACTGAATAAGGTGGTTGGACGTTTACATATTTGACTCTTTTTCTGCTAAATGTGAACAAGTGCATGGGACGGAACTGTCTCCCGATGTTCCCGGCGGGGACACGTCCAACTGGGAGGAGCTTCCCCAGCATCTGTCTGAGGCAGCCCCTCCAGGACGGGGAACTCACATGGTTGAGAGAAGCCAAGGTCTCAGGAGAGGTCAGCAACGTGTGGGTGAAACAGAAGAGAGAAAAGAAAACAGGGTTTGACCCACAGAGTGAATTGTGTCACAGGATGGAGTGTGGGGAATGGCCCAGGCCAGTGGCTCAGGGCCAAGTTCACCAGTGACTGGGCTCATGGAGGCCTTCTAGACTCTGCAGATGGTGTGGCCATGGTGGTACAGATGTACACGGCTGGGTTCGGGGGGGGCAAGCACAACGCTTTTCACTGCCCCTGTTTTAAATGAGTACCCGATACTCTTAGACTTTGTGGATAGTGCACAATCATGATTTCTAGTAAGAGCTCCAAAAAGAGAGCACTACCTTCAAGATTATTTCCATGTAATTGTGCAAGTTTTTAAATCAAAGCATATTTTTTTTTTTTATCACTGAAAGGCTGCCAAGGGTGGATGCAAATTCTTTCCAATGTAATTTACTTAAACTAAATGATTACCATACGGTACGTGGAAAATGGACAGAGAGCCCTATTTGTAAACATCTTTTTAATGAACGTAGCAATGGCATATCCGCTTTGGTTTTCAAGTGCGTGGAGACAAATGCAGTTCAAGAAGTTCTGCTCTTCCAACATGCCAGAAAGAAGTAGCACTGTGCATCTTTGCAGGAAAAGCAGAAATGTTTCCTGCAAGAAATGATGATGAGGCTGAGCATGTAGTTAATTACGTCCACCAGGCAAAATTCTCCTGGGACAGCACTGGTGCAGTAGGGGACCACAGGTTTGGTGCAGAAGGAAATCCTGAAAGTCTTACTGAAAAATAAACAAGTCTATGAATACAAGTGACTAACTGTGGGAAGCATTCCAAGCAAACTGGTAAAATAACCAACCGTTACATTGGTAGGAAAATATAAAAGGGCCACAGAAACCATGCCCAGTATCCCTGATATGTAGTTATCACAGGTCCAGATGACACCAGCCTCTCTAATTTAGCTCCCTATTGGAACCGAGAAAAAATAATCCTACTCAAAGTATAACTTTATGCACAAGGTTCACTCAGCTGAAAAGATGCAACAGTGAAGAAATCACAGGAAAGGCCATTCTGTTTGAAAACTTCAGCGGCAGCTGTGTTCAAAGGTAGCTGCGATTGTATGGAATTTATGTAATTCTTTAGAGAAGGCCACCCGGAGTCACCATATTGATTCTTCCAATGGCTCCAATGAAATATAGAATTAGCTGCCACATAGATTCCACACACCCCATTGTACCCTAGGAGGCTTCATTTCCTAATGAATGCTTGGTCAATAGCCAGGAGCACTCTTTTGGCTGAAAATAATCTGTAAGTAGTCACAACCATTTTCATGCTATTATGTCTTTTCTTTTTTTTTTTTTAATTTATTTGGCTGTACCGGGTCCTAGTTGTAGCATGCAGGATCTTTAGTTGTGGCATGTGGACTCTTAGTTGCGGCATCTGGGATCTACTTCCCTGACCAGGGATCGAACCCGGGCCCCCTGCATTGGGAGCGCAGGGTCTTAACCAGTGGACCGCCAGTAAATTCCCATGCTATTATGTTTGATAAAATCCCTGATCTCATAATTTGTCCACTGGACGCCACTGTATTTGTTGAGGGTGAGGAAATGGGGTTGGAAGTGAGATGGAAATTAGTACAGGCGACACAGAGAAAGGCTCCTGATCTACTTGGAATTTGAATCTTCATAAGGCGATGGGCATTGGTTCCATCCCCTGGACCTCAGACCCTGCAGTTCTGTCCCCAGACCACAGACCACGGCAGGCTGGGATGGGGGTAACGCAGTGTGGGTGGAGAGGAGAGACGGCAGGAGGCAGGAGAGAGGGAGGTGACCTGTGCTGGGAAACAGGCAGGTGGAGGGAGGGTCCCAGAAGACCCCGTTTACTCCCGGCTCCGTGGCCCATTTCAAGTTGTGGGGTACATTCAGCTTGCCAACTCAGAGACTCCTGGGATTCCTGCCACCATCCAGAACACCGGCAGCCCTGCTCAACGGCCACTCCCAACAGGACTGGGAATCATCCCGATGGACTTGCAAGCCTATCTCCAGCCACCAGGACAGGTTTGATGGCCTCTCTGGGCCTGCCCGAGGCCCGTGCATCATTTCCTGACCTTGGAACCATGTGACCCTGCATCTCAGGTGACCGGTTTCTGGGCGCCTCCCTCTTTGTACTGCAGCTGGGCCTTTCCTGTTCCGCCTTTCCAAACAGGCTGTGGGACAGACAGAAACAAGTCCTACAAGCACTCATGATACAAGCTGAGGCTTTGCCAAGCGCTCTCTCACAGCTAAAACGCTTCTTTCCCAACACAAGTTCTGACAGGAGATGCTATAATGTTACCTCTCAGGGCCGCTCAGCCAAACCTGAGACAGCCTTCTAAAACGAGGACTTCAACAATGAAGAGAGGTTAAAACTTGAGGTGAAAAAGGGCACGGCCGTTGCTCAGAAAGTGAAACGTAGGCTGGTCAGATGACCTAGACTGCCCACTTGTGCGTGTACATGCAAGAGAATTGGAACCACACTCTCAAAGACGTGTACACCGGGGGCTCACGGTGGCGCAGCTCACAGGAGCCAAAAGATGAAAACAACGCACGTGCTCATCAATCAATGGGTAAACAACATGCAGTCCAGCCATAAAATGCACTACCAGATGTAACATAGATAGCTAGTGGGAGGCTGCATAACACAGCAAGATCAAGTCGATGACTTAGAGGGGTGGGGTAGGGAGGGTGGGAGGGAGTTGCAGGAGGGAGGGGATATGGGGATATATGTATACATACAGCTGATTCACTTTGGTGTACAGCAGAAATTGGCACAACAGTGTAATTATACTCCGATAAAGAGCTAAAATTAAAAAAAATGCATTAGGATTCAGCCATAAAAACGAATGGCGTCTACAATGTGGACGGACCTTGAAAGCATGGTGCTCAGTGACAGAAGCCAGAAAGGTCACATAATCTTGTGATCCCATTTATAGGAAATGTCCAGAATAGGCAAATTCACAGACACAGAGAGGAGCAGAGGCTAGTGGTAGAGGATAAAGGGAAGTGAAGTTGGAGGTGTGTGTGGTGGGGGGGGGGGGGGGTGACTATTAAAGAGTATGGGGTTTTGGGGACGAGTAATGAAAAAGTTCTAGAACTAGATGAGGGGCCTCCCTGGTGGCGCAGTGGTTAAGAATCCGCCTGCCAATGCAGGGGACAGGGGTTCCATCCCTGGGCCGGGAAGATCCCACATGCCACAGAGCAACTAAGCCTGCACGCCACAACTACTGAGCCTGTGCTCCGCAACAAGAGAAGCCACCTCAATAAGAAGCCGGTGCACGGCAAGGAAGAGTAGCCCCTGCTCTCTGCAACTAGAGAAGCCCATGCGCAGCAACGAAGACCCAACGCAGCCAATAAATAAAAATAAATAATAAATAAATAAATAAACAGAACTAGACTAGTAGCAGTTGAACAAAGTGGTTGGATAGACTGCCTCTGAATTACACACTTTAAAATGATTACTATACAGTTAGCTGAATTTCATCCCAAGTTTTTGAAAAAAGCATTAAAAAAGAAACATCAAGTTTTATTTAAAAAAAAAAAAATACCACCAAGCCTTCCGATGTCACTCGTGTGAGCCTCAAATTGAGATCTGGACAAATGCCAAACCCTCACTGTGAATGCAAACAGGGCTGTAGGTCACAGCTGGTGATGACCTCGACCCACCAGCCTGGCTTAGGGACCACAGACTCAGGTCCAATGGACCTTCTGCATAAGGGCAGAAGAAAGGACCACGTCGGGGGCAGTAGAGTGAAAATTTCCAATCAAGGAGAGAATGCTTTCCGCTGTTGAGGCCTGGCTGGACTGAAAGCAGGGGCAGCTAGCATCACAGAAGAAGGATGTAGCTGGGGTCCCCTGGGTGTACGGAGGCAGGGGCTGTCCAGAGAGACCTCATCAAGCCTGCTGGTTGAGAGAGATGCTTTCTGGTCCTCTCGTATCTTCAGAGGGGCTGCCAGTCCCCACACAGGTTTCTGAGCAAGATGAGGACATTGCTTCGATGAGGATGAAGATTCTGGCCTCACGCCATGAAATATTCAATTATGTATTGGATTCCTCCTTCATCATCATTAAAGGTAAGTAAATGATGCCAAAATGAGCTCATTAGTATCAATCTTGGCCATTTCAGTCTATATATCAGTTTCTCCAAAAGTCTGTCTGTAACTAGGCCATTGGGTTCTCTGCACACATTTTCTACATCCTATTTAGGCTCCCAGGTCTGCCCACAGAAAGGCCTCTGCTGTAGGCAGGATTCTAAGATCGCCTCCATGGCTCCCACCTCCTGGTACCCACACCTTTGTGTGATCCTCTCCTCTTGAGGATGTGTTTGTGTGTGCATGTGCACGCAGGGGGGCCTTAGATGTAGGATATGGCAAATGCCAAGGAATGTGATCGAAGTCCCCAATCCATTGACTTTGTGTGACTCAAAGAGGAGATGGATGTGGGTGGGCCTGGCCTAATCAGGAGACCCCTTGGAAACAGACTGTAAGTGAAGGATTTGCAGTCCTCCTTGGCCTTGATGGAACAAACAGTTGTGGTGTGAAACACCTACAAGGGAGGGTTGGTCCCTAGGAGCTGAGGGCCACAGTCCTACAACCACAGGGAACTAGATTCTGCCAACATGCTGAATGAGCTTGGAAGGGGATCGCAAGCTTCAGGTGAGTATACAGTCGTGGCCAACATTTTGCAGCCTTGTAAAGACTGTGAGCAGAGGAGCCAGGTAAGCCATGCACGGACACCTGACCCACAGACACGGAGATAATCAAAGGGTGTTCTTTTCAGCCGCTAAATGTGTGGTAGCTCGCTATCCAGTGCGGGATGACTACCAGCACATGCACTCCCAAATGTACATAAAATGGTAATAACACCATCGCATTTACCCAGGATGCAAAACCAACAATTCTCAGATGCCCTCAACAGCAGGCACAGACAGTAGCAATGGATCACGGCGGTCTGACTTACAGAGAATTTTCAGCTCCTTAAGGCCAATGGTCCTGGTTCCTGGGGCTCTTCCTTTGATTCTGGGAGGCTTCCTCCCATGTGTGCAACTGGAAAAACCCCTTTCCAGGTCAGAGTGAGGGAGCATTGAGTTTCTGTCACTTCCAACCGAGAAAAAAAAAAAAAAACCCTCCTGAGTGTGCGTCCTTCAGCTGGAGACGCTTACGACTACTGCCGCCTCCACAAACGAATGCCTCACACTGGGACTCATTTGCAATCAGAAGTTCCTGGAATCCATCACCTGCCGTGAACCGTGGTGAGTCTGCCTCAGGACACGTCAGTTATGTGACGTGACGCACGCCCAGGAAGGCGAGTGGCTTTCGACACCCCTTTGGATGAGTCTCCCATGGGATGGGTGACAAGATGGTGGGGCAGAAACACCCTTGGCCCCATCACTATCAGTGGAAAGATTTCTTTTTCCCACCTGCTATATAGGCTCTGCCTACACCAACAACTGTCAAGTCCCAGTGACTCTGCCCTCCGGGGGACATGTGGCACTGTCTGGACACATGTTTTGGTTGTCACAGCTCGTGGGCGTTGTTGCTCCTGGCATCCAGTGGGTAGAGGCCAGGGATGCAAATGAATAGCCCACAATGCACTGCCAACACAGAACGATCCCGCCCCGGGAATCATTCATGCCAAGGTGGAGCATCCTGCTGTCAGTCCAAGCTCTGCCTCACTAACTCTTACATGCTTTTTCTAGACCAGCAGTTATCAATGAGGGGTGACCCGACAGCCCCTCCCCAACGCCCACCCCTCCCAGAGGTGCTGGTGATGTCTGGAGTGATGACGGTTGTCACAATCAGGCAGGTGTCTTTGGCATCTCCTGGATGGTGTCCAAGCATGCGACCAACCATCCCACGATGTATGAGACCCATCCCATGACAAAGCACTGCCCGTGCCCACAGGTCCACGGTGCCCAGGCTGGTAAGTCCTGACCCAGAGGTACCCTTTCTCGCCAAACGACAATTTTCCCTTCTTCTTAATTCACCAAAAACGGACTTGGTACTTTTTTTTTCATTGGAATCACATAGCTGGTCCTTTCAAAGTCAATACATGCCTTTCCGTTTAGTACCCACAAGCCGCAGAATACCAGGTTGGGCCCTCTTGACCCCCACCCCCCAGCCTATTTGAGGAAGGGGTTCTTTGCCTTTTAGGTGCACCGGCTGGGGAGCAGGGGTCAGAATCTGCTCGGCTCTGGGCACAGGGTCCTAAAGGCACAGCCGTCCTGCCCAACTCTTCTGGCTGCATTTGATTTTCTGAGTGTTTTCACATTATTGCAAAGCTTGGCCAGTGCAGAAAGGCCATGAGGTTTGAAGCAGTGGAAGCTGCTTCTGAGGGTATATGGCAGCATGGGATGGTACAGTAAATGGAAAACAACCCCACATAGTACAGACACCATCTGGTGTTCAAAGTCACCACAGGCTAAACATGAACCCTGCCCTGCTAGCAATGACAACCCCAAGTCCACAGTCTCAAAACACAAACAAGTGGGGCCAGGTGTGTTTCAGAATTCAGAATATTTTGGATTGTAGAAGCTAATGGCTTTTAAAAAAAAAATCAAAACTAATATTAAAAGGATTCAAAGACCCCAACACTGAGCTGCCTTCAGGACAGTTCTTGGCAGTTATAACGGACGCAGCAGTTTTCTACAGTGAAAGCATTCGTTTTGTCACACACACCATGTAACAACTGAAACAACAACCAAAGACTGTCACCGTGTGAGGTGATGGGTGTCCACTAAACTTACGGTGATCATTTCACAATAGATACGGTACAGCACATCATTATGTTGTACACCCGAAACGTACACAGTGTTAAGGTCTACGATATCGGAGTAAAGCTGGAATATCTATATATTTGTCATTCAATCCAACTGGAACATATATGTATCTATTCACCATTACCTTCACATATATAAATATAATCCATCTATATATGTATATATTCACCACTACCTTTATATATATATCGATATATGTATATATCCACTACTGCCTTCATATATATAGATATAATACACCTATATATGTATATATTCACCACTGCCTTCATATATACATCTATATACATGTATATATTCACCACTACCTTCATATATACATCTATATACATGTATATATTCACCACTGCCTTCATATATATATCTATATACATGTACATATTCACCACTGCCTTCATATATACATCTATATACATGTATATATTCACCACTACCTTCATATATACATCTATATACATGTATATATTCACCACTGCCTTCATATATATATCTATATAGATGTACATATTCACCACTGCCTTCATATATACATCTATATGCATGTATATATTCACCACTGCCTTCATATATATACGTGTGTGTGTGTGTGTGTGTGTGTGTGTGTGTGTGTATATCTTGGAGTACACCACGTAATCCATATACCTTGAGAGAAGTTTTGGAAAGCACCCTGAAATCACACGTATTAATAGTTCTGCAGTGGTAAACACAGTGAATACTGACATTCTATGGGCTAAAGACAGACTATTCAACATTATATCAGTCTCACATCCCTTGCTTCAGAACCAGTGTTGCTGCCAAACACGTTCCCAAAACACTGGGCCTCCAATCTCTTCCTTCTCTTTCCAGTTACAGACAAAGGGCCGTGCATGTGTAAAGCGGAAGGCAAGGCTTGGAGGGAAGCAGTTCAAGAAGCCAGGTGCTGGCAAAGCCCGCCTATGCTGAAGGGTATCTTGGCCAATCCCGTGAACTCACATAATCCCAGTTTCCTCATCTGTGATGGAGGTGGCAGGTAGGGACCCAGGAAACCCTGGTCCAGTGACTCAGGTCAGACAAGCTGGGGCATCCCCAGCAGAAGTCAGGAGCTGCCAGGAAACCTGGGGGAAGAGCTGCGAACAGGACACAAGGGCCCTCTTCCCCACCTCCATCAGGCCCCCAGGTGCTACTTCCTATCTCCAGTTCAGAGGTACTAAACATGGGATGCTTTGCCTCCCCAGGAAGCCTTCGGCAACGTTTGGGCTGGGACGGCGGTGTGTGATGACATCTCAGCATCCAACAGTGCATGGGACACCTTTCCCATCAAAGAATGACACGGCCCCAGACATCCATATTCTAGTGCCCGGACCGAGAAAACTTGCTCCACCTCAAAGCTCTTCCTGATGCGTTCAATTTCATTCTTTTATGAAGTAAAGTTGATTTACAATGTTGTGTTAATCTCAGGTGTAGAGCATAGCAATTCAGGGTTTTTGCAGAGTATATCTCATTACAGGTTATTACAAGAGAATGGCCATAATTCCCTGTGCTATACAGTAAATCCTTGTTGTTTATTTTATAAGTAGTAGTCTGTATCCGTTAATCCCACACCCCCAATTTGTCCTTCCCCCCGCCTCTCCCCTTTAGTAACTGTGAGTTTGCTTTCTGCGTCTGAGTCTGTTTGTTTTGCGTGTGCATTCATTTGTATTATTTTTGAGATTCTACATACAAGTAATATCATCTTTCTCTGACTTATTTCACTAAGCATGAGACCCTCTAGGTCCAACCATGTTGCTGCAAATGGCATTATTCCATTCTTTTTTATGGCTGAGTAGTAGTCCATTGTATATATGTACCATATCTTCTTTATCCAATCATCTGTTGATGGGCACTTGGGTGGCTTCCATGTCTTCACTATTGTAAATAGTGCCCCGTGCATTGTACCTGCTTATTCTAGGTCTGTGGTGGTCATCCGGAGCTGAAGGGACATGGGGCAACACCTGGAGACATGTCTGGTTGTCACATTTGGGAGGGGGGTTGATACTGGCATCCAGCAGGTAGACCCTAAATATCCTTCATACATCGGTCAGTCCCTAAGGCAAAGCATGTTCCAGTGACGCAGCTGAGAAACCCTGGGGTAGACAAATTAACTATAAAGGAGACACCCCCGTCCCCCCACCCCCAAGAACTCTCCATCTCTCTGTAAACAAGACAGCCCCCCATCCTAGAACCACTAAGAGGAACGCTGGACCCAGGACCCATTCAGTCTCACTTGCGGGCTTTCCACCAGAGTGGACAGTCAAGCCGGCTGCCTTAGCTGATGCCAGCGCGGAGTCTTTCCCTGCACGTCCTGCTCATAACAAGCATTTAATGATCCCTGACGTTGGCACCTGCAGTGTTTACCAAGTTTTGTTTTCCGTCCTGGACAACCTTGGAGGTGAGACTGCGCTACTGTTTCATCATCGCTACGCCTTTTATTACCTGGATCCCAGGGGTGATAGGTAAGAGTTCACTGACTCAGGGACCGAGTTTTACAGGGTTAACGTCCAAACAAGGTGGGGATTTGAATCAGAAGACAAGAGGCAGAGAAAACAACGGAGGCGGCGACTGATCTGGAGAACACGGCTTAGGATTTTTACCCACAAACTTTTAATGCCTGTTTCATCCAGCCTTTTAAGGGGTGCCTGACATTTACTTTTTAGGTTTTAAATACAAATAAGGGAGACTTTATATCTTTTTTTTTTCATGCGCTGAAAGCGTTTACATTTCTGAGTCCTGATGGCATCAGCTGTTACATTAAAATCTCATTATAAATGAATACAGGGTGACATCTCAGTTGGCAAAGATGAAGGTCCCTGCAGGCACCAATTCGTAGCAATAATCCGTCAGGTATTCTCATGTGTTTAGTCAACACACGGAGTGCCTATGGCAAATAACCATGACACGGAGTAACCTTTCAATAAAATAGTTTCACCATTTTTAGTGACACCATCTTGCATGACAATTGCTTCTATCAGCCCTTTACTTCAATCTGTAAGGCTGAGCGCAAAGGACAAAACTGAAGTAGACAGGACATCTGTTGACACCCAGATAAGAAGTCAAGTAAGCAAGAACTGGACAGCTTAATCCATTCCCATCGTTCAGTCATAAGAAAAACGTGGAGGGTTAGGCTGAACACGGTTACATGCATTTCTTAGCATTTGTCTCTGGGGGAAAAAATCATATACGTGGCTGGTGCATAACAGGTAGATTATACATGGCATGCACTGCAAAGGATACCTTGTCCCAGATGCTGATTTTCTGTAACTGATATACAGTTGCAGAATGGAGAGCTTGATTTCTGAATCACAGACTCATACCCTGCTTAACCTGGCTCCTTTATACAAGAGCCAGACGCTGTCTACATAGCCAGACCCTGGAGTAATAAACAGCACATCTGAAAACACAGCCAGTGCAGACACAAGGAACAGTGGAAGCCGTGCTCCTGAGGACACACTCAGGGATCGACACGCACACCTCTCAAGTAGGTAGCGAATCTGGTTCTTTGTCATTTTTCAGGACACAGATTCCAGTGGCTGATGACAGACTCTGAATGTGTATAGTTAGAACAGAAAACAAAGATGTGACATGGCAAAAAAAGAGGTAAAAAGAAAAAAAAATGGAACTACTATTCATTCCTTCTCAACATCGTGTCTGGGAAAAGCAACACGTGATACAAAGCTGAGAATGACACCTGTCTTTCACGGAATACATTTGATGGCAAAAACATCTTATTTATATTCCTTGTGCCCAACTCATAAGCGTGGTTCTAATATTTGGATGGGTAAAGTTAATGGACCCAATTTCTCTTTTGAGTTAAACTACAGCACAAAGTGCACCTCTTTACTCACTTCCCCTTAGGTTTCTTGCCACTACTCTTTTTTTTTTAACCAAATTGGTGTTTTCAAACTACAACGTTCATCCAGAGAGAAACAGGTAAAGACCATTTGGCAACAGTTTTCCTCTCCAACAAGATCTCCTTCTTTCACAGCCAACAAACAAATGAATACATAACATAATTTGTTACAGGTGGTTTTACAGTCTTAAAAAGGTAACCCTCCAGACAAAAAACATACTTTCATTAGTCCCACATCAAATAGTTCAAAACTCTATCTCCCAAAGCTAAAACTTAGCCCTTCCACTTATTCAACTCTTATCTCATGTACTATTTAACTGTTCCAGAAAAGGAACAAAACAGGAAACTGTAGGCAAAGTAACTATTCCCAGGAGCTGTTTTCTGCCATCATTTATCTCAATCGCTTAGCAGCCAAGAAGCAAAAAAATAAATTAATCCAACTCACCAATACACGAGGCTTTCAGACAGAACTCTTCACTGGGACACAGACAAGGCACTTTGACTGCAAACCTCACCCAGCTTTTCCACTGACTGCACTAGACGGCACCCCAGCCAAGAGCTCCCGGGCTTTGAACAGTCATTGGACGGCCCAGGGAAGTTATACGGACTCGTAACACTGGCCATAAAGTCATCACTGGATAACTGGTGAATCTCTCATTAAAAAGTTACTTAACCGCCTGTGTTTCTCCATGTGGTCACCCCCATGCCCCTAGTGCCTCATCTATAAATCAGAGGGGAGCTGGGCTTCCTGAAATGATTAGTCACACCTTGGCAGGAAACAAAAGGACACGTCCATCATTTCTGAACACGGCACTGTGATCTTTCTTTCCCTGTTGGCACGCTGAAGGGGGAGGGAAAACACGGGCACGGGCCCAGAGCATTTCGCGTGTGCCCTGGAGTTTCCACGCCACAACGCACAGCAGGAAGTGCAGACGTGTGGGTGGAGATGTGGGGGGCGCTGTAAAGCAGCGGGGATGGGGGGCACACGTGGGGACCACCGCTCCCCCATCGGGAGGCTCCGGGGTGCGGGTGAGGGCGCGCACAGCGGGGGCTGCGTTCTGGATGCCCCGCGCGCAGCCTGCGGCACAGCAGCCCTGCAGCCCTGCCCATCACGTGCTTCGCACCCTCGCACGCCGCACACGGAGCCCCGAGGAATGCATCCCCTGCCAACACTGGGGCAGCGGGGGGGAGGCAGTGGGCCAGGCCACCCTGAGCCCCTGCCCACACATCTGGGGGACATCTGTACCCTGGGAAAGATAACGGCCAGCCTTTCTCTTTTAGCATGGCCTCTCCCGTCATCATTTCATCGTGTTTAGGCTGACCAGACAACAGCACAAAAAAACATAAAGACGACCTCTCTGTCTTTGTTTTCACAATTCCAAGCCTTTAAATCAAACGTTACTTAGTTTTAATTATCTTGTGCGCCTCTGGGGCTTGGTGGTACTCATAACATTCATACGTAATGTGGCGGCTGTGGACATATTTCCCGTTCTTCATGGAAGCCCAAGATGACAGCGTGCTGAAATCTGAAAAAATATTTAACCTGACTAGGCATGACCCTGACATCATCGAAAGGTGACATTTAGTCTTGGGGGAGGGGAGGATGTCTCTATAAAACTTACTCGTTTGGAGAGATGGTTCTCACAGCATCGGGGGTCAAAACTCCAGCGTATCTTGTGATGCTTCTGGTCACGGAATGCTTGAAAGCTCAAAATGCAATGCCTAGCCCAATTCTAAAACCGCAAGTTTAATTCCAGGGTAAGTCACCGCCAGGGAAGGCGGGGTTTTGGTGGTCGGGGAAGGGAGAGGATGAGGAAGGAGCTTCTGGTGTCCTCATTACTCACTCACCACACCTCGGGCTGCTCTCCTGTTCCTCCCAGCAAGGAATGTGGAGGGAAACATAAGGTCAAAGGGGCAGAGCGTTCCCCTGCGGCTGGTACTGTCCGGGGATGGCTTCAGGCAGACTGGAGGCGGACCCGCCCTCTGAAGTGCGTTCCTACAAGTTCGCGGGACCTGTCCCCGCTGGATTCCTCCCCATCAACAACTCCTGAGACTAGACGGGTGGCTCCTTCTCAGCTGGAGTCCCCCTAGCCGCAGGAGCAGAAGTCCAAATGGCTGCAAGACTCCCTCCCTGCAGGTCCCCATCGGTCACCAAGGCCAGCTGGTTGTGCATCTTCTCGGGAAGCCCAGCCTTTACTAGCACAGCCCCCTTCTTGGTCACTAAGGCAGGAGTCAGCCCCTTGGGGCCCCAGAGATGCAAAAGGAGGTCTCACCCACTCTAAGGGGTCTCGCTGAATTCTCACAGGGCAGGGGTGAAGCGAGAAGCCCACCCCCCCCAACACAAAGAGAGGCAGGATGCTAATGCTGAAGAAATCTCTTCACAAGCCCCCTCCTCCTCTTCTTTTGTGCCCTTGCTGCTGGATGACAGAGCCCAGAGGGTACCTTGCTGCCAACACTGAAGATTCCTCCAGGACTTTATGTATTTGAGCCTCAGCTGACATTTACTACCCTGCTACCCGTAAATACTCCCCTGGAAAGATTTATCTTAGCAAGTGGAAGAAGGACGTGGAGTCAGGCTCCAGGCTAGCTGGGTGACCTCTCGGAAAAGTACATAACCAGCCTGGAGAACTGGGTTTCCCTTCTGCTGCGTTCGAGGCCAGGTTATTCACGAGATAATGGACCAGGGCACAGTGCCTGGAACATAAATAGAGGCTCCTTTGGGGCCAGTTTTAGAGAATGGAAGTGAAAAGATGGCACTTGACAGAACTATGTAAACCCCTGTGCTCTGAGGTCAGGAGAAGCAGGGGCTTGGTTTTATTCAGCCGTGTAGAAGTGTGTTCAAGGCGGAACCTAGGTGATGTTTGACATCCCTCTCGCCACGCTGACCACCAAAGGGACCCTCAAGATAAAACCGGGCATGCCTTCCCACTTTGGACTCTGCACAGGAGAGCCCAGCGGAGAGACAGTCGGTGGAAAAGTCTGCCCTAGGACTAGAGCACGATGCAGTCAGTCAAAGACTAGCAAGCAGAGACCCACTCCCCAAGACGGAGCTTAAAGACCAAGGCTTGGTCCTTAGGGCCTTGATTAGGGGAACTGGCATCTCAATGCAAATCAGGCCATGGCGACCGGAGCAATGTGGCACTGGTCGGAGGGTCCCCTCTTTAGCTGGACGGGACCTGGAACCTCAGGATCCACTCTACAGCTGCCCTATTAGTATCCGTTGGTTTGGCCAAAAAGTCTGTTTGGTTTTAAGTAAAAACAGAAGACAGGCTTTTCATTTTCATCAAGAACTTTATAACCTGGTGTACCCCCAAAAAAATAAAATAAAATAATAATAATAAAATACAAAAAAAAAAAAAAAAAAAAAAAGAACTTTATAGAACAATGGATTCACTAACCGAATGAACTTTTTGGCCAGCCCAATACACTCTTCTTCCCACTGCCTGTGCCCGGGATCAAGTAGGTACATTCTGGATGTACAGGTGCAGCCCTGCAGCTCTGCAGCTCAGGATGCACTCAGCTATTCTCCAGCAAGCCACTACCGCCTTCTAACGCTCAGAAATGCTAACTATCATCTATAGGATGGATACACAACAAGGTCCTACTGTAGAGCATAGGGAACGATATTCAGTATCCCGTGATAAATCATCATGGAAAGGACTATTTAAAAAAAAGATGTACACATATATATTACTGAATCACTGTGCCGTACAGCAGACATTAACACAACACTGCAAATCAACTAGACTCCAATACAAAATTTAAAAATGAAAATAAAGCCCAGACATGCTAAACTATCACAAGCACTCTCACATCTCTAGTCTTGAGACCCTCCATGGAAACTAAATGGAAGGTTCTGGGGCAGCAAAGGGGCAAAATGCACGAGGACCCCGCTCGCAGAAGGCTTCCTCTGGTGCCACACGTAACATGGATGGGAGCTGATCAACAGAGGGAGAGGTGCAATTCTGTGTCGTTTCAGGGTGGGTGTTTTTGGTTCTTTGTGGTTTTTAAATCACCACGCACTGCCCGTTCTTCATGAACCCGTTAATCACAGCCTTGTCCTTGCTATACCGCTTTCAGGGGGTTCAAGTTATCGCTTTGTTATTAAGCCAGAAATTGAGTCCTAATACATTACCTTCCTTTAAATAGCATTCTGGTTACTCCGGGGGGAGGAGTCACGGGAATTGAACACCCCGAGATGAGTCTTTGGGAGTAAATGGCCCTAGGAAATGGGACTGAAATATATGCTTTTTTTTTTTTTGGTTTATTTATTTTTATTTTTTTCATCTTTATTGGAGTATAATTGCTTTACAATATTATGTTAGTTTCTGCTGTACAACAGTGAGTCAGCTGTATGTATACATACATCCCCATATCCCCTCCCTCTTGAGTCTCCCTCCCTATCTCAACCCTCTAGGCAATCCGCAAGCATTGAGCTGATCTCCTTGTGCTCTGCAGCAGCTTCCCACTAGCCATCTATTTTACACTTGGCAGTGTGTACATGTCAGCGCTACTCTCTCACTACATCCCAGCTTCCCCTTCCCCTCTCCCTGTGTCCTCAAGTCCATTCTCTACGTCTGCATCTCTATTCCTGCCCTGCCAACAGGTTCATCAGTACCATCTCAAATATACGCTTTTTAAATGTTATTCTTTATACATTCATATAGCAGCCGCCAAGAAACATATTTGAAATGTGCCCGTGAAAGAACAAAATACATTTATTATACTTGTTTGATCCACCTACTTCACTTGTTACACAACTCTGAAGCTTCTGCAATTTCATTTACATATACACACATGCACCGTAGTACATTTTACAGAGAGAATTTCACCTGAGTTTCTTAAAGCAACACACACATCTATTTACTTACGTGATGTATGCACATATGTAGATTCAGTATGTTTAAATGATACGTAATGACCTTTCCTCTTAAGTTTCTTATAACCCCCTCGCACACATATATTATTTATAAATAACACATAACATATAAGAATGTCTTTATAAGTTAAATACATTTAAAATTTATGTAAAGACAGTTTCTCAAGTTTCTTCAATCATACACACAACTCGATTATTTACATATATAACATAAATGTGCGTGCGTGTCTAGACACACACACACACACCCCCCATTCCTCTTACGATTCTTAAATCTTCACTCCTTCAGGTACTTCAGATTCTCTTTCTGTACAACTTAATGCATAAACTTGCTTGTATTTCAGTGCTCTGCATATCAAAGTGAATGGCCAAGATCCTAAGTTTGTACTCAATGATTGCTTCAGGACAGCTGGTAGTTAGAGAGAGCTGGAGGGTCCCAGTGGACCCCAAGCATACCGGCAGTCTGGCACTTCTAAAAGCATGATGGTGGGGGGTGGGGGTGGAAATCCAATCTAATGAGGAGTTTACAGCTGTTACTTTCCCGTTAAAGAGTGTGTGTGATGTGTCTGGTAAATGCTAGGTTTAAAAACAAAATGAGAAAAGTATCCTGGACCTCAGGTAGGAAGCGTTTTGAGTGGACATGTGACTTGTGGATCTCAGAGGGGTGATGCAAGGTGCACTGCTTTTTCCGGGCTTGTGTCATCCTGGCAGGTGAGGGGAGAGGCGGTGGCCAGCAGCCCACTTTCCACTCCCCCCTGCTGTGTGCTTAACTGTGGCTTGCTTGGTCAGGCTGAACGGGACAGAACCTGCCTCTCTGGGCCTGGCTGGGCTAAGAGATGCTCAAATAAACAAGGTCACCGTCGGACCCCACTGCTGCTGCCACGATGGGCGTACATTCAAATGGCAGAAGGAAAAACAAAAATGTCTCTTTGGGCTTATTTTCTGGACCTCTCTTTTTCCTTTTTTCTTACAGTTTTTTGCTGGTGGTCTCCAGGATGGATGGATGGATGGATGGATGGATGGATGGATGGACAGATAGACAGATACACAGATAGACAGAATCCTGAGTATATTTGATTCTGACGTTAGTCGTCTATTAGGGATGTGGTTCTGATCACCCACAGTATCAGAAACTTTAAAAACACAGGGAAGAATATAAAAATAGACAGTTCTGCCTGCTGGTTCCTTGCAAGGAAGCAAGATACACCTTCCCTGTGCCTTCTCAGGTGTGTGACCTGGGGGGATGGACTCTACTCCTCTGGTGCTCCGTGTCCTCGTTGATATAACAAGGATAATTACATCTCCTGCCTCTCTCGTGGAGAGAATGAAATCAGAGATGTCTCTAAAGTAGTGAGCATGTTCCAGTCCTTTGAAGGCTGGTGGCAATCACTGCCGTTGTTAGGAAACAAAAAAGCCACTCATCACTCTTTCCTGGAGGCTCTCCGTACCTGCCTAGAGCATGTGTTTCTGAGAACTGACAGGCATGCTAAGACGCCACGTGGGATCAAGGCCTTTCTGATGAGCCAGAGGTGTCACTGGAAGCAGACCTGTGCCCGCCCAGGCAGAGCAGTGACTCTGCCCTGGGGACAGGAGACTCGGCACGCAGGGCCCCCGGCACCCCTCCTGTGAATCTCGGAAAGACTCAGAAGGGACCCAGATGCCAACACCCCCAGGCACGTCAGCCGTAGGCACCACCCCTCCAACAGGTCCCGGAGGGAAGGGGCTAGGCCACAGGATTTAGCCAGGCCCACAAATCAGGAGAGGGAGAAGAGAGGGAGACGGAGGGAGAGGGAGGATGGGGAGGAGGGAGTGTCAGGGGAACTGCCGTCTGAAACTGCCCGCCCTGGCCAGGCCCGATAGTAACCACATGCGTGAGTTCTCTTACAACAGGAGGTCCTGGTAAGGAACGCGGAACTAACAGGCTACCAGTAATGGAAAGAATTCGAGAAAGGTCAAAAGGAGAGAGGAGATGCCAGTCCATACATTCTCCCAACCTCCCAGAATCCTCCTCGTTGGAAGCCATCTTGGCTGAGCGATGCTTACGCCCCCGGAAGGACCCTGAGTCCGATGCTTGGCCAGAGACAACCTGGAAACTAACCCCGTCACCATAAGACCTGAGACTGTGAGCCACGCGGAGGGCAGTCCTCCTGGGCTCCCTCCCCCTCCTGCTCTCCGCCCGGGCGCCCCTTCCCAGTAAGGTCTCTTGTTTGGTCAGCACGTGTCTCCTCAGACGATTCATTTCTGCGGGTTAGACAAGATCCCCCTCTTGGGCCCTGCAAGGGTCCCCCTTCCTGCAACAGGAGGAGGCAGAGAAGGACGGCAGAACTCAGTAGTGGTCATGAGTCCCAGCGGTGAGCAGGGCTCCTGGAGGGGAGATGTGGCAGGGGAGCCCCAGGCCCCTCCCTCAGGTGTCCACGGTCACAGGCGGTCATCAAAGGGTCCAAGGGCCGGAGCGGGAATTCTGAAACAGCGTAGGGTTCCACCATGCGCCTCACGGTCCCCACTGTTGACCACTCAGCCTCCGCCCTTACATGCCATTCTGCACAGTGCTCGTGACAACACGTCAGCAAGCACTGCAAAGCTCGTGCCAGGAGCTCCCTTTTCTTCTTAAGAACCTGAACCTACATTTTACTCCTTTGGTAGGACTTTACGACCTCTGTCCGTTTCCTGAAGGTTGGCTTAAACGTAAAATAAGAAAAGCTGCCCTTATATAATATTATAAGTCAACTATACTTCAAATACAGCAGTTGAGGGCCCAGATACCTTTCCACACTCTCTTCCCTAAAGACAGTGGCAGGACCTACTGGGACACATGACCATCCCCTGCGGCAATCACTCACCAGTATCCACACAGACAATAAATGCTAGGAAGGCTTAACTGATTTCCTATTTTCTACATAAACATCATCACAAGTCAAGGTTTTCATATACCCGCATACCACCACGAAGCATCCTTCACACCCCGGTGGAGCAGGGAGAGGTCAATGGCCTAGACCCCTTGAGGACCAGGGTGAAATGCAGATTCTGATTCAGGAGGGCCAGGTGGGGCCTGGGAGGGGCTGGTCTGCATTTGGGGCAAGGTCCCAGATGGTACGGATGCCACGGGTGTGTCTACCACTGAGAGCACTACACAGGGCTCCTCTCCTGAGGTCCTCCAGGTGGTACTCTGACAGCAAAGGAAGTCAAGGCTAATGACCTTCCCGCAAAATAACAACTGCATCCCAGGGGAAAACACCAGGAACAGCAAATGCAGCCATCCACGTCAGGTCTCCCGCCCGGAGCTGCTGGGTCTGGGGGGAAAGAGGTGGGAGGAGGGGACAACATCCTGTGGTCCCTACCCCCTTGCCAGCTACATACAGAAGCCAGAGCTTCTGATTTCCCAGCACCATCAGGAAAGATGTCCCCTTGGGCCCATCCTGCTGGGGGGGAGGGGGCAAGGTTTGTGAGCCCTGCCCCCTGCCCCGGCCACGGCTGGAGCAAAGCACAGCCTACGGGCACCTGCCAACAGACGGTCACAGAGAGCACCCGGCCTGAGCCCAACCTACCACCCATCTCCGCTGAGACCTGCACCTCCCAGGCTTGAGCACAAGGCTGGGGCAGAGGTAGGGTACCAGATGTCGGCTACAGCAGACTCGCCACCAGAGAGACAGACCCTAGTTCTCCCAGGAACTCAGTGACCTCTGCAAGTTACTGTCAGCTTACGGACCTGGAGTCTCCAAGGAAAGGGTTAATTAGCAGGACACTTAACTGTGTTTTACAAGCGTGAAAGGACGTGTTGTCTAAGCAGCAACGAGCATGTTGTTGTCAGGAAGACGTAAAAATGAATCGGTGAAATGCTTTAGCTATACAGGGAGTATTTTTTTTTTTTTTAAATCCCTCTTGAATCCAAGACAGAGAACTCTTGCATTGGGTCATGAAGTTTTGGAGTCAAGGGACATGGCAAAAGTGACTGTATATGCAGGGCAGAAACTCTGAGCTATTACCCTCCTTCCTGTTTCACTAGGTTACTGGGATTCCATAGACGTATCAGTCCATAGATATGTGTGCATGTGTGTATGGATAGACAGATAGATAGAAATAAAGATGGACAGACAGAAGGATGGATAGATGGATGGATGGATGGACGGATGGACGGACGGACGGACGGACGGACGGACAGACAGACAGTCAGACAGACAGACAGGAGGTGCTTGCTACTGGTATCTTGTGGGTGGAGATAAGGGAGGCTGGTAAATATCCTACAATGCACAGAAACACCCCTCCCCCCCCAAAGAAAATCATTGTCTTAATTGCTAGGGCTTCCATTAACAAAGTACCACAGGCTGGATGGCTTAAGCAACAGACATTTATTTCCCCCAGTCCTGGAGGCTGGAATCTGAGATCCAGGTGTCAGCAGGGCTGGTTCCTCCAGAGGCCTCTCTCCTGGGCGTGCAGAAGGCCGTCTCCCCGCTGTGTCCTCACAGGGTCATCCCTCTGTGTGTGTGTGTGTCCTCATCTCCTGTTCTTATAAGGACATCAATCCTATTGGATCAGGACCCACCCTAGTGACCTCATTTTACCTTCACCACCTCTTTAAAGATCTCCAAATCCACCCACATTCTGAGGTCCCAGTGTCTCCCTCGGGCTTCAGCATTCAGTTTTGGGGTACACAATTCAGCCCACAACAACCTTCCTGCCCCAAATATGTATAATGCCAAGGGGGAAACTCCTGAACTAAAGGTACCTGGGTGACTGACTTCTGTAGGCTCTAAAACCTCAATTCGACACATTTCTTTGCATCCCTTCCTATGTGCTAAGGCCGTGTGGTCACCTGCAAAGTCTCCTGGGTGAGCCTGCTGTTCCATCCTGAAGGCCACCTGTGGCGCCACATCTGGGACAGAACATTGGCCCATGTGGACCCCGAGATAATATTCTATGATTGACTGAATGTTTGGGTCCCCCTAAAATTCATAGGTTGAAGCCCTAAGTCCCAATGAGATGGTATTTGGAGGTGGGATCTTTGGAGTTTACTTCTTTACTTTTACTTTTTTTTTTTTTTTGATGTGCACCATTTTTAAAGTCTTAATTGGATTTGTTACAATACTGCCTCTGTTTTATGTTTTGGTTTTTTGGCTGGGAGGCATGTGGGATCTTAGCTCCCCAAGCAGGGATCGAACCCTCACCCCCTGCATTGGAAGGCAAAGTCTCAACTACTGGACCTCCAGGGAAGTCCCTTTTTAAACTTATTTTTAATTGAAGTATAGTTGTTTTACAATGGTGTGTTAATTTCTGCTGTACAACAAATTTATTCATACTCACACACATACATACGCTTTTTCATATCCTTTTCCATTACCGTTTATCACAGGATATTGAACGCAGTTCCCTGTGCTATACATTAGGGCCATGGGAGTTTACTTCTGATATCAATTCCAACTCCAAGGTTTTCCAACCCCAGGAAGCAATGCTCCAACACCACCTGGGTGCCCTACAATTCAACTCAATTCTGACATGTCTATCTGGACATAGCTTCAGATCCCCCACAGGGTAAGGGTGCCGACCCACAAGACTGCCCCCACCCAACCCCACGGCCTTCAGACATCACTCAAAAGTCCAGGCTCTCACCTGTGCGTCTGACCAACCAGCTTTAGATCGGAGGTTCCTACAACCCGCTCCTCGGGCTTGATTCCTTTGCTACAGTGGCTCACAGAACTCAGGAGAATAGCTGACTTTACTGTTATGCAGTTTATTATAAATGGCTATGACTCCAGCCACAGCCAGATGGAAGAGAAGCACAGGGCAGGTATGGGGAAGGGGCACGGGGCTTCCTCACCCTCACTAGGGTACCAGGCTCCCAGCACACGGGTACACCAACAAAGAAGCTCCAAACCCGGTCCTTTGGGGTTTTTACAGAGGCTTCATTAACGTGGGCATACTGATTATACCACTGGCCATGGGTGACTGATTCAACCTCCAGCCCCTCACCCATCCTCTAATCAGACACTTGGCTCCCCTGGCAACAGGTCCCCACAATTAGCTGCTTTGCAAAAGTCGCCTCAGTAACATAACAAGACACCTTGATCTCTCTCCTCACTTAGGAAATTTCAAGGGTTTTAGGAGCTGCCTGAAACAGAACAAAGACCAAATAGTTTCTTATAACTCACAGGGAAGTAATTAGGTTCAGATGATGTCATGAGGGTGGAAGCCCCGTGATAAGAATAACGTCCTTATAAGAATAGACACCAGAGGTCCACCCCATCTCCCTGCCCTATCTGAGGACACAGAGAGAAGGCAGTCATCCAAGAACCAAAAAGGCAGTCATCCAAGAACCAAGGCAGTCATCCTCAGGAACCAGAATCTGCCGGTACCCTGATCTCAGACTTCCAGCCTCCAGAACCATGAGAACTAAACGTCTGTTGTTTAAGCAGCCCAGTTCATACTTTGCTATGCCTGAGCTGAGTAACACATCTCTCAGGAAGTGTCTCTCACCAACACTAGTCAAAACGAGTTTACAAGTCTCTGAAACTGACAGACCACTACTCTCAGAACTTACCTAAGAGGCCATGAGTGCTAAGTTATTATTGTGTGCTGTTTAGAGACTGCTCCCAATAAACAGACAGAATATATACATTTATATACGGTTACACTTTATATATATGTATGCATATGCCTTATGTATGGATGGATACACTTTATATATAAGTAAATATCTATATATAATATAAAGAATATATTATATATATATAACAGATGTGCCATTATATGGCTATACAAAGTGACAAAGTTCCACTCAAGACATCAGTACTTTGATGTCTGTTCTCCATCCCCTGCACCTTAAAATTTCAACTTGTTCCCATGTGAGTTCTCCAGCTAAAGGACTGTTGAGCAAGGAGCCCTTGCAACTGAAGAGGGCATCCTGTCATCTCCAAACTCACCGCAAAGCCCGACCGGTCCTGCCAGCAGCAAATGTTCCTGGGGTCTTTAATCAACACAGCCCTTTCAGACTCAGCACAGGTGCTGCAAGTGTAACCTGCAGGATGGACACCACGTGTCAAGCTCATACATCCTAGGACCGGGGTAGACGGAGCTAGGGAAGGAAATCAGGGCTGCTGAGGGTAAACTGTAGGGTTGGGACTACTTCCAAAGATAACTTTGGGCTCTAAGCAGCTTTTGAAATACAAGACACAAAGCAAACACAGACAGAAGAACCAAGACAGCAAAATAAGGAAGTTGAAATAAGTTAGGACTGTATAGAGAGTGGCATACACACACACATATATATATATATATATATATGTATTTTTTACAACAAATGGCATGTGTAAGTTTACACATTGTGTTGGAAAGGATCATCTTTTTATTTGTGCCAATCAGACATTAGCTTTTGACACCATGGTATGATAGTTTACAGGACTGTCTCTGTTGCCCTTTTTTTTTTAATATATGTATTTATTTATTTTTGGCTGTGTTGGGTCTTCGTTGCTGCACACGGGCTTTCTGTAGTTGTGGAGAGCGGGAGCTACTCTTTGTTGCAGTGCACGGGCCTCTCAGTGAGGTGGTTTCTCTTGTTGCAGAGCACAGGCTCTAGGTGCATGGGCTCAGTAGTTGTGGCTCCCGCGCGCTAGAGGGCGGCTCAGCAGTTGTGGCGCACAGGCTTAGCTGCTCCATGGCATGTGGGATCTTCCTGGACCAGGGATCAAACCTGTGCCCCCTGCATTGGCAGGCGGATTCTTAAGCACTGTGCCACCAGGGAAGTTCCTCTGCTGCCTTTTAAAGTTGTCAGGAAAAGTAAGTTATCATGCCACGGGGAGAACACAATTTTGCAAAAATAAAGTGTAATTCATAGAAAGAAGCCCATCCTCCCTCTTCACAAAAGTTTTGTTTCTACGCAACTCTGACTGCTAGGGGAATTATGAAAAGCTAAACAGCACCTAGTGACTTGTGTAGAAACCACTTTAATAGAACACATTTTCATTTTTTTCCAGTCTAGCCTGTGACAAAGAAGCATTACTCATCTTTCTTGTTGTTGTTTTGAAGCAAAGAGGTATCTTTCACTGTATACAAGAGATGTTTCTGAGGCGTGTGGAAAATAAGACTTAAAAAAAATGATTTGAGCCATGTTTTCACGCCTTGCTGGAAAAGTTCCCCAATGCGTCTCTTCCTCAACTGCCATGAGGTTTGGCCAGCTTAGCTGCGGTGAAGGGGAACGCCCCTGCCAGCACCTTGGTTCCGGTAAGTGAACAAACTGGATTCTCTGCCCAGACATGCCCAGTGTTACATGGGCTAAGGGCATGAACCAGGGAAAGGGGGACCCTCTCCAAGGATCCTTGTACCAGGACGTCTGACGCTTTCATCACCTGCATCCATGCGTTTGCTTATTTTTGCAGCAAATCTTTAGGAAGCTTCAAAACCCAGGCAACTCCCTAAGCTCCTTCCAAGGAGCCAACTGTCCCTAACATAGAGATCTCCTATAGCTCCTGCATTATCCCTGCTGTTTCCAATTCTTAGTTCTGGCATTGGAGC
The DNA here is from genome assembly GCF_030028045.1 of Hippopotamus amphibius kiboko. Classification (NCBI taxonomy): domain Eukaryota; kingdom Metazoa; phylum Chordata; class Mammalia; order Artiodactyla; family Hippopotamidae; genus Hippopotamus; species Hippopotamus amphibius. Next base: position 132,402,161 of record NC_080203.1, read on the forward strand.
TTTCTTTTTCCCCCTTTTAAAAATACTCCTTTTATCTAAGGAATCAACAGACGCAATGCTGTCACAATGGGAGAGAAAAACAACTCTCTCCTCCATGTGCCCATTGGTTTCTAGGAATAGAAAGACATTGAGAGCAAGAATTCTAAAGGTTCCAGCAGGTGAGCATGGACATATAGTACATGCCCAATGTTTGTGGAATAAATCTGTTACAGGTTGAACTGTGTACCCCTCAAAAAACAGTGTAAGAGTCCTAACCTCCAGTACTTCAGAGTGTGACCTTACTTGAAGACTGGGTCTTGAAATATGTAATTAACTTAGAATGTGGTCATGAGTCTCGGTGGCTATCCTATATGACTGGGGTCCTTATACAAAGGGGAAATTTAGACACAGAAATAGATGCATAGAAAGAAGATAATATGGTGAGATAGAGGGATAAGGTGGCCAGGTACAGCCAAGGAAAGAGGTCTGGAACCAATCTTCTCCTGGGAAGGCATTAACCCTGCTGACCCCGTGATCTCAGACTTCTGGCTTCCAGAACTTGGAGGCAATACCTTCCTGTTTTGGAGATTACCCAGTCTGTGATGCTTTGATACAGCAGCCTAGCACATTTGGGTCACAGTCTGCTCACTAAGTGGTTGATGAACGGCTTTCTCTGAGGTCCAGGGTCCTCAATGGGAAATCGCGATTGGACTAAACTAGGGAATGTCTCTTAAAAGACATAAGTTAATTGAGCATATGCTATCTGCCAGTTCCAACAGCTTGACCTGCCTCATGTCACTGAACACCCCAGTTTTACATACGAGGAAACAGAAGCACAGAGGTCTACTACTTATTGCTGATACACTTGCTGAACCCAGGTGTCTCCGAGTGCACAGTCTCCGAGGAGGCACTTCACCAGAATTACAACGCTCACATTTTTTTTTTTTACTTTTTTAAATTTTATTTATTTATTTATTATTTTTTGGGGGGTACACCAACTTCAATCAGCTGTTTTTATACACATATCCCCGTATTCCCTCCCTTCCTTGACTCCCCCCCTCCGAGTCCCCCCCACCCTCCCCGCCCCAGTCCTCCAAGGCATCTTCCATCCTCGAGTTGGACTCCCTTTGTTATACAACAACTTCCCACTGACTATCTATCCTACAGTTGGTAGTATACATGTCTGTGCTACTCTCTAACGCTCACATTTTTAAAGTCTCTGGAACTTTCTTCTTTCTGCTTCTTGAAAGATCCTACCTTTATGCGTAAACATGCATATACAATGCCAACGAACACTAAATACAAACGGGGTGGGGGGAGGTATTCCTGAGAGTGGGGAAGGAAAAAAAAAAAGGAATGCTTTTCAAGTTGCGTTCAGAACGTTTGGGGGGAAAAAAAAGAAAAGTCAGAGCAAAGACGGATGAGACATATAAGGCAAAAACGGCAAGGCATTTTCAAACGTCTCATGATTTCAGCCCTTCCCTATCGGACTCCGGCCAGGGGAGTGGTCGGGGGGGATGTACCAGAATGCGCTCAGGGGATACAGGAGCAAAGGACGAGGACCCGCGCGCCACTGCGCATCCGCATCCGCCCTGCGAGGCCCGCGGGGAGCCGGGCGGGCCAAACCGGACCGAAACCTGCCGAGGGTGCAAGGATTGGCGCTCCCGGCCGGGACGAAGCCACCAGGGGACCCCATGGCTAAGGCCACCCGGCTGCCTGTTTACCCTGGGCACCTATGCGCCCCTCTTCCCAACAACCCCACGCGCCGCCGTCGCTCCTTCCTCGCGCCCTTTCCACATTCGAGCCACGCACTTGCCCCCAGACTGGGAACTCGCTCTGCTCGGGCCCTGGACTGGGCATCCCATGCGCAGAGCGGCTCCCGGCGCGCCCTGGGCCGCCCGGAGCGCGTGTGCGCGTGCGCGGCCTGGGCGGGGAAAGGGCCGCGGGCGCGCGGAGCCCCGGGGGCCGCGCGTGCGCAGAACGGCTCGGGGCGCGCGGGACGGTGGGGGGTTGAGAGGCCCGGAGCGCGCGTGCGCGCGGCGCCCTCCTCCCCGCCCCGACTCGGCCGAGACGGCGGCACCATGGCGGCGCCCGTGCCCCCGCTGCGCCCCGTCACCCACCTGCTTTTTGACATGGACGGCCTCCTTCTGGGTGGGTAGCCTGCGGCCGCCTCCCGCGAGGGCTGTGTGGGGCCGGAGGGCGCGGGAGGCGGGGTGGGGGTGGCGGAGGGGGGATGCGCAGGCTCTCAGGGCCGGGGACCACGTCAGGCCGGCCGCGAGCGCGCGCGGGCGGGCGCGGGGCTGAGGCGTCCACGGCGCCCGGGGCCCCTACTTCCGGCGGGCGCGCCGCGCGGGGGGACGGAGCGCGCGGGGGGCGGCGCGCGAGGGCGTGGTGCTCGGGGACCCCCGCGCGGGCGGGAGGCCCCCGGGGGGGCCGCGGGCGCTGCGCGCCGCCAGGCCTGGGCCTCCACACGTGCGCCTCGGCCTCACAGGGGCCCTGCCGGCTTGCCCCTCCCCCCGCCCCGCCCCCGGGAGGTGCACGCACCTTGCTCGCAGCATCCCGCGGGGCACGGTTCTCCACCTGTCGGCTTGGGGGCATCCGCCCACGTCCGGAGGCGTTTGGGGTGGGAGTGCCTGGTACCCAGCGGGTGGCGGCCGGGGTACCGCCGGACCTCCGTCGGCGCGCGGGACCGCTCCACGCGCCACCGCAGACGCTGCAGACGCCGCAGACCCAAGGATATGCGGTGGCGGGGCTGGCGGAGGAGCCCTGCTCAGCCGCCTGGCCCGTCCGAGCGAGTCCCAGCACCGGCATCACCGCGGAGCCGCTTCGCGGTGCGCGGAGCCCGGGTCCCCACCCCACAGCCGCCCAATCAGAATCTCCATTTTCACCCAAGTGCCGGGAAGTTTGGGAGGCACAGCACCTGGTGCGGGGGCCCTGAGCGGTTACCAGCCCCGTGGGCGCTGGACGGTCCCGTAGTCGATGGTGGCAGGCATGGGCTTCACGCACCGAGACGGGTGCGACTGGAACTCATAGAAAACACCCCATGTATAACTCGGGAGACCTGCCCTGAGCGCTGCCGACAGCTTGGGCCCGTGTTCCGTAACATACAGGGTTAGGAAACGTGTTGTGACTTCATTGCCTCGGGAAGGCTTCATAGGGCTGTAAAATGCCCGCATACTTTACGTAGACTACTAACCTGGCAAAGGTGTGCATACATTCGTGCTTCCTCTCGTAAAATCGTGCAAGGTGGTAGGAAGTATTTGCGTTGACTCATTAAAAACAAAATCGGGAGGACTCAGAGAGGTCAAGTTACTTGCCCAAGGTCACACAGCTAGTAAGGAACAGAGCTGAGAAATGAGTCCAGATCGATCTGATTCTAAATGTAAGTGATGTTGTGCTCTTCTTACAGCGTGAGTGTGACCTTGCCCCCATGGTGATAGGGCTCAGTGGTTCAGTACTAATGAGACTGTTTTTTTTTTTTTAAGGCACACTTTTTTAGTCTCTCTCTCTTTTGTTTTTTTTGGACTCAGAGATATAAAGGGATGAATTCCTAAGGGGGAAAATAAATTCCCGTAGAGGTCACTAATTGGGTAGAACAGTGCATGCAGCTGCTCAATCTGAAATGACTCAATTTCAAAAAGCTTCTGGGATTCCTAAGTATAGTTTGTAGACATGAGTTTTCCTGCTCAGGTGGTCAAGTTACACTGTCAAATAAATTCCTTACCCTCTAATGAAAGGTCCAGAGAACATGTTCTTCGAGTCTCATGAATTTTAATGCAAACCGGGATATCTTATTAAAATTAAATTTATTAAGCTTCTAAATGAGCTTGATGCTTCATCACCACTCTGGATACACACCTGCCTGTTCCCTGGAGCCATGAATGTGACTTTGTGATGGTACCTGCAGGGGTGCTTGTCAACCACAGTCTCTTCTTTGCTAGTTAAGGCAAGTTTAATGCTTCATCAAGCATGGGTCTGGCACTGTTACCCAATCCTCTGAACTGCTCAGAGACAAGGATTAGCGGCCTTTGGGAAGATAAGACCTATCTCTTTTTTTCCACCCTTCATTTTCTGCCCTTTACCTCATTCTGCCCTGACTCTTTGAGACAGTAAGGCTTTGTAGAACTTTCTCAGAAATGCACCTTTGCTTATTCTATTTTTTTTTTTAAGAAATGTTTGGTATAAAACACCACTTTCCAGAATGTGCTGCTTTATCTCACTTAATCTCCGTGATTATACCTGATGTAATTCTTAAGCACCTGACTTCGACTTCGGTTGTCTATTGTTTGCATAGCGGTGTATCATCAGTTCATAATGAGTTCTTTTCCCAGTAGGCCTCCTTTTCAGAATTCTGAATGCATTTCCCCAGGAAGTGCTATTTGTTAATGTAGCCCCGATACTTGCATTCTCAGGGAAGTGAAACTGAAAACAAAGAGTTGCATGGGGAAGGGTGAAACTTGTTTTACCAGAGGAGAATGAGAAAGTCAATGGAGATTTTTGCAGAAGTGTTGACAAGAACACCAGGGTTACTTTCTAGTGCTTTTTGAAATGCTTGATTTTATCATCCTTTCAATCTTTGGAATGTTTTTTTGTTGACACAGGTAACAATTAGCTTGAGCTGGGTAGTAATTTTGGCCCTCAAGTGCCATTTAAAGACAGAGACAAAGGGGACTGAGATGATTTTGTGAACAAGGGTAGGATTTTGAAGGCAGAAGATACAAGTACTATCTCAGCTCCTGAACAGGGACAATTATCTAGCTCGTGAAACAGCTGAAGTTAGGAGCACAAGAGGTAGGACCATTCTCTTTAAGAGACAAGAAAGCTGGTGGTCCAGAGTCCTGCTATCTGATACGAGTAGGACCATGTAGGATTTTCTGTAGCAATATTAAAAAAACAAAAAAGCCCAGAGGAAACGAACTTGAATGGCACCTTTTTTCTATCCTAACACGTCCAAAATATTGTTACTCAACACATATTCAATAAAAAAAAAATTGAGATAGTTTGCATTCAATTTTATTATCTAACCTTTGAAATCTGTGTCTGTTTTACACTCACAGCACATCTCAGCTCGAAGTAGCCAGGTTTCAAGGGTTCACTTGGCACATTTGGCCAGTGCCTACCTTATGGGACAACCCAGGTACAGAGCTTTAGGAAGCAGCTCACTGATGTCTGCTGTTGACGGGGCCAGGTGGCGGGTGGGTATTAAAAATATTCACAATTAGGAATTGTGGTATATGTGTATGTGGTATACTGTACATAAAATATGCTTTCTAGCAGTCTGATACAGTAATTAAATCCTTAAAAAGTCAGGCAAGAAAAACAAAGCTTATTTTCAAAATCTGAAAAAAATCAGCAGAAAAATGATATGGTAAATCTGTGAGGGGAAATACGGATATTTGCATTGTTGACTATAATTGACCATGTCTCCGTAAACGCGCGGAGGTTGCAGGATTTTGATGAGTGACACCTGGCTTCTACTTCACCTTCATGTAAAGGAATAGATTCCCTGTTCTGTACCTGTTCGTCCTCCTATAGCTTCCTACTTGCCAAATAATAGCACTTGAGACCGTGTGGAAGTGCCCATTTCTCTGTCCGGGGCCCAGGGTCCAGCATGAACTCTGGGTGGAGGCAGGACCTTTGTGGTACTCTTGGAGCTCGGGGGTCCACTGCTGGATTGAAGGAGCTGACAGCCCTGCCCAGCCTGGCCGGAATCCCCTCACCCGCCGTCCTCTGGCTCACCTCAGCTACGCTAGTTTCTTTAGACACTGGAAACTCCACAAAGCTGATGAGAAACATAGGATTTCCTTGTGTGGCTTTAGCACACACCCTAGATTAATTTTCGGAAGAACCTGTGTGCATTGTATTTGATCCCGTGTAACATGTACGAGGTTTAAAAAGAAAAAGATGATGAGCTTTTCAGTATCCATTGGTTCCTATCCTGTAATGTGACTCAATCCAAACATTCCCAAAGAGTATGGGCACTTTCTCAGGAAGGTAGAGCAAAATAAAGGCTCATTCGGGATGCCCGGTATGTGATTATTGTCTGTCCTTGAAACTCCCAGAGACAGCCTCCCCGACCCGTTGTGTGCGTTGGAGTGTCATCGCGGATGCCATGGCAGCTATGCTATGGTACGTCCCCCTTCTATCTGCCCTGCCCCTCCCCCAATCCCCAAACTAATGGCACACACTCAGGTTTGATGTCACCTTGCCAGGTGACATTTAGGTTCTTTCCACATTTGCACAGGAGTGGCCAGAAATTCGGAGGCCGGTCTGAGGCCTTGTGGCCAAGCAGAGCCCGTGCGGAAGGGGGCCCCGGCTTGTGTTTTCTCAGTTTGGAGTAAGATGCTGATTGGGGCAGGCGAAGGTACCAATGGATTGTGTCACAGATCCGAGAAAATTCATCAGGAATAAAAAAGCACTCGAGGAGGGCCCAAGGTGGGTAAACTCAGCTCCCATTGGCTATGCTTTCTAATAGACCCGAGCCGTGTCAACCTTCAGCATGTTCCCGCAGTTAGCGGTTCTTGTCCACCACAGCTGCTCCTGTTTCTAGGATAATTGGGAAGAAGGTGAGATCAAAACTGCAAAAATTCTGCAGATCAACAGGAGTTTGGTCCAGCTGGCAACACGACTGAACTATTCAGCAGGTTTCTGCAGTGCAGGTGCAAAGTGCCCTTTCCTTGCTTTCTCCTCGCTTCCTCATCCTCCTCATCATATGCTCTTGTTCAGAATCTCAGCTGTGCACACTGGGTATAACCGTGGGAGAGCAGTCATCGTTTTTTCTCTCGAACCGAGTTTTCCTTTCTTCTCCTTGGAAAGCTGCATGTTGCGGAGTCTTTGGTCCCTTTTGTCTTTCTGATTATTCTCTGCTTTTTCTGATTCTATCCTTTTTTTTTTTTCATTTTTTAAACTAGTATAATTTACCCGCTATGCTGTGTCATTTTTCATGGGTAGACAGATTTAATGCAATGTAAAAGCGCAAGGGAAGTAATGCCCCCAAGAAACGTCCGCCAGAAACACTCATTACAGAGATGTCCAGGTGACTTTTCAGACCTTTGTTGGAGATGTTTGGAGAGTGATGGATACGTAGCCTGTAGCTGGAAGGTGCAGTTGTGTTATACCAGAATGCAGGACATTGGAAAATGAAGTTCTCACTGTCAGCCATATGTGAATACCAGTGACTCAGAATTACAGCATTTGATATATTAAAAACTTAATTTAATTGCATTAAAATGGGGGGGCAGCACTGGTTTCACAGTACATATGTCTGTGGTTTAAAACTGCCTTCAGGGTGCCTAGGGAGAATTGTTCTGAAAGCATAATAATTGTGTCACATGCCTTTCTGCTCAAGAAACGTTTTTCCCCTTTGGCTCTGCAGAGGTGGATTGCCATCCTAGCACCTCTTAACATTCCTTCTGAGTGTTCGGCCAGTACATCCCCACCTTCCTGTATGCTCTGGACCCCTCACGTCCTTCTCTGTGATGCCCGCGGTCAGTAGGTTAGTGTCTGCACGCGGAGCGGCTGTGCAGACAGGCACCCACGCCTGGGGTGAGGATGGTCTGCTCCGTGCCCTTGCCTGGTGGGCATTCCCATCAGCATTGCTCCTGGCGTGGGCTGGCTGGTCGATGGCCCTTGACGTTCCTCCCTAGGCCTAGAGATCGGGAACCGATCCAGGGGCAAAGCAAAGTCCTCTCGACTCCGAGTAGACTGTCCAGTTTGTAAGTGAAATGAGAGCAGACGATTGTAGTTTGCACACCTAAGCGTATCTGTGGCCTTGGAGACACATTCCAAAGTAAGCAGCAGGCTTCCCTCCCTCCCCTGCCAAATACAGTTGCCTGTGCTGTTTCCACTTTTGATGGGTAAACCTGACATTTCTAAGAGCCATGTATTTGTCAATGTGGTTCTTTTTTTTTAAGATTTATTTATTTTCTTCTTTATTTTTGGCTGCGTTGGGTCTTCGTTGCTACTTGTGGGCTTTCTCTAGTTGCGGCGAGCGGGGGCTACTCTTTGTTGCCGTGCAAGGGCTTCTCGTGGTGGCTTCTTTTGTTGCAGAGCAAGGGCTCTAGATACGTAGGCTCAGAAGTTGTGGCACACGGGTTTAGTTGCTCTGCGGCATGTGGGATCTTCCTGGCCCAGGACTTGAACCCGTGTCCCCTGCATTGGCAGGTGGATTCTCAACCACTGCACCACCAGGGAAGTCCTGTCAGCATGGTTCTGTGTTCCCCCCATTGTATATATCTTCCCGACTGCACAGAAGCAGTATTCATGGCTTCTTAAAAGCGGTTAAGCTCTGAATTTGTAAATATCACTCCCAAGGAAAGGAACACAGACTGAGGAGAAGTGGCCAATTCCAGTCTGGGGCCTGTGAAACCCAAGATGAGCGTGGGGCACCTTTCCAGAAGCAGGGCAGGGGTCCCACGGATGAAAGGCAGGCTGCATGAAATCAAAGGAATAATGACCATGATGGATTTTAAGACTCTAAGTTTTTTTTTTTTTTTTTTTTTTTTGGCACACGGGCTTAGTTGCTCCGCGGCATGTGGGATCTTCCTGGAGCTGGGATCGAACCCGTGACCTCTGCATTGGCAGGCAGATTCTTAACCACTGCGCCACCTAGGAAGCCCTAAGACTCTAAGTTTTTTAAAAAAAGAAATCTGTGTGTCATGATCCTTAAAAGAAGAGAGAGGGGAGGCATGTTGAGCAAACACAACTCAGTAAACACAGAAAGAATGGTAGGATTTGTCAGATGGCCATCCTGCAGTCCCCACCATAAGTGGTTCAGACAGGCCGCCCCAGTGGAAGCTGAGACCATCGGGTTCGATGTGGAGTTGGCGCGAGGGTGTCCAGACAGTGACAGGGTGTCACCCCCACAGGGTACTGACACAGCACAGGTGGACATGCACCTTTGTGATGGACAGTTCTGCGGGCCACGGCTTAAACGACGCATCCCACTCAGCTGTGCTGGAGGGGAGCTGCTGGTCGTCATGTGCCCTCTGCGGTGATGCCACAACAGTTTACCTGAGTCCAGGCGAGCTTCTAGGAGTCCTTCCTAATATGGAGGGACAGAGGAACAAGCAAAGTGACACCATGTGGAAACTACTGGACAAATCCAGAATGCAGGGCATTCTGCAAGGTCACTGGGCGGACTCGAAAATGTCAGATATCACAGGACATGACAGGGTGGGCTTCTCTAATTTATAAGAGACTAAAGGGACCTAAGTAGCAAACACAGTGGATCTTAGATTGGGGGAGGACCTGTAAAAGATATTTTGGGGGCAGTTGGAGAATGTGGTGTGCGGTGGCTGGTCAGATGGTATCATCCAATCATTGCTAATTGGCTGCTTCTGGTGCTAGTGATGGCTGTGTAGAAGAGTATTTGTCGGTGAAGCATGCAGAGGTATAAAGGAATAAATGTCAGAGTGTCTGCAGATTTTAAGGTTTGTTGCTTATAGATGTAGGTTATATGGGTCTTTTCTGGAGTACTTCAGACTTCTCTCTATATTTGAAAAATTTAAAAAAAAAAGAAAAGAAAAGGAATGGGAGGATTAAGCCTGAAGCATGAACCACTAAAAACCAAAAACAAGTAGTAATCAGTTGATTCTACTTAAAGAGACAAGAATATACAACATACATCTTTACAAGATTCACATGAGCCGTGTAAAATAAACAGTTCTCTGCTCCCCAGAGAATTTAGGTGGCAGTGCCTTCCCTGGTGTCGTGTGACAGCAGAAAACACTCAGAAAAGAAGAGGCCCCTTCACTGTTCTCATCCTCTGTCCACGTCCTTGTCTTTTTCTCACAGTGTACTTGGAGCTGGGCCCCAGGATTTGTAAAGACATCTGTACACCAAATTTTTTTTGGTGGAATCTTAAACGGCAGCTGATAATTTAGTCAGGAAGTCACACTCTTAAAAAAAGAAAAAAAGAGAGAAGCTTCCTGACTGTGTTCCCAAAGTAGCCACCTACCAATCACTGCATCTCACACGGTGTGCTGTTTAGACCTGGTGACAGCCACATCCCTCAGGAAGCTGTCAGCTGAGCCCCGGGCCCCCGTGGTGGATTCTCCTGCAGCTCTCACGGATGTCTGCAGCTGTGGGCCTGGGCTGCTCTCATCCCTTCCTCTTCCTTACCTGCCAAGGTCCAGGAAAACCTGAGATGGGAGCCTGAGCTGGAGGGAAGTAGTGAGACAGGTGTTAAAGGGATGCCCGTAATTTGTGCATGTTCCCTGGGCTGGTGCTGTCCCTGGGGTGTGAGGGCCAGGGGCTACCTGTTTGTACCTACACAGGGTTCTTTTTCTCTTGTTCACCTCAATTTCAGTGGCTTGGAAGCCTTTCTGCTCTTGCTTTAAAAAAAAGAAAAATCACTAGGTTATTGAAGAAACGCTTTGTGCCACCAAGGTGTTATTCGTGGTTTTGTTCTGGCCATAGATAATCATTGATTTCAGTCGGTCCCCTAGTACATTCCTGTTTTCTCTCTGCGTCTCTTATTCCCTTATTTATCTGAACACAAAGCATTTCCTTTGGTTACATTGACAGCATATATTATTTTGTATGGTGACTAAATACAGTCAAGACAAGCTTCAAGTCTAGCTGAGTTATTGCATTTTGCCACTGTATATTTTGACCTTGGTACGGACATCTTGATGACCACACATCAGCTTTCCAAGTGGTATGTTTAGGTGACTGTCTTTGTAGAGTGGAATTCTAGTCGGATTTGAGATTTGTTTTGACAGTCTGGTGAGCTGGCTGGAGGGCCCAGTGAAGATCGGGCCTGCTCACTCCTACACTGTCGTTTCATCCTATATCTCTGTGGACAGCCTTGGTGCTGCGTTAGAACTCCTGGACAGGTCTGCTGCCGGGCAGCCCTTACTAGGACAGGTGCCACTGGAGGTCCTTCCTCAAAAACCAGGTAGCTGACACCTACTGTTGTAGTCTTAGAGAGTCGAATTGAGGAGAACGCCCGCGACCAGATGATGCTTGGATGAAGCCAGGTTTACCTCGCCCTGGAGTCCTTGCTGTACCTGCTGACTTGGTGAAATTCCCCATCCTCGGGTGTCCTCCCCGGAGTCCTGCCCGCTCCCACCTTCAGCATCTCCAGCATATCACAAACCATGCAGGATATCTTCTAGGACTTCAGTGGCTCTTCAAGATATAAAAACAATCAGAACTAAGACCATGTGCTAGCTGATCCAAGGCCTTTACTGTGCTGTTTAATGCGACTTGGCAAAAGAGATTTAATCATCTGAATATACGATGCAGCCCTTCTTCATACCATTAGTGTTTATTATTAGATTAAGTAAAGTAACATCCTGACTTAGTGACCAGGTGGCCCTTCTGTGAACATAACATCTCTGTGTGATCGCACCTGTAATACTGAATAATACGTGCTGTATACCTGTCTTGACATTTTCAATATTGTTTTGACTCATTGGGCTGGGAGTAGAGTCAGGGTCCTGAATTTGAGGGTGTATTTTAACACTGGCCTCTTCATCTGTGACTTAGTTTGGAGTGAGTTTGCAGAAATCTGCAGGCATCCTTCTGTCCTTCACATCAGGGGGTGACGTGGTCCTCCTGTTCAAGCTGATGCCTTCACCTGGGCTCTGCCCTGGCCCTTCCTTCCTGCAGGGAGGAAAGGCTTGCCTTTTCTTCTGCATGTAAGCAGCTCCTCCTTCTCCTACTTCTTTTTCTAATGCTTCTGTACCTCAGCATAAAGTGTGCTAGATCTATCATTTAAACAACACCCTGGCTCTCTCATTGTCCGGCCCTGCCCTCAAACTGCCTTCCACCTGCAGCCCACAGATGTCGTTCACATGAAAGAAGCAGTGACTTCCATGTTGCGAGACCACTTGGCATCTTTTCTTATGTTTCAGAACTTCCTGCTTCATGGGCCGCTGCCCCGTTCTGTCCTGGGGAGTCTGTCTCCGTGGCTTCCGTTCTCCTCTGTCTTCTCCATCTCCGGGTGGGGCCCTGGACTTGGCCGTGGATGCATGGCCTCGGTGAGCGCTCTTGCTCTACAGGCGGTTGGGCCTCTGTTCACACTTCCCAGAGATGGTGGGCTCATCCCTCAGAGGCTGTGCCAAAGCCCCGGGTATCAAGCTGAGCCCAGAGCTCTCTGTGCACTGGCGTCAGAGACCGGCAGTGACCGTCCCGCCTTCCGGTCCTGTCCTCTCTCCCCTCCCAACATTCCAGGACTGATTGCTACATGTCCAGAGCCCTGTTTGCATCCCTCAGCTGCCGCCACCTTGCTTCAGGCCCTCCGTCTGCATTCTCGTGTGAAAACGGTGGATATTTAGCACGAGCCTTCACTGCGTGCCCCGCGCCGCTGCGCGCACCTCGCGCGGATCACCTCTTTCCCCAGCAGCAAGCCGACGCCACCCCGTTATTGCTTTGTCTTGTCTTTGCCCGCCGCTTCCTGAGGTCAGGTGACTTAACCTCAGAGGCAGGCCGTGCCTGACAGGTGTGGCCTCCTGCCTCTTCTCGCAGCGTGAGAAAAAGAGGCAGCGACTTGCCAGGCTCAGGTGTCCCCTAGGGCAGTTCTGTCACTTCTGGAATGTCAGTGATGGTTGTTGAATTTCGGTGCTCATGTTGGCAAGGTTGCAGAGTTCGGGGCCCAGTGTATGTGTGTGAGGGTGCCTTTGCCGAGAGGATACAGGTCACCAGGAGACTGTCCCTAGAATGCTCCTACATTTACTTGTCATAGGAATTTGGGCATAAGCTGGTCCCTAAATACTTTCCAAGAGAAAGGGCATTCATGCCCATGAAAATAACCCTTGGCTCTACCTGCCATGCATCTGATGCCCTCTCCCGTGTGCTGGGTTGTGTGTGTGTGTGCACGTGCGCACACGCGCCTGCATTTGTATGTGTGGTCATAACACAAACATGTACGTCATCTCTGGGTCCGCCAGGTGCAGCCCATCGAGCGCATTCCTTCCCGGACGTTCGAGCCACATCTCAGCACTCATCTTGTTAAACCAGTCTGAGAGCAGCCTCATAAAAGCATTTAGAGTCGGCTACTGGGTCATTTGGGCCAGCCACCCAAGGAGTTAATGTGGCTTAACGCTGCCAGCCTGTAGCCGGCTCCATCCACACGGACAGTTAGTTGGGGACAGAGTTGTACATTCAAAGGGGATTTCAGAAGGTGTGATAGGACGGATGCACCAGGGCCGTCGAGGAGAGAGAGGCGTTCAGGGCCTTCCTTCACTTTGCGAGTCCCACAGGCTTTGGTAGCAGGCCCACCAGACACCAGGGACCCAGACCAGTGCAGGGAAGGGGTACACTGCCGTGGGGTGCATGCTGCGGGAGGCAGGCATTTTCCGTCCTAATGCCTTGGCACTGATGTGCTGAGCTGACCCAGTTTCCTGGGGGCGGGGGAAAGGAGGCAGGCCACAGTCCATTGTGCCCTCCACCCCAGAGGATTGGATCCATCCTGAGGTCCAGGCGGGGCTGTGGGAGTTGGTTGGGAGAGGAAGCAGGAAGGGCTGTGAGGATTCCAGGCCAGCAGGGCACCGTGTGCAAATCTGAGAGAGCAGAGGGTGGAGAAGAGGCCTCAGGAAGGGGATGGGGTGTGGAGAGGCTTGTGCGGGACTCAGGAAGGAACGCAGACTCTGCCTCGCCATCGCAGGGCCTCGTAGGCAGGGGATGCGGTACAAAGGCAGTGTCAGTGGCCTGGATGACTAAGGCTTAGGGCCTGGGAGTTGGCCCGGGGCCTGTCGCAATTGTCCAGGAAAATGATCCAACGTATACATCCTCTATTTATAAAGCTAGTGTGTTTTATTTCCTTGTTCCATACTTCCCTCATCGGAATTAACACACAAAAGCCTTTCTGAATAGCCAGCGATCACTTCAAGCCTAATAAATGAAGTTTATAAAAATGATGAATGGGGACTTCCCTGGTGGCACAGTACTTAGGAATCTGCCTGCCAATGCAAGGGACACGGGTTCAATCCCTGGTCCGGGAAGATCCCACATGCCGCGAAGTAGCTAAGCCCGTACGCCACAACTGCTGAGTCCTCAAGCCACAACTACCGAAACCCTCGTGTCTAGAGCCCACGCTCTGCAACAAGAGAAGCCACCAGGAGGAGACACTGCGCACCACAATGAAGAGTAGCCCCCACTTGCCGCAACTAGAGAAAGCCCGCATGCAAGAACAAAGACCCAACGCAGCCAAATAAATTAATTACTTAAAAAAAAAGAGGAACGTAAATTTCACTTGACTGTTCCAATAGAGTTGTGATAATGTTGCCTTAAATTGCAAGTGAAAATTAGTGTGTTTCAAAGTTGATTTACGTCATTGTTGCCCCAATAGGCGAAATTCCATTGACGAGTACAAGTAGTAAAACAGCAACGCACAGAGACTTATTCTGCCTTTCCTTAAACACGTCTGTGAATGTTTTGGGAGTCCGAGGTGCCTGTCCATTAGGGAAAACCCTTTTCCCACCCAGCTGACTAGATTTTGCATTTCTTGGCATATGTAAATGTCTTTCCACCTACGGCCAATAATCTTTGAACCTGACGAGAGTTCTGCATTCTTTCAGTGTACTTACCAGGTCCACGCGAGTGCCCGGGAGGGCCGTGAACGTGACACGTGATTGACTGATGGACTTCTTTCATGTACTCTGTCTGCCTTAGTGTTTAAGAGTAACACCGTGTAAGGCCACATACCCATGAGAGTCAGAAAATGGGCTGGAGCCAGCCTTCATTCTGTGTCTGAGGAGCCGCCACCTGTCCCCAGAGAGGCAGCCTCTCACCTGCTGTCGCTTCCCAGCTCCTCGGAGCTCTGGACTAAAAGCCACTTCTGTTTGAGGACAGGATGGGCACACCACTCCTCATCGCTCACGGCCCCTGCCATTGGGAGGCTTGGTCAGTTGAGGTCTACCTGTGGTGACCGAGCTCTGCCTCCTTTGGTCAAGAAAGCTCCCGTGTCACCAGAGGTACACTCTGCATGAGGGGGACACAGGCCTTACTGCTTTTTCGTCTTTGCAGAAATCCTCGGTGGAGTTAAATAAAACCTGAGATATGTGAACCAATTTATAGTATGTAAACAGATGTTCTTTAAAAGCATTTTGACCCTTCTTTCTGGGTTATGTTCTTAGTCCCTCCCCATAAAAAACAAAAGACATAGAAGGATAATTTTAATTCGTTGTCCTTGCAACTAATAGAGAGAAAGAAATACTAAGTAGGTGAAGATCTGTAATCAGTGTTGTGGGCTACCCTGTGTCCTGCCAAGATTCATATTTTGAAACCCTAAACCCCAGGACCTCAGAAAGGGGCTGCGTTTGGAAGCAATAGGGCCTTCAATGATGTAAAGTAAATGGGATCGTCAGGGTGGGTCCTATTCCAATATGACCTGTGTCCTTGTAAGAAGAGATTGGGACACAGACATGCACAGAGGGACGACCCTGTGAGGACATGGAGGCGATGGCTGTCTACACACCAGGGAGAGAGGCTTCAGGAGAATCCAGCCCTGCTGACACCTTGACCTTGGCCTTCCAACCTCCAGGACTGGAAGAAAGTAAATGTCAGTTACGCCCCTCCCCAGTCTGCGGCATTTTGTCCTGGCAGCCAGAGCAAATGAATCCACCCAGGAATGGAGGATTTTTGATACCGTGAAGAGAGCAAGAATGTGGACCAACACTTTACAGGTTTCCCAGGCAGACTGCAGCCGGGGAGGCAGACTGTGGACGCCCAGGGCGGTGCCGAAATAGGTGAACGGAAACACGCATAACAGCTAAAGAAATATGCCAGTGACACAGTGGCTTGTGTGTCTTTTAAAGGGGGAGGACCGTGTGCTTTTTTTTAAATTTCAGTGCATTTTCTAGATTCCTTAGTGATTTGTATTGTTCTCAGTTGAAACTGTTTTTGGCACCGCCTCCCTCGTAACACACACACCACTGGTGATACGTCCAGTATCGGATTCCGTGGTACCCGTAGGCAGGATAGAAACACAGGGGTAGCAGGAGCAGCCACTGAACGGAGGCCCTGAAGAGGAAGGGAAGCTGTGGATTTGCGTGGGGATGGAAGTCTTTAAAACTGAGTGTCTCTGGGTTCAGGGTGAAGTGTTAACAAGTGATGCCTGAGCTAGTAGGGGTTTGCTGGATGGAACACATGGAATTCTGAGACAACACCTGAAAGAACGCATGTGCGCTGTCAATCTTTTCTGCATTTTCCTTCTCCAAATCCATTTTTGTGGCAGCCTCCATGTTCTTTCTCACCAATCTTAAATCTCTATGATGAAGTCAGATGGAAACTTTTTGCATTCTTGAAGGGCAGTTTCTGGTTTTCCTGTGTTCAAAAGGCATGAGGATATATGGACTCAACATTAAACTGTAAAGCCTGGGGCATGGAGAAACTAACTCTCAAGAGGGTTTAGCTCTCTAGAAGATGGGAAAGGCACATCCATCTAGAACCCTAAGGTTGAAATTCAGAAAGAATTTAAGTTATTCGCTAAATGGAAGTTGTGATATGTCAGTACGAAATGAAAAAAAAAAAAAGAAAGCCCAGTGGTTAATAAGATCTGTGCATGTGTGATTATGATGTAGTGGTCACAAAGGACGAGGCCATGGTGTTCCTACCGACTGGTAGGGGACGTCCACACACAGTGGAAGCTGTCACACACAGTGGTTCTGTAAGCTCTCTGCAGCTGCATTCAGTCTTCCATGGTTAAAGCACTTGTGAGTGAAACGTTAAGAAAGGTCTGTTCTTGTGTTTGGTCTGTTTGAGAGTCATCGTACACGAGCCTGGTGAGAAAAGAAGGAAAAGTAGATGGCCTGGAAAGTTTCTCACTGTATTCGTTTTCTGTTGCTGCCTTAGGGTACCACAAACTGTGTGGCTTTAGGCAACAGAAAAGTATTATGAGGCCAGAAATCCCACCTCAGTCTCACCAGCTAATCAGATCAAGGACTGGTTCCTTCAGGAGGCTTCAGGGGGGAATCTAGTTTCTAGCCTTTTCCAGCTGCTAGAGGCGGCCTGCATTCCTTAACTCAGGGCGCCCTTCCTTTATCTTCAGATACATCATCACTTCACCTCCCTGACCATGCTTTTTTTTTTTTTTTTTTTAATCGTAATTCTGTGGCTTATTTATTTTTTAATTAATAAGCTTTATTTTTCAGAGCAGTTCTAAATTTAAAGAAAAGTGAGCAGAAAGTACGGAGAATTCCCAGACACCCTTCTCTACAAGCTCCCCCTACAGCTGTCTCTGTTATTAACATCTTGAATTTAAATTACTATGGTACGTTGTTAAAAGTGAGAAACTAATATTGAATTATTGCTATTAACTAAAGTCTCTAATTTACTTTGGGGTTGGCTCTGCGGTGTACCTTCTGTGGGTTTTGACAGATATGTCACGTATCCATCATTATGGTATCGCAGAATAGTTTCACTGCCCTAAAATTGCCCTGCCCTCCACATATTCATCCCTCCCTCTCCTCCTCCGCAATTCCCTGGCAACCACTGATCTTTTCACTGTCTCCACAGTTTTGCATTTTCCAGAATGTCATAAACTTGGAATCATACAGCATGTAGCTTTTTCAGATTGGCTTCTTTCACTTAGCCATATGCATTTAAAGTTCCTCCGTGTCTTTTCATGGGTAGATAGCTCATTTCTTGTAAGCGCTGAATACTACTTCATTGTCTGGAGGTTCCACAGTTTGTATGTTCACCTTCTGAAGGACATCTTGCTTCCAGTTTTTGGCCGTGATGAATACAGCTGCTATAAACATCCAGGTGCAGGACTTTATGTGGACATAAGTTTTCAACTCCTTGGGGTAAATACCATGGGGTGTGAATCCTGGATCATACCCTGAGAATATGTTTAATTTTGTTAGAAACCGTCTTCCAGTGTGGCCGTACCGGTTTGCATCCCACCAGCCGTGAATGAGACTTCCTGCTGCTCCACATCCCCACCGGCACTTGCTGTGTGAGTGTTGGATGTTGGTTGTTTTGATGGGTGTGGAGTGGTCTCTCAGTGTTGATTTAAGTTGCATCTCCTTAGTGACAGATACTCTCAGGTAAAATGTCTCATATACTCCATCACTCCAGTTCCTTGTGTTTTTCCTTCATGCCACTTACGATGTTCAGCGTCGTTATTTTTCTGCCTGCATCTCCTCACGTGCTTATTTGCCATCTGTAGGTCTTCTTTAGTGAAGTCCTGAGCGTTCTTTTTTAATGCAGGCATTGACAGCCATCAGCTTGCCTCCAAGCACTGCTTTGTATCCCATACCTTTTGGTGTGTTGTATTTGAGTTTTTCCTTCATCCCAACATATTTTATAATTCCCTTTTAATTTTTCCTTTGGACCATGGACTGTAGGTGTGTGTTGTTTAACGTGCACATATTTGTGAAGTCCCCAGATTTCCTTGTTACTAGTTTCTCATGTCATTCCATTGTTGATCAGGGGAATACTTGGTATGACTTTGATCCTTTGTGCCTTTATGAGACATGTTTTATGGCCTGCCACATCATCTTTCCTGGAGAATTCTGCTTGTGAACTTGAGAAGAACGAGTATTTGTCACGGTTGGCTGGAGTGTTCTATAGCATCATAAACTCCAGGTGGTTTATGGTATTTACGTAGTTAAGTGTTTTAAGTCAGGCCTTGTGTTCCTTGTTCATTTTCAGTCTAGCCGTCCTGTCCATTACGGAAAGTGTGGCATCAAAGTCTCTGACCCCTGTTGTTGAACCATCTCTTTCTCCCCTCAGTTTTGCCAGTTTTTGTTTAATGTGTTTGGAGCTTTGTTGTTAGATGTGTAGTATGTTTGTAGGTGTTGCATCTTGATGGAATGACCCTTTTATCCTTAGAAAATGCTTCTGTTAGTTTCTGTTTGTTTGTTTCTGGTAGAAAGGTTTAAGTCTGCTTTGTGTGATGTGGCCAGTCTGGCTCCCTTTTGGTTACCGTGTGCATTGGATATCTTTTCCATTCTTTTTCTTTCAACCTTTTTGCACCTTTCAGTGTAAAGTGTGTCTTGTAGACACTATACAGTTGGATCATGTGGTTTTTCTCTTTTTAATCCATTCTGCCAGTCTTTACCCTTTGATTGGTGTATTTAACCGTGTAGGTATAATTCCGTTATGTAACTTATTTATTTTATCGCTAGTAGTTTGTATCTCTTAACCCCCACCCCTCTCCCCTCTGGTACTAACAATTCTCTGTATCTGGGAGTCTCTTTCTGTTTTACATTAGGGTGAAATTTTGCCATTTGCAACAGCATGGATGGACCTAGAGGGTAAATCAGAGAAAGACAAATACTGTATGTTTTCACTTATGTGTGGAATCGATAAAATAAAACAAACAAATCTATGTCTTTTTCCTTTGTTCCTCTATTCCTCCATCACTGCCTTCTTTTATGTTAACCAGATATTTCCTAGTGTACCTCTCTTGTCATTTCTATTATCATATTTTTTAAGTTATTTTCCTAGTTGTTGCCCTCAGTATTTTACAATTAACAATTTATACCCATCTAGTTTTCATTAATACCGGCTGAATTTAAATAGCATACAAAAACTTTGCTCCTATATATCTCCTTTCCCACCTTGCTTTGTGCTGTTATTGTTATAAAGATTACATCTTTATACATTATGTGCCCATCAACAGAGATTTATAATTATTGCTTTATGCAATTGTCTTTTAAATCAGATAGGGAAAAATGATTCACAAACAAAAAACACACCCATCTTGTCTTTTATGTCCCCCAAGGGCAAAATCACCCCTGATTGTAAACCATCCCTGATTGTAAACCATCACTTTAAGGAATTAAAAAAAAAAACAGTGTTATAGCATCACTATCCTTCATCTCATTTTGAAGTAACTTAGCATAATTTTAACATAATTTAGAAAGATTGCCAAGGCAATTCTTGGATTGGTCATTGGGTAATGAATCAAGAAACACTCGTGTGAAACGTCCTTGCATATTTAAATGTTTCCAAACCTTGCTTGATGATATTTTCCAAAACAAAAATGAAGTAAAAATTTATCATAATTCTTGGGTTAAATGCCACCACCAAGTTAGAACTTTTTTTTGTTTGGTAAGCTCTTTTCAAATACTGAAAATAATGTTGATTGAGAATGGAAATAGTACAAAATCATAACCTGACTCTAGTAATAGTTTCAGTTTGACCTTCAGAGAAGTCTTTTTTTTTTTTTAAATATTTATTTATTTAGGCTGCACCAGGTCTTAGTTGTGGCACACCGGATCTTCATTGAGGCATGTGGGATCTTTTAGTTGTGGCACGCAGGCTTCTTAGTTGTGGTATGCGGACTCTTAGTTGCCCCATGACATGTGGGATCTAGTTCCCTAACCAGGGATTGAACCCAGGCCCCCTGTATTGGGAGCTTGGAGTCTTACCTACTGGACCACCAGGGAAGTCCCTTGGAGAGGTCTTTTTGGAGAAAGTCATTGTGTGTTGCCTGTACCCTGATTCACTATTGCTGTTTTACATGGACTACACAGTAAGGGGGGTTACGTACTCTGAATATGCTCTCTTACATTATACCTTCTAAGTACACTTTGGTGTGTAAGATGGTGATTTGAATCCAAATCTGAGCCCACCATGGGATCCAGTCTTTCTCAGGCACCGCAAGTGGAAGGGAGGTGCAGCCCCGGAACCCTGCACCCTCCTGCTCAGCCATGCTCAGGCCGGGTGTGGCCCCGCACAGAAGCTGTGGCCGGATGACATGTGCTGCTGGAGCCGTGATTCAAAACCTGGGCCTGATACACATGCTGTTCCACGCAGCGCCCGCGGCCTCCTCACAGGAAGCGGGAAGGCAGTCTCTAGTCAGCACCTGTACGTTCTGAGAGTCTGCTCCGAAACAGCCACGAAGGGAACGCGAGCTGGGAAGGAAGGATGCAGGAGAGGAGAGGGAGGGGTCCTCACCTGTGCCGAGAGAAAGCTAGTTGGCAAAGCCGTTTCTGCACATGTGGTCACGTGCATAGCATAGAGCGATTCACTCAGGGTCTACATGGGTTCTCTCCTCTTGTTGCGCAGGATCTTGTTTGTTCCTTTGCTTTAATTTTTATTTACAATGTTCTGTTTCTGCTGTACTCCAAAGTGAATCAGTTATACATATACACACACCCACTCTTTTTCAGATTCTTTTCCCACATAGGTCATTACGGAGTATGGAGTAGAGTTCCGTGTGCTGTACAGTAGGTCCTTGTTTATGTATTTTATATTTAGTGTGTACATGTTACTCCCAAGCTCCTAATTTATCCCTCCTCCCTTTACCCCTGGTAACTCTGAGTTTGTAAAAACAGTATCTTAATCCCAGTATCTGCAGGATTTAAGTCTCGCTCTCCTTCGGACAGCAGAGCCGAAAGACCTTCTGGCTCTCCTGCATTTGCAGATCCACACCAGGGCCTCTTTACCATCCTCCTGCCATCACGCGGCTGCAGGAGGGGCCCTCGTGCTGCGTGGCATAGACCGCTGGCAGAGGGAGCAGGCCCCGTCCTTCTGTCACCCACAGGGACCTCCCCCAGCCCAGCCCCTTCCATGCGCCTCCCCACCCGCCTCTCACCCCCCCCCCCCGCCCCCGCCACCTACCTGTGGGGACTTTCATTCCGAGGAGCCTCACTGTTCTGTCTGTAGATGGGGTGACCACCCCCCTGGAAGCCAGGGCAGCTGCTCTTCTCTTAAATCACGCCTTCCAGCCCACACCCCCATAATGAGAAGTAACAGGGGAACGGAACCTGCTTTTTCAGCAGGACGATGGGGGCGTGCAGGCCCGATTCTGTAAACCCCTTGGAGGGAGCAGTGCTGTCCCGTGCTTCTGCTCCCCGTGCCCTGTGCCCAGGGGATGGAGGTGACTGGGGACACGAAAGGCATGGGCCTGTCCTCCCGAAGACCACGCCCAGCCGCGGGTGCCTCCTCCTGTTGCTTGTGCTTCTGTTAGGGACGGGTCCTCTCTCCCCGTGTGTCCTCATGGGCATCCTCTGCACACAGACCCTCCAGGAAAGCCCGGCCGTACCTGCCCGTCTCCGTTGCGCACTGCACCTTGTGGGCACATCCTTGACGTGAGCATGTGCTCTGCTCTGGACAGTGTATATCTGATGGCCTCTTTCATCCCAGAATGCCTTGGGTGACAGGGAAACTGGGTTCCCAGTGCTGTTTTCCCTTTCACAAGGTGACACCTTCAGGAAGCAGCAAGGCCAGCCCTGGTTCTCCCCACTCCCTGCACCTCCTCCACGGGCAGAGCTTCCCGAAGCTTCGCGGTCCCCAGGCCCCCGTGCACGATGAGCCAGTGTCTCACACTGAGGAACACACATTTCCCCTCCTCTTTGCCCACCGCTCTGCCTCCGCTCGTGTAACTGACACAAGCTCATCCTAGTCTCCAGATTCCAGGGCGATTTTTAAATATCATGATGAGGGACCCCCACCGTCATGAGCACGCGTGTAACCCATTTTCCCCTGAGCAGGTGACGGACACGTGGAACTCACACACCCACCTCCCTGATTTCCCAGCACAGAAAGGTGTTCTTTGTGGTGTTCAGACTCTCAAAGTAGGTCTTCCATTTCTCAAGCCACTCTACCTCATACATGTGAAAAGAGCATCCTCCTTTTGCTTCTTCGGCTACAGATGCCGTTAGGTTTTGCCAGGAGCTGTTGCCTGTGTTTAGTCCACCGGGTAGAGGGGCCCAGGGTCGTGCTCATGTAAGATTTTGGTGTAAGATGAGGGACAGATCCTCTGCGGGAAAGGAACGGACTGGTGTCCCTGAGCCGTAGGTCCCTGGAGGAGTCAGTGACCTTGTGGAACCCTCTGTGCCCACGTTTGGTCGGTTCTGCCCCAAGTCTTATGAGGAACCTTGGAGGCAACTTTCCCCTGAAGAGCCCTCGGCTGACAGCTCGCTCAGGGCGGGACTGGTGACCATGTCACTGAATCCCCTCAGCTGAAGAAGGTATCCTCACAGCCAGCCGGTGCCCCCATGGAAGTGGCACTGTCAGAAGCTTCTAGATTCGTCTTTTCCAACAAGAAGGTGTGAAACAGGGACACATGCAAAACCCAGGGCTGAGGTTTGCAAAATGAGGGTGTCCAGAGTCGCGGGGATGAAGCTTTCCAGGCTGGCTGTTGGCAGACACAAGGCCCTCCTGGGAGGGTGGGTTGGCACCGGGACTGAGAGCACGAGTCAGCACGTCAGAGGAGGGCAGGCCAGCTCCTCTTCCACCGCCTGGGTGCTGGGCCCTGCACCCCAAGCATCGGCCTGCCCATCTGAACGTCTCCTGCGGTTTACTCCCGCGCAGACCTCGAGGGCCGTCGTGGGTCTCAGTGGCACACGGATCCCGTGGGAGGCGCCCAGCGCTTCATTATGGGCTGTCGCTAATGACTTTCGTAGCCATAGTGCTGATGGGAGACATTCCGTGTCATCTCATTGCCACGAGTGCTGACGAAACTCCGGTCCCGTGGTTCTCTCCCTCGAGCAAGCATCAGGCTGTTGTGGAAAGCCTGTGCAAACAGACCTTGCTGGCACCCCAGGCTCTCTGGTTCCGTAGGTCTGGAGCAGATCCAGGGACGCATTCCCCACAAGCTCCCAGGTGAGTGAGGCCTGTGCTGCTGGTCTGGGTACCACACCCAGAGAGCTACAACTGAATTCAGAGCGCCCTGCCTCTGAGGTGTAGCAGCATGTCCTGAGGCCAAGGCAAAATGGAGAGCTTGTGGACTTTTCATACCCAAGTCTTGGTTTCAACCCTGGATGGACCATAGATGAGCTCGCTGACCTGGAAGAAGTCATAGAAACTCAGTAAGCCT
Source organism: Hippopotamus amphibius kiboko (assembly GCF_030028045.1). NCBI lineage: Eukaryota > Metazoa > Chordata > Mammalia > Artiodactyla > Hippopotamidae > Hippopotamus > Hippopotamus amphibius. Next base: position 132,425,862 of record NC_080203.1, read on the forward strand.
AGTTTAAAATTAAAAATAGGAAGTTTTTTAAAAAAAGCTTAAAAGTAATTTCTTATTTTAAGCTAGCCTGATAGCATTTCTGTATCAGTAACATACTGTTAAATATCACAAAATAATCGGTATAATATAAAGTGACTCCATGGATGAGTTTGGCAGGTTTTTAACTTGAAAAGCACTTAATTATCACTACCAAATTCTATACTTACTTCCTCTGAATTTCTCCCCATTTTATAAAATACTCGTCTCCTAACCTTGCAGTTTGTCAGGGCTCAGTAAAGTCCTCTCTGCTTCTTGCCCCCCGCCCCTGACCTCCAACTTTGCCCGCACTGCTCTTCTGTTTCTTGGGGCTCATTCCGTATCCCCACCACTGTCTCTGGCTCCAGAGCCGGCTGTCACCAACACCTGGCCTTTCCTGTCACTTTCAGTACCTCTCCAAGGGCAGGAGGAAGAGCAGGGCCATAGGGTAGGTGATCGGAAAGCAGAAAACAGTGAACAAGGGGAGGCCTGCATGCAGGGCATAAATCACCAGATTTTGTGGCGGGATGGGAAAAAACCATTTTGGAAAATGAAGGGCAGCATGGCCTGTATGTGACCTTGCTGCAGTCTAATAAGTAAAATGTTCTCTTGAGGAAAAGCATGAGTTGTTGCGGTGATGGGGAAGGGGTAGGTAGAAGGCTGTGTGGCCCCATCCCGTGACTGACTGGCGGCGCCCGGACTTGACCTGGCGGCTGAGCAGGGGCATCTGGGATCTGCTTGGAAGACGCCTCATTGTTCACACTTGCATCCAGGGCGCCGGAAGCGGTAGCTCCTGCAGAGATCGCGTCTTCCTGCTCCCCGCGTGGAGAGTGCCCAGCTGGCCTTCTCCAGCGCTCCGTGTGTGACTGTGGCCTGCCGTCACTCTGTCTCTGTCTGCTCCGCTGCTCTAACAAAAGTACACAGCCTGGGCGGCTTACACAGCACACATGTTGTTTCTCTCGGTTCCAGAGCTGGTCAAGTCTGAGATTAAGGTGCCAGCAGATTCAGTGTCTGCTGAGAGTCCAGTTCCTGTCCACAGCATCATCCCTGTCCTCACGTGACAGAAGGGGTGGGGGGCTCTTCTGGATTCTCTTTTACAAGGGCACTAATCCTATTCATGAGGGCTCCACCCTCATGACCTCATCACTTCCCAAAGGCCCCACCTCCTACCAGCATCAGGTGGGGACTTAGCATTTAACATATGAATTTAGGGGACACACATTGTGTCTGCAGCAGCCACCTTGCTCACCCGCCCACCCATCAGTGCCCCTCGGCAGGGAGCATGATGGACCTCTTGTTGGCCCTTGGAGGGCAGTCTTCCCGGCCTGCATCCCTTGAGTAGAATTAGCTACAAGTCTGACTGTAGTGTCTGACCTTTTCATTTGCTTCAGGAGTAAGGACTGAGGTAGGAGTCTTTCTGGTTTTATTTTTAAAAGGCCATTGTTCACATCCATCAAGATAGTGTCTCCCCAGGGAAGGCTCATTTTATACCTTAAATCCTGAGAAAGTCTTGGTGTCTTCCTAGGCCAAAGAATGGGGACAACACTGCTAAGTCTTCTGTCCTTGGGCACAAATATGGTTTCTGAAAGACAGCCTTCCTTTTGGTTGACTGAGAACCACCTCACGCACCCTGTCCTTTGTCCCCCACGTCCTCATACTGATAGGCTGGCCCCAGGGGTGTCTTTGAGTTCAGCAACAGTCCAACCACCACCAATTCCACATATGCCTTTATTTTCCTGTACTGCAAGCACTGGTTCTCATTGTTCTGAGTAGACCTTGAGAGGTCTACGCAGGAAACTTGGATCACATTGGACTTCAGGGATAGTTTATAGATGGATCAGTTTTAGCATGGCATTCCTGTAACACCATGTCCACACGCAAGGCAAGGAGTATTTTCACAGCTCCCACAGGTGTCCTCGTGGCCCTCCACGATCCCTGTCTGTCCCTGCCCACGGTAACTGTCAGTCTCCTTCTGAAACTACAGATGGGTTTGCACCTCCTGGAATTTTATATGGAATCATACAAAATGTACTCCTTTTTTTATCTGGCCTCTTGCATTGAGCGTAATGAGATTGGGATTGCATTTTTTTTTTTCCTTTTTATTGCTAGCAGTTGTATGGTAGTTGTGTACTTTTTAAAAAACTTTTAAAGAAACTGCCAGACTGTTTTCCAAAGTGGTTTTTTTATGTTGGGTTGTGTATTCGTTTTATCGCTGCTGTAACAGATTATCACAAACCCTGTGGCTTAAAACAACACAAGGGTGTTATCTTTCCGCTCTGGAGGCCAGCCAGAGGTCCACAAGCAGTCTTGATAGGCTAAAATCTAGGTGTTGACAGGGCTACATTCTTCTGGAGGCTCTCGAGGAGAGTTTTCTTGCCTTTCCGGCTTCTAGAGGTCACCCACATTCCTCATGTCATGACCTCGCATTGCCTGGCGTCTGCTTCTGTCCTCACATCTCCTCTGACTCTGGCCCTCCTGCTTGCCTCTCAGAAGGACCCTTGTGATCCTAGATAGTCATCTCCCCATCTCAGGATTCTTACTTAATCACACCTGCAAAGTCCATTTGCCATGAAGCCTGTTCTGAGATTCTGGAGATTAGGGCACGGGCATCTTTGGGGGCTGTTATTCCATCTCCTGCAGGTTGTCTGTCTCACTATTGAGTTGCAAAGTACACTTCTTCATATATTCTGCTTAAAAGTTGTGTCTGTGTGTGTATTTGCTCTCAGTTTGTGGCTTGCCTTTCCTTTCCTTCCTGGGGTCCTTTAATCTTGATGGAAGCCCCTTTACCCATATGTTCTAGGGCTCCTGCTTCTTGTGTCCTGTGCGTGAAACCTTCACAGAACCCACGGTTCCAAAGATGGTCTCCTGTATTTCTTCTAGAAGTTTTATAGCTTTGGTTTTACGTTTAGGTTTATGAATCTAAGTGTCAGTGTTCACGTTTTTTTTTTTTTCTAATACAGATGTGCTTCCCTAGAGATATATATGATCTAACAACATTTTTTGAACCAGTTCATTTTTTAAATGATTTTCTTAAACTTTATTACAGATTACCAGAAAAAAAAATTCTTGACAATACTCATATCTATTAAAAGGAAGAATTGATCATGCCAGTGAATCATGCTAAATGCTCATCTAAAGTTTTACGTAACAAATAATCACTCAGTTAATTATTGCCGATCTTCATTTTAAGGAGTTGTGTTTATTATTACTTCTTTACAGTTGAAAACTGATAGCTTCCAGCCACAGGAAACAGTACATCAAACCCTTAAATACTTTTCTCTAAGTCTGCTAGAGCAAGCAGGCTTCTAATTTGAAGCAAATATTACCAGGACTCGTAATTTCATGCTTGTTAATTATTCATTTCGGTCTTTTACATTCGTAAACACGAGGAAGTGCTCCCTCTTACACGCAAGCTCATTTGTAAAGGTTAAAAAGCACGGACCTGGAAAGTCTCTCTCGTGTGCGTAAACAACACGCGGTGTTGGGGGCCCCGGGAGGGCGCGCTTGAGTGCCCTCAGCGCGTGGAGACTTGCAGTGTTTGCCGGAGACGGCTCGATGTTCTCCTGATCTTGTTTCTTTCCTCCTCTCCAGAATGCCAGGCCTCTGTGTTTGGCGTCTAACATAGCCTCTGTCTGATGTCCCTTTTCAGGTCTAAGAGGACATTCCTGGAATTCCAGGTCCTGGGGCTCGCAGAGGGCCACCCATCATTAGGTCTTAGCTGAGAAAAACACGGCCTTTTCTCCACCACTCTTTCTGCAAAACTTCCTTTACCTTTGCAGGTATTTGACTGTTCCTTTGTTTTTTCTGACAAATGTTATTGAGCTTTTCAGTCCCAGTCACTGAGTTATGTGTCTAACTTAGCAAGGATGTTTCTGTCTCACTACGTTTTTTCAGTGCCTCTCAAACGGAAGGTGCCCAGTACACCTGTGTGGAGAGGACTGCTTTATCCGGGCGAGAGGTGAACAGAGCTAGGTAGGAAGTGCAGCCCTACTGCCAGCTGGGGACATGCTGAGGGTGGCCCTGTGGAGGGCCAGGTGGCCAGGAGACGTGGGCCGTCCACACAGGACCTGTGGCCCAGGCTCTTTGACCGGCTTAGCGCATGTCTCCTCTAATGAGACTAGGGTGTCTGGGCATCCAGCACAGTCCCCACGGCTGCTGCGCTCACCCAGTGGCTTTCCACCTTGGCGTCCTGTCCTTGAGACACAGGCGTCTGCCCCTGGGGGCGGGACACTCGTCCTTCTCATGGCGGTACAGCCTGCTGTGTGGCTGTCTTGACTCAGAGGACAGTGGCCCTGGACACTGGAGCAAGAGTGAGAAAGCAAGCAACAGGCAGACGCCTTACATGTGAGAGACGGGACGTGCCAGCAGTGCCCGGCGTGTGTGTGATGACTGCGCCCCGACACACAGCCTCCCCAGCATCCGGCCTAGAGGCCAGACCACAAGCCCCCTGTGGGCCCCTCCCCCAGCACCGGCCAGAGAACAACAGATAAGTCCTTAAACCAGTCACACAGGGAGCCCCACTTCTAGAAGCCACCTCCTGGGCCCCCACCCCGCAGCCTCCAGCCAGGCTGCCCGTGCAGCCGGCCCTTTCCCGGGAGGGCGGTCCACTCCCCTGCCGGCCTTTCCACTGCTGCCCAGCCAGGCACTGGCCGACTCCTCCCGTGGAGAGCTGGGAGTAGGCACCTCTGCTTGTCCTCACCACCTGCGTGTCCTCATTTGCTTCCACACCTGGAAGGGCCTTTGGTCATGTAGGACTTCCTGCCTCAGGCTGTGCCCTGGCAGCCTCTCTCACACCCTGGCATGGGCACACCTTCTTTGGCCTTCCTCCACATCCAGCAGCGCCTTCCGCCGCACCTGGGGTGACCAGTGCTTTTGGCACACACCTTCTTCCCTTTCGGCCCTGCTCGTCACAGTGGCTGGTCAGACTGGCGGATGTCCTGGCCGGCTGACCCCGGCAGGGATACGCCAGAGGCACCTCTGAGCCAGAGAGCAGTGCCAGGCGTGTGGGGAACAGCACCCGACAGCTGTTGCACAGCACTTTTCTCCATTGGGTTCTAGAAATGATCAAGCGAGCTTGGCCGCCCTAAGAAGTCAAGAAAAGCCCGGGGCAGCCCCCAACAGCAGAGCCAGCTGGGTCGGATGGCTCACCTCCTGTCTCCTGAGAAACGCCGGCCGGGTTTCCAGGCTCTTGTCGACACCTCAGAGCTCAGGCTTTACGATGCCTGTGCAGCTTGACCTATAGTCCATTTTTTAAAACAAACTCTTATTTTCCAGTGAGATCCTGGAGGAAATCCAGGATCCCCTGCTAGAACGTGCAGAGAGCACATGTGTCTGGCTCAGTAGCTGTTCTCAAAACAAGGCCCCCGGCAACACCTGTTGCTTCCTGTTCTGTGGTCCCAGGGCTAGAAATCCTTCTCCTCGATTTCCACTTGGGAAAGAGATGAACCAATTAACTAATCCTTTCACTATAGTATGTTCCATTAAGCCGTCTATAGTTTACTCCAAGATTCATGTTTCAAAAGAAAGAAAAAGAAAGTTTAAGTAGGCATGGGATGCAGTACAGAGGAAAGTCTAAATGATTTTTTTAGTTTCTATTAATAAATCTCTGTATATAATCGTTAAAATTAAGCTTTTCTTGGTTAAACTTTATCTGCTTTCAGAACCACTGACTGCGGAGCACGGGGCTTTGGTAAAAATAGGTCAGGTCATGGGTTCTCACCTGTGTTCAGCACACACCCTAGTTTTCTGCTGGTGGGGGTGAGTGGGGGGAGTTTGATAAAACACACAGTGCTGGGCCCCACCCTGTGTCTACTCTGCAGATCTGGGGTGAGGCCCAAGAATTTGCATTCCTGATGCTCCTGGTCCAGGGACCACACTTTGAGAACCACTGGGTTAGGGAAACCAGTGGTAGGCGAACAAAAATAAGTGAATTTTTTAATAAAGTCTATTCAGTTATTGAGTACTTATTGTATACTATCACAACAGCTTAGAAAAATGACACCACCACTTTGAATAAAATGTTTCGCGTGCTGCGTTTTTACTGCTAAAGCCATTTAACATGTAAATTCTATAGCTTTCACCACATTCAAAAGCACGACTCCATTTCTTGATGAGAGAAAGCATGCAGTCCACTACATCGGTCTGCTACATCTTGTACATCTTCCTATTTGCCGGATTGTGGCAATTCCATTTTAGCCCAAGCTGGGCCCTTCTGCGTTTCCGTGTGAAAATGTATGTTGTATCTTTAGGGAACTGACTATCTGTAAACACTGGTAGCTAAATACTGACTGATGTGACTAAATACATCTTTACTGGTAAGTAAATACTGACTATCTAAAAACTGTCTTTAGATCACCTTCCATCTCCTTTTTTTTTTTTTTCAATTGGAAATAAAGTAAGACTATTTGCAAAATATAGGAAGTTTTGCGAAACATCAGATTGCTTCGTTCAAGGTGTACAGGATGGGGAAAGTATAAGTTGACTGGAGAGCAGTAATGAGTGTGGGTCCACAGCCTCTTTCCAAACTCTGAAAGGAGCCAGTTGTATTTAGATTTTAAAAATTATTTTAAAGAGGAATGAGAATGCGTATATTCTGTGATATGTACACGTGGCCGGGGCGGGGGGAGGGGGTGGCAGGAAGGGTCCGGGGCCGCGTCCTTAATCAAACCCATTGGTGTTTCTACAGGGAAGCGTCGGAAGGTTCACGCTACGTATGGTCAATATTAAACATTAACACGCGCTCCGTTTTTGCTGCTAAATGAAAACTTTTCCGTGTCCAGAAGTTTATGGACTGTGGGACTGGGGACACAGACTTATGTGCTCTCACCAGGCCGGGCGGTTAGTGAACAAACATGTAAGGAGGGAGGGAACATGTCCTATTTTGCGGATGAATTCCAAACGGTTACCACGTTTCTTCTTGGGTAAAACACTTGGAAGGAGGCACTCTAACCTCTCAGATGAAGCAGCCCTTGCCCTTGTGGGAGCCGCGATGTACGTACAGACAAAGCAGAGCTTGTCATTCCCTCTCAACTCACAGATGCCGCCTAAGCGACCCCCGCGCGCGGCTCCAGCCGGTGATGCGCTGGCAGGCGCTGCGCCCACGGCTCCGCGCGGGTTATACCCCCTCAGGTGACACAGGCGCCCAGCAGGTGTGTGCGCATGTCAGGACCCCCGGTGTGCAGATAGCACACCTCCTCCCGGGAGGTCCTGCTAAAACGTGGCAGGGCTGGGGGTGCCCCGCTCATCTCGGCTCAGGACGCCCTTGTGTTCTCTGGGCGTGGTACAGGAGCGGAGACGGGGTGGGCAGAGATACCAGGTCTTATCCCACATGCCTGTTACGCTCTTTCCTATTAAATAAGGCAAGTCACGGTTGGTTTTACCATTGGATTAGGTGCCGCTTCCTGCGAGAGAGAAGAGGGGGAAATACCCTAACCACTTCCGTCTTTACAGAGTAAAACACAAACAGATACTGTCTTCAGAGCCCGGGATGGACTCAGCCGGCATTTAAATACGCTGCTGTGTGCTTATAGCTTGTGGAAAACCATGTGAGTTTCCTATGAAAAATAACCCAGGAGCAAGGTGCAAAAAGCGCGGAAATTTCGAGGCAGTGTGTGCATGTGACAGCTGGGCACGCCTACTTTATGCGGCTTCGTTTTAGTTTAGCTTCTGGGGAACGTCTTCCTTTCAAAACACTCTCCCTTTCATTGACTGTATGCTGTCAACCACGGGTGTATGCATTGCTGGGTCTGAGGAGTTGAGCGAGGTGTTCAGGTCCTTGCTTATTCCGCCGAGGGTTTGGGGCAGTGTTACCTACACTGTGAAGAAAAGTGGCTGTCTGCACAGTCTTCTACAGATTTATGATCCCACCATTACGTGCCTTTTAAATTAAAAGCTTCATCTTTAAATAAACACTGCTTGAAGCATTGTAAAAGAATACAGCTGTTTTCTTTTGACATTTGTCTTTTTTCACGCTCCTTTCTTCTTCCTCATCCGCTTGCTTCAGCACAAGTCCCTAATGGTACTCCCCGTCCGGCCTCTGCTGCTTTTCCTGATGCTCTCTGTGCTTTCCAAACCCATCCGTGGTTTCTCACTCACTTGGGGCCAGCAATGTCTTTTTGTCATTCGTACCCTCTCAACCACTCAAAGAAAAGTGCTCACATGGAGAAAGTAAACTGTACAGCTTCCCTGCCAGTCCGTCCATCTCCTCACCCTCAGAGCCCTCCCTCTGTGTCCCTCTCACACGGAAGAAGGATGTAAAAGAGCATGTGTGACGGACAACCCTCCTCATTGTCCAGCAGAGGGGTGGACCAGCCCTTCCCTCTCTGCTGGGACTTCTTTAGGGAGATTAAGTGTAGGGTGGGTTCTGGAAAAACCAGAGCCACTCAGGGTATTAGCCAAACACTGGCTTCTTATACAAAGGAGCCCGGGAAGACTTCCTCAAGTCCCACCTTCTGTTGTACCAAAAAAAAAAAAGGAAACAAAGGCCGGAATTTATTACCCAACCCAGGGGTCATGCCAAAGCACAGTCGGGCAAGTATCTCCGAGGGTGGAAATCTGACATCTGCTTGTTGTGTGTGTCTTACACTGTCCCTCCAAATCCAACCTGTGGTAGAAAAGCAAGGAACCAGAGAGTCAAAGTGTTGAAGATGAATTTGTACTTGATACGCAGCTGTAGATGGTTTTGCCTTGAAAAGCAGAGGAAAAAGAAAAGCTCTTTCTGTTGCTGGTCATTGTCAAGGCCAAAGCATGCCACCGGGAAAGTCAGTCACGGGGAGGACCTGGCACAACACATTTAAGGGTCAGGGCGAGGAAGGGCAGGTCAGCTGCCCAGGGAAGTAGCCACAGGGTGGGGTGGTGGCCTTGTGGGACTGAACCCTTCACTGCAGACAGTCGGCATCGAGTTACACGGCAGGAAACCCCTCTGCTGTTGCGGCACTGCTTGGTGTGGGAAAACCCCCCATGTCTGGCGACAGAAGTGCCGTGGGGGTGGTGGTCGTGTGAGAGGAAATGAGAAACACAGCACTTGTGTTTTCCTACTCAGAGCAGCACACAGTGTCTGTTCTCACACAGGAGCTTCACAGCTGTGCCTGTGGCCAGGCGCTCCTGTTGGGAGTAATTCCATGGGGCACTGAAAGCATCCCTAACAGCGGAGGCCTTGCACACAGATCCTTGTGTGCTACTGTCACTGTGCACACTTGGGAGTACCAGGTCAGGACATCAAGCACATGGTCAGCCTCAAATGCGTACCTGTCGATAGAAAAGATGCTTTAACTGTAGTATAGATTTCATTTCTCTCCCAATCTGTAACTTCCCAGAGCAGAAGAGAGCAGGCCTCCCAGGGCATCGTCTGGTCCACATGACCCGCGAATGTTTCCCCCACATCCATAGGTCTCCGAGAGAGCTTTCCGCCGTGAACTTGACCTCCACCGTGAACATATGTGCTTCTCTGATGTAGACTTGGGGTTAACACAGCCCACACCCTAAAAGCCTCTGTATCTTTGTCTCATTGTGTCTGCAGATACTGAACGGCTCTACTCAGTGGTGTTTGAGGAAATCTGCGGTCGCTATGGGAAGAAATACAGCTGGGATGTGAAGTCCCTCGTTATGGGCAAGAAGGCACTGGAGGCGGCCCAGATCATCATAGACACCCTGCAGCTCCCCATGTCCAAAGAGGAGCTGGTGGAAGTCAGCCAGGCGAAGCTCCAGGAGGTGTTCCCCACGGCCGCGCTCATGCCAGGTGCTGCCCGCTGACGTCCTCGCGGTCGTGTCTGTGGACTGAGTAATCACTCTCACAGCCTCACGTGGGCCTGCTAGGTTGATTCTTTTGTCTCGGTAACTTCTCAGAAAATTCTTTTCCTTTTAAAGGCTCACAGGTACTCGTGAGAGAGTTTGGTGGCTGCTGTTGTGTGCTCTGACTCAATCTTGTCTTTTCAAAGCCTTCTTAAAATAATACGTACAGTCCTTTCGCTGATTCCTGAGGTCCAAAAACATTTGCATCTTGTTTCTTTCGGTGTTACGTGAAGATTATATTCGTGACAAAATTGCTTCAACATTTAAAACAGGTAGCTTTTTTTTCCTAATGTTTTTCTCTGCTAATGTTTCAGCAACTGTGCAAACTTTAACATATTGATGATAAGCAAGCAACTCGATCTCCCCAAAGAAGTTTAAATTTTTTTTAAGAACTTTTATTGAGATACAGTTAACAGACAATAAACAGCATATATTTAGAGTGTACAGTTTGGTATCCCACTCTCCCAATTCATTCCCCCCCAACCCTCCCCGCTTTCCCCACTTGGTGTCTATATGTTTGTTCTCTACACCTGTGTCTATTTCTGCCTTGCATTTCCTCTTTCATAGTTGTTAGCATTTGCCTTATGTATTGAGGTGCTCCTATATTGGGTACACATATATTTATAATTGTCATCTCCTCTTCTTGGATGGATCCCTTGATCTTTATGTAGTGTCCTTTCTTGTCTCTTGTAACATTTTTTATTTTAAAGTCTATTTTATCTGATGTGACTATTGCTACTCCAGCTTTCTTTTGATTTTCATTTGCATGGAATATTTTTCCATCCCCTCACTTTCAGTCTGTATTTGTGCCTAGGTCTGAAGTGGGTCTCTGGCAGACAGCATATGTATAGGTCTTGTTTTTGTATCCATTCAGCCAGTCTGTTTCTTTTGGTTGGGGCATTTAGTCCATTTACATTCAAGGTCATTATCGATATGTATGTTCCTATTACCATTTTCTTAAGTGTTTTGGGTTTGTTTTTGTAGGTCCTTTTCTTCTCCTATGTTTCCTGCTTAGAGAAGTTCCTTTAGCATTTGTTGTAGGGCTGGTTTGGTGGTGCTGAATTCTCTTAGCTGTTGCTTGTCTGTAAAGCTTTTGAATTTTCTGTCGAATCTGAATGAGATCCTTGCTGGGTAGAGTATTCTTGGTTGTAGGTTCTTCCCTTTCATCACTTTAAATATATTGTGCCACTCCCTTCTGGCTTGCAGAGTTTCTGCTGAGAAATCAGCTGTTACCTTATGGGAGTTCCCATGTATGTTATTTGTCATTTTTCCCTTGTTGCTTTTAATAACTTTTCTCTGTCTTTAATTTTTGTCAATTTGACTACTGTGTGTCTTGGTGTGTTTCTCCTTGGGTTTATCCTGCCTGGGACTCTCTGCACTTCCTGGACTTGGGTAGCTGTTTCCTTTCCCATGTTAGGGAAGTTTTCAACTGTAATCTCTTCCAGTATTTTCTCGGGTCCTTTCTCTCTCTCTGCTCCTTCTGGGACCCCTATAATGCGAATGTTGGTGCATTTAACATTGTCCCAGAGGTCTCTTAGGCTGTCCTCAGCTCTTTCTTTTTTCTTTACTCTTTTCCGCATCAGTGATGATCACCATTCTGTCTTCCAGGTCACTTATTCGCTCTTCTGCCTCCGTTAATCTGCTATTGGTTCCTTCTAGTGTATTTTTCATTTCAGTTATTGTGTTGCATATCTCTGTTTGTTTGTTCTTTAATTCTTCTAGGTCTTTGGTAAACTTTTCAATCTTTGCATCCAGTCTTTTTTCAAAGTCCTGGATCATCTTCACCATCATTATTCTGAATTCTTTTTCTGGAAGGGTGCCTATCGCCTCTTCATTTAGTTGTTTTTCTGTGGTTTTATCCTGTCCCTTCATCTGGTACAAAGTCCTCTGCTTTTCCATTTTCTCTTTCTGTGGCTGTGGTTTTCAGTTCCACAAGACGAAATACTGCTGATACTGCTTGATACTCCTGTCTGCCCTCTCGTGGAGGAAGCTATCTAGGAGGCTGGTGGGTGCTTCCTGATGGGAGGACTGCTGGTGGGTAGGGTTGGGTGGGTGGAGCTCAGTAAGACTTTAATCCGATTTGGTGGGCAGAGCTCAGTAAAACTTTAATCTGCTTGTCTGCCAGTGGGTGGGGCTGTGTTCCCACCTTGTTGGTTGTTTGGCCTTAGGTCACCTAGCACTGGAGCTTATAGGCTCTTTGGTGGGGCTGATGGTGGACTCTGGGAGGGCTCACTTCCCAGGACCCCTGCGACCAGTGCCCCTGTCTCCTTGGTGAGCCACCACTGCCCCCCATCTCTGCAGGCAATCCCCCAACACCAGGAGGTAGGTCTGGTTCAGTCTCCTGTGGGGTCACTGCTCCTTCCCCCTGGGTCTTGGTGAGCACACGTTTTTGTGTGCCCTCCAAGAGTGGAGTCTCTGTTTCCCCCAGTGACGTGGAGGTCCTGCAGTCAAATACCACTGGCTTTCAGAGTCTGATTCTCTGGGGATTCCTCCTCCTGTTGCCAGACCCCCAGGTTGGGAAGCCTGACGTGGGGCTCAGAACCTTCACTTTAGTGGGTGGATTTCTGCAGTATAACTGTTCTCCAGTTTGTGAGTCACCCACCCAGCATTTATGGGATTTGATTTTAATGCGATTGCGCCCCTCCTACCATCTCATTGTGGCTTCTCCTTTGTCTCTGGATGTGGAGTGTCTCTTTTGTTGAGCTCCAGTGACTTTCTGTCGATGATTGTTCAACAGTTAGTTGTAATTCCGGTGCTCTTGCAAGAGGGAGTGAGCACACATCCTCCTACTCCGCCATCTTGATCCTCAAAAAGGTTAAATTTTTTTAAAAAGCTAAAGGCATAATTCAGTTCCAATGTGTCTGTCTGTGTGGCCTTTACTACTCTCTTTACTTGTTTTCCTGTGAAAGGTAAGATGACTTTTCTCCCTTGGAATTTGTTAACTGGAGATTGATCACAACTGAATTGCCTGCTGTTTCTTACTACAAGTGAGAAGGTCAAGAATGTTCTAGATTACAGGGACAAAAAATGCTTTAAAATCGAGTATGATTTTAAGACTCTTCTAGGAAAAAAGGTGAATATTCAGTCTTTAGAATTCCTGGTGGTAAGGGATAAAAAGTTTACAGTTACAGCAGCAACTTTGGTTTCAGAATTGTACACACATGCATCATCATTTTTGAGACGTGCGTTGTTATCTGTGTTTATACATACATCCAGATGGGCCGCTTGAGTGTTCCCTGCAACTAGAAAGTTTCCTGTGAGAGGGCCCTGCTGATACTGCTGCCTGTGTCACACAGAAACCTTGTGGACTCTTCTTGGATGACACACACACACACATCCCCTCCACCCCCCTCACACGTGGGTACAAGCACCATGATACACACCTCCTGCGCTAGCTGCCTTTCTGGGCTGTTTGCACACCCAGGGATCCTGACTCAGTTTAATGCTGGAAACACATCCATGTGTCATAAGCAACAGCTTTACATTTACTGTCTTACCCACGTTTAAGTGTCCAGTTCAGTAGTGTTAACAATGTTGAGATTGTTGTGTCACCATCACCACTGTCCATTTCTCAAACTGTTTCCCTAGCAGAGCTGAGACTCTGGCCCCATGAAACCCTAACTCCCATTCCCCCCTCTCTCCAGCCCCTGGCACCCACCCTTCTACTTTCTCTCTCTGTGAATTCGAACAGCTCTAGGTGCCTCATACCGTATTTGTCCTTTTGTGACCAGCTTTTTAAGTTCAGCATAATGTCCTCAAGGTTCGTCCATGTTATAGCATGTGATTTTCTCCCTTTTGAGACTGAATCATATTCCGTTGTACAGATGGACCACATTTTGTTTCTGTCTTCATCTGTCGGTAGATACTTGGGTTGCTTCCACCTCTTGGCTACTGTGAAAACCACGGCTATGAACTGGTGTATACAAATACCTCTTCAAGGCCTTGCTTTCGTTTCTTTTGGGTATAGTCCCAGAAGTGCGGTTATTGGGTTATCAGGTAATTCTATTTTTAGTCTTTTGAGGATTCACCATATTCTTTTCTATACTGGCTGTACCATTTTATTTTCCCTCCAACAGCCCACAAGGGTTCCAGTTTCTCCACATTTTCACCAACAGTTGTCATTTTCTGTCTTTTCGATAGTAGTTGTCCTAATGTGTATGGAGTGATTCTCTCTTGGTTTGCATTTCTTTAATGATTAATGATGGGAACTGTTGTTTCATATGTTGTTAGTCATTTGTGTGTCTTCTTTGGAGAAATGTCTGTTCAAGTCCTTTGCCCAATTTTTAATAGGGTTCTTTGTTTTTTTCCTCTTTGAGCTCTAGGAATTCTTCATAAATTCTGGATATAAACCACTTATCAGATGCATGATTTGCAAATATTTTCTACCATTTTCACTCTGTTGATTGTGTCCTTTGATACCCAGAACTTTTTAAGTTTGATGTATTCCCATTTGGCTATTTCTGCACTTGCCTGTGCATTTAGTGTCATATCCAAGACATTTAAAAAAAGTCCTGTGTCATAATGCTTTCTCTTTATATTTTCTTTTAGGAGTTTTATAGGTTTAGCTCTTACCTTTAGGTCTTTAATCCATTTTGAGTTAATTTTTATATGTGGTATAAAGTAAGAGCCCTGCTGTGTTCTTTGCATGTGAATATCCAGTTTCCCCAACACAATTTGTTGAAGAGACTGTCCTTTCCCCATTGAGTGGGCTTGGTAGCCTTGTTGAAGATCATTTGGCCATATGTGTGAGGAGTTATTTCTGGGCTCTCTATTCTATTCCATTAGTCTATATGTCTGTCTTTATGCCAGCACCACACTGTTTTGATTACTGTACCTTTGTAATATGTTTTGAAATCAGGCAGTGTCAGATTCTCCAACTTTGTTCTTCTTTTCCAAGATTGCTATGGCTATTCAGGTTCCATATAAATATTAGGATGGATTGCTGTATATCTACAAAAAGTGCTGTTGGGATTTTGATATGGCTTGCTTTGAATCTGTAGAGCACTTTGGGTAGTATGGACATTGTAACAATATCAAATCTTCTGGTCCGTGCACTTGGGATGTCTTTCCATTTATTTGTGTCTTCTTTAGTTTCTTCCAGCAATGTTTTGTTGTTTCAGTGTACAAGTCTTTCACCTTCTTGGTTGTTTATTTCTCTTTGATGCTGTTGTAAATGGAATTGTTTAAATTTTCTTTTCAGATTCTTCTTTGTTAGTGTATAGAAATGCAACTGATTTTTGCATGTTGATTTTTGTATCCTGCAGTGTTGCTGAATTTATTACTTCTAACAGTTTTGTGTATGTGTGTGAAATCTTTAGAGTTTTCTACATGTAAGATCGTGTCATGTGTAAACAGATCACTTCTTCCATTCCAAAGTGGATGCCTTTTATTTCTTTTTCTTGCCTAATTGCTCTGGCTAGGACTTCCAGTGCTGTGTTGAGTAAAAGAGACAAGAGAAAGCATGTTTTCATATTCCCAATCCCAGAGGAAAAGCTTTCAGATTTTCCACATCAAGTATAATGTTAACTGTGGGTTTTTCATATATGGCCTTTATTATGTTGTGATAGTTTTCTTTTGTTCTTAGTTTAAGTGTTAATATCATGAAAGGGTGTTGAGTTTTGTCAAATGTTTTTTCTGTATCAATTGAGATCATCCTGTGGGTTTTGTCTTTCACTTTGTTAATATGATGTGTCACATTGATTTTTGTATGTTGAACCATCCTTGCATTCCCCCTTGGTCATTGTGCATAATCATTTTAATGTGCTATTAGTAAGTTTGCTAGTATTTTGTTGAGTGTATTTGCATCAATTTCTTACAGTTTCTTTGTTTGACTTTGGTACTAGGCCTCATAGATTGAGTTTGGGAGTATCTTGTTCTCTTTAATTGTGGGGAAGAGTTTGAGGAGTATTGGTGTTAATTCTTTAAAATTTGGTAGAATTCTCCAGTGAATCCATTTCGTCCTGTTTTCTTTTTTGGGAAGTTTCTGATTAGTGAATTAATCTCCTTAATAATTATAGGTCTGAATAGACTTTTTCTGTTTGCTTTGATCTTGGTAGGTTGTATGTTTCTAGCAGTTTACCTAGTTCTTCTAGATTATCCAATTTGCATACAAATTTTCATATTATTTTCCTTTAATCCTTTTTTTGTGTGACATTGTTTTTAATGTCCCCTCCTTCATTTCTGATTGTAGTTATGAATCCTTTTTTTTTTTTCCCCTTACTTAATCCAGCTAAGGATTTGTCTATGCAGTTCATATATGACCTGGAGTCTCTTTCATGGTTTAACATACAAACCACCCATGATGTTTTAGGTGTGTAAATATCCTTTTTCTTCTTTATCCACCCAAGGCTTTCAAGTGGTTTTCCATCTAGAATTTTTGTGCTGTATTCCAAGATATACTTGAGGTACGTCCTACTACAATTCCAAGAAAATATGATATCTTATCTATCCAGCTGGTCTAGTTGTTTGGCTGGGATGCCAACAAGTCTGTATTATGAAACTGCTTGGTGATCCAATCAAGGTAATGTCCTTGTTTGTCTCTCCTAGCAACCAGGTACCAGTTAAGTAAGGTGCTAATGATAGGTAGTCACAGAAGAAAACTGAATCCAGACACCTGCACCGTAGAAGTGACACAGGAGCTAGTGCTCTTCAAAGACAGTTTAGTCCTACAGAATTCACCTGGCTGACTCTTCTTTCTGTGCCACTTCTTCACCTCTTCTAGACAAGAGGGGTAGAAGACCTCTTTATTTACTGATTGATCTGGCTTTTTAGCCTAAGAACTTTTGTATATACCTAAACTTTTATTAGCCTCACAGATGAGAGTAAGGACTTACCAATGGTCATAAAGTCTTTCCTTGACAACATGAGGTCACTTCCGCACACACAGCTGGGAGGTGAGAAGATGCCAAGAATATAAAGAAAAGCCCAAGATAGCACCAGACAGGAGACACTGAAAATCGTGCTGGGATGCTGGGTCAGACCAGGCACTGAGGTCAGAAGGGACCAAGGTCAGAAGGTACCGCCTGGACGTTCTGAGTGGGTTAGGATGACAAGCAGTATTTGGAAATTATGATACCCCAAAGGGGAAAAAGAACAGGAGGAAAACACAGGACTGACTATGGAGCAGAAAAAAAGGTTGTGTGGAAACCCACTGACCCAGAAGCATATTTCTTCAGGGTTTCTGTTCTGTAACATGTCAGTCACAAAAACACTAAGGACACAGATCAAGTTTTCTACCCAAAAAGACATGCTTCGCCCCCTAGTTTCCATCCTCCCTGCATTCCTCCCGTCACCTGTTTTAAGTGAGCCAAACCTGAATTCCACTGGAAAGGTGACCCTCTGGAGTCCTCGGTGTAGTAACTATAACTAGAAAAAGTCACCACTGCCCTCTTTTAGATGTAGGTGTTCATCTTGTTCACTTACCACTTTGGTACGTCACACAGCTGTGGATGATAGCATTACCCTTGACTTTCCTTTCTTTTCTTTCTGAAGGTATTTCCTGGTGGGGCATTTTAGGTTTTGGAAGGCACCTTGAGCTCATTAGAAAAGGAGGCTGTCTGTAGAGAAGGTGTATTATTAATTCAGTATCCTTCATGTTGAGAATGAAGTTCTCACTTCAGGCTGAGAGCTGTGGTCCCAGCAGGTACTTAGCGAGAAATGGATGGCAGTTTGCCAGGGGAAGCAGCCCTGCCTGGGCCAGTCGCCAGGGGAAACAGGCCCTGACTATGATGTAGGCGTGTCTGTCTGGACCAATCACCAGGGGAGGCAGCCCCTGACTATGATGTAGGCGTGTCTGTCTGGACCAATTGCCAGGGGAAACAGGCCCTGACTATGATGTAGGCGTGTCTGTCCGGACCAGTCGCCAGGGGAGGCAGCCCCTGCTAGAGAAGCAGGAGCGTCTGCCTGGGCTGGTCACCAGGGGAAACAGGCCCTGACTATGATGTAGGCGTGTCCTTGCCTGGGCCAGTCCCTGGGAACGCAGCCCCTGCTAGTGATGCGGAGACATCCTTGCCTGGGCCCAGCCTCTTAGAGGGTGGGGCTGACCCGTGGGGCTCGAGGGCCAGGCGTAAGTGGCTTGATGACCCGCCTGTCAGCAGCCTAATTGCTAAATGCTTTGGAAGCCTCTCCTTGACGTGGGCTGTGCATCACCTGGGAGGGAAATACTTTTGACCACATATACCACATGCCTTAATGAGGAAACGTCGCGTGTAGGTCAACGAAGGGTCTAATTATTTTCTGGGAATAGACATCTTTTAAATTGTGGCGGAAATTTTTTTGACAAGAAATATTGAAATGTATGTGGCCTCCCCCAAGGAGAATTTTTGCCGTGGGACGTGGGGAAGCCTTTTGCCAGTGTTTCCCGTGAAGGCTGCTGGTTTCCTCCATTGTAGTTTGGAGCTCATTCCTTTAGTCGTGGATTCTTTGAGATGGATGAAATGATGTACTTTGGCAGAATTTAGCGAGACTAATTGGTTTAGAAGGCCAGTCATAAAGTCAGTGCCTTTTGTGCTGTGAAACTGCCTGGAAGGTTCTCCTGTTGCCCTGGCTCTCTACTTTTCCTGCTGTTTTGAAATTGCGGGGTGGGGGGGATTTCCCATGGAAAAGCACAGGGCATGGCATCTGGGCCCGTGGAGAAGAGTAGGGACAAGGCCATGCCCAGGAGTATTCACCCAAGAGCTGCCCATCACTTGGGCCCCTCGGAGGCGCCTGGCCCCCGGCTCCCTGGGGCGAGCTCTCTCCCCTCTTCCTCCTCAGGAGATCACCCAGCAGAAGAGGATGAGTGCAGACTGAACCCCGGTCCCCTGGGCAGCCGAGGCTGCGGTGCCTAGGCCGCTCCTCAGGGCCGGGAGGCAGAGGGCAGCTCGCAGGTGCGGCCTCTGCAGCTGGGGGGCGGTCGGTCAGTCCCTGCTCTCCCGTGAGCGGAGTCTCGGCATGCTCTGCAGGCTCGGGTCCCCTTGGGAAACTGGCAACAGGCCATGTCCATTGTGGAGGGTGGCCCCGCGACATACGCTGGAGAGCAGCGCACGTGGGGACTCCCCGGGCAGGATGGGTCCTCGCCAGGGCTCAGCGGTTACTTGTGCTCTCTTCCCTGAGCGCCCCTGAAAACTACAACCCAGCTGCCAGGCGGACACCACTCCCCATGGTGTGGGCCCCGGTCCCAGTCTTCCCCAAGCCCGTGTCTTCCTGGCCAGCCTGCCTGAGCCTGTGTAAGTATGTCTGTTTCCACACCCCGCCTTTTGCTTTTCTCTTTTACTTTATTCTCATGTGCCTTATGCCCTTAGTCCCCCGTGGCTGTTAGCAGACGTTATCAACTCCTGCTGCCCCACTTTTTGAACATAGTGTCCACTGTCCTGGTAGGAAGGAGGACACTCATTTTCTTAGGGTCATCCTGTACCTTTCCTTTTCCT
The DNA here is from genome assembly GCF_030028045.1 of Hippopotamus amphibius kiboko. NCBI lineage: Eukaryota > Metazoa > Chordata > Mammalia > Artiodactyla > Hippopotamidae > Hippopotamus > Hippopotamus amphibius. The sequence goes on from NC_080203.1 coordinate 132,445,073, forward strand.
TTCCTTAATCCTTACGTGCATCTGGTGCTGAGTGGGTGCTCAGGGGGACACAAAAGAAATGTCTCTTTCCCAATGGAGTCTTTAACCAATTTAGGATACACGATATATCCATTGAAGTGAAAATCCACAGTAGCATATAGTTTCACATCAAAAAGAGAAATTCAGAAAAAAGTGGCTGGAGGGATATGGAAGAAAATAAAGCAAAATATTCTTGGAGCAGAGGCAGCTTTGCGATGGGGGACGGGGGCTGGAACTTTGGGTAAATTGTGGACACCGTGTGAGATGGGGTGACTTAACGGGTAGGGGACAGTCATTCCAGATGCACAATAGTGTGTGTGGGGGATGCGCGTCAGGAAGTGAGTCTGCTTCTGTAGCAGCTTGAAGCTAAGCCTCGTATTGCTGATACGCTTGAGAAATGGACAGGAGCTTCGTCTCGGTTAGGTCTTTAGTCTTGAGCTAATCTGCTCGCTGCTTCTAGAACCAGTGGGATTTTTGAAGAGAAGATGTGCCCGAGGGAAGCCCACGCTGGGGGTGGGATTCCTCTGGGTTTATATAGCACAGGATGACCACAGCAGGGGAGAGAGGGGTGGAGGAGGACCAGGCTATGAGGACTCCACCTAAGGTGGAGTCAGAAGGTCTGACTGGACCACAGTCCCATGTGAGATGACAGTGTTACAAGAAACTGGCAAAAGCTAACATTCACCTGAGAAACCAGGACTGAAACTAAGGTTTTTCAAGAGTCATTATTACTTAAGCACTGAAGCTATAGAATTGCAAAGATGGAAAGAATCCAGCAGACAGACAGCACATACTGAGAAGGTGCGAGTCTCAGGATATGCATAGCTTTTCACATCATGAAATTTATCCCAACAGCAGTGAAAGGGCAGTATTGAGTATGGGCGTGGTGACAAGCCACAGTCGTGATACTACACTCCTTCAAAACCATTTGCTGGTCAGATGTCAGTAACAGACCTTTAAACGTCTTACTCCCCCTGTCCTTTTGGATACTGAATTATTGATGATGTACATGAACGTTACTCCTATTTCCTGGTTTAAATATTCTGGCATTCAGACTGCCAGTTGCCTGAATTGTTACTGACTGAATTATAACAGAGACATCCTAGACTAAGCAAAAAGATACATCTTGTTTTGCTGCAATTGTAGCTATTACTTAACTGTGGGCGTAAAGATTTTTCTCAAATGAAAGAGCTGCAGTTCGTTTTTAAATGTGTGGCAGTTCTCCTGTGGATTTTTAAATACTTGGGACGAAAAGATAATAGATAAAAGAAATCCTTACTTCAAAGACCCTTCAATTCCCTGGAGAGAAAATGGGTGGACAGATGGCCATGACGGTTGAGCCACCAGCCTGGCCCCCAGGGGTGCCGGCAGCTGAGCAGAGCAGCTTCCAACCGCTCGGAAAGGCCCCGGGTGTCTGAGGAGCAGGTGCTCTCCGAGCAGGTGTAGAATCAGGGTGCAGGTGACACCTGTGGGGGGTGGCAGTGATGTGTTGTCCCTGCAGGCAGGCAGGTTACAGGGGTTGCTGGCCTGTCCCGCATCCCATAGCTTCCCTGTAGCCAGCCCCCCCAGCAGTGGGGACACGGCGTGTGCACAGGCAGTACGGGTACTGTTGAACCGTGAACAACACCTGTACCTTATACTTGGCCCTGTGTGTGTGCAGTTCCCCTGCACCTCCAGTTCAGCCAGCTGCGGACCGGGTAGTGCCGTGGTGTTCACTGTTGAGACACATCCACCTACACGTGCACCCATGCAGTGCCAACCCCTCTTGTTTAGGGGTCCACTGGACACTATTTTATTTATTTTCAATTTGGGAAAATACTCTTCTAGCATTATTTTGGGGATACGGTGAACAACAGAAAATATTTCAGCTCAGGTTTGCTTTTCAAGAAATAAAAAAAGTAAAGGATTGAAAGCAACTGTTCATAATAGCCAAAAAGTGGAAGCTACCCAAGTGTCCATCGAAGGATGAGTGGGTAAATAACACGTCTTATATCCGTACAGTGGGGTATTAGTCAGCAGCAAGGAGGAAGGAAATTCTGACACAGGCTACAGCACGGATGAGCCTTGAGGGCACCGTGCTGAGTGAAAGATGCCCACACAAAAAGACAAGCACTGTGTGACTGTGCTGACAGGGGTCATCTAGAATGCTCACATACACAGAGACAGAAGGTGGTGCGCAGGTTGCCAGGGCTGGGGAGGGGCGCGGTCAGTATTCAGTGGGGACAGACTTTCTGTTTGGGGAGATGAGAGAGTTCTGCAGACAAGCGGTGGTGACCGCTGCACCGCAAGGTGAATGTCCTTCATGCCACTGACCTGTGTCCTTAAAATGGACAAGGTGGTAAACTTTATGAAGTGTGTATTTTACCACAATAAAAAAAAAATTACATCTCTGTTTCTAAATGCCAAAAGACATTCAAGGATTATGAAGCTGTATTTTGTTAAAGTTCCTGGACAGACGAGGTAGAAAGCAGTGGTAACTACGAAGGATTTTCCCCTAAGTGGCTAGGCTGTGCCTGTTTCCTCTCCCCCACACTGTCTCACACGACCCTGGGGGAAAGACCTTGCTTTTGTGTCCCCCTGAGCACACACTCGGTGGGACCTTTGTCCCCCGTGTCATGGCATGTCGAGTGGGGCTCCAGCACCTCACCACGGAGCCCTGCTCTGCAAGTCACCCGTGGAAAGGAGAGGACGCTTGGAAGTGCTTTCTGCAGCCTTCCATAGGCTGGTGCCCCTTGGTGTCTCTGTAGCAGACTAGACGTAGGAACACAGGGAAAGGCTTTCTGTTTCCTTTCCAGACCATTCCGCAGAGCATGGACAATAACAGCAAGAATTTTGTATTTGAGATAATTCCCAGAAAACAACATGCACAAAAACTCTGGCCACAGAGTGGAAACACACTCACAGGAAGAGAAGCCTAGCAGCTGCTCTCAGGATCAGTAGGAAGAGGCCCCGGGCACCCCCAGCCACATCTCAGACCCAAAGACCAGGTCACTCCACTGGGATCCACCCCCGCCAGGAGGTGGGAGGGTGCTGGGAGTTACAGAAGCAGGTTCGCAAAGGGGGTACCTTGATACCTCTCCCCACTCCCAGGGGACACTGAGCAATGCCTGGATTTTAAAGTCACTGTGGATTCCTGAGGAGCCCTTTGGAACGGCAGGACTGTGGGCCATGAGTTCACATTCCGGGGGCAGATAAGGGAGATGACGTCCTGCCGACTCACCCTGAGGGCCACCCTTTCCAGGGTGGATTCTAATTAGGGTTCCGACCTACATGTGGGAGGAGGGTGGGGAGAACCAGACAGCCCACCCTCGTTTCCAGGGCAGGATTTGGAGAACAGGCCCCTCAAGGGCCGTGACGACTCACATGGAGGGGCGCCTTCCAGGATAGTCGAGGCCCAGGAGCCTGAAATTTCCATCCGCTCCATAACACTCTCAGAGGGGCCTGACCCGTTGCCTCCCCACGCTACCCCTCTATTTAGGGCACTGGTTCCCCAGCGGGGACAGTTTTGACCCCTGCCCCCCGGGGCGTCTGGCCATGTGCAGAGACATTGTTTGGTTGTCACAACTGGGGGAGGGGGTGCTCCTGGCCGTGCTGGGTGGAGACCAGGGAAGCCAGTCATCGTAGGCAGTGCCGTACGCAGTGTTCTCAGTCAGGGCAGTGCAGGAACGGCTTAGAAGTCCAGGCATCAGATTCCTCACTCTTCACTTTCCTTCTCCAAACCTGCATCCTCACCTATACTGTGAGGTGAATAAGACCCTGCCTACCTCACGGGACAGGTATTAAACTGCAGGCGATGTAAAGATATAGGAAAGGTGCTCAGTTTTCAATTCCCATACAAACAGGAGGTGATGGAAAGAAAGGTGTGTGCCTCCTAAAGGATTCACATCAAAAGTGGATTGATCTCCTTTGCCTGATGCACCCAGCAGAGACAAAAGCAGCTGGCAGTGGTGTGTCCTACTCTGGCCATCAAGCTAATCTGAAAGTGATCAACCCAATTTGCGGGGCTCAGGACCGTCTAACGACATAGTTTTCCACTGTCCACTACTTTTTCCTTGTGTGTGTGTGTGTGTGTGTGTGTGTGTGTTTCCTTTTCTCTTTCCTGAGCTCTGACCTTGATTGCTAATGATTTCTGAAATGTTGCCAGCACACGTTCATATTTATAATCATGAATTATGCCGTCTTCTCAGAATCAAGGCCCTGGCTTCTCGTCTTCACCACCAGCTCTGCTACCTTGGGTCCGTGTTACTAGTTTCTGTGGCTGCTGTAACAAATGACCACAAACTTGGTGGCTTAGGACGACAGAAACTTATGGTCTCACAGTTCTGGAGACCAGACATCTGAGGTCAAGGTGCTGGCTGGGCCATGTTCCCTCCAGAGGCTGCAGGGGAGGGTCCTTCCTGCCTCTCCCAGCTTCTGGGGGCTCCAGGCATCCCTGGGCTTGTGCATCCTTCCCGTCTCTGCCTCCGTCTTCACAGGGCTTCTCCTCTGTGTCTGTGTCTCTCTTCTCTTGTAAGGACACCAGTTGCTATGATCCGAATGTCTGTGTCCCCTCTCCAAATTCATGTATTTGAAGCCCCAACGCCCATGTGATTATATTAGGAGGTGGCCCCTTTGAGAGGTAATTAGGTGGTGAGGGTGGAGCCCTTATGAATGGGATTAGTGCCCTCATGAAAGAGGCCCCAGAGAGTTCCTTCACCCCTTCCGCCACGTGAGGACACAGGGAGTGGATGGTTATGTATGAACCAGGAAGGGGGCCCCTCAGCAGACTCTAAACCTCTAAATCTGCCAGCACCTTGAACTCAATTCCAGCCTACAGACCTGTGAGAAATCAATTTCTGTTGTTTATAAACCATCCCGCCTGTGGTGTTTTGTTATAACAACTGGAACAGAGTAAGACAGCAGTCACTGGATTTCGGGCTCACCGTAAATCCATGATGATTTCATTCTGAAGGTCTTTCATCACATCTGCAGGACCCTTTGCCCAAACAAGTTCACGTTCAGATGTACCAGGGGTTAGAACTTGGACACATCTTTTGAGGGCCACCATTTGAGCCGCTATCCTTGGTCACATCCCTTTGACCTGTAACACCATGGTGTTGGCCTACTCACCTTTCAGAAGGGGGCACACTCAGCGTCTAAGAGAGGTGGTGTGCCCATGCCCTTACACGCGTGGGTCGGGGTGAGGAGGGGCCGAGCCTTGCCTGCAGGAGTGCACGTGGAGGAGGTCTAGGCCGGGCAGAGCCCCGCACAGTGTCCCCGTGCCAGGACAGCGTGGCTCTCTGTTCTCCTCCCCGGGGGGCCGGGCGCTGCATCAGCAGAGCCCCTGAGCTGGCCCCGCGGACATGCGCCCTCACCTTCCTGTGCCTGCCTGCAGAGGCTAGACTCAGCAGCCGCTCAGCACGTCCTCAAACACATGGTCTCCCCCGGGTCCTCTTCACTCCCCACTGCACGCCTCTGGGTTCAGGGAGACGTGTTACAAGTGATGCCTGAGCTAGTAGCAGTTTGATGGATATAAACACTCAACAGATGGATTCCGGGGCAACACCTGAAAGAACTCATGTCCACTGTCCATCTTTTCTGCATTTTTCCTTTTTCAAGTCCACTTTTGTGGCAGCCTCCGTGTCCTGTTTCACCCGTCTTGGGTCTCTAGGATGAAGTTGGTCAGAAACACTCCTGTATCAGGATCGTGGATGCTCCGCATTTCTCCTTTCTTCCTGCTCCGCATTTCTCCTTTCTTCCTGCTCCGCGTTTCTCCTTTCTTCCCCTGTAGATCAGTCCTGGGAGTGCTGATTCTTTGTAGCAGGAGCTGTCTGTCTTTCTGCCCTGCCCTGAAACTGACTTCAGCACACCAAGGCTACAACCTGTTTGCTAGATTTCATTTATGTACCTAATTAACTAGCTTCTCCACAGAACAGAACTCCTTTCATGTTTTTACTCTTCTACTTCTCAGAGTGACTAAGAAAAAGTTGGTATACAGTATTTAAAGGATACAAAAGTTTTTCAGGTTTGTGTGTGTGCGTCTTTCAAACCAAACAGAAGAGGCCTAATTTTTTAGAAAATGATTTCCCTGATTTAAAAACAAAATTTTTTTGTTCACGAAAAAATAAAGGATACAGAAGTTTTTGAAGGAGTCAGGCAATGATGTATGAGGAGATTGGAATGGTTCATTGCGGACTGTTACCCCTGAAGTTTGATGTGATGCTGGTGACCATGGTTGACATCCTTGGGGCCTTGCCTTCCTGTGTGTGCTTTCACGTGCAGGACCACAGCTTCACCACCAGCAGCATTAATCCCTGCTGTGTGACGGGGGACAAAACTCAGTCACAAAGAGGGGACATAATTGCCACAGGCTGTGGTCAGGTCCCTCTCTTGGGTTTCATGTTTGTGTTGGTCTCAGACATTTTCAAGGAGCTTGGTATGTTGTGTCTAGTTTAAAAAACAGTCACCCAAAAACCATTTTTGATTCATTCCCCTATGGATAAAAATGTTGAGTACTCACTCCAGTATAGGCTAGTTCCTGTGTACTTATGTAGAGTACTGCGCTGTTACGTTAGGTACATTACAGACTATTCACGGAACTACAAATGTTACAAGGATAAGCTAAAATGAGATAAACTAAGTTTTTTAAATGAATAGAACATTTCCGATAGCTTTTGGAGAAAACGTGTTTAAACATGCTCCGTTATTTTTTAATGTGTTCTTGTACTATTGTGTAATACAACTTGAACATTTTATTTTAAATTAAACATTTTGTTTTAAATGTTGGTATTCAACTTTAGTCACCATTTCTAGACAGAGGAGATTATTGGATATATATGTGCTCCAGGCATTCTCTTGTCCATCTTAACTCACCAGTTAAGTAAAGGTTTTTATTAAAATTTGGCTAATAAATGTAATTCTGCATATTAATCAGTGGTTGTTCCAAACTAATTGAATGGTGTGGCTTTTTAATATTTTGAAATAACAGAGTCAAACCCCATAGAAACTCTTCCCTAAAATACTTTCACGTTGTTTGAAAATTCCAGTAAGTGTGCAGTTAAGCGTATGTGTTCATGAGGCATGTGTCTGTAGTTTTCTTCTATGACTTTTGTCTAGCTTTGGTATCAGGAAAGTGCTAGTCTCATAAAATGAGTTGGGAAGTAAGTGTTCCCTCCGATTTCTTGTGGTATCTTTAGAATTGGCGTTCTTTCTTTCTGAGATGTTTGGTGAATTCTGCAGTGAGGCCATCCAACCCTAGATTTGGGAAGGTTCTTAACTCAAATTCAGTTTCTTTAACAGATCTAGGGCTATTGAGTGAGCTTTCTGTCTTTCAAAGAACTTATCCATTTTATCTAGGCTGTCAAGTTTATTGGCATGAAGTTGCTTACAGTATTTTGTGTATCTGTTTAACGACTGTAAGGATCTGTAGTGCTCTCCCTCATTCGTTATGGTACATTTAGATCTTTTTGTTGTTGTTGCCGTTTCCTTGATCAGTCTAGCTAATAATCCACCAATTACATTGATCTTTTTGGACTTCCCTGGCGGTCCAGTGGTTAAGACTCCTCACTTCCACTTCAGGGGGCACGGGTTTGATCCCTGGTTGGGGAGCTAAAATCCTGCATGCCACACCGTACAGCCAATAAATAAGTAAATAAATAAATAAACTTATCTTAAAAAATTGATCATTTTAAATAACTAGGTTTTGGTTTAATCTGTTTTCTGTGTTCTCTTTTCTGTTTTCTATTTCATTGATTCCCTCTTTTATTTGAATTCTTCCCTCCCTTTTCTTTTTTGAGTTTAATTTTCTTTTCCCTTTACTTTCTTAAGACAAAAGCTAAGGTTGTAGCTCTTCTTTCTTCCAGTTTTTTAAATGTGACAACTTAGATCACTGATCTGAGACCCTCTTAGTCTCTAGTATAAGAATTATAAGCTATAAACTTTCCTCTAAAAATGTTTTAGCTATACCTGACAAAGATTGATGTTTTTGTTCGCTGCAAAATATCTAATTTCCCTTCATGATTTCATCTTTGACCAGCATCTTGCATAAAAGTGTTGTTTATTGTCTAAATATTTTTGATTTTTCAAGTACCATTCAATTACTGATACCTATTTTAATTCTGCTGTGGTCAGGGAACTTACTTTGTGTGATTTCAATTATTTAAAAAATTATAAAAAAAATTCTCTGGCTCATAGTATGTTCTATCTTGTTGAATATTTCATATGCACCTGAAAATAATATGTATTTTTCTGTTGTTGGGTAAAGTTTTATATAAATGTCAATTAGGTTAAGTTGCTTGATAGTGTTTTCAAAATCAGCAATACCTTACTTATTTTCTCTCTACTTGTTCTATCAGTTACTGAGACAGGAGTTTGAAACCTGTGTTTCTAATTTTTCTTCTTCGAGTTTTTGCTTTATGTATTTTGAGGTCTGTTATTTGGTGCATACCATTTAGAGTTACTGTATCTTCTTGATGAATTGACCTATTTGTCTTTATGAAATGTTCCTAGTTATACCTGATAATCATCATTTTTGTTGTTTTAAAGCCCGCTTGTCTGTTGTTAATGCAGATGCCCTGACTTTTGATCAGTGGTGACATAATACGTAGTTTTCAATCCTTTTATTTTTAACCTATTCAAGTATTTATCTTTAAAGTAAGTTTCTTGCAGATATTTGGGTCTCACTTTGTTTTTGTTTTAGTTTTCCCATTCTGACAGTCCCTAACCTGGGCGTATTTATATTTATCAGACTGTTATATAAGCTCATTATATGCTGATTCCATCATCTCTACCATTTCTGTGTCCATGTCTATTGATTGCTTTTTTCCTCCTGCTTGTGAGTTTTATTTGTCTGCTCCTTTGCAAGCATGGTCATTTAGATTGTATGTCAGACACTGAATTTTATATCCATCCAAGGGCTAGATTTTGCTTTATTCTTTAAAGAGTTTTAACCATCTTGGCGTGGAGTTGAGTCCACACCTTCCTCTGAGCGTCTCATGGGACTGTTTCTCTAAAGGATCAAGCACGTTATCTGCTGCTTTACTGAATGGGTTCAGGTATTGGAAAAAAATGACCGTGTCAGTCTTTTCTGTAGTAATTGAAACAGAAGGGGCATCGCCTTACATACTTATTAAAAGGACCGTGATAATATGATTATTTAAAATACTGTTTTAGATAAACCACAGTGCTTTGTGTGGATTTAGACATTACTGTTGTCGTCATAAGCATGGGTTGAAGGTGGAAAGTACTGTCATTTTTGTCACATTTCTGATAACTGGCCGTCTCTTAATTGGCTGCATGGATAGTTACATTACCCTATGTATTTCCCTGACTTAAGCCTCACAGTTGATAAGAGCATGGAAATGTGTCTTTCACATGGTATGCTGTTGTTACTGTTCAGTTGCATTAAGCAGAGCCTGCTTTACCGTCTGACCCCTTGATAGGTGGTCCTGCAGCTTTGCTTTAGCTGTGACCTTTCCCCTCAACCTCTGATGGAGGCCAGTTCAGGATCCAGCAGGGTGAGGAATGCTGAACTGCTTTCTGTACAATACAGAGTTTTCTCAGAAAGCACCCAAAGCTTAGTCCTTGTGTATTCATTGCTTTAAAAGAAAGCAAAGCAAAGCAAAACAGAACAAAATGAAGTGCAGTGTAGAGGCGCTTCCCCAGGTTTGTTCTGCTAGGATAGGCAAACAGAGCAACATCATCCCAGTGCAGTCGCCTCTGTGACTTTGGGAAATGCTATCGCTAAGCCCTGAGTTGCTTTCTGGCGTTTGTGTTGAGTGGGGATGTCCCAGTGCTGGCCACTCCTGTTAGGACCGCGTGTGAGATCAGATGATTCCTGAGAAGAGGCAGCAGAGTCGGGCGACAGAGCTGACACGGCAACCCTGGAGGCCTGCGGCCGGTACCTGCCCCGCTCCCTGACGGCTGCCCCCCTCCCTGACGGCTGCCCCCCTCTCCCCAGGTGTGGAGGAGCTGATCCGCCACCTGCGGAAGCACGACGTGCCCTGTGCCGTGGCCACCAGCTCGGGGACCGCGTCCTTCCAGAGGAAGACCGGCAGACACAAGGACTTCTTCAGCTTGTTCCACCACGTGGTCCTGGGCGATGACCCCGAAGTGAGGAGCGGGAAGCCAGAGCCAGACATATTCCTGGCCTGTGCCAGGAGGTTTTCTCCTGCGCCTCCCGTGGAGAAGGTAAGCGGCGGCTGGCGCGGTGGTTACGCGGTGTGCAGGGACAGGGGTCTCCGCGTCCGTGTGCACGGCTCCTGCGCGGCGCTTCTGAGAACCTGAGGGAAGGGTCGCGGGCTCACCGCGCGGGAGGCGCACGGGGAGAGCCCTTCGTTTGTGGGGGAGCGCGGCCAGCCCAAGACACCTGGCCGAGTGAGACCCGGCCAGAACCGTCTGGGATACCCCAGGGTATCCAGGAAAGCCTGGGCCCCGCCGCGCGCTGCCGAGGGGGACTTTGCAGGGGAGGGGGCCTTCAGTGACGCGGGGCTGCCGCAGCCTGGTTGTGAGCAGCCTTGGATGCCCTTGCTGGCTGCAGGTCCGCCGTTCAGACGTGAAGCAGCAGCGCTCACGGCCCCTCTCCCCAGTCGCTTCCTGGTGATGTTTTGTCACGGCAGAGCTATTGCTAAAGCTGACCGTGGGTTTTCATGGACAAGTTTCCAGGTTTCTGTGTGCTCCTCCCTGCAAGTGGGCCGCAGGTGGCGCTCCGTCCTGCCCCCGGGGGTGGCTGTATTACGCAGGGTCCGCGGTGGAGGTGGGCAGGGGGTCTGAGCCTGGGGGGAGCTCTGAGAGCGCATGATGGTGCGCGTTCAGCTCTGCGGAGCCTCCGCGCCGCGCACGGGGACTGCTGAGATGGAGGGTGGAGCCTCGACCGCCAGCAGCTGCGGATTCCAGGACATCGGGGCTTCTCCGGAGGGGCTGCTGCTGGGGTCCCAGCTGTGTCCACAGCAGGCAGGGCGCCCCTCGGTGTGGCGGTACTCCCGCCTGGGCCCTGGGTTGGAGGGCGTGGTGCCTTGTGGGGAATTCGTGCAGGAAGGAACCTTTCCGTGAAAGGTCTCCTCACCGTTCGCCTCTCACGAACCTGTGACCCAGTGATGGGAGGCCAGCCTTTTGCCACACAAATCACAAACTCGGGGAAGGTTACTCAAAAAGCTGCCTGCAAATGCAGCTGAGAGCAGGGAGCGTGAGTGACCTGTGTTTGGGGTCCAGGACCTAACGTACTACATTGAGCCTGTGAGGGCAGTCGACATGTGTAACCCCTCTGCCTGTGTCTGATGTTCAGACCCCCGACGAGGCAACCCATGGTTCAGTTCACTTCTGACACTAACTGCCTGGAGTTGGTGCAGACCCCTAGGTTAAGGGCTCAGACCCAAAGACTGCCCCCACTGCAGACGCCAGCCGCCAGTGAGGTACCCAGGCCACTCACACTTCTCCCAAGCCAACCACAAACGTGGGGGTGTCCACACACCCCCCTTCTCGGTTGTCAAAATTGACTAGAATGACTCCTAGGACTCAGGAAGATACTGCTTTGCTTGCACTTACTGGTTTCTTTTAAGACTACAGCTCAGGAACAGTCGGTGGAAGAGCTGCTTAGGGTTAAGGCACGGGTGGCTGGAGTTGTGCCCTCCCTGCACCTCTGTGTGTCCACAGCTCCAAGGACCATTTTTAGGGTTTTTGTGGAGGCTCCATTACCTGCCAACATCAGTGAAATCATTGGCCTTTGGTGGCTGCATCCCCTGGACCTGAAGGTTGGGAGTGGGGTGCAAGTGGCAACCCTCTAATCCTGCCTTGGTCTTTCTGTCAACCAGCCCCCATCCTGAACCCATCTAGGGGCCCAAGGGAGTCGCTCATTAGCATAAACTCAGGCGTGCTGCAAAGGGGATTATTATGAATAACAAACAATGTTTTAATTGCCCAGGAAATGCCCAGGGTTTTAGGAGCTCTGTGCTGGAAATCAGGCACAGAGACCAAATATATATACATTTTATTACACTACAGCCATAAGAATGGTTGTGTGTCATTGAGGGAGAGCGGCAGTGCATACCTAGCAATTCTCACACACACACACACACGCGCGGATTCAACTCAGCAGTTGCATGACCAGGGTGGAGCCTGAGATGGCCCAGCCACAGAGTCCAAGATGAGGCCTCGCGGCTGCCGGGACAGTTCCTGGCTGCCATGTGGTTTTGCTTCTTACATCAGGACGTCTTTGCGTCCACGTGCTTGCCACCCTACTACAGATTCCATACACATGCGTTCCTCTTCCCTACGAACTTCCCCTCTTCTTAAAGCATTTCCCATCCCTTCAGGTGATAAAGCCCTCCTCCTAGAAGGTGGCTGTGGATGTGTTCACAGGGAGAGTGAGGTGCCACCCTGGGCAGACTGGTTCCTGAGCGCCTCAGAGTAGGAGCACCTGCTTCCAGCCCATCTTCACAGCTGATGAGAGAAGAGGCTGACCCGTCACATCACACCTGTCCCTGTGGATGAGGCTGTTCAGGGAGGAGGGTGCTGCCTTTCTCTCTACTCCAGGCAGTCCTTCCTTTTCCGGGCGGCCTGTTCATGGAAACACGGCGTTTCCAGGTTTCCAAGTGTGTGCACAAACAAAGTTAACGGGACACCACATGCTGGCTTTGTGTGAGGCCAGTGACAGTGAAACCGCGGAAAAGGAGGGCACGGCTGTGCGGCCCCCGCCTGCGCGGACGGGAGCTCCCCCTTGGTGATGCACCCGGACATCCCTGTTCCCCGCAGTGACCGTGTTTGTTTTAGAAACATCAAAGGAAAGTGAGCAAGTGGGTGTCTTAGGAGTGATCTCGCTTCTACAGTACCCTCGTTACTCACCGACGTGTATTTATGCAGGTGTTTGTCTTTCAGAAAAGACACCTTCCTTGTCCTGTTTCCTAGGCAAGCGCAGTAAGGCGGTTGGGTTTCCCTCAGGTGCTGTGTGTGTCGTCCTAGGAAAGGATGACGTCGACCGACTCCTGGCTGTGGAGCCCCCACCCCCACCCCCCTTTTGCGCTTGCGTTTGTCTTCCTAATTCCGGAAGCAGTTGCAGAGAGGTGCGTGGAAATATGACACAGCTCTCAGGTGCCGGCGCCCGCACGTAGGGGTGGCGAGCCTCAGAGTTCAAGGCCGTTTCTCGCAATCAGTAAGTCCCTGAAGACAGTCACGGTTGCCGTCAGGAATTTATGATGCTGTGCGTGTCACCAGATTAATTCGGTACAGTAGTAGTCATAGGGAAGTAGTAAAGCACAAGTGGCATAAAAGGGGGAATTTGTGTTGACATCAGTTACCATTTTACTAGGAGAAGATGCCTAACAGAGCTGCATTCAGTGTTTTTACTGTGAATGTTTTCCTCTAAGTTTGTGTATCATTCTTTTGTGCTGAAAATGCGCAGTAATACTCTACCATCTTCACAAGCCCCCTGCACCCGTCCCCACGCTCATGAGCCCTCATCGCCTGCTGGCTGTGTGCCCAGGAGGCATCTGGCATGCGGGAGTCCCCACCCACTGAAGCCCAGAGGCCCCTCGAGGCAGAGGTTCCCGTGGGGCAGGGCTTATCCGTGCCCCGGCTCTCACAGCACCTGAGCTTCTGGAGGCAGACAGGAGCCGGGGGGCTCCGCGTTCCTGGGCAGGTGGGGGGACCAAGCCAGGTGTGACCCCCAGCCCCCTGATTGTGTGAGCTCTGCCATTTGAGTACCTAGCCACAAATGCACATCTCTGTTGCAAATAAAAAGGATGGTATCATGTAAAACCTGAAATCAGTTTTAAAAAGCATAGCAGTCACTACTTTGCATACTATTTTTCTTGTTAATGTTAAGAGCTGAGTTTCAGAGTTTTCATTTGAACTACTTTTTTGTTTTGAAGAGTCTCACACATTAAGGTTTAATATACTTAGTAAAAAAAAATGACAACTGCATTTTAACTCGTGAGTTCTGAATAATTGTACAACGTCTTCATAAAACTCAGACCACTTCTTCAAATATAGAAGTAATTACCTGAGTCGACTTCTCAGTATGTGAAATGGCAGTTAATATATTTTACATAATCCCTTGACAAAGAAACGCGTTAAAAATCCTTCTCTATACCTCTTTTTATTGTGTATTGTCTGTGTGGCCAAAGTCTGCAGACAGGCTAGGCTGTCAGGTGTTGCTGCCGTGAAGAGCTGTTTCACCTCCCAGAATAACGGGAACCAAGCGGGTGCGTTGTTTTGTCACATTCAAACTTAACATTCAGCAGCCAGGCGAGCTGAGCTGGCCTCTGTCTTTGGGGGATGGCCTGCTCTTTAGTCAGTCTCTCACGTCTCAATACCCCGCTAGGGGCATAGCGGTGCTGGAGCTTCTCCTGGGGGTGCGGAGAGTCAGCGGGCCATAGTCGGCCACCTTCGGGGCCTCGGGGACTCTGCAGCCTTGGCCATTGTTGCCAAGGCCTCACGACCATCTAATCCTCCTGTCACCCAGAACCACTGAGCAAAATACAAGGTCCTCTGGTCACGGGTCTTGGTATTATTTCATGTCTCTTGCAACCTGATGTACCAGGCCCTCCCTTATATCATTAAAAAAAAAAAAAAGATCTCAACTATTCCGTTCATGACTCCTCCCATTACATATCTTTTCTTTCGCCCAACCTGCCTTTTTGTGGACCAGGTTGCTTGCTTCCCCAAATTCCATTGTCGAGGGGGAAAACGTTTTTCTGTAGTCTCTTAGGTTCGGTTCCTGGAGGCCTGTAAATTAAACAGACAGAAGATATTAGCCAGAGAAGATACAGATTTCTATTTGCATAAGAACAAGACACTTCACAGAAAAATATGATTCAAGGAGACAGAACCTGGGGCGTATATACCATCTTAATAGGGGTTGGGGAGAGACAGAGGGGCGCTTCTGGGAGAACAAATGGCTTTTAAGGAACGTAAATGGGCTCTTAGGAAAACAGATGGGAGATATGATAGTTGTATGACGATGTGTGTGTGGGCGATTTCTTATTCAGACTCTGACCTGTGCAGACTTCTCTTCAGCCATAAAAGTCAACCTTCCCTGGTTGTGAAACTCCTGGGGAGGGGATTTATGGCAGTTGAACTCTTTAGGGAGCCTTTGCTTTTAGGAAGATAAGGAGAATTTAGAAAAAGCCTCTTCCTGCAGCTGTTGATTCTCATATGTCTTCAGCTCAGAATAATCCTTGGGCCCCTGTGGCATGTTCTGGGCCCCCTTCACCACCGAGGGGGTCCTGTGTTTGGGTTTTTTTTTTGCAACACCCCATTGTCACTGAGATGAGGTCCACAGTGTATGATCCTCTTGATTACAGGAGGAGTCAGGCAGCCAGTCCTGGGTGTTGACAGTTGCCATCAAGAAATGGGCTACCTGCAGCCCATAGAGTACACAGCTAACAGCCCTGTATTTACAGTATTTAAGGACGTCATCAGCTGCCCTTCACTCTGTCTGATGGAGTGATGGGAGAGCTGCACTCTCCCTGGGTAGCAGACACGGTACACCTCCCTCACGCGCTTCTCCCCAGGTCACCTGGGTGGGCGTTCATCTCCACGTGACGCCACACGTGCTTAGGGACTGCCTTGCTGCTTTCCCAGCCCTGTTACCTCCGCTGCACGGAGCCAGCAGAACCAACGGCAGCCGCTTCTCTCTTTGCAGTTAGCAAGCCCGTTCACCCGACAGGGGCTCTTAACTGTGTCTGCTTGCGATGTCTCTGTTCAGTCCTCTTCAGTGTGAGTCCGGGTAAATGGATCTCGGAGGGATTAATTTTTTCTCCTTTGGATTCATACGCGCAGACACACGCCTCACAGAGACTGGGAATTGCTGCAGTGAGGTGCCAGAAGCCATTTTTTGTTCCTGCGATTGGTAACGTGACGTGAGGAGCTCCTTTGTAACCTCTTCCTGTCACGTGCTTGCGGCAGCATCACTGCTCCGCGGTGTTCTCGCTTCTCGGTGTGTTTGTACTTGGGCTTGCGCAGTCTTCACCTATCGGCAGTTTGGAAGAATGATAGTTCTCATTAGCCCCTCATAACAGCGTGTGCGTATAGCCCGTCTCTCCTAAACCGCCATCGCAGGGTGAAAATTCAGCAGGGCTCCAGACACTTACAAGGATGAGCTGTATCTTGGATTTCTGAAAAATTAAACAGTCGTGCCCGCAAGTAGTCTTATTAGACACACACGATTCTGCTAGACCGGGGGCGCACTGACACTTCACCACCAGTGCTGAGAGCCTCTTCCCGTGTCCCCGGTCTAGCCTTTGGGACGTGTGTGAAGCACGGGCGTGGCTGTCTTCTTGTGCTGTGATTCCGTCTCTCTCCGCCTGGTGCCCGCAGCACCCCGTCAGGTCAAGCCTATACCCCTTCCCTGGGTGCTTTCTCCCTCGCTGGTTACTCCAGGGTTCTGGCTTAGCTTCTGCTTCTGTGTGACTAGCGTATCATGGGTGGAGATGGGGAAGGGTCACCCTATTGGTGTAAAAAAAAAAGTCTGTCTGCAAAGACTTCTTAGGGAGTGACAAGGGGCAAAATGCCTGAGAAACACCCGATGAGTCGTACACTAGGTTAAACGAACACTGAGTCAACGGCCCCCCATAATTTCCAGAGACGTTGTCTAACAAATTCAAAGGTGATGTTCTCTTTTTTAAAGGGTGTCCACAATGGCTATATCCCCATCACCTTGTCTGTTTAGACTGGGGTGGCTAAGTCCTCCCATCTAGGGTGGCCAGGTCCTGTGCAGTGCTAGCTCTGAATCTCTGTGTTCCAAGAACCCACCTAATCCCAGGCCAGCGGGGATGGCTGGTCCCATCTGTTTATGTCCACACTTGGCAACAGCTTGTCCTAACCGCTGGCAAGAGGATCTAAATCTCTGAGGGGTGCTGGGGGTCTTGGACCAGTTCTTCTTCAACGTTTTCCTAATTCTGCGCGTCTTGGGCATGAACTGGATGAACATGGAATCCCTCACTGTCTTCTAAAACATGGCAGCACTCCCCAGGTGAATGCACAAGGAACTAGGATGTGAATTCTGCACGCATGAAGTACGTTGGCCATTGGGTTGGGCATTTCTGGCTGCCAGGGCCCATTCTCTGGACCATCAGCAAATTAGGACGTGGTTTGTTTTATGAGCTGAAGGCCCCTTAGCACAACCAGAGGGCGTGTTGGTTGTATGTTGTATTATTCTCTCCCCGGTTAGCCGGGTGTGTTTAGAAAGCCTTAAATGTGAATTCTGATGCTTCACCTTGGACCAGTTGCCTGTCTTCCTTTCCATCACTGCCGTAACAAATTACCACACGCTTAGGGACTTCGAGCAATGCAGACTTCTATCTCACGCTTCCATAGGTTGGAATTCCAGGCATAGCTGGGTCCGCCGCGCCACGTCTCACAGGCGTGAAACCAAGGTACTGGCTGGCAGGGCTCGTCCCAGGAGGCGCTAGGGAAGGACCATGCCCTGGCTCATCAGGTGGCTGGTGGAATCCGGCTCCTTGCAGGACAGGATGGAGTCCCCATCTCCTTGCTGGGCTCTACCCTCAGCTCCTTGAGGCCTCGCTCTGGTCCTTACAGTAGGTCTTACATCACAGAGCCAGCACTAGTACAGTGGACTCTAGTCACACTTGAAATCACTGCTTCTACAGCACCTCTCCTCCTGCAGCCAGAGGAGGTGCTCTGCTTTTAGGGACATACCTGGCTAGAGGAGCAGCGCCCCCCCTTTCATCCAGGACACCCTCTCTGTCTCCAGCTCCATAACCTGAAGCCCATCTGCAGAGTCCCTTTTACCATGTAAGGGACTCCATTCACAGGTTCTGGGGGTTCAGGCGTGGGCATCTTTGGGGACCAGTCTGCCCCAAAGGAATAAAGCTTCTCTCAGCCCCTTGGCCACTCTCTCCCTCCGCACTGTTCCATGCTGCGTCTACAGCATTCCCTAGGAGTTCAGGTTCCTGATTCCTCCTGGGTCTTCTGCACAGCACCCCACTGCTGCCCCACTGCCCCCTGTGTCCAGGTCCCCAGGTGCTCTTGGTCACCAGGAGGCTGATGGCCATACTCATAGGCAGGTCGGGGTCCAGCAGAGACCAGCACTCACCCAGTAGGTATGACGTGTCAGTGCCTATGTGTGGGAGCTCCTTGCTGCACCTGTTCTATTAGATGGAGAAACTGAGTCGGGGGCTAAAACGGTTGAAGTCTGCAAGGAGATAAGTCCGTAGGATGGGACGCATTCTCACCCCAGGAGCATATTCTCAGCGTGGAGGAAGAAAGCTGATGCAATGCTGTGTTTATTGCCCCTCTGCTCGACGGTTCTCCCCCCAGCACTATTGTTGTTGCTATAGTCTGTTTTGAAGGTAAATAGTACTTCCGCTGTTTCTGTTACCAGCAGCTGAAAGCACCTACGGCATATGGTCACTGGGCCACGTGTTGGGGGCCCTAGAGGAGCACAAGGAGCCCCCCAGTCCTGGGTGTTTTTTGTGGCTCTCACCCCGCCGTGCTGAGCGTCCACTGGCCGATGTCTGAGAAGTGGAAAACCCAGGATGTGGTTCTGTGATCACACAGGGAACCACACGAGACAAAGGGGTTCGGGTCCACTTGGACCCTTAGTTACCAGATATTCCCGACACACACCATTTGCAAACCCCAAGAAGAGTCTCGCACACTCAGGGCTTGCTGTTTCTACTTCTTGAGGACATTTCTTGGCCCACGTGGACCCAGGATCCCTTGCCGACTATTCTGCGCCCACCTTCAGGGGTCTGATGCCCTCTCCACAGCATCCCCACCTCTGCCCAGCAACACCCACCCCCAACACCCCTGCCAAGCTCCAGTGCATCCTCACCGTTCTTGAGACCACCTTGTCTCAGTGCTGGGGTGGAGGCTCCGTGTGAGTCCCAGGTTATGCAGAGAAAGGAGGGGTGCTTGCCTGTATCCCAAGACTCTGAGGTGTTGCACTGCTACCATTGCAAAGAAGGCAGCGACGGACAGGACACGCTCCGTGGTGACCTGACCGTGTGCCCTCTTGGGGACCTTTTGTCCTGAGGAGGCTGAGGAGGGAGGACGCCTCCCAGAACTCCTTACTTCTTCACTCCCTTACATTTCTAATAAAATAAAAGGGCAAAACCTAAATGCCAGGGCTGGTAAATAGTTAAGGTGAAAATTTGCCCCATCTGATTTTATTTACTGTAAGTTCTGTAAATTAAAGTCATTATGTGCAGATAAGATTCAGAACACTCTAAGAAAGCAAGGCCAATGACTTCATTTGCATTGATACCACTATCAGGTGTATCTTTTCCAAACTTTCGCGCACCTGTGTTTCACGAGTATCGCGCAAAAGCCCGAGGAAGCCAGTGTGGTTTTGCACATTTACTTGAATACATAGAGGAGGTAGGAAGAGAAAAAAAGGATTCTGATGATCACCTAGAAATGATTAACACTTGTTTTACGTATCTATAAAATACTGAGCACCTTTGAGAGATTTGCTGAGCTTTTCAATGGTTCCTGACAGATTGGTGCACACAGAATCTATATTGTTAAAAGAGAAAATGAGAAAAAGGTTTTTGAGCTATCTTGAAGTCTTTTGCTCAGCACTTGATTTACATGAATACACTTTAAAATGGACAGTGAGAGTGCCTCACAATGTAGTTTTCATGAAAAAAATGACAGAGAGAATTACGTAGGAAGCTTCACACCCATGCCCACCAAGTTGTTAAATACTGTATTTTTTAAAAAGCTTTCCTCAGAAAGAAAAGGAATCCATTTAGTGGTGTGATTCATTCATCTGTCTAGCCTGTAACTAGAGGATTTGGTTATGAATATGTTTTTATTAGTACTGGCTTTATTCTTTTATTTTCAGACTAAAATTAATTCAGTAAGACAGTAGCTTTGTAACATGTAAGGGATACTGACCTCACCATCAGACACTATTATGTGGAAGACCACAACACATCTAGAATCTAGCTATAGATAGGTGGATGGGTGACTGGATAGGTACGTAGATACATAGAGTTGGATGGATAGCTGAATTCTTGGATGAATGGATGGATGGGTGGGTGGATGCTTGGATGGATGAATGGATGGATGGATAGATGGATGAATGGTGGATGGATTGGATGGATGGTGGGTGGATGCTTGGATGGATAAATGGTGGATGGATGAATGGATAGATGGATGGGTGGGTGGTGGATTCTTGGATGGATGGATGAGTGGATGGATGGATAGATGAATGGTGGATGGATAGATGGGTGGGTGGATGGATGGGTGGGTGGATGGATGGTGGATTCTTGGATGGATGGATGGATGGATGGATGGATAGATGGATGAATGGTGGATGGATGGGTGAATGAATGAAGGATGGATGGGTGGATGATGGATGGATGGATGGATGGATGGATGGATGGATGGTGGATGGATGGGTGGCTGGATAGGTAGGTAGATGGATAGGTAGGTAGATGGATAGGTAGGTAGATAAATAGGGATGGATGGATGGATGAGTGGATAGATGGATGAATGGTGGATGGATGGATGGATGTGTGGATGGTGGATTCTTGGATGGATGGATGGATGGTGGATGGATGGGTGGCTGGATAGGTAGGTAGATAGACAGGGATGGATGGATGGATGGATGGGTGGATAGATGGATGAATGATGGATGGATGGGTGGATGGATAAAAAGATGAAGAATATAAACAAAAGTAGTAATTAACAGCAGAATACATGCAAACTTCAGTCATTTTTACAACAGTTCTTAAAGGTTTATTATTTAAATAAACATTAATGAAGTGTATATATATTTGATATCACAATATTGTGGTACTTGTTTATAGGTAATTCATTGTCTGACAAAGAACATGGAGACCAATAAAACTTAAACCTTAGATATGAGCACTGTTAACAAAAAATTAATCAAAAATACAGTTTAAGACCTCCTCAAAGTTTTCATGTCTCATAGTGTGAAAATTAGCCTTAATATTACAGAAGTAAGTAAGTAAAATCAAATCTACTGCAAAAAGTGATATAATGAAAGTTTCAACTTAAAAGTAGTGGTTTAGTTGAAAATTGTTTCAGTGATTACATTTGGATTATCTGTGGCTTTATATATAATGAATAAGCATGGACGCTGCTTTGGGGGTACTTACATTTGCATACACACAATCCCAGGCTGCTCAGAGTCTTGAAAATGAACCAGAGAGACGTCATGTCAAACTGTGTTTCACCGAGCAAGACGAAAAGCTTTACTCCCTACAGACGACAGTCACATGTAAACAGTTCACTAGTTCCAGAAGAGTATACAACCTAAAATGTACACATATAATCGTGTGAAATGTAAAATTAGTTACCAGGTGTCACCTCAGGTGGGTGTGGACAGCGTTTGTCTTGAAGACCTGAAGGGGACAGGTGCTTGGGGTTGAAGAGTGAGTCCCTGTTGGCCTGAGCTGATGAGGAGAAACGCAGTGGGGAGGGTGCCCCTGAACGTGTGGGAGCCATCCCCTGGAAGTAAGGGGAGGGGCCGCGGCCATGTGATGGCGTAGCTGGCAGATAGATCTGACATCACTGCAGGGGCTGCCCCTCACGTGGCTCCCACTGCAGCCCCCACTGTCCCTGGGCCTCCGTCCCTCCTGGGCCCTCTGCTCATCACAGAGAAATGCCAGGCTGACCGGGGCCCCTCCTTGTCTCCCTGTTTCCCTCCTCCTGGTCACAGCTCCACACCCAGCGCCACCCCCCTTACACCCAGCCCCCCTCCACTCATCCACGACACAGGAAGGCCCCGCATCTCTCTGCCTGACCCTCCCGCGTTGAACTCAAACCCAGGCTATCACAAAGCAAGCTCTCCTCTCCAGCACAACAGCGGTCCCAGTGCCCTCCACGTCAGAAAGCCCGGACTCCCCTTTCCTTCAACGTCCAGCGTATCGTCCATCAAACTCCCTGTTGCCTCTGAAGGATTTCCCTAATCCCATTTATCCATTCTCTCCACCACCATCAGACAAAGATTCTATTATGCACAACTTCATAGGTATCAAATGGACCATCTTAGTTTTACAATGCTCATCTTTAAAGGACCTCCTAACTCCCCCAGTGGTTCAGATGAGCAGCCCGTGTGAAGATAGTGGACATGGGCCATCTTACAGGGCACTGCTGAGTCCGAGCATTTTCAAGGATGTACGTTCGGCACCTCCGGGTGCTAATCCCCTGCAATGCTTCACTTCTCCTCCCCAGTAGTTGGAAATGTCATTCTTTCTAAATTAAACCCCTCAAGCTACAGTTTAATTAAGCTCATCTGCTCTCTTGGAGATGGAACTCAGATGTATTTTAGCCTTCAGCTCGGTAAAGTGAAGAGAACATTGGATTCTAGAGACCCGGGCACAGTTCCTAAATTCTATCACCTGCTTGCTAGTGTGACCTTCAGTCACCTCTGAATTTCCCAGGCTCAGATCCCTCACCCATGACAGTGACAGGAGAGGGCTGAGCTGTCCTCTAGTGTGACAGTCTGCCGCCCCTGTGCTGTTTGAATCCTGGACAAGGCACTTCTGCCATCTCCTCGAATTCAGCAGGCATTCCTCAGGTGCCCACTCTCTGCCTGGCACCATGAGAGGGTGCCTTTCATGCAGCCCTGCCTGGTTATAGCCAAGCACAAGCTGTGAGAAGAATATTCCTGACCAGCAACTTCCTTGAAGTCCTGGAAGTGTGTCCTGGGCTACCCAGTACAGGTGCCGTGCTCCAAAAGTCACTCCATTAGTTAAACGTTTGTATCCACACCTGCCCACAGAATCTCGGGGCCGAGGGACAAGGTGTGGGTTGAGGGAGGAAGGGTGTTTTACTTCCCTGGCCTCTGCACCTGCTGAAGCCCCTGAGGAGCCTTTCCTTACAGGGACATTTCTTTCTGCAGAGACCAAAGTGCACATCCCCAGTTCACGTTTTACAAGTAGGTGTGAGTGAGTTTAAGGTTAAGTGGCAGCAGTCAGTGAAGGGTGGGTAGGGCTGGGCTGGTCACTAAGAGAACAATGAAGTGTTGAAAAGGAAACAGAGAGGCAAAGCTCAACATCTGTTAGCCACGTGTGGCAGTTAGAAAGTGCGGGGAGAAATTTTGATATTTGCCAAGAAAGCATACTTCCTCCTTTTATTTGTGAAGGTGTAAGCTATATTGCTTCAGCTTACATCTTTCAATGTTTTTATGACTGTGAAGTCCCGACGAAGGGGCAAAGTCTTTCCGGGTAACTTGCAAAGATTTATTCTTTGGTTTCGATAGATAAGACAAACCATGTGGTGAAATCCGTGTGGTGAAATCCACACAGTGTCCACGATCCTGGGCCGTGCGTACCTTTCCCCTATGAGTGGTCCTCAGAAGACCGTTAGGTCTCAGGAATCAGGACACAGAATAATGAGCACATGGAAACCTTTGGAGGCATTTTTACAGGTGCTCCCAAACCTAGCTGTTCTGCTTTGTAATTCTGCTGCTTCTGAGAAGGAGGGGAAACCCTGCCATTCCAGGTGCTGTGGAGTGACAAGAACGCAGTCTGGTCCGTGTGTAGTAGGTGCTAGGGTCGGCCACCTGGACCTGGTGCTGGTGCTGGTTCTCGGCGGGATTCGTGTTGTGTGTCTGTTTTCTGTCCTGCATTTGGCTGCTCTGTTTAACTTGTGTGAGGACAAGGCCTGGGCAGAGGGGCCAAGGGGTCCAGTTTCCTGTAAACTGCACACCCCCACACACCCCCGTTTGCTGCTGTGTTTTCCTGCCGCATCCTCACCATACACCTTCCAGTTGTATTTGCCAAATGCAAGTTTATGTGCCCGACACACAATGAGACCAAAAAAACAGTGAAACATCGGAGTTTGGAGCAGAGAAGGGTTTACTGCAGGGCCAAGCGAGGAGATGGGTGGCTCATGCCCCCCAAAACTCCACACTTCCCCAGCGGTTTCAGCAAAGGGCTTTTAAAGGCAAGATGAGGGAGGGATGTGGTTAGTTGTTGCAAACTTCTTGGTATTGGAATCCTTTGTTCTTGCAGCTGTCCACATAGGTCAGGTCACCATGTTTCTGTAAACCTCCAAAAAGAGAAATGTTATTCTCTTTTCTGCAACTTTTTGTCTCTAGGGATAGAAAAGTGTTATACCTCTAAAGATCAGAGCCTTGAGAATGGGCTGTCCTGCATATTTCATGCTATAGGCAACATTCTTAACTCGAAGTAAAAGCAATAGAAGACAAAGGTTAAAGTAAAAGGAACAGATCCAATATGGAGTCTTATTCGTTCTTTCCTGTTACAATCTGCTTTTAAAAACTTCAAATTCTCTTTTAATGTCTCTGTGCTTCTCCAATTGTTGTTGGCTGATGTGAAGAGTCCAGCGTTTTTTGAGGTCTACCAGGCGAGGAAGCTGGGCAAGTGGAGGCAGAAGAAAGGAATTTTAGGAGCTCCTGACACAATGTGTACAATCAGGGTGTCTGTTATTCTTTTGACTGTATTTACAACATAGACTACAGTCGCTTTTGACCTTTCAGAACAGCCAGCATCCCAAGTGGCTCTGTGCAAACTCCCTGTCCTGTCTGCCCGGCTTTCCTCTGTGTCCTTTCGAGGGCCCAGCCCTACTTCCATGCCTAGACATACTTCCAACAGCCCTCGTGCTGCACAGGCCTCATACGTCCCCTCCTCCCTGTCATCCTTAAGTCTGGCCTCTCTGATGGCCGTCATCCTTTACTCTGCCTGCCGCATACATCCTAAACATAGTGTTTCACATCTCAGTGCTCCGTTGGGATGATTCATTCCAGAATTAGGTGGGAACAGAGGATGAATTGAAAACAGAAACCAATAAATGGTGCTCGTCTGCGGAAACAGTGAAACTTTAAGAAACAGGGCATGTCAGTTACACTCTCTGTATTAGCCATAAATGCCTGCGGAGCTTTTCCTGGTCTCTGTGCCATTCCCTGTTTTTTTTCCTGGAGCTTAAATGACATGTGGACAGAATACGTGGACATTGCTCTGTATTTCCCGGAGCTTAAGGGGCATGTGGACAGAATATGTGGACATTGCTCTGTATTTCCTGGAGCTTAAAGAGCATGTGGACGAGCTATCAGGTGTGAATGGACTGTCCACTGTTCTCAGGTAAGGACAGGTGTCTGGGGCCCCTGTTTTGCTTAGTGCCGTGGTTTCTGAGCCACTTCTTTTCCCTCACCTGCCCATATGTTCCTCAGAAAGAGCCTGTCACAAATACAAAATCAAAGCTGTTTTCGTGACTCGAGCCAAGCCCTGTTACCCCAAGGAATCAACAAAATCTCTTCCTCAGCCCACCAAAAGTTCACAGTTGGCCTGCTCAAAGCTTCAAAATCTCAGGTATTTCAAAAACAAAATGTCAGTTGACATTTAAGTGCCTGTCCATGGTCCCAGATAAAACAGCAGGGACGTTTAGAATACGGTCAGGTCATAACTTTCAAAAGCCAGGGACAGAAGTATCACCAACAGGAAGGCTCTGAATCACATAACTAAGAAACCGCACCTGGACGGTCTAAGGAGAGTCATCCCCCCCATCCCCCGCCCTGAGAGGGAAACCGTCGTCTCACAGGAGAAGCAGAGAGCTTGAGAAAAGACAGGGGGCTGCAGGATTTCTGAGGAAGGCAGTGGGACTGGGCGTTCTGTGTGCCCAGGATTGGCCATTTCAGCACTGTGTCGCGGACACCAGCCCACTGTGTGCAGTACCTAGTGCTGGCCTGTTGTCATGACGAGTAGTAACTCACTGAGTCCTCACCTCGGCCCTGGGGGGAGTCGGCTCATAAATAGCTCAGCCCGGGAGAAAGGGAAGGAGGGAGGGGAAGGAAAAAGTCAGTGAACCTGCTCCAGAGCAGACCACCAATAAGAGTGTGAGTGCATGTGTGTGTGCACGTGTATGTGTGTATGTATGTGTTTTCCACTGACCTGAAGGCATCAGAGGACGCAGACCTTCAAGTGTCAGGCTGCATGCAGTGGCTGGCACCCAGGAACCCTTCCAGGTCACCAGCATGTGGGGCTGGGACCGACACGGCGGATGAAGGGTGGGGGGAGTTATTGTGATCAAAGGCAGCGGTGAGGAGGGGTGGGGTTGGGAGGAGATGAGGAGAGCCTGTCACTGTCCAACCTAGGCCACCCCCGGGCATCTGCAGGTACTTGTGGAGAGGAAGGAGCACAGGAGAGCATCTCTGCGGTGCTGGGAGGAGCCCTTTTTACATGTCTGGCCCCTGCAGAATCTTGATGGAAAAGACTAAAGCTGCTTTCACACTGAGTGTGGAATTCCAGGAGCCAAGGGAAACTTTCTTGGTGCGTGTTCTCCTGGGAAGGAAGGTGGTATAAAGGTGACACGCCCGCTCACCATTGGGTAGACTTCTGTGTCTCATGTGCAGCAAGTCCTGATGTGAAACTTGCAGCAGCGATGGTCACAGGATGGCACGTTGAGAAGCTCCCTGACGTGTACGGGGCACAAGCACCCCCACTTAGAGGTGGTGTCTGAATAAGCTGAAACAGGGAGCGCACCTGGGACTCAGTCTTTGTGTTCAGGAGTTTCTTGGTGCGTGACTGGCTGAGCTTTTCGCTAAAACATCCTAGCTATTTAATTTGCAAGCTGCAGTACCTGAAACATAGCCAGCTCTGAAGGCACTTTATACCTAGAAAGCATTTTTTTCCCTTCTTTTCACAACTTCCTCTTCTGCTCCGCATGGTCAGTTATTGATTGAACAGGTTCTTATGATTCAAATAAAATAAATTTGTAGACCGAGAAGCTGGTCTCTCCACTCAGCTGTGCCACATTTTGGTAACACTCTGGGGCCACGAAGGACCTCTCCCCTGTAAAGTGACGTGGTGGGATGTGCAAGGATCGTGGAAGGGCCAGTGCCCTCTCCTCTCCACCGACTATAAACCGGACAGCCTCCACATCCTTTCTGTGTCTCACAGAACACCAGCTGTGTCCGCACACTGACTCAGCTGACAGTGGTGCAGGCAGTGAAAGCCCAGTCTGACGTGTGGTTACAGAGAAGTTCGTCTCAACCTTCTCTTTCTTCCTCACCCCACAGTGCCTGGTCTTTGAAGATGCTCCCAACGGGGTGGAGGCCGCCCTTGCAGCCGGGATGCAGGTGGTCATGGTTCCCGACGGAAACTTAAACCGAGACCTGACCACCAAGGCCACCCTTGTGCTGGGTTCCCTGCAGGACTTCCAGCCCGAGCTGTTTGGTCTGCCGCCCTACAAGTGAGAGGCTCCCACGCCCACATGCGTGACCCATGCTGCCTGGGAGAAGGGCAGACGAGAGCCCCGCTCCCACACCTCCACGTGAACAGTCCTGCAGACCACAAAGCCTTCTCTTCGCATGAGGGCCTGGCCCACGCTCTCCAAAGGGGCAATGAGCCATAACTGGACAGAGAGAAGACAAAAGAGAGACAGCCCAGAACAGAGATGGAAATTGTCACTTGAATAATCACGTTTAGTATTTGAATAATTTGGGTTCATTTCTTTCTCTTCTTTGTGGTTCTCAACCATGGCTGGAAAATGTAAAATATGTATACATATATGTATATGCTTTTATGTGTATATGTGTATCTACATATTTATTATATTTATAAACATTGTGTACTGTATCACTCTCCTCAGTGGTTCATCTTAACAGGCAGTAGCAACTGATAAAAGTGAGATGCTAATTCTGTTTGGTTTGTAGTCTGAGTGGGAAACCCACACTATGGAGGAGGTTTTAATAAATCACTGTCTGTATCAGCAAACGTTGACATTCTTTGTGTGCCTGTAAATCTCTGTGGACGTCTCCTCAGAGCCTGTGAACTGTATTGTCCGTCGTTTCCAGAACATAATTGCAGCCTACGTCTTAGATCGAGGTGCGTATCCACGTTTGAGAACATTTTCTACCTCAGAGAAACCATTCGCTTTAAGAATATTTGTTTTCCTGATACATTCTTTGATGCAGATAGAATTGGATTTCAGAGTGCATCCTTGGTCCCACCGAGAGCCGTAGCCCATGTTTGGAACAATGTATTGGATACTACACCCTGGCGATTAACCCCTTTTAATAGATTTACTCAGCCTGTGTGATGGGAACATCGTGAGAGGCATTGAAAATGGGAAAAATACAATCACAGGGTGTCCCTGCTGCTAGGCCTCCCAGGTGTTCTCTGTTATTGGTTGCAGTTAAGCTAATTTTCAACCGTGTAAGCCTTAGAAAAATGATAGAAATGGATGTGATTGTTGGGTGGAATGATTGTCCATGATTGTCTCTGGCTGTTGACCAATTTTGCCTCATTTCAGCAAATTCATTTCAGCATTCTGTATACGTGTCTGTTCTTTGAATTCTCCTTGGAATCAGTTGTAACATCTTACTGGTTCCCTCACCAGTTAATTAAATTGAATAAAAGTTTTGACACTTGTTCACGTTTTAGTTGTATGGGAGTATGATTTTACCTTTTATTTAAAAAAAAATTATCCTCTGACAAATATAAAACATAAATGTAACTGATTGTTTTTGTTTTTGTTTTTTTAACCCAATAGTACTCACACTGTAAAGTAGCATTTACATGTATTTTTTATTGAAATACAGTTGATTTACAGTGTTGTATTGGTTTCAGGTGTACAGCAAAGTGATTTGGTTTTTTAAACATATATTCTTTTTCATATTATTTTCCCTTGTAGGTTATTACAAGATATTAAGTAGAGATCCCTGTGCTATACAGTACATTCTTGTTGGTTATGTATTTTATATATAATAGGCATCTACATATTTTAGGTGAACCAAGCTGCCTTTGCATACAGCGAATAAAGGCTTCCAGTGAAATGGTCACTTACTTGACTTTGGTATCTCATTCTCCAAAAATATTTGTGCTGATGTTTTCTAATCACTAAGCCATTTTCTATGAATAAGACAAATGAATGCCTCTCTAAGTGATGCAGAGCTAGATCAGGGTCAGTTTTTCTCTAGGGTGAATTTGTCTCACGTGTGGTGGTGGGTTTTTTTTTTTGTGGTTCTAGCCAACTCCACATTCAAACACATTGTACTTTTTGTACAAAGGAAGACTACAGATGTGTGGCCAGAGCACACATGTTCTTTCTTATCTTTCTACACGAGTCTGATTGCTTCAATGCATTTCGATGATGTTTTCCCACTGAATAACCCATCAGTTTCATAGAGGTATAATAATGAAAGTAGACCAGAATGACTCCTGCCAAGAAGGTTTAGAGGGTAGTTGTCTTACTTTCTTAGCTCATTTAAATTGTGTTCCATTAGGACTTTCGGGGATTAATAGAAGTATGCTGTTTTGTGCCCTAAATTGCCCCTGTTTGCTCATATGTTGCCCATCCTTCAGAAGGATTTTCAGTACTGATGACAGCCACCAACAGATGACACAATCCACCTCTTCCTCATCCCACTTAAATACAATATGTGAACACTTTTAGGAACGTGATGATCACTACTTATTAGAGTTTTTCCACCTAATAAGTCTTCAGTAGGAGTTCAATGACTTATAGAAAAGAGCAAAGGTCTGGAAGACACCCATTAAACACTTGAGAGAATTGCCTCACTAAGACGTAGGAATTATTTCTGCTCTGTAACAGTAGTCAGTGTTTAGAAACTTCAGTACACATACCTTTGAATGTAATCGACAGTTTGATGCTAAATTGGGCATGCTTTGAATGGTGTTTCCACATTTTAAAAACAAATTTGCATGTGATAAGTTTTATGACAAAGAATAATGTTTTAGCCTATTGGTGCTAACACCTCTGCTTAACGTTGTCTACACTGTTCCACAGGATAAAATTCAGACCTCCCTGGCGTTATAGGAAGGCTTTCTGACCTAAGTCTAGCACCAGCAGTCTTTAGAATTAACCATCATCGCCATGATTATATTCTGTAAAGGGAAAGTGAGAATTAAAGAGCAAGGGGTTTCAGATTGGGCCGACTTCAATTCACATCGAAGCTCTGCTACTAGATAGTGGTGTCACTTTATTTTGTCCCTCTCCACCTCAGGTGCCTTAGCTGTGAAATGGGGGTACTGAATACTTTGCATTGTTGTTGTAAAGAATCGATTGAGGTCACACGTGGGATGAGAATCCTTAACACAGAATGAAATATTTATAAAATGGCAGCTACAGTTATTGTGTCAGAGTTCATGCGGCAATCTCCACTAGTTTTTTTCTGCCTGGAGATATTTGGTTTACCAAGGATATTTGTTGTCTGAAGAGCTCACACTGTCTCTGAAAGCAGATTTTCAGGATGCCTCAAAACGTCTGGTTTCTCATGAGTCTCTTTAATAGATCGTATCTTGTACACTTGAGCACAGGCTTTCTGTCGCCTTCGTGAGTCATTGGATATTTCTGTTGCTTGTAACTCTTTTCATCAGAAAAAACATCATCCAGATGGAACTAATTCTAGATCGTTATTTGCCTACTGTATGCCAGGCTCCATAGTCATACAGACCGCATAAGAACACATCCTAGGACGTTTATCTTCTTACGCTTCAGTCATAAACATACGTGAGTTGGCTTCCACATCTTTTTTCAGTACCAGGTTAGCATCAAGTCTGTGTGACAAGGGGCAGGACCCCCACGCCCTACACACACACACCCTGTGGTGGGTGCCTGTCACAGAGTCGTTTAGAGACTGTGAAGCCGCCCCCTGAAAGCATGGTATTAAATTGTTGCTTTTGACGATGGCAAATGTCCATGCTTCCCAAGTTCCACATCTCTTTCTGCAACGTTGTATAGGAAAATGAGTATTTTTACATTAAAGTGTTTTCAAGTATTTCCCAGCATGTTGATAATATATTTATCTAGGGATGAAAATCATCAATAGAAAGAAGTATTTAAAAATCATAATATTCTGTCATCTCTCTTTTTTTAATTTTTTTAAGCTCTTTATTGGAATATATTTGCTTTACACTCTTGTACCAGTTTTTGATGTACACCAAAGTGAACCAGCTGTATTTATACATATCTCTCCATATCCCCTCCCTCCCGCGACTCCCTCCCCTCTCCCCCATCCTGGCCCTCTAAGGCATCACCCATCATCAAGTTGATCTCCTTTTGTTATACAGCAACTTCCCACTAGCTATCTATTTTACTTTTGGTAGTGTAAATATGTCTATGCTACTCTCTCACTGAAGTATAGTTGACTTACAATGTTATGTTAGTTTCAGGTGTACAGCAAAGTGGTTCAGTTATATGTGTGTGTATATATATATATATTTTTTTCAGATTCTTTTCCCTTATAGGTCATTACAAAATATTGAGTATAGCTCCCTGTGTTATATAGTAGGTCCTTGTTGGTTACCTGCTATATATATATAGGAGTGTGTGTATCTTAATCCCAGACTCCTAATTTATCCCTCCCCCTGCCTTTCCCCTTTGGGGACCATAAGTTTGTTTTCTGTGTCTGTTAGTATATTTGTTTTGTAAATAAGTTCCTTTGTGCAATATCATTTTTTTTTTAGATTCCACATATAAGTGATATCGTATGATATTTGTCTTTCTCTGTCTGACTTATTTCACTTCGTGTGATCATCCCTAGGTCCATCCACGTTGCTGCAAACGGCATTATTTTACATCTCTTTTAATAAATGTGAGACCTTGGAAAACATGCTGTCATATACATTTACGTATTGAAAACCTCATCAGAAGGATGGTGAATTCACATACTATGCAAAGTCACCTAAAATGGTATGTTTTCAAAATCTACTTTAGAGAAGAATTGACATGCATTCCATAGTCAAAGTCTTAATCAGATGAGAATAGGTATAAAGAATACCTATTTCTCTGCAAGCCAAGTCAGTCTTCTAATTGGAGGTAAACTGGGCATTCTGTTTAAAAGTCAGAAACAAAAAGGATTCCTACTGTCAATAAGCTTTCATCATCATTCTAGAAATTCTGGTCAGTGAATAATGCCATCTGATGTTTATATATGAGTCTCATGATGTCAAATTCTCTGAATTGTTTCTCCAAACATGTCTGTTTCACCACTCTTTAAGAATGTCTTCACTAGATAATCTGGCTTGAGATTAACTTTCTTTCACCCTTTGAAGATACAATTTCCTTCTTACCTGAGTTTCATAGCTTTGATTAAACAACCAGCTCTTGTTCCTACCGTTGAAGGCAATCTGTCTCTTTTCTCTAGCTGCTGTTAAGATCTCTTTCTTGGTCTTTGCTCTTCCGAGGAGTGGCTTGCTCTGTTTTGATCTTGTTTAGACTTTATACCTCTCCCCACGTCTGTGGTTTGCTTTATGTTTCCCTAAACTCCTCGGCCATTATCTCTTCCAGTATCCCCAGGCTCACCTGTTGGGCTCCTCTCCATATAACCCAGTGAAAAGAAGCCTTAGCAGTCCCTGTAATCAGTGGTTTGTGCCCAGGTGGGAGCTGTGCTACCCGGGGCAAGGGCTCAAGACCTGGGGACCTCGCGTGGCCCTCAGGGTCAGGTGAGAAGCCAGTGCCAGCTGGGCCGCAGGGATGACGTGGAGGCGGGGTACGTGCCCCTCGGAAGGATTAGCTGTCTCCATTAGACCGGAAGCTAGGCACACTGATGCCACCCGGGAGGAGACTGACCCCCTAGAATCCAGTACGCCGGTCGTCACAAATACCCAGAACCGCAGGAGCTAGGACCCAGGGGGTCAGCAGAGGGCCCCGGTGGAATACCAGCAACACCCACATCCTTGGGGCGGACACCCCCCACCCCACCGCCCATTGCCTCTGCTCAGGGTACATTCTCTGTGTCTTCTGTGCAGGCAGAACCAAGAATCCCTCGGCTCAGCTTGCCTGCCTGTGGAAAAGTGCTTACCGACACAAGGAAGGCAGAGAGACAGTTGCTGAAACATGAAAAACGCATGCACAACACTTTTAATGAGTACAAAGTATTCGCATATGCTGATCACTTGAAAATTGAAAAATCCTCCACATTTCTGCATAAGTAGGTCATCTAACATGTGTCAAGTGCCGATCGCAAGCGAGGCACTTTTTATTTATGAACGCAGGTCCCCGCGCCTTTGCTTTGCTCGTCTCTGTCTGAACCCACTCCTTGTAGTGGCTAAAAGTCCTTCCTGCATCCCCTCTAAGTCTGAGCTCTGGGGAAACAGCAACAGTTAGTTTCCATAACTTGTGAGGCCAAGGGCAGAGCTGAGGGTTAAAGTTACAAGTTATCCGCATGGCACACTCCAGGAAACGTCACCATTCCTAACCCTGTTACCTTTAACCATAGGGGAGGAAAGAAAACTTTTGGTAATTAAAGTATCAAGGTGGGCGATGACTTAGAGCGCTGGGATAGGGATGGTGGGAGGGAGTCGCAGGAGGCAGGGGATATGGGGATATATGTATAAATACAGCTCATTCACTTTGTTGTACAGCAAAAACTGGCACAACATGGAAAACAAGTATATTCCAATAAAGACCTTAAAAACAAAAAGTACCAAGGATGTCTGGCATCCCATCACCCTTCTCCAGGTGCAGACCTGACTCCTATGGGTCCTGCCTGGGCACAGCCAGCCCTGCATTTGAACGTGGACCCACGCTGTTTAAGGCAGCCCACAGAACACACTCCTGCCTTAGCCGCACCATCCACTTTTATCAAGACAAGTATTTTCCTTAAGCAAGTTTGAGATGCCCACTAATTGGGAACATATGAAGCTCTTTGAACGCTCCCTCTTATCTGTGCCTGAGACAGCTCTCTCATTACCGTGGTACGTCAGTATTCTCAAGCTACCTCCGGAAAACACTGTGAAATGTCATTCTCGAGTGCTGTCTCTTGGCAAACACTTATCAGGCCCGGGCGATGAGCTGTTTATTCTCTGCTCATTTCCTCGCTAACGCACCGTCATGTTGATGAGGCAGTTGTTAGCCAGTTCCCGGCCAGAGCTGAGGCAACGATAATCTGCGTGTTTTCAGCTGCCGTGCAGGTTCCTAAAAGTCATCTTATCCCTGGCTCACAG
Organism: Hippopotamus amphibius kiboko; assembly: GCF_030028045.1. NCBI lineage: Eukaryota > Metazoa > Chordata > Mammalia > Artiodactyla > Hippopotamidae > Hippopotamus > Hippopotamus amphibius. The sequence goes on from NC_080203.1 coordinate 132,478,933, forward strand.
CCCCTGCAGAAGAGCATCTGGTTATTATTAGGCCAAGTTGCTAAAGTCCTCTCAGGGATTGGGATATGAGGGTTTTCATCCATCTATCCTTCCCCTCAGACGACTTCTTTCATTTCATTTTTCTCTACCTTGATTTTCTTCTCTCCAGACTGCAGCTGTCCATGTAATTGTCCGTGTGACCCATCCCCACCCCCGCCACCCTCACAACATCCTGTGAGAACTTGCCTCCTGAGGTCCAGGATAGTGGAAGTCAACCCTGAGCCTGTCGCCTACATTAATCGTCCCCAGAGTCCTGAGGAAGGTCTCAGAGACAGGCAGCTCTGGTCTTCCCACAGTCCCTGCAGGTCCACGTGCTGTCCACTCCCTCCCGTTAGCTGTGAACACTCACCTGCCTTTCTCTGGCCAGAACTATTTGGGAGAAGTAGCTCAAAGCATATCTCAAGAATTCTGGGTGGGGGGAGTAACTTGTGGCACCCGATGACTGTTTAGTTCTCTAGTGATGGTAAACCAGATGGACGTGGTCTGACCCCCAGACAACGTGTAATTTAGTGTGAGAGACACGGTAAACAACCACACACAGGAAGGGACAATTGCTATAAACACTGTGAGGTAGAAGAACAGTGCCTTAGATAGAACAGAGGTGAGCACCTAATTTAAGTTGGGGCTCACAGTGTCAAGGAGAGGAACTTACAACAGAAGCGGCACTTAAGGTGAGTCAGGAGACAGTGAAAGTTGGCGTGGCCAGTAAAGGTTGACCATGCGTTACCCAGCATTTCCACTCTTAGGTGAGAACTCAAGAGAAATGAAAAAGTATGTCCACATATAAAGTTGTACACAGATGTTCACTGTTCATAATGGTCCAAAGGAGGAAACTACAGAAGCCATCAAAAGAAAAGGACCTGGTGGAAGTTGGCTCTATGATAAAATCCCAGATTCCAGTGTCATCGGTACCTTTTACCAACACCCACACACGTTCCTCTAATTAGCTCACATAAAAGGAGCATCCTGTATTTGTAGCAAGTTAGTTATTTGGATAAGAGATGGATAAAGGTCTCAACTGGGGATTTAGAGTATGCCAAATGGATCGATGAACTCAGTTTTTCTTATGTAAAATATGTGCATTTAAACATATTGATAGCCTTCGCCTGCATAGCAATAAGTGATGTTGATGAGAAGAACCAACAGAGGCGACAAAGTAAGAGAGAAGGAGTTCAAGTCGTTTCATGGTTTATATTCTATTTCCACGAACGCAGTGCTCTGGTGATAGTTGATCAAGAGAAGCCAAAGCTTGGCTTAGAGGAACATGCATAGCTTTAGGAGAATCTGGACATGAGAAGGCATCCAAAGAAAACAGGTCAAAGGGAAGTGATCACAACTTCATAAAAGTGAAAGTCCACCTTCAAATGCTGCCAAGAGACCAAGGACGATCAGGGCAGAGACACGGACATGAGGTCTGGTTACCTGCGGTTGGGCAGGATCAGTTTTGGGGACCAAGGACAGACAGGAGAAGATTAAGGTGAAGGGCTTGGTGCCATGAGTGGAGAAGACTCCCAAGAAGTTTTACTGGTCAGGGCAGCAAAGACAGGGGGTGTCTCTCCAGGGCAGAAAGAAAGCAGGAGGGAGTCTTTTGTCTTTGTTGGAGTTTGCTGCAGACTGAATGATTCAGAGTGGGTAGAAGAGAAGGAGATGCTTCAGAACTCCAGATGGTAGAGTTCTGTGAAGTAATCTTATCTTGATCCTAAAGGGAACAGGGACCCCTGGTAGGTGGAGAGAGGTGACCTTTCTCTTTCAAAACACGAGGCCCCAGAGGGAAGGTGAAGGAGAGAACAGGCTGAGAGTCTGGCCAGGTGGAGGACGAGCACAGAGGAAAGAACTCATGATGTGTGTTGGCATTTCCCCTGAAAGTGCATTTAATCCTGCAAATCCAACAGCCCAGTGACTAAAGGTCTCTCAGACCTGTGTCCTCCCCTAGCTCTCTACATCCTGCTCATCACAACAGATGTTTGTTTACAGCTCTGCCGAGGAAGCAGCCATGTGCTTGTACAGTTTAAGCCCCCAACAAATACTTGTGACCCCAAATCTCACTCCCTGCACTGAACCAGGCTCATTCCTGCCCTGTCTGTCTGCACAGAACTCCAGGGTGACGTTGCACATATGTCCCTGAATCCCCCTTGTAAAAAATGCAAGTGCCCCGGAGAACGTGACTTCCCCTCTTAACCTCTTTAATCAGAGCGCTTCCTCCTCATTTTTAGCCGAGGGCCGTTTGTCAGAGGGAATCACATTTTGATGCAGGGGACGGAGAGGAGGGTTAATGATAGTGAAGGGCTTTTGAATAGGAGGCACGGCAGCGGAGGAAGGTCTGAGTGGGGACCTCATGGGACCTTGGAGAGGTTGGCAGCTGACCGTGGCTGTCCGTGGCTGGAGGCAAGCCTGCCACCACTGTGGGCAGCACAAAGGCAGCAGGATCAGGTTGTGAAGGGGTGTGCCCTGAGCTCTCCAAGAAAGAATGCAGGGAAACACATCACCCTCATCTTTTTTCTAAGCCTTTTGTGGGAAGCTTCCCCAGCACAGTGTGTCTGTCTGTGTCCACCCCTGCAGCAGCAGCACTCAGCTGGCTCTTCTCAGTGGCAGGCCAAGATTGGGCGAGGGCATCCTGCCCTAAGCCAGCTCCTAGGGCACGCTGCAAGCTCCTGGGTGGCACAGATGCTTGTGTCTGGGGTCTGAAGATGAGGGTGATGCCATGCTGGACCGCTTTTCCTGGGGAAGTAGAGATGGGGCTGGTTCTGCAGCCCTGCTTCAGGAAAGACTGTCTCCAGACTGATGTCCACGGTGGGGATGCAACCCAGAGGGCGGACAGTCAGTGTCCTGAGATTTCCTCCATGCTGAACGCTCAGCCTTTTTTGGATAAAATATTAAAATGCTGGATGTCTGTGTGCCATTCTGTGCTGTGCCTCACCCGCTATCCTTACCTGGAGGTTCAGCGGGGGTGAGCTCACAGAAACTGACACACGCCTTCTAGGATGAGAATGGCTAGTCTTCCAAATCATAATCCAGATCCGACAGTGGCTTGGAGAAAATTTAGAAAAGAAACATCATTCTGTGCCATTTTTTCCACTTACCAGACTCAGAGTTTTCCAGGAAGAATGTCAGTATCATACCCACAAAGTACACACTTACCCACAACAGCACTCAAGAGTGTTGGACCTCACCACTGGATAGTCATTTCCAAACTAACGTTGTTACACATTATTTTAAGAAAGTTTCAGGGGCTTCCTAGGTGGTGCAGTGGTTAAGATTCCGCCTGCCAGTGCAGGGGACACGGGTTCGAGCCCTGCTTCAGGAAGATCCCACATGCCGAGGAGCAACTAAGCCCGTGTGCCACAGCTATTGATCCTACGCTTTGGAGCCCGTGAGCCACAACTATGGAGCCTGTGTGCCGCAACTACCAAAGCCCATGCGCCCAGAGCTTGTGCTCTGCAACAAGAGAAGCCACCGCAATGGGGAGCCCGTGCACCACAACGAAGAGTAGCCCCCACTCACCGCAACTAAGCAAAGCCCGCACACAGCAAAAAAGACCCAACACAGCCAATAAAATAAATAGAAAAATAAATTTAATTAATTTAAAAAGTTTCAAAATAAACTTATAAATATCAGATTAATTCTCAAATAAGCTCTGATGGTGGCTTACTCAAATATGCCATCCTTTAAAAAAATGTCTACCATGAAATATTCAAAAGAAGCCTTCCTGCATTAAAAAGGAAAGTGCAGTCAGAGGAAAAAAGAACATCCATCCTAATGGGATATGGAGCTCAGAGTGAAACATAGGGTTTATTTCTCCGTTAAGTGTATGATTTTTTCCTCTAAAGTTGCCCTGTTTTAGTTCACTACAAATCCATTATAATGTAAAGTTGCTAAATAATATCTATTAATTTCCACCCAATTATAGCGGTATGAATTTTGAGAATTGTATTAGTTTATTTTTCAGTGTTGAATGTTTCCCCTACCCGCTGAGTAAGAGTAATTCTCTCTCCTCCTAAACCTTTTATTTAGTTGAAATAAGTCAGCTGCTACAAGCAAGAGGTATCAAAACCAACATCTCTCTTTAATCTCTTTCCAAAAATCCACACTCTTCACCTCATTTTAATTGTGTCTAAAAGGTGATCTTAAACACTGATAATGAAAAGAAGTCCCTATGTGTGGCAATCTTGGGGGCTCTGAGGACGATTTATACACCAAATTGGAATCCTCCTCCTAGCCCACCGCAAATCACACGCCCCAGATGACCCTTCCCCGCTGTTTCATGTAACTCTCTGCTGTGCTCAGCCTGCAGACTTTTTGCGCAACAGCCTGTTGAGCGCACATGGAGAGAATGCCTTCTACAGAGACAATTGGAAGGAAAAGGAGAAAATAGAAATTATTGTGGGAACAGGAGTAAATATTATATATACATCTACATACCTAGATAGATAGATCTTTCTCACCTATCTGTCTATCTGTCTGTCTGTCTGTCTATCTATCTTTCCTTTGGTACATTTCAATCAATAGCTTAGAGAAAATTGAATGTTGGTATCCACATATGCAACCTAATTGTTTTGAATTAAAGAAACAATTGCTATGGCTGCATACCATTCCTCTGATAGAACTAAAATTCTCCATAAGGAATTAAATTCTCCATTCATTCTCATTAATAGTATTTTTGCACAGACTATCCACATACAGCATTAACAAGTGCCATCATGTCCTCACAGAATGATCTGTGTGTATGAGAGAGGCAGAGACAGACCTGTGCGAGGAGATGTGACGCTTTGAATATAAGTATGTTAGAGATTCTCTTCAGGTGCTCCCCTCCCTATGGTATCAGATTCACTGGGGAGAAAAATAAGAGGTGACTTTAAAAGAAGGAATTGCTCTTTCAATTTCAGATGGTTGCATGAACATATTTCCAATCCCATTTCTTCTACGAAATGAACCCAACACAACCGAGAGAATAAGAAACAAAAAAATATTATCCTTGATGAAACTAGGCATCTCCTGGATCACAATACACTCAGACAGATGGACACATGCATGAAAAAAAAAATGGATGAAGATGATGGGGACACCAAGAGAAGGCATCTTTTTTTCTACGTGACTCAGGCAGAAATGGCAGAACTCAGAGTTATCCAAAGTGGGCAATGCACATTAAAAGGAAAAGCCACGACCCATTGCTTAGAAAAGTAGGGTCAAGGTGCGTGGGCTGGTTTTCGAAGCCTCCCTACATCATGCTTCTATCCTGGCATAGGTTGGGGGTGGAGGAAGAGTTAAATCAGAGAAAAGCCAACAGGTCATGTTTGCTCAAAACAGACTGTGGGTTTGGCGAAGTGGAGAAGTCAAGAGAACACCTAGCCAAGTAACTATTCATCCTTTCCTGGTGGAGATAGTAAGGTCAAGGTGAGATAACCACTCGGAAACATTCTGCGACATGCACAGCCTCAGGCTGAGCCCAGATGACTTGCTGTCAGTCTGGGGAAGCCTCGCCCACTGGCCCGGTGCAGTTATGAAAACACAGCTGTGTCCCAGAAGCACAGCTGGAAACTCAAGTGGCCCATCACCCTTGCTCACACTTCTGCCCATTTCCCCAGGTTCCGCTCAGTCTAGTACCTCGTCCACAGAGATGTCTCCTCCTTCAACAAGAGAAATAATATGACTTTAAAAACTGGTAGCCGGCCAGAGGCCTTTGAAGAGTTGCTACAAGGGAAAGAAAAGAGAAAAGGACATGATGGATGAAGGCACACACCACAGCCGCCAAAGACCATAAACAAAGAGATGTCCGAGAAATCAGAGCAATTAAGGAAAATAGTGTGTTTCTCTGAAATGAGAATTTGAAGAAGAGATATAAGGGTTTAAGGAGGAGCTGACAATACATTAGATGCGACTGAAAAGTAGGTGGGCAGCCTCGGAAATAGATGAGAATGAAAAGTGAGGAGGCCAGGCAGACAAAGACAGAGAGAAGAGATGGGCCATCTGTAAACTGGTGCCCTGCCAAAATTAAAAGTGAGTGAACAGGAAAAAATATTCAAAGCTATAATTCACAGTAAATGTTCTGAAATACAGGGAAATTTCAACCTGCAGACAGAAATAGCACAGGGAAATCGAAGGCTCTGTTTATATAGATTAATTCACAAAGAAATAGTCGAGCAAATTACTGTGATTTTAAGTTACAGAAAAAAAACTTTACAGATATTCAGGAAAAATAAAATCTAGGAAGCTAAGATTTCTCCATGTCAGACAGGAAATGCTTGAAGAATGTGAAACAATATATAAAAAGACCTGAAGGAAAGGCTGTGTGTCTGAAGAATGCAACCAAAACTGTCCATACATTTTTTTAATAAATTTATTTATTTATTTATTTATTTATTTATTTATTTATTTTATTGGCTGTGTTGGGTCTTCATTGCTGCACACGGGCTTTCTCTAGTTGCTGTGAGCGGGGGCTGCTCTTCATTGTGTTGCGCAGGCTGCTCATTGTGGTGGCTTCTCTTGTTGTGGAGCGTGGGCCCTAGGTGCGTGGGCTTCAATAGTTGCAGCACATGGGCTCCATAGTTGTGGCTCACGGGCTCTAGGGCATAGGCTCAATAGTTGTGACACACAGGCTTAGTTGCTCCGTGGCATGTGGGATCTTCCCAGAGCAGGGCTCGAACCTGTGTCCCCTGCATTGGCAGGCAGATTCTTAACCACTGTGCCACCTAGGAAGCCCTGTCCATACATTTTTAAAGATACAAATAGATATGCCCATACCGACACCAATTCAGGGGATATAGATTCATGAAGAAAACAAACAGAAAGAGGTTGAATTCTTAACAACGAAGAGAACCTGTGTCTAAGAGATTCATTGTAAACTGAAAGGATGTGTTTAAGTGTAAATCTAAGGCAAAACCTGTGGAAATCAGGATTACAGAGAAGAAAACAAATGCCATCAACCATGACAATGTAGAGATGATAATGTAACAAATTAAAACACCATTCCAGAAAACGCAGTTGAATGCGGAAGTGAGAGATAGAGGATGCTGATTTTTCTCATTTTTAATTCCAGGTGTTCAATAGATACTGTTTTAAATTCATAACAAGAAAAGAAATACAGATATATTTAAGTGGGTTCAGGGAATCACCAGAAAAAGCTAAAAGCAGACTAACATTCTTTCATTTTAAGGAAAACCCAGTAATTCAAACTGATATTCCATGCTTATTCATAGAAATAATTGCGTAAATGGCTAATGACACCAGTTAACCTAATTTTTGCAGACTATGTGTATTACTTCAAAATAAGGATACTTTTTATCCATTCTTGACCAAGTACATATCCTGTAGAAAGTTTTGATAGATTGTATTTCAATAAAATAAAAGTCATCAGTATTACTTAGGCAACTCCTGTACGAAGGGTGGACGTCCAGGAATTCTTAGTAACAGTTTCAGAAAAGGTCCCTGACTCAGGAACTTAGCTCCTTCTGTGGTCCAAGGCATGAACAGGGAACATTAAGCAGCTCTGTAGGATATAAACCAAAGTCCCATAAGGAAGAGGCAAGGTGTGCTGAGGAGGTGTGTTCAAACACGAAAGGAAGTGCGGAGTCTCCTGCAGATGGGGCAGGGTCAGAGGGATGAACCTGGGTGGCCGTGGATGGCTCCCTGAAGACACAGCATCTCAGCGGGGCCCCTGGAGATACGTGAGGCGTGGAGCGGCAGGGAGGACAGATCACACACCACAGGGGCCGGGGTGAATGCCGGCACGGATGTGGGAAGGGCCAGGACTGTGTCAGAGCCCGGGAGGGCAGTCGTCTGTGAGAGCAGGGCGCTGAGTAAGCGGACGAGGCGGCTGCGGCCCGTGGTCATGGTGCACGGTTCAGATCTTATGTGTCAGGAGAGGAGGAAGCCGGGAGGGTGTTTCCAGTGGCTGATGCATAAAGCCCAATTATTAGGAAAGTTCATCTGCTTCTAGGGTTCTGGCCACCCAATCATTGTGACTCCCTTCCGCATGTCACCACTTGAACCTCACTTTCAAGTTCGGGTCAAGTGACGTCATCGCCCTTGGACAGGCCCCGGGGTGTCCGGGGCGGGATGACGGTTGTCACTTGTGAGCGCGGGAATAAAGCACTTCTGATCGTCCGTTCACTGCAGCCCACGGAGGACTCAGGGTGCTGAGCAGGAAGGCCAAAAAGGGCTGAGGATTTTTTTAAAAAAAGCAATAGACTTTTTGGGAAAAGTTTTAGGTTTACTGAGAACTGGAGTGAAAGTCCAGAACGTGTCCCCTCCCGGTTGTCCCTGTCATGAACGTCTCTCTTTTGTTCAGTGTGTTTGTTACAGTTGATGAGCCAATATTGTTACTTCTTTATTCGCGAAAGCCCACAGTGTATACTAGGGCTCACTCTCGGTGGTGTGTGTTCCGTGGGTTTTGGCAAATGTACAGTGGCAGGTATTCCATCGTTACAGCATCAGTAGAATACCTTCACCGCCCTGAAGATCCTCTGTGCTCTGGCTGCTCATCCCCCCACCTCCCCCTAACCCCTGGAAATCACTGATTTTTTTTTTTTTTTTTTTTTTTTTACTGTCTCCATAGTTCCAGCTTTTATAGAAGGTCATCTAGTTGAGTCGTACCATGTGGTGCCTTTTCACACTGGCTTCTTTCACTTAGCCATATGCATTTTAAGGTTCTAAGGACTTTTAAAACAAAATAAGTATTTGGTTTAAAGCAAGAACAGTTCAGCAATCGTATATGTTTCCCCTAACTTTAAAATGGTTGCATTTGCTTTTTTCTCACATCTAACATTAAAGCACTAGTTCTTTCACCAGGATGCATGAATATGGTTATGCTTGGTATTTAATGCCAGCCTCATTTCACACGTGCATTATTTGCATTTTATGCATCCATTCCACACTTACGTATTCATAAAACCCTTGTTTGAAAGGAGCTTACAGTTATTTTTTACTACAGATGTCGTTACAGACAGTAGCTCACATGTGTGCAAGTTTTTATCTAAAGAAGTGAAAAAACTTGCATGCCAGAGAGCTCTGAACAGAATCCCAGAATTAGGATGTCTTGGGGGGTTTCGCGCATTTTATTTTATGTGTCTTCACGTTTAAAGAGCTTTTTATTCTCAACATGTTTAATCATGGCATTTATCGGAGTGGTTTTCAACGGTGAGTTTACCTTATCCTAAGGAAGTTCACCTTCCTTATTTCAAAGTAACGTGCCAGGAACAAAACTGCTGTTGTCTTGCAGCGGGACATGCTTATTATGGCCATAGGCATAACCTACCCGAATGCATCATCAGAGCATCGTATTTTGACATCTAGTAGCTTCCTAATCAGAAAAAAATGGATCTACTCCCTAACAAAATTAAAACACCCTCTGTGGTAATAGAGAATTAGCCCTGCGGATGTGAAAAATGAAAAGCCCAGTTGGAGGTTACACGTTTTCGTGAGCAGCAGAGTGCTGGCCCGTCGGATAGGAGCTGTTTCATTTTGTGTCTCACAGCCCTGGGTCCAGGAACATGATTTTGAAGATTAAAAAAAGGGGGTGAGGACATGGGCAGTACTGTAATTTTTCCAGTTCTGCACATATATATGTGCTATGTATATTTGCATAAATTGAAACTATCTGTGAAAAATAACCCCATGACCGTACAACAACAATTAGACACCGTATCTCTAAGAGATGCATGTCTTCACATTATGGGCTCGCTCTCCCCCCACCCCGCCCCGTCTCTCTTTCTTTCTCTCTCTTCTTCTGTACATTACATCCCTATGACTTACTGATTTATTTTGTAACTAATGCTTAGTACAAAAGGTACCAAAGGTGGCAATGACATTCTCTCTCTGTCTTTTTCCTGTGCATTTCATACCCATGACTTACTTATTTTAAAGCTGGAAGTTTGTACAAGAGTTATCAAAGTTAGAAATGACATCATCTTCTGTTTTGGATACCCTTCCTACCTTCCTATGAACAGTTGCCTGGCTCTGACCTCTTTGGGTTACCATGGGAAAAACCTCCAAATAGAACTTTGGACTCTTTGTGCAGAAAATGAATGGGAAGTTGAAAGACAACACTAGTAAGTGAGCGTCCGCCACCCCCGGCACCCTGTTCTCAGTGAGAGGTATTGATAGATTCAGCTCTGCACCCTCCTAGGGTGTGCCTGGGAGGCACCCTCTAGCCTGGGAGAATCCCATCACTCGTTGTGCCTTTTTCACTTGTCATTGTTCAGGTATCCCCTTGCCTCAAAACAAAGTGTGGAACCACCACTAGAAGTATGTTGATAAGGGCTGAAATTTGTCCCCCACCTCCCTTCCATAGTTCATATGTTGAAGCCTTAACCCCCAGGACCTCAGAATATGACTGTGTTTGGAGATGGGGTCTTGAAAGAGGGGATGGAGCTAACATGAGGTCATCAGGGTGGGTCCTGATCCCATAGGACGGGTGTCCTCATAGGAAGAGGAGATTAGGGCACAGACACACACAGAGGGAGGACCTTGTGACAACACAGGGAGGAGACAGCCATCTGCATGCCAAGGACAGAGGCCTCAGGAGGAATCAGCCCTGCCGACACCTGGATCTCAGACTTCCAGCCTCCAGGACTGGAGACAGTAAAGGTCCATTATGTAGCCCCCGGGTCTGTGCTACTTTGTTACAGCAGGCAGAGCAAACTAACAGGATGCTTACAGATCTTCTCAGCCTGGCAGGTCTGGGAATTTCAAGTGTCCCTTCTTCCCCATTTCGTTTGGCAGCCGGCAGCAGCGGAATGACCATGACCGTAGACCTAAGACCGGTAACCACCCTGTTGCTGTCTTCCTCCGGTGAAGCTTATTTCTCTACTTCCAGTCTTCCTGTGTGCCTGGCCTGACCCAGCCTTTTCTGCTTACTTCTTTGCATAGATCAGCTGCTCCTCTCTCCTGATGTGGATTAGTTGAGACTTCTTACTCCAGCCTGTAGGGCTCACATGTCTGTAGGATCTCGTGATTAGTCAGAATAATTTGACGAAAGGGCAAAAAAAGCCAGATTTTCCTGTTACAATTATGTAGGGTACCTTGCCAGTAATTTGAATCTTCCTGTCTCTGTTAAGGTGTCTTTGCTCAGTAATACACATTTATGGGTTTCACCTTGAATAAAAAGGGAGCTATATATCTTCCTCCTTCAGAAGATATACATAATTCTCCCGCTTTGCAAATGAAGTGTGAAAAAGTTCTCTTAGGATAGGCTTGGAGAAACCAGCAAAAATATTAGATGACTCCTGTATGCACGGGTTCTTCAGCAAAGGTTTACTCATTCAGTTGATGGCAGGCAGCCTTGGAGAGGATGTCGGAAACCGGCTTTGTGAGCTGTCGGCCCCTGGCCACGGCTGCATGCCGGGGAAGCAAGCTCAGGTGGGGGACCTGCTGGGAACGGAGGACGGGGCGGCAGGGCTGGCGTGGGGGGATGAGCTGAAGCCAGTCTGCTGGGGATGGCTCTGGCACGAGAAGCCAGGCATCCAACACAGCACGTCACACTCACGCATAGTTTGGGCAATGTGGACACCTGAGGGGATGCAGGAAGGGGTTTCCAGAAAACCAGGGAGAACCTGAAGTCAGTCTCCAGCTGGTGAGCATTGGCAGGATAATCAGGTTTCTTGAGGAAAGGCTGGGAAGATTTAGATATCAACATCCGTGCTGTGTAGGAGTTATGAGTCAGAGCTCAGTCCTGGACGAGAATCTCTGGTTTGCGTGTCAGGTAGACCAAGGCTTTCCAGCCTCAGCACTGTTGACATTGGGACCAGATTATGCTTGCTTGTGGGCACCATCTGTGCGCTTTCGGATGTTGAGCAGCATCCTGGCCTCCACCCTACGTGCCAATTGCACCCACCCCTAGTTGTGGGACCAGAAATGTCTCCAGACATCGCCACGTGTCCCCCGCGGTGGGGGGTGCGGTGCGCCCCATCTGGGTGGGAAACACTGACGGGGACGGGAGGCCCGGGTGCGGGGCGGGGCCTCAGCACCATGGACAAGACCAAGGGAGGCGCGCGGCGCGGGTGCCGTGTCCACCTTCCGAAATGCAGCGGGGGAGCTTGCTCTCTGACACACTGTGTGAGGAGGATTTGAAACCAAGATTCAGGGGGGACACACGGAACGGTCAGGACCTCAGGAGAGCGAGCAACGGTGCAGGGGCTCTGTGGGCCTCGGGTAATGTCTGCTTGCCGACAGAACGCACCACCTTTCCTGTAAACAGGGGACACGGAGCCTGCTGATCTTTTCCCCCTTCATACGCTGCCGTGGTGCACGGAGGGGTGACGATGGCCTGGGCAGGCTGGCGAGGCCGTTAGAAGGTCCAGGTGGACAGAACAAACACGCATTTATAATTCTGAGAGTTTACATAATGTACACCTCCCAATTCAATATCAGAATAGACAGTCTTGTCGAAGAACCTGAGGATTTACATGGGAGGCCAACACACGCTAATTTAAAACATCGACAGATACCCCCACTCAGAAAGAGGTGCCTGGTCTCCGTTCCTTTTCACGTATGACTAAACGACACGGCCTCCATCGTGAAGATTGATACCTGATGATGTAAAACAATTAAGCGAAAGCATCTATTTGCTTACCTAAGAAATCTGAAGTTTTTATCGTGAAAAGTGCTAAATCAGGTTTCAAAGTTGACATAGTACATTTATCATTTTACACCTAATGGTCTTTCTGTGGTGAACTGACTTAAGTGCTATACACTGGAGAATTAGCACAAATTACCTTTTTTAAATAAGGGGAGGCTGAAATGACAAGCTTGCCTCCCCTGGGGTTGAAAGGGGCAGGTTTCTCTTGCAAAGGAGCGTTTGAAAGTTGGGAGAACTCTGAAACCTCAAGGTTCATCCCAGCTGCAAGGTATCCCATTCACCAAACAGTTAAGGAGCAGAAGGTCCGGAGCCACGGATGAAGTGTTGCGTCCAAGTCTTCCCAGCGGGGAGCTTTCACTACATCTCCATGATGGTAACCCTTTACTGCCTCCCACGGCCACTGTTTGTGCATCTGTATTTTATGCCGTCCAGCTCAGTGTCGTAGCAGCATCTTGGAGTATCTCTATCGTCACTGAAGAGTGCGTGAAAAATGTACAGAGAAGCGTTGCTTAGAAAAGACTTCATGTGGAAGTGGAATTTGGGTAATCGAAGTTCTAGTGAATGACATAAAGGTATAGAGCAGTCTGAGAGAAGGCTGACAGCTAGCAGAGTGCACACACCAGAGAGTGAGTGGATCCTGAATACACCGCAAAGAAAAGGAGGAGCTCTCACGGGCTGACCATGGCTGGCAAGAAAAAACAAAAGTGAGGAAAACAACTCTAACAGTCAGCTGAGTCGTGGGGAAGGTTGCTATCCTCCTCCAAGGAGGCAATGACGGAGGAGCAATTAACACGCTGGGACACAAACTGGAATCCCACTGCCACGAAAGGGAGCCCTTCGTCACTGAGCAAATGTACTCCTATCCCATCCAGTTGCCTCTGAAGGCAGAGCTCAGTCTCAGGTGCGACTCTGGTAGTAAAGAACTATAACGGAGTCGTGTGGGTCACAGTGCAGCAGAATATTATCCTTATTTAATAACACGCACACAGCCAGAGCAGGCTAGGTTACCTCATAGTGCTAAGCCATAATATAATATTGTTTAGGAACATTTGAAAACCAATCAGCGTAATCCACAATATTGTCAAACTACACACACACATACAAAATGACCATCTCAATCAATATAGAAAAGGATTTTTAAAAAATCCAACATCCAGTGCTGATGAAAACCCTGCAGCAAACTAGGACTAGAAAGGAACTACCTCAGTCTGATAAAGGACGTGTGCTGAAACCCTAAGGGTAACATCATTGTTAATGTTGAAACTGAAAACGTTCAGGAACAAAATGAAGATGTCCCCTCTCACCATTTCTATTCCACCTTGTGCTAGGGATTTGAACCAGTGCCACAAGAGAACAAAAATAAACAAAAGGCCCCCAGGTTAGAAAGGAAGAAGTGAAGCTGTCTTTGTGCACAGACACAGGATCAAAAATCCAATGGCATATACAAGATAGCTGTGAGAACTATTACTTGAATTTAGCAGAGTTCGTTATCCAAAAAATTAACTACTATCTCTATGTACTAGTAATGAATAATCAAAAGTTTAAATAAAAAATCAATACCATTTATAGTACCACCAAAAATATGACATATTCAGGGATAAATTTGAGAAAACATGTTTAAAACCTGTACACCCAAAACTAAACATTCTTGATAGAAATAAAAGAAGAACGAAATAAATGGAGAGAAATGAATTGTTCATAGGTTGGAAGACAAGATGTTACTTCTCCCCGAGTTGATCTTTATTTTTTAATAAATTTATTTATTTATGTATTTATTGGCTGCGTTCGGTCTTCGTTGCTGCGTGCGGGCTTCCTCTAGTTGCAGCGAGCAGGGGTTACTCTTCGTTGTGGTGCACGGGCTTCTGGTTGCGGTGGCTTCCTTTGTTGCGGAGCACAGGCTCTAGGCATGCGGGCTTCAATAGTTGTGGCACGTGGGCTCAGTAGTTGTGATTCACGGGCTCTAGAGCGCAGGCTCAGTAGTTGTGCACAGGCTTAGTGGCTCCGTGGCATGTGGGATCTTCCTGGACCAGGGCTCAAATCCCTGTCCCCTGCGTTGGCAGGCAGATTCTTAACCACTGCACCACCAGGGAAACCCCCGAGTTGATCTTTAGATTCAACACAATCCCAATGAAAATCCTAAAATGCTTCTTTCTTTAAAATTATCCACCTGATTCTAAACTCATGGTGAAATTCAAAACACCCAGAATAGGCAAATCACTTTGAAAAAAAAAAAGAACAAAGTTGGAGGACTAACATTACCTGATTTCAAGATGTATTATAAAGCTGCATGATCAAGAGAGTGTTATATTGGCATTAAAATAGGAGATCAGTGCATTGGAATAGACCTACATATATATGGACAACTGATTTTGGCAAAGATACAAAGACAATTCAGGAAAGGAAGGGTAGTGTCTTCAGCCAGTGATACTGGAACAACTGGATAATGAACTTTGATCCATGCCCATGAATAACGCAGACACACATAAACATACATGCTAATATTAGCTCCAAGTGGATCATAGACTTATATATAAACCTAGAACCACAGCATGTTGAGAAAAAAATAGAGAGCTGCATCTTTGATACTTAAAAGCATCGTCAACCTCTGCACAGTTCTGGGTCAGCTTCAATTGATTTTTTTTAAAATCATGCATTATTTTTTTCTTGCTTGTTTGCTTGCTAGGAAATTTTCAATTGGATGCTAGACATTCTGTTTTTAACTTTTTAGATACTAGGTATCTTTGCACTCCTGTAAATATTCCTGAGGTATACTATTTTCCGGTAGGTTACTTGGAAACAGTTTGCAAGTTTTGGGTCTTGCTTTTATGATTTGATAGGAAGGTGCAGATCAGTGCTCAGTCTAGGGTCAGTTATCCCCCATTACTGAGGCAAGACCTTCCTGAATACTCTGCTCAGTGCCCCATGAGTTATATAGTCTGACTGGTGGAAACAGGCACTCTTCCCAGCCCTGGGTGTGCACCAAGCACTGTTTCCTCTAATTATTTCAGGTGATTCTTCCCTTGGCCTCATGTAGTTTTCTCACACTTATGCACTGACCATCAAGGGGGCCCTCTGAAGATCTCTGGGATGCTCCCTCTTGGTACAGATTTCTCCCCTCTGGTACTCTCTCCTGCTGACTCCAGCCACATTCATCTCCCCAGAGTTTCAGTCCATCTCCTGCAGTCTGAGAGTTGGTCAGCCTCTGCCTCAGTTCCCCATCTCTGCACGGCCTCCTGGAAACTCTCTGAAGCCTGCAGCATTCATCTTATTTGTTTTCTGTCTCTTGGGTTCTTCTTTGCCAGATATCCAGGTTCATCATGAAAATCACTGTTTCCTATGTTTTGTTTGTTTCCATGGTTGTTTCAGGTGGGAGAGTTAATCTAGTCCCTGTTATTCCTTCTTGGCCAAGTGGAAGTCTTTCCATTACTCCTGTCTAATCCCCATGGTATACAATCGTGTAAATACCCGCATTGAAAAGAGGAAGGAACACAATCACAGACGTCTCAGTCTTCTCAGCAACATTAAGGAAAGCTGTGAAATAATCATGTCTTGTGTCACCTTTGCACTCAGGACTCCTCTAGTTATGGATCAAACACGTGTAGACTTTGGATCATGGCCTTGCAAAGATGATTAACCGTAGATCGATAAAATAAGAGGGGCGACTTCTCCTTCATCACAGCAGAAGGAAGGTAGAAGAATGTACCGAAGTTGACAAGACGGTGCCTGTAGTCCAGCTTGTTAATCATGTGGGTGAAGAGTTCTGAAGGGTGAGGATACACCAAAGCACGTTGACAGTGACAGCAGAGAAAATGACTTTGCGGGTGAATGATAAAACCACCTGGGCAAAGAATGCTTCAGTCTTTCATTCTGTAATTAATTCTGCATAAAATCAGCTATGTTATATTGTCCTGAAAAGTAGGCAGTAGCCCATCCTTCACTTGCTTCTAGGAGTGTGCAGCAAGGAGCAAGAAAGGAGGCATTGCAGGCATTTTGTGCATGCAGTCTCCCAGCAGAGGTCTCCAGAATTATACCCGGCCGTTGCCGCTTCCACCCGCACAGCCAGTGTGCACACCTGTATCTGTAGCTATGACTGTGACCATGTGCGTATAAAATTGCCATCCACAATAATAAGTCACGGAGACGTGATGAAACAGATATCTGTTTGGCTGTGTATACTGTTAAGCAAATTTGCAACCCAGAGCTGTTTACCTTTGACCTTCCAGGTGTAAGGGGTTAAGCAGTTGGTTCATGACAGTCATACAGAACACGTTCTTCCCAGGTACTGTGAGGTCATTGGGATTTGATACCACGTAAGCAGGTAGAGGGGGCTCAAGGGCATTTGTATGGGGACACTATTTGTTTTTGGCCTTCAAGCGTCTCTATTCTGTAGCACAAGCCCTTCCATGCAATTATTTCTAGGTTGCTGAGGAAGTAGATCTCAGTCCGGGTGAACTATTGGATTAATTTCTCTTCCTTATGAGTTTGTACCAATAGTAGCAAAAAAACTAACATTCCCATACACCTGCCATTGAAATAAAAGGCAGTGCACTACTTTTATAACAAAAGGATGTTTATTTGAGCGAAATACCATTTGCAGCTAGAAGAGATGGAAATACTGGCCTTTTTGATGGCCTTGGGAGAAAAAATTTATTAAGTTATTTCTCCAACTTCTCTGGATGTTGGAGTTGGTTTCTATTTGAATGTGACACTGAGCTGAGATAGGAAATAAGGCTGCCCAGCTTTACTTAAATTAGCCCAAGAGTGCATCAGCCTTTTCCATAAAGGTGCACTGAGTCTGTGTTCAAGGAAAGCCTTTGGGTCTTTCTGTGTAGAACTGCTGTGATTTGTCACTGTAAGCCATTCGCTGTGCTCAGGGCCCCACCTTTATCCCCCCATGTGGCATTTGAGACGGTTCAATTGACCACGCTTCCCGTTACCACTGAGACGGAAAGGTGAAGGACCTCCGTGGTTTCAGCACCATGGTGGCAGTCTGCAAGGCGCATGTAAATGCAGGAGCGTGCCCATAAGGCACACACACGTGGCACTGCCCTTACGGAGGCTTGAGACAGCACGTTCATCTCCCCGCCTATTTCCATATGAAACGTTTCCTTGCCAGCAGGAGACCCTTCCTCACCCAAAGGGATACTAAGCAGAGGGTGCGACAAAGGTGAACTGCCGTCGGGGGCGTGTAGCAGTCCTCTGGGCCCTTCTGCTGTTGGAAAGCTTACCGTCACCTTCTCGGCTGGCGATGGCCATTCCCCAGGCGGTGGCCAACGGACCAGAGATGTTGGGCAACCCCGGTGCCTGAAATGCCGTCGGGAGCTGGAACACACGCACCCCACTCTGTGTGTTAGCAGCTGGACGTGCAGTCAAATCGCCAGCTTGCACTGGCCAGGGCACAGAGGCCTGAAGCCCTTTCGAGCGGCGGTCTGATGGTTTTTGAGAAACCTCGCGGCCATCCCACGTGCTGCGTCTGGTGAGGCGGCCAAGGCAGGGGCTTCCTGGCTCCTCTCCTGACCGTCAGCATCTCTACAGAGGCCACAAGGACCTGGGGTGCTTGATGAGGCTGAGGGTCTACTGCTTCCACCATGGCCAGTATTTTAGTCTTTTCTAGCTGCAAATGGTATTCTTCTCAAGTAAGCATCCTTTCATTATAAAAGTAATGCACTGCCTTTTAACTACGTCAACTGCAGCTGTGTGGTAATGTTAGTTTTGCTGTCATGGGCACGGACTCATAACGGAAGGATGTGGTCTCTCTAAAGTTAGCGTTAACCATCATTTTGGTCTTTTTTAAAATAAAGACCGCCTCAAGGTAGAAGAAAACCACACACCTGTTGTGTTCCGTGGTTAATTGGCCACATCACCAGGGCCGAAATGAGTACGTATGGCTTGGTCTGTAAAAGAGGAATTTTCGTTTTCTTTACTCTGCAGGAGTTGGTTTTTCTCCAAAGTGCTGAGATATCAGAAAAGCATCTGTTCGGTTTCTCAAATTATCTTTGGTGTGTAATACCTGAAAGATGTTTAGCCTCATACACCAAAAGTGCGCTCATCACAAGAGACATTGGAAAATATGAGTAAAAGTACAATTACATATTATTTTCCTTATTTGTAATTATATGCATTTAAACTGATGACGAAAGGTAAAATGAATATTCTGCGTTTGCTCCTGTTACTTTTCTTTTGGGAGAAAGAAAATGGGTGCGTTTGTACCCTGAGAGTTCATCAGGTCTTGGTGCATGTGTACGTGGGCGTGTATAAAATAGATTGTACGTGACATCCAATTTTAGGAAGAACTCTAAGAAATCTGAGCCACCCAGGCAAAATAAAGACGTGCTTTTTCTGAAGTGGCACAGCAGGTAAAATGAAATCTGTGCTGCCTGCCTGCAGCCCTGCCCACAAAGGCTGTTTTCACGGAGGGCAAACCCCATGTATGAGAGCGACTGGGATGTAGAGCTGGGGGCCTGCAGTCTGCTCAGCCCGTGGTCCCCTCTGCGGGCTGATGCAGGAGCCTGAGAACGGAGGTTTGGCCATACATCTCAGGGGGCCTCTGCTGTGCTGTGTGAGGTACACTCATTTTATGCTCTTAACAGCCTTCAAAGCAAGAACCTTTGCTTACGAATTATTTCCGGCCCTTCCTGAAATAGCGTGAGCAGAGCTCTTCAAACGGACCTCAAGTGCTTGGTGTGCTCTGTTAGCTTAAACTGCAGGGAAAATGCTCTCGTCGATCCTCACAAATAATCATGCATCCAAGATAACAGGAAATGGAAATGTCTGATGTCACAGTCTTTGGCTGAGTGAAGTGGGGCTAACATAGAGGATTTGGGGCCGGAGACCCAAGCCACGTGACTTATATTCCAGAGAAAGTGTGGGGTCATTGCAGGAGCTAGGTTATCCGCTGGGGGTCTGCGCAGAACTCAGAGCCAGAGGTGACGGTGGACGGTGGATGGGACCAGAGCACTACCACTGCAGGGGGTGGAAATGACTGGATTCTGCTGGATATATTTTGAACATAGATACAATATCCTGGACTCTCACGCCGTTGGAGTCCCAAAGGCCAGGGTTTGTCCAGCCAAACACGTCGTCCTGGGGCACATGATAATTGTTTCCAACATTTTCTCCAGTTTCCCTCTGCCCACACACCCCACAGGAAGGGTGCTAAGCCCGCAGCCCCAGTGCCGACATCGCCACCGTCCAGCACCCGACACGATGCTCCTGGGACGCAGGAAAGATAGCTCGGTCACCCCCTCATCCCCAGTCATGGACCCCTTGCACCAGGAGCCTCCGGTGTGGGAAGCAGCACATGGTGAGGCTATGAAACCACTCTCTGTAGTGTTGTATTGACTGAATTCAGGAGGGGTCTCGTGGTGGAATCCAGTCCACGTTGATCTGATTATTGAAACAGGGGGACGAGAGAAGAGGAGGGAAGAGGACTTGTAGCTTGCGCGTCGCAATCTATTTTTTCCAGCTGTACGGAGATATAATTGACATATACCATTGTGTAAGTTTAAGGTTTACGATGTTATGATTTGATACACTCATATACTGTGAAAGGATTACCACAGTAGGGTTAGCTAACACCTCCATCACTTCACAGACTTATCATTTCTTTTTGTGGTGAGAACATTTAAGACTTACTCCCTTAGCAACTTCCAGGTATAGAATACAGTATTGTTAACTATATACCATGCTCTACACTACATCCCTGGAACTCACTCGTCTTATAACTGGAAGTTGGTACCCTTTGACCAACATCTCCCCCTTTACCCCACCTCCACTCCCTGGTGACCACCAGTCTATTTTCTGTTTCTGTGAGTTTGGATTTTTTTTTTTTCGTTCCACATATGAGTGATATCATACAGTATCTGTCTTTCTATGTCTCACTTGTTTCCCTTAGCGTCATACCCTCAGGGTCCATCCATGTTGTTGCAAATGGCAGGATTTCATTCTTCCTTGTGGCTGAATAGTATTCGTGTGTGTGTGTGTGTGTGTGTGTGTGTGTGTGTGTGTGAGAGATACCTTTATCTCTCTATCTACAGATGGACACAGGTTGTTTCCACTTGGAACATGGATTGTAAACGTTTCTTTGAGATCTTGTTTTCATTTTCCCTGGTTACGTGCCCAGGAGTGGAATTGCTGGATCATATGGTAGCTCTATTTTTAGTTTTCTGAGTAACCTCCATACTGTTTTCCGTAGTGGCTGCACCAATCTACATTACTACCAATAGGGCACAAGTCTTCCTTTTTCTCCACATCCTCGCTGACACTTGCTATTTCTTGTCTTTTTGATGACAGACATCCTAACAGGTGTGAGGTCATATCTCACTGAGGTTTTGATTTGCATTTCCTTAATGATTTTTATGTACCTGTTGGACACTTGTATGTCTTCTCTGGAATTCAGTCTCATTTCCTGTCCCAACCCACCACAGCTATTTGACGTATGCCTCGTGGGCAGGAGCGCCCGCTAGTAGTGGCCCGGGAGCTACATGGGCATCCTCAGGACGGGGAAGTTTTAGTTTCCCACGGGTACCTCCTTTGACATTCATCACCGTAGAGCAATGAGCTTCACGTTGATTGCAGTCAAGAGTTTGGAATGCTTTGTCTAATCTTTGCCTTCTGAGTGCTAAGAAGGGAAGTGGTGATTTAATCATATTCTGTGTCACCCCCGAGGATAGACATGGGACCAGTGGGTATAAGTTATACAAAGGCAGATTTTGATTTATTACTAGAAGACAGGTTTTAAAAATTGCTGTTAATTACCGTTGGAATGTCGCAGTTTCTTAAATCTTGACTTCCCATCCCTGGACATATTATAGCCTTCTGGATATACCAAGATGTGTTAAATGCCTCAGGGTTGCTTTAAATCCCTCTCCTTTGTACTCCATCCTGCTTCTAGAATATTCCAGATATCTATATTTTGGCTGTCTTCCACACTAGGTTGTTAATCTTTTAAGGACAGAGATTAATCATGTCTTACTCATCTTTCTATTCCTAGCATCCAACACAACTTTAGGGTACATCAGCGTTACTGAAAAAAAAAATCCTTGAATGGAAATAGGAGCTGTGAGGTTGTGGGGGACAGTCATATTAGTTGAGACATAGTGTTTGATTACCTTAAAGATGCTTCTCAATTTTCAGATTCTCGGAGTCTGTTCCCCAGCAAAGATTATGATGTAACCCATCATTACCAGGT
Organism: Hippopotamus amphibius kiboko; assembly: GCF_030028045.1. Classification (NCBI taxonomy): domain Eukaryota; kingdom Metazoa; phylum Chordata; class Mammalia; order Artiodactyla; family Hippopotamidae; genus Hippopotamus; species Hippopotamus amphibius. The sequence continues at coordinate 132,500,733 of NC_080203.1, forward strand.
TAGATGCTTTGAATGGACACTCCAATAGATTTGACTAGTCACTGCTGCTTTCCAGTTTTACAAATTCCTGGTTCATGTTGGGACCAGCATTCATGAAGTGGCTTGTTGTGGGCATGGATTAGAACTTAAATATCCTGGAAGAGACCACAGCTGGCACTCTGTTTTAATCAGCTTAGCTTGCTGGCGACACACCACAAAGCAGAAGAAACAGAAAATTACTCCCGTGGAAAAAAAATCCCAAATCCAGTGTTACCAAATTATCATCTTTGCTCTAAAGATGGCAAAAGAAACCAATGCCTCCTTGGTATCCTAATTATTTTCCTCTAATTTCTTTTTTTTAAAGAATGGTTATTGAAATACAATTGACATACAATAAACTGAAAATATTTAGAGTGTACAATTTGATTTTTTTTCTTATTAGTAATGTATATATGGCAATCCCCATCTCCCAATTCACACTTTCCTCTAATTTCATTTCGGGCCATTGGCTTATTCCCTTGAAATTTATATCAGATTGACTGGATTCCATATTCTAGAAATAGAATTTTTTTTAAAAAAATCACTCCGTTGTATCATTTGGAAAATCAGTCCAAGTGTCAGTCATCATTTTGCAGGATTGCCTCGTGACCTGTGGAATTCTCTAAGCCAATTCTGTTGATGCCCAGGGAGCCCCTGTTATCACTGGGTCAAGAATTTACTGGAGTCTTTTTACTTCCCGGTCCCCAGACACATCCTGAAAAGTAATCAAGAACACGTCTTGTGAATTGTACTTTTATTTTAATCTTTGAGCACTTAACAGCATCAATCGTTTAATTCTACACCCTCTTGATAATTCAGGCCTCCTTTACGGAAGTGAGGAGGAAAAGTAAGAGTGAACAGTACTGGGACTTCCCTGGTGGCACAGTGGTTAAGAATTCACCTGCCAATGCAGGGGACTCGGGTTTGATCCCTGGTCTGGAAAGATCCCACATGCCATGGAGCAACTAACCCCATGTGCCACAACTTCTGAGCCTGCGCTCTGAAGCCCATGAACCACAACTGTTGAGCCCATGTGCAGCCACTACTGAGCCCACAAGCCTAGAGCCGATGCTCTGCAACAAGAGAAGCCACTGCAATGAGAAGCCCAAGCACCACAACAAAGAGTAGCCCCCGCTAGCAGCAACTAGAGGAAGCAACCAAGACCCAAGGCAGCCAATTAATTAATTAATTAATTAAAAAAAAAAAAAAGAAAAAAAAAGAGTGAATGGTACCCACAGAGCAAGGAAATCTGTCCCTCCCACTGTCCTTCTCTCTGTCTATCTGTCTCTCTCTCTCACACACACACACACGTCTGTCTTCACAAATGGCATTTCTCCATATTGTTGAATGCATAATGCTTCTAGCAGGAGAAGATGCCTTTGAGGTTCATTACATTTTTTAGTTGAAATATAGTTGATTTACAAATTGTGTTAGTTTCAGGTGTACAGCAAAGTGTCTCAGGGTTGTGTTTTTGTTTTTTTTTTTCATATTGTATTCCATTAGAGGTTATTACAAGATACTAGGTATAATTCCTTGTGCTATACAGTAAATCCTGGTTGCTTATCTATTTTATACATAATAGTTTATCTCTGTTAATCCCATATCCATAATTCTCTCCTCACCATTTGGTAACCACTAGTTTGTTTTGCATATCTGGGAGTCTGTTTCTGTTTTGCATGTACATTCATTTGTATTACTTTTTAGATTCCACACATAAGTGATATCATACAGTATTTATCTTTCTCTGTCTGACATTTCACTAAGCATAATATTCTCTAGGTCTATGCATGTCGCTGCAGATGCCATTATTTCATTCTTTTTTATGGCTGAATGTTCCCATATATATACACACACACACATACATACACATGCATACATACATACCACATCTTTTTTTTTAATTTTTTTAAATTAATTTATTTATTTGTTTATTTTATTGGCTGTGTTGGGTCTTCGTTGCTGCACACGGGCTTTCTCTAGTTGCGGCGAGCGGGGGCTACTCTTTGTTGTGGTGCGCAGGCTTCTCATTGTGGTGGCCTCTCTTGTTGCAGAGCACGGGCTCCAGGCACATGGGCTTCAGTAGTTGCGGCATATGGGCTCAATAGTTGTGGCTCATGGGCTCTAGAGCATAGGCTTAACAGCTGTGGCGCACGGGCTTAGTTGCTCCGCGGCATGTGGTATCTTCCTGGGGCAGGGATCGAACCCATGTCCCCTGCATCGGCAGGCGGATTCTTACCCACTGCGCCACCTAGGAAGTCCCATACCACATCTTCTTAATTCAGTTCTTTGTTGCTGGGCAATTGGGTTGCTTCTGTGTCTTGGCTATTGTAAATAGTGCTGCTATGAACATAGGGGTGCGGGTATCTTTTCTAATTAGAGTTTTCTCTGGGTATATCCCCAGGAGTGGGATTGCTGGGTCATATGGTAACTCTGTGTTTCGTTTTTTAAGGAACCTCCATACTGTTCTCCACAGTGGCTGCACCAATTTACATTCCCACCCACAGTGTAGAAGTTTCCTTTTCCACACCCTCTCCAGCATTTATTGTTTCTAGAAAAGGTCATTATAGTTAAAGAGAGTTAGGAGCTGGGCTCCTTCTGTGGAACAGTCTCCACGGCCAGGGTCATGGCATCAACAAGAGCCCTGGATGTGCAGGTCTGAATTGCTGTCATCTGTCCCCTTCCATACATCACCTGTGCTCCGTCAACTTGGCGCACTTTCTCCAGTCTCCTCCGCCGTGTGTCCCTCCAGGTGGACAGCCATCTCTGCAGGACCGTCTCCTTACTTCCTAATCCCTCCCAGCACCCAGACCTTCCTGCCGGAACCAGCAGCTCGTCTGCCCCTGACTCCATGAGGCAGGACGCCTTTCCTCCGACACTGCAGCAGCTCTCCGAGCAGAGGACCTCTGCTGCTCTCCAGGAGCGAAGTGGATCTGTGTAAAGAGAGCTATCAGGAACATATGTCCAGGGGCTAAAGATAGGAGGCTTTAGAAGAGGAATACTTGTGAGTTTCAAAAGATAAAATCTCAGGAGCTTGCTAATAATATTTATGGAGTATCTCACTGCCAGAAGCCCAAGCTTTCTTCTCATATAATCACATAAGGGCTGGCGTCAAAACATTACTCTGAGATGGCCGAGGGGTGTCTGTTATCCCCATTTCCCCACAAAGGAAACCGAGATAAAAGGTTTAAGTGGTTTTGCCCAGAGGGACAGAGAAGAATTAGAAGTAGCCTCAGAAATAGGAGAGAATTGCCCAATTTAGACTGTTATATTAGACAACTTTGTGAAATAAATAAGTGGTTTGATATGTATATTTGTACACATAAATCTGTCTCTGTCTCTCTCTCTCTCTCACACACACACACTTCTTTTCTCCAGCTGATAGGATATGCTTGATGTTGCAGTATTCACTCTGAAGACGCAAACTACCTAAATGAAAATCCCTATATCCTAGACTGAATACTCATCTTCCTATAAATCTCAGATTCTTAGGAATCAGACTGCAGCAATCTAGTCCTCTCTATGGTAGATCCTACTTGGGTTCTTTTCCAATCACGAGTTTAGTTTTGGAACTCTCGAGGAATCGAAAGGATCATTCTAGGGACTTCCCTGGTGGTGCAGTGGTTAGGACTCTGCACTTCCACTGCACAGGGCTGCGGGGTCAATCCCTGGTTGGGGAACTAAGATCCCTCTAGAGACAGGAAGCTGCAGACCGAATGCTGGGGGGAGGAGGTGCAGGGAGCAGGTACTGCAGGACAGGTGAGGGGCTGCTACCCTACCCCCGCCCGCTCCTCCTTCCGTGCACCTCCTCCCCCACAGGGCCCCCCACTTCACGCCCTAGAACGTCTCCTGCAGAGTGAGGAGAGTGATGGTGAGGGCTAAAAGCAGTCATGAGTGCAGAAAAGAGTGGCTAAGAAGATGTGCTCTCACTTGTGAGGGAAACAAAGAGGGCAGGAGAGAGACAGAGAGAATGAAAGAGAAGGCAGGAGGGGAGGGAGAGAGGAAGAAGGGAAGGGAGGGAGGGAGGAAGGGAGGGAAAGAGAGGAAGGGAGGAAGGAGGGAGAGAGAGAGGAAGAAAGGGAGGGAGGGAGGAAGGCAGGCAGCAAAATTGCAACAACAGTGTCAGCGTTGGTAAGCTCTTGGGTGTTTCCACTGCCAGACACCACAGCTGAAACGCTCTTTCTCACTGACCATCCTCAGTCAATACTTGGAATTTCTAAAACCACATCTCAAAATTAAACAGACTACTTCCTAACTCATGGTTTCATTAAGGGAAGGTTCTGTTTTTTCACGGGCAACACAACGAGAGGGAAGTAAAGATCTTAGAAGAAAACTAGGCACTTCCCCTCCCTCTTGTGAGGACATCCTCAGCGTCTGTGTGCATTTCATGTGGCCTCCAGGGAGCTTCCAAACAGGAGGGAGACGCGTCCTCAGTTGCCTGGACCGTTTGGTCCGTGAATGACCGTGTTGACAACTGGATCCAGGGGGCTTTTTTCACTGGACCGTTATGCACCTGGTGAGCGGTTTCTAGTGAGGTGTCTGCATAACCAGGGTTGAACGCGGGGTGATCACGGTGGAATTGCTAATTCGGCACTGGTGGTGTTGAATCAGGTCCGATTCCAGTTTCTCTGTGGCAACAGCCCCCATCCTCTTGGATTGCGCTGAGCTCTACTGACTGTTGAGGCAGCAACCCGACTTCCTGCATCCCTGAGAGGGGGCGGGGAGCAGAGGCTGGTCACGTGCTGGGGGCACAGTGGGCTTCAGGCTTGGGGGCCCATACGACGGGCCTGGGGAGGTTTTACACAGTCCTGCTGTCCAGGCCCCACTGCACAGCACCAACCCAGAATCTTCATAGGGGGATTCCAGCATCGGTTTCGCTTAAAGCTCTCCAACCTGGTGTACCCCCCCCAAAAAAAAAAAAAAAAAAAAAAAGCAAATGCTCAAAAAAAAAATAAATAAATAAAATAAAGCTCTCCAGCAGGTTTGACAGACTCCCTCAGGCCTGCCCTGCTGTTTGTTTCCCTCAGTGGCATCTTTGGATGAAGACTTAGGGCCATCCCCGTGGAATCGCTCGAGACAACAACTGTAGCTTCTGTGACGGTGTGAGGCTCTACACCTTGTTGACAGAGCATGGGTCAAAGTTAAGAGGTGTCATGTGATTGGACGTAGCGACTTGCACGTGGGCTCCAACCTCAGGGTGCGGCGTCCACGTGGTGGGTTGGTGGCAGCACGCACGGCACGGCACGTGAGCGAGATGAGACGGGGCAGAGCCTTGGCCGTCAGGGCCCATGAAGAGCGGACGGCGCGGTGGAGAACGTGGGGCTCTGGGGACAGCAGATGCGGGTGAGAACACCTCCTGAGGCCTGCAAGGGGCACCCCAGGCAACAAAGGTGATTTGGTCTTCTCCCACGCTGGACCGTGAGCATCTTGAGTTGTTGCCAGAAGGCTCTAAAAACGCCACTGGGTCCTTGCCACGTCTTCCAGGGCTGTTCCAGAGGAGAGGCTGCTGGGAAGCATGGCGGCCGTGAGGACGTGCGCGTCAGCACGTGACCCGGGTGAAGTGTCAATTCCTTGTCAGTCGTCCTTAGTGTGCAGATGTGAGGAGGGGCACGGTCCCAGCTCAGGAACTTGCCTGAGTCCTTCAGAACGTGTCAACCCACGTTGCACCCACACGTGCTGCTTGCTGCCTACGTCACCTGCCTTTGTGGACCCAGGGGAGCGAGGGAGGGAAGGGCAAGGTTCAATGTGACGTTTTCTTACATCGTCCCAAACAAATTTGACCTTGGAACATCCAAGGACCGAAACGCTCCTAGCTTGAATTCTACACATCTGGAATGTCTTCTTTTTTTTAAAATTTGGATACTGTCCTCACCCACCCCAAATAAATGTCAAAAAAGGTGGAGCTTGCTCCTAAGTCCCCTCCGAAGTGAATAATGTCACCACACCAGTGATATTCCTAACAAGGTTCGTTATACGCTCACCCTGCTTCTCCGTCTACAGCCACTTGCTAGAGGAATTCATATTTTTTAGTCTGTTGCCTGTAGTTTTTCCGTTCTGTCTGTATGGCCACAGAATTAAAGGTCTACCCCTTACAGTTAAACAAATACTGTCTTTTTTTTAAATAATTTTTATTGGAGTATAGTTGCTTTACAATGTTACGTTAGTTTCCAGTGTACAGCAAAGTGAATCCACTCTACATATCCATATAGCCCCTCTTTTTTTAGATTCTTTTCCCATTCAGGTCACCACAGAGCACTCAGTAGAGTTCCCTGTGCTATATAGTAGGTTCTTATTAGTTATCTATTTTGTACGGGTACATAGTAGTATATGGTAGTGTATATATGTCAATCCCAATCTCCCAATTTTTCCCTCGCGCCCACCCCTTCCCCCTTGGTGTCCATACATTTGTTCTTTACGTCTGTGTCTCTACTTCTGCTTTACAGATAAGTTCATCTGTACCATTTTTCTAGATTCCACATACATGCGTTAGTGTACAATACTTGCTTTTCTCCTTCTGACTTACTTCACTCTAAACAAATACCGTCTTTTTATTGTACTTCCTTTTAAGTGGTAGATGTTACACGTGTTTTCTTCAAACTGTCTCTGGTTTGCTTTTTCACAGAGAGAATAAAAAAATTATTCACAATCCTAAGTATCTCCGCTCCCCCCCCAAAGGTACTCCCTCCCAGCTTTCATCAAACTATCAAAATTTTCTCGTTTCCTTCACGACTTAGCATCATAACCTTGTATTCTTTGAATCACAGGAAGAATATTCCAAACCCCAACTAAGGAAGGTTATTTGAATCCCAACTTCAGAACACACAACCCAACACCAACATGATGTGAATGATTTTTATTTCTGCCTGTACCAGATTCGGGCTGAATGTTCTAAGGCTTTTTACCTTGGCTTTGCATCTTTCTGAACATATTCCACATGTGATGGAGGGTAATTCTGTTTTTCTTAATTAGCTCATATGTGATTTTATTTAAAAAATCTGTTTCATTATTTTCAAGGATGCCTCTTTCTGCTTTTACCTCTCATCAGCCTCAGGGAACCACGCATTAAAAAATGTTAATACTTAAATAAAAATTGTTTTTCAGAGCTGACCGATGTTAGGCTACATTGTAAACTCCCCAACAAAAGTTCAAATTGTTTTATGCCTCCTAAATTATTTGTACCCACTGCCCCAAGTGTTAATTTCAGTGTTTCAGGACCACAGTGTCAGGTTCTTTGGGTAATAACCTTGGAAGGCAGGACTTGTCCTTAGGCAAGATTCATTTTTTTTTAAGAGTATCAGATTTATTTATTATTTTATTTATTTTTATTTTTGGCTGCGTTGGGTCTTCGTTGCCGTGTGCGGGCTTTCTCTAGTTGCGGCAAGCGGGGGCTGCTTTTCCTTGTGGTGTGTGGGCTTCTCATTGCAGTGGCTTCTCTTGTTGTGGGGCATGGGCTCTAGGTGCACGGCTTCAGTAGTTGTGGCACACGGGCTTAGTTGCTTTGCAGCATGTGGGATCTTCCCTGACAGTCCCCTGCATTGGCAGGCGGATTCTTAACCACTGCACTTCCAGGGAAGCCCCATGATTCATGTTTCGATTGTCATTTTAAGGCATGGTTTTATTGTATCTCATCTCAAAGCTTGGGTCATGGTGAAGAAAGAACACTATTTCAATGTTTATCTCACTTTTTGTTACTTTGGGCCCAGAATTTGCAAGAAACAACAGTACAAATAAAGCGGTTATGTAAGCATCTTCTTTTACCTCCAGTGAAAACAACAGAGATCAAAAATCGCTTTTAATGGGGTGTAGAAAGAGGGTGTGCTGTTAGCGTAGCTGCCTGGTGTTGATATAGAGGACGACCTCTTTCTGAGGGTTTCCGAGTCTTGCCAGGATCATGTAAATGGCCCTCGAAGTAAATTTAAGCGGTGCCCACATTAAGGCTACATCAGATAAGATAGGAAATACTCAATTTAGGAGTGATTCACTATCTGGGGATTCTATTTGAAAGAGATTGCTTTTTTTTCTTTCTCGTTGCGTTATCATAATTTAAAATTTCACTGTACATCTGTAGGCCTTGTGTACCTACCAGACTTTGCTTTTAGGTGTCTTTCTGGGGTTTCAAAGATGATCATTCATTAAGGATAAAAATCCCCATTATCCTTCTACAGCCGGCAGCTCCGTGACCATGACCTTCCCTTAATCCAGAATGGAGATTAAAGAACAAATCCTGAAGTCTGTCTGCAGAGTCAGTCGCAAAGCTGGTGTCAGGCCTTGGCCCTCCGCGCCTGTTTCTCTGCCAGATGATTTGCCTGCAAGGGGAAATGGGGAACGGTGGACGCTAAGCCTCCACTTGCTGCGCTCCTGTGGGTGGGTTTCTTGAAATGAAGGGGGGTGAGGAGCACAGGTGTCTTCTCAGGTGCCTCATCGCTCTTGAAATGAACAGGGAGTGGATAGCACAGGTATCTTCTGAGATACCTCATGGCTGTGAAGATCATTCAGTAACGAAAGGGTGTTTGCCAAGCAGGTGTTTACCTTCACAGCCTCAGGTGTTGACCCCAGTCTGTTGCTGGTGTCGTAATAGCTGAGGTGGTGTGTCTGCACTGCTGTGTACTCCGTGTATGACACCACTCTCCCTCACAGTGATCCTGTGGGGAGACTGAGGCACGCTCTTACGTGACAGAGCTGGGATTTGACCCTCGGGCACTGGAGCCCTCTGTCTTGGCCCCGGTATACCCTTCTCTGCCTTCTACTGGCCAGCTCTTCGTGGGTGACCATGGCATGTTAGAATTACCTTTCCCCAACTTAAGGCACTGTTGTCCGTTTCCGCCTGTTCCTGTGTCCCCCTCTATCCTTCCAGGCTCCTCCCTGTCATTAGACAAAATTTCCCGAGTCAGAGAACAGTCTGGACACTCTCTTGCCCTCGGACTTTCTGCGGCTTCCGATAAAATCAACACTCCATCTTGAATAAGACATTTAAACCCATCACATCCATGGTCTGAGTCAGACTCACATTTCCAGGTTTAATGCGTGACACAGCTTCTCGTGGACTCAGTGACCCAGCCTTCCTGAACCATTATAAGTACTTAAAGATACCCCCCTAACCTCACAACCAGAAACCAAACAACGTAATTTAAAAAAATGGGCAAAGGACTTGAATAGACATTTATCCAAAGAAAAAAACAGATGGCCAGAAAGCACATGCAAAGATGCTCCACATCACTAACCATCAGGGAAACAGAAGTGAAAGCCACACGGAGATACCATCCAACACTCATTAGGATAGCTATTATTAAAAAAAAAAATAGTAAGCGTTGCCAGGGATGTGGGCAAATTGGAACCTTGTGCACTGTTGGTGGGGATGTGTAATGGTGCAGGTGCTATGGAAAACAGTTTGGCAGTTCCTCAAAAAATTAGAATAGAATTAGCACGTGATCCAGCAATTCCACTTCTGAGTCTTTTCCAAAAGGAAATGAAAGCAAGGTCTCCAAGAGATATTTGCACACTCATGTTCACAGCAGACGTATTCGTGATCACTAAAAGGTGGAAGCAGCCCAAGTGTCCCTCATTGGATGAATGAATAAGCAAACTGTGATATACATACACAATACAGTGTTATTAAGCCTAAAAAAAGGAAGCAGATTCTGACATGTGCTACAACATGGACCGACCTTGAGGACATCATGCCAAGTGAAATAAGCCAGTCCAAAAAAGAAATGCTGTACAATTCCACTTCTGTGAGGTTTCTAGAGTAGTCAGAGTCATAGGGATAGGATGCAGAAGGTGGGCACCAGGGGTTGCGGAGGGGAGTGGGGAGGGGGTTGTTTAACAGGGACAGAGTTTCAGTTTTACAAGATGAAAACTATTCTGGAGATGGGTGGTGGAGATGGTCGCACCGCAGTGTGAGTGTCCTTAATCCCTCCGAAGCGCGCACGCAAAAGTGGTGAGGAGAGTAAACCTGACGATTTGTATACTTCAGCACACATTTACAGAGATTTCTGCCTCACTGCTGTGCCTCTGCTCATGCTGACGTTTCTTCCTTCCTTGAAGAATCCTCACAGCTCCTAAAGGTCTCGTTCAAATGTGACCCTCTCCACAAAACTGTCCTGTTTGCCATCCGCCAGATTGAACAGTAGTTTCTCTGAGTGGCCATCAGCTCTTGCAGGTTCTGATCACAGCCCCGGACACAGACGTCTGTCTTATTAGGGAGTGCTGGTCCCGGCGGGTCACCCTGACCCCCCACCCCCACCCCCGCTGGCCCCAGCAAGACTGTCACCTCCGTGGGGATAGGAGTCACGAAGTCCTCCACGTTGTATCTAGTACAGGGACATACATATCAGGCACTCACAGGGAATCATTTCACAGCTCTCTTCCTCTTTTTCTTTTTGCCAGAACTTTGGGGAAGATATTGAAATTATCTCCTGTGCGTATGAGATTTTTTCATTCTTTCCACATCGGGCCACATTGGGCCTCTCATTTAGCAATTTAAATTTTGTGGAAGGACCTCAGACTGGCATGGAGCTGTTTGAAGGAGTCGAGATAAGCTCCTTTCTGAATAAAGAACTTCCTGACCTCTTAATACTTCTTTCATACCCTAATCCTTAAATAATGTTTCCAGCAATCATTCCATTTCCCACATATGTAGCAGAAGACTGGGTATCATCAAAATATACCAGCACTGTTTTTCAAATATTATAAGGTTCCTGTTTAATGTGGAGTAGCAGCTCTGTCAGGAGACCAGATACAGATGTATGGTTTATTAAAGCAAACAAAAGACAATCCTTTATTTAGAACCGTCACACTGCGGTAAGTTGTATATGTTGTACAGGCAATTGTGAAAGATGAGCTGAGTGTTAGTGATGGATGAACAGTTATAAGTCTGTGTTTATTAATTGTCCGAAAGTCACAAGCAGCCTTCTCAGTAATTCTGCCTGGCTCCAACCTGATACATCTGGCTCACACTAAATATTTATTGTGCCATTTTTGGGGGGGTTGAATAAGTGATTTTTAAAAAAATTTGTTTTCATTTTTGGCTGCGTTGGGTCTTTGTTGCTGCGCTCAGACTTTCTCTACTTGTGGGGAGTGGGGACTACTCTTTGTTGCAGTGTGCGGGCTTCTCTTGTTGCGGAGCATGGGCTCCAGGGGCACAGGCTTCAGTAGTTGTGACACATGAGCTCAGTAGTTGTGGCTTGCGGGCTCTGGAGCACAGGCTTAGTGGTTGTGGCGCACAGGCTTAGTTGCTCCGAAACATGTGGGATCTTCCCGGACCAGGGCTCGAACCCATGTCCCCTGCATTGGCAGGTGGATTCCAAACCGCTGAGCCACCTGGGAAGTCCGGAATAAGTGATTTTTAGAATCACTGAAAAAACGTCTTTTTGTCTTGCTTTTTTCCCCACTGTCATTATTTTTTAAGAAAATTGGTCTGGTTCTTGAGATAGATTATCCCAAATCTCCTACGAACCCCCCGTCTGCATTTATTCATTTTCACATGAATCCAAAGAACATCTCTCTGCCTGGATCCACCATACCTGACCTCTTATTTGAACGTGTTCTTTCCATTTCCTTTCTTTTACTCTCTGCTGTTGCACTGTCTGGTCCTGGTTTCAGTACGAGATCTGTGTTGCTAAGCTGGGTCGTAGGCAGATGTGTTCTCTTTCTGAGTTCTGAGACTGGCTTCCTCCCCTCCCGTCTCTCCCTTCAAGGTTACAGTTGGTTTTCCTTTCACCTGGGTCTCCTGTGTTGCCCGTCCAGTTAGACCCTGTCCAAGGCTAACATTTTCTGTACTTCCTGGGAGGTAAGAGTGTTCTGCAGCCACGTGTCAATGAAACTGAGTTCCTTTCTTCGTAGCCTTTAGCCAGTAGGAGTGTAAGAAAGAATCTCAGTGCTTCAACACAAAATGATGTGCAAGGGGAAATACTGATATTTGAGGCTGGCTTGAACACCTGTCACTTTTTAAAAGAAAATTGGTAATAATTTTCTTCTTGTTCATAACTTTTTCATGAATCATGGTGATTGTTCAAAGCTTTAAGGGAGTAACACGTGTGAAGTTAGGGTTTTTATAGATATTGCATCAATTTAATCCCTCCCACTTTTTTTCCCCAAGTAAATTGATGTATTTGATGTTGAAAATTTTAACGTCTGTAGACTGACTTGAGTTTAGCATCAAAATCGGGACAAGTAGAGAGTGAAAGGGGGCATTGGTAATAGTCAGCATGTCGGCAAGGATAAACCACTATGCTCCCCAGCAAAGCAGTCCAGATAGCTTCCCTAGCTATGATCTAGCTCTGCTCCCCAGAGGCCAATTTCTAGCTATTCTAACTGAAGTAGCTAAAAAAGTTGTAAAGTTTTGTGGCGAAAAGAAGCTATAACTCTTGATTGTAGTGACTTTATCTCTGTGGGGATGCCTGCCAAAAACTGCCTGAAAAGAAAACTTTGGTGAGCTCTTCACATCCTACCAAGTTAGTTGAACCCAATTTCAGCCACTGGAAAAAAATGCCAGGGTCAACACAAGAATAAGCAGAGTGATTCATTCATTCATTCCTCTACAAACATGCCAATCCATCCCTCTCTGCTAGGAGTTCCCACTCCAGAGAGGGAGAAAGATAAGCCAGCAGTTATGATATCCTGCGATGAGGGCTGTGTGAGTTTTAAGCCAGCGTTTGTGGGGATTTGTTACAGCAGCACAAGGAAACTAATACAGGCTGAAGAAAGCTTCCCAGATGACCTGCACGTTGGTGAACAACACGGAGATGGACCAGACAGGAGTCGTCAGGAATTCCAGGGAGACCCAGCACGGACCTCTGCCCAAGGCAGAGTGCAGAGGGCTGAGATTAAGGTTGCAAAGTAAGTTAGGAGGCCAGGGCATCCACTGAAGTCAGAAATGTAAACGCTGTAACTGAGCTCGCTGATGAGGATGCAGAGACAAAGATGAAAAAATGATTTACATCAACACAACGGCCTCCCTACAGCATAATTCCTCCAGGGTGGATGCATAATAGTGATTTAGGCTTTCAAGGAGACTTTGGAAATAAATAAATATGTATAATATATATATATATACACATATATGGAGAGATAGGACAGAGACAGAAAGTTTAAACAGCTGGAAATCTGGTAGTATACTCCATCACGTATAGCATCACAGGCAAATTACTTAATCTCTTTACATTCACCTCATTGTAAAGGGGGACAGTCCCATTTATAGCTCCTGTATCTTAGGCTTTCTTGAGAATTACACAGTGTGGTACAGAAGCACTCCAGTAAACAAAGAATAGCTACTTATTACTTATGCTTAATAAATAGCATATCCAAGGCTGCAGAAGTGTGAGAAAAGAATTTTTAAAAAAATAAATCTATCTATCTATCTATCTATCTATCTATCTATCTATTTATTTATTGGCTGTGTTGGGTCTTTGTTGCTGCGTGCGGGCTTTCTCTAGTTGCGGCGATTGGGGGCTACTCTTCGTTGTGGGGCAAGAGCTTCTCACTGCAGTGGCTTCTTTTGTTGCGGAGCACAGGCTCTAGGCGCGTGGGCTGCAGTAGTTGCGGCACACGGGTTCAATAGTTGTGGCTCACGGTGTCTAGAGTGCAGGCTCAATAATTGTGGCACACAGGCTTAGTTGCTCTGCGGCATGTGGAATCTTCCCAGAGCAGGGATTGAACCCGTGTCCCCTACATTGGCAGGTAGATTCTTAAGCACTGCGCCACCAGGGAAGTCCCAAGAAAGGATTTTTTCGTCATCTTTGCTCTAAGAATTGTTGCCAAGTGAGAATGCACAGAAGCATAGCTGTAGAGAGAGATTGTGCTTTGTTATTATAATTTTACCCTTTTAAATGCATGGAAGAGTCGGATTGAAAGTTGACGTACCCTGTTGGATCCAGCAGCTATTTTAGGGCATCTCCGATGCCCCGCACACCAGGCTGAGACACAAAAGGGGAGGCTGAGGTCCTGCTCTCTGCACAGTCTCCATCTACCTGAGAAGAGAGGCACACGGAGAAAATAATTTCTATTCATTTTTTTTTTTGTAACGCAAGACACCATTCTCATCGTAGAAAGCTCGGCACCAATAGGACATCATGTGAAACGATAGACCACCAATCACTCTACCACCTGGAGGTCATCCCTGTTAGCAGTGCTGCTGTTCTGAAGTCCTACTGACGTTTTCAGCCTCTGCACAAATCTCTTCCCCATCTACCCCAACCCCACCTGTCAAAACACCAAGCAGGTATGTGCTCATTGCCTGGGCAGAGAAATACAGAAGAATGGCACGTACTGAAAAAAATCCCTTCCTTTGCTTTTTAGAAGCCTAAGAAAGCATCAGGGACCTGGACCAGCCATGGTATTAAAAAGTATATTTCACATCCGGGAACTTGAAAATAGAAAAAAAAAAAAAAAAAAAGAGAGAGAGAGAGAATTTCTTGGTCATACAAATAGGCACATCTGTTGTCTTCTAGTTTTTCATGGTTTCCCATTAAATATGGTTTGCCATTAAATGTTGAATCTTGCAAAGTAAGTCTTTAATGAATTGGGAATAACAACACTTCAGCCAGCATCTCAAAGCACAAGCTTGCCAGCACCTCCTGAATTGCAGCCTGTTCCCTCTACCTCCCACTGTGAAGTCTCCCCGATTTTTTTTGGGGGGGGGAAATTGCTCAACTACAGGACTCAGCAGTTCCACTCCTAGGTATACGCCCAAGAGAAATGAAGACATGTACACACACACAAAAAACTTGGATGCAAATATTCACTGCAGCATTGTTCACAAGAGCCAAACGCTGGAAACAACCTGAATGTCTGTCTGTGGATGACTAGATAAATCAAATGTGATCTGTCCATACAATGGAATAGTATTCAGCCATGAAAAGAATGTAGCTCTGACAGGCTGCAGTGCGATGAACCAAGAAAACGTTATGTTCAGTGAAGGAAGCCAGACACAAAAGAACACGTATCGTCTGAGTCTATTTATTTGAAATGTCCAGAAGAGCAAGTCAACAGAGAGAAATGAGATGCATGATTGATTATCTAGGGGTACAGCACAGACAGATTAGGGGTGATGGCTACAGGTAGCGGTGTTTCTTTGTGGGATCATGAGAATATCCTAAACTTGCCTGTGGTGATGGTGGCACAACTCTGTGAATCTACCAGAAGCCACTGAGTTGTATACTTGAAATGGGTGAGTTGTATGTGAATTACATCTCAATAAAGCTGTTGATTTTTTTTTAAAGAAAAGTAAAATATATAGTGCTACAAGTGCTGTGCAGAAAAATTAAATGGGAAATGAGTTAAGGAGTGTCACTGGGGTTGAATTTTAGTTCAGGGTTTTTGTGCCATTGCCTAAATTCCTATAAATAAATAAAAGCGCCCCTGAATCAGAGTCAACTAGTCACATGCCAAGAGATATATCCACCGCCCTCCTGCTACGTTAGTTGAATTGTTTCACCGCAGGCTTAAAAAACACTCAAATTCTTTTGTCCTCATGGAAGCCCAGTGTTTGACCAGGAGAACACTGCCTGTAGGTCCATGGAAAACCCTCCCTCAAGGGCCAGAATTGTATCTGATGACTCACTGAGTTTCGCACTGTTTGCTCACCCGGGGGCTCTGCTTCACCAGCATAATCCCAGAAACACTTAAACAAAAATTGGGCGGTTTAATAGCAACATGCCCACGGAATCCGCAGAATCGAGAAATCAGAGCCTTTCTGCTGTTACACCACGGTCACATATCCTCACTTTCTGGCTAGTAATGGGCTAGTGTTTTTTACAATTAATGTACTTGGTACATCTCCAAGTTCTGTTATTTCAAGAGTGCTTTTGGTGTGTCAGAAGCCTTCAAGAAGTTGTCCCCAGGCTGGCCACTGTGGAGGCAGCCTTGTCCCCTGTAAAGGTGCTGGGACCGTCCCCCCCGCCCCCACCGCTTCCCCAGAGCAGCCACCCAGCTGCCCCACTCGCTGGCCTCGGCTTGTCTGTCCCTTGTCACCCAGCTCTCACATCCAGAGCACCCCTGCTGCCTCCAACCCCAGACAGCCCAGGCGACCCGCTCCGTCTCCCAGTTAGACTTTTATCACAGCGAAACCTCCAGCGGATTACGACCGCCCCTCGGGCCCGAGAAGACAGAAAGAAATGGCCTTGTACTTTCATAAAGATGTAATAAATTGTCCCCTGAAGAAGGGACGCCCTTGAAAGCATGTCAGAGGCATAACTTCACCACGAAGTAGACGACTCAGGAAGTTGCCGAAGGCTCTGGTCTGAACGTCACCTTCGCTTTTTGCTATTTGTGTGGTTATGTCTGGCTCTGAATTTAGAGTCATCTCTTGGGCTTTCCAACAAAACGCACCTCCTGGACGGCTGCCAGCCCTCGAGGGTGATAAAGACTAGCAAATACGAAATATAGATTTAGAGGTGTCAGAAGAAAGTAAATTGGGTTCACATCGTATTTTCTTCTGCCTTTCAAAGGTCCTGAAAGCAGAATTTTATTTCCAGCCTCAGACCTGAGGCAGAGATGGGCTATTGAGCCTTTACAATTCGGAGAGTTTGCACACCACCTTCTCCTCCAGCTGCCAAGACATCCCCTTTCATCTGCTCTCCAAGCAAAATTAAATTAAGGGCTGCGAAGTCTGCTCTGGGGCAGTCACCGCATATGCGGGAAACTTGAAACACTGGAAACCAGCAATAAAGAGAATAAAACGTGTGAGTGCCATGCAGCTAGGACATGGTGGATTCACACAGAACGGAGGAGAGAAAGCCCAGACGCTGTGCATTAAAAGAGCCTGCAAGGAAAAATGCAAAATCCAGCCTGCTTACAGGTGCCCTGAAGAAAGAGGCTAGATTAGAAACATCTGTCTTCCTCAAAGAACATCCGTGTCATTGAGGAGCACCAAGTTAGGAAGAAAACCCCATCAGGGAACCCGCTCCAGGGCATGGAAATGAAACACACGGGGGGGTTTCATTTTCCAGCTAGCTTGCTCATGTGAATTCCTGTGCATTTCTTAACTTCACTGGGGTTTCCTTGCAAAAGGAAAGACAGTTAATACCTATCCCACAGGGTTGCTGGACTGATGTTATACATTTGATAGCAACTAAGATGAACTGCTTAATAACATAAATCAGATGTCGTGACTCATGGGAAATGTTCTAGAATAGGAGTCAGCAAACTGCAGCCCACGGCGTGTGTGTTTGTAAATAAACTTTCATGGGAACACCATCCTGTCCATTCCTTACGTATTATTGTCCACGGTTGCAGTCCTGCTACAGCTGCAGAAGTAGTTGGAACACAGCCTGTAGGGCTCCCAGAGCAAAATATGTTTGCTCTCTGACCGTTTTGGGGAAAATCTCACTGACCTCAGCTCTAGCGCACCCGTTTATCACCATTCACTTGGGGGCAGCAGTAAGCTTCCATTTGCTGGTCACCTGTTCTGTCTGGTCATAGAGGACTTCCTTTCATCCTAGGAGACGTGTTGTCATTGCCACTTCATTTTCGAGAAGACTGAGGCCCCAGGTGTTGAGTCATTTACCCAGAGTCGCATGATGGAAAGTCATGGAGCCAAAATCCGGACTTCAGTGTCAATTCTACATCGTTTCTCACTGGCGTTTTCGTGAGAAAAATAAATAAGGTATAACGCAGGGGGAGAAAAAACCAGGTACTAGATGAAAACGGAGATTGTCCAGCCGGTTGGTGGAAGGTAGAGCACTGACCCAGAGGAGCAGCCGGCCTTTGGTGCTGGTTGTACTCGGAGCAGCAGAAAGTGGGGCAGAGGTCCCGTTCCCTCCAGGACGCAGGGCAGCAGGCAAAGGAGGCTTCGCAGTATCCTAGTCCCTTCTTCTCTCTTCAGCCGCAGTTCCTGCCCCACCCAATCTTGCTTCATAATCTCCTGACTCCCAGGGGAAGGGCAGGCAACTCTCCTATCAACGCACACCCTACGTTCACACACTTAGCAGACCTTTGGTCCTGTTTAGAATGTCCGTAAGACATGGGATCCTTAAGACATTTGCTCCATAGGACGTTTGCCTCACACCAAAAGGTACTTGATATCTGGTCACATTTGGTCCCGTCCGAAACATCTCTAAGACATTTGTTCCACACCAAAAGGTCCTTGATATCTGGTCATGTTTGGTCCTGTCCAAAACATCTCTAAGACATTTGGTCCACGCCAAAAGGTCCTTGATATCTGGTCACACTTGGTCCTGTCCAAAACATCTCTAAGACATTTGGTCCACACCAAAAGGTCCTTGATATCTGGTCACGTTTGGTCCTGTCCGAAACACCTCTAAGACATTTGGTCCACACCAAAAGGTCCTTGATATTTGCTCATGTTTGGTTCTGTCCAAAACATCCACAGAGATACTTGGTCCATGCCAAAAGGTCCTTGATGTTTGGTCACATTTGGTTCTGTCTAAAACATCCATGGAGACATTTGATTGAAGCCCAAGGGTCCTTGATAAGTTGGTCCTGTCCAAAACCATTTGGTAGGGACCAAATATGCTCAAGGATGTTTTGGACAGAGCAATTATCAAGGACCTTTTGGCATGGACCAAATGTCTCCTGGACCAAATGTCTTATGGACATTTTGGACAGGACCAGATGTCCTGCAAGGGTTCACACCTGTACACACACGTGCAGATGGTGTTAGTTCCCATCCTTGTTCTTTCTCCTTCCTGAGAAATGCGTAGAGTCTAAATCCTGAACCCCTTCAAGGTGTCGCTGCTTCAAGGGCCCCTCCCTAACCCCAGATTGAACCGGGTGCTCCCCTCTGGGCTCTGGGTGCATTCTGGCATTGGTCACTTAACATCCCCGAGCGCACTGTGTACTGCCAGTCTATCCCAGTGGCCTGGAGGCACTTCAGGAACAAGCACCATGTCTTTTCTTTGCACAAGGTGTCCAGCTCAGTCTCTAAAGAAAAAGTCCCTCATTTGAGCCAAACTTGGCAATCTCTACTCAAAGAATAGAAAATTCTAAAAAGAGGCATCCGTAGAAAACTAAGTTACAGCTTCCTAATCTCTCTCCTATCCAAAAGCCCTTTTTTGAGTCTGACTCTTCCCTCCACACTCTGCTGTTTCCAGCATCTCCATCAGAACAAGGGAAGGGCTTTCCAAGCTGCAGAGAAGGAGAGGGTGGCAACTGGCTGTCTTCTCAGCAGCTGAGGGGACGGGGAGGAGGAGGCAGAGGGAGACCCCGCCACACTGGAAATGGTAGTGCCACAGGGGCAGGGAATTGCAGGGACAGCTTGTCCTACTGAAGACATGAAGTTAGAACATCAGGACTGGTGTCCCCACAAGATGGGTGGACCACCAAATTGGAGACAAGAGATGAACAGCTCTCCCAGTGTACAGAGCACCAAGTATAAAGAATGAGCCTGGAAACCTCCTTTGATTGTTACTACATCTTGGCTTGGGGAGACTGCGTGGAAACCCTGCTGACAGCTTTATTGCCCCTTTGTGCTTATAAGCGTGCGGTGGATGGTTGCTTCTGTTGCTTGTTTTGTTCACATTTGTGCGTGCCTCTGCTTGGCTTTCCTCTCTTCTGCTTTACTGCCAAAGACATCGGGCTTGGGTTTGTGGAAGTGCTGATAATATCGTGCGTCCCTCACCCTTTGACGTCATGCTTCTGCAGCATACAGCTTGCCAAGTACTCTTGTGCTCAGGCAAGGTATTTTTTCTGACTTGCACAGAGTTCAATTTTGGCTATTATGAGCCAGTTGGCCACTCAAACCCAAATCACTTGCACTTGGATTTTGGTCTGTCTTTAAGAATTTTTTCTTGCCTTACCCTACAGGTAAGTGTCTTATTTGTGACCTGCTTAAATACCCTGCCTCAGACCATTATTTTCACCATTTATTTGATTTTTTTTTTCAGTTTCTACTCACTTAAAAAAAAATTATTTATTTATTTATTTATTTATTTATTTATTTATTTATTTATTTATTTATGGCTGTGTTGGGTCTTCGTTGCTGTGCACAGGCTTTCTCTAGTTGGGGCGAGCAGGGGCTACTCTTCGTTGCAGTGCACGGGCTTCTTATTTCGGTGGCTTCTCTTGTTTGTGGAGCATAGGCTCTAGGCACACAGGCTTCAGTAGTTGTGGCACTCGGGCTCAGTAGTTGTGGCTCGTGCACTCTAGAATGTAGGCTCAGTAGTTATGGCAGAGCTAACAGGCTTAGTTGCTCCACAGCATGTGGGATCTTCCTGGACCAGGGCTTGAACCCACATCCCCTGCATTGGCAGGCAGATTCTTAACCACTGCGCCACCAGGGAAGTCCTATTTTATATATTTTTAAGAAATCATTTGAAGTGGAAAAAAAGCGAGTGACAAAAATATTCTGCTATGGTATACCATATTCTGGGAAGAGAGGAGTTTGAAACTGGAGTAAACATAAAGAAAGGACATCTATGTAAAAGAAAAAAAGATGTTCATCACGAAACATGAACTCTTCGGTGTGCCCTGAATGTAGCTAAATGTCATATTTGTGCTAATGACATACATTGTATTTTATTTTTACTTGGAGGTAGTTTGGGTCCCTGCCAAGAAGTTGTTGAGAGTGTGGGTGATGCTGTATATTTCCAAGGACATAACTGCAGTGGCATCGGATGTACTTGTCTACTCAGCTGATGCTCAAGTTCAAAACAGAGGTGGTGGGGTGTCGTAGAGAGAACATCAGATTGGATCTCAGGAAAATGAGCTCTGCTGCTCACCAGCTGTGAGAACTTAGATGCGTCTCTCAGCATCTTGGCTTCTGTTCCTCTACCTGTAAAGTAAAGGAGCTGGAGTTGATAGATTCTAAGATTGCTTCCTGTTCCAAAATTCCCTGATATTATTTATCTATAGGAAGACAGAAAAGAATGCTGAAAATATGAAGCAAGTTATAACCAAGGCTGAGTCTATTCGTGGCCCAGCAGATTTCTCTGGGTTTGTGGGGACTTCCCTGGTGGTCCAATGGTTAAGACTCCATGTTTCCAATGAAGGGGATGCAGGTTCGATCCCTGGTCGGGGAACCAAGATCCCACATGCCACAGGGCATGGCCAAAAAAAAGTTGTGAAAATATACAGGAGGATATGAAAGAAATGATTCCGTGGAAAGTAAACCAAAGGATATCCAGAGTCCTGCCTAGAACCTGACAAAGCTGCACTCATCACATCCCACGCACCTGTTCGTATTCACACAGAATCAATTTGAAGTAGACTTGACAGCAGCTCATTTTGAAAACAGAGGGTAGAAACAGCCATATAGAATGATGTCAGTCAGCCTAATAGTGTCCGTCTTGTGTACAAAAGAAAATGTGACCAAATGTATATCGCTCCTTCCACTCCAAGGACTTGTATGAAACGAGCAGATCACGAGATCATTTCTCTAATTGGGCTGATTCAACTCACTCAACCAATGTGTGCAATGGACTAATACTCTTGGAGTTGGCAGTCTAGTAGGGGATATGGACAACATGGTAGAATATTAAAAATGTATAAGAACGGCTTCCTTGGTGGTGCAGTGGTTAAGAATCTGCCTGCCAATGCAGGGGACACGGGCTCAGGCCCTGGTCCAGGAATATCCCACATGCCGTGGAGCAACTAAGCCCGTGTGCCACAACTACTGAGCCTGTGCTCTAGAGCCTGCCCTCTAGAGCCCATGAGCTGCAACTACTGAGCCCCGTGCCACAACAACTGAAGCCCGTGTGCCTAGCGCCCATGCTCCACAATTAGAGTAGCCACTGTAATGAGAAGCCTGCGCACCACAACAAAGAGTAGCCCCTACTCACCACAACTGGAGAAGAAGCCCATGCACAGTAACGAAGACCCAATGCAGCCAAAATAAAATAAATAATAAATAAATTTATTTTAAAAAAGAGAGATCCATATGAAATTGTATGGCAATTACATTAGAGAGAATGAGCATATTATATTCTTTTTATCCTTTACAATTTTGGAAACAAACAAAAGTAAGTTTTCCATTGATAAGTTTAGTTATAGATATCTCTCCTTTCTTGACCAAAGCAATGGAAAACAATGAAGAGAAGGAAAACATTGAAGTTAAATTTCATCTTTGATGAAGTGAGTAACCACACCAATGCTGAACCACAGTATATGAAAAAGGCTGCCAATTGAAGTAAAATTTGGGCAGTGTGAAGGGGAGCTACTGAGGGAAAGGGAATACTTCCAATGTATTCTTCAGCGTAAGTGATACAGCCCCAAAGGCAACACCTTGTTGAAAAGGCAAAATGGCGACCAAAGGGCAGGATGCAGAGAAGAAGCAGAGTCATTTGGGGAAACATTCAGATGCAGCACCATTGTGAGGTGCAGGCTACACACCTGTCATGAGGGAGGAGAATTTACTGATGGTAACAGCCCTGCAGTGATGATCTTGGTGAGCAGAAACAGTGATCGTTTTCACCCTTTTGAAAGAAAAGTACTGGATGTTTGAGGCAGGGAGACCCCTGCTAACTGTGAGCAGGGACATATTATAGGCAAAGTGCTGATGGGAAAAAAATGCTAGGAGACAACAAAAACTGACATAGATTGTCCAAGGTAGGTATAATTGATCCTCTCCTAAAGAGAAGGCGAAATACAGCAGGAAAAAATGAAGATATGGAAAAGAAGATTCGACAGGAATAACGCGAGGGTCACATAACCGGGGAGGAATCCATAATCTTTTCATGGCCTTAGACAGATGTTATGGGGAAGTCTCGGTTTCAGAGAGAGGTGTCACTTTCTTAAAAAAAATACTTACGATGGCAATCAAAAAGAGATCATTTATTTACACGTAGAGCAAGAACAGAGAATGGACAGGCATTTCTCAAATATGAAAACATGACAGGACAATGGCAAACAATCCTAGTGAATACAAGTGGGCTGGCATTTCACCAGAAATCAGGACGAAGCCCTCTAAGTGAACTCAGGCATCAGGAAAACATGGACTAAATATGACAGGAAGGGCACATAACCAACCAAAGAATACAAAAATTTTGCAAAAATTTGCAAGAGAAGTATTACGAAGTCTTACACCCAGAATGAGGTAAGGCATCTCAAAATATGAAAAGTATCAAAACGGGCCTTTGAGTTAATATTATAGCCAGAACACAGAGAGAAGACCTTACCTGTGTCCCATCAGATTTGCTAGCCAAATATGGGAGGCCTTCACAGGTACTTCTCAGGGCTAGCTGAGTGTTACTCTCTAGCCGTTTTTCTTTTTTCTCCCCACACAGGGCTCAGGAAGTTAGAGATCTCATTTATTCTTTATAGCTGCCACTGTCCTTTCCATCTCTCGATGTTTCTCTCACTTTTTTGGTCCCCAAAACTAAGCTATGGTTTGAATAGTCATTCCTCAGTGCCAATTCCATGATACTCCTGGAAAAAAAGAATAGACACTCTGTAGTTATTTAAGGGCTTACGTGATAAAATGTAAGGGGGAAATATATAGATGATAATCAACTTGAGAAATCAAAAATCTCTCCATCCTATGGCATCTAACTACTTCTTCTCTACTTTGGAGCATTTCACATCTGTCCACCTTCTGCAGACATTTGTCTTTCTGTAGGTGAATCTGACACTCTCTTTAATCCTTCTATGAAATAGGGATTGAGGGGTATGAGAAATAAATAATGGATTTTACTGACTTGTTCTTTCAAAAAAGCCACTAATGCCCAAAGTAGAATAGGTGAAAACTAGTTCCACTCGGGTAACTGCTTGTCTCAAGTAGGTAATGGAAGTTTTAGGGACACACCTAGCGTAGTAGGTGTCCTGTGCACACCGCGTTTTCCTTGGATCCTTGCTTCTAAAGTTATGTGATGGCCATAGTCTTTTTACAGCTCACCAGAATTAACTTGAATAATAAAATAGTTTCCATTTTATATTTCCTCTCATAGTTCTTTGTCGTAATTGTTTGGCAACTTCTGCCTTCTCTTATTTTTAAGTACTAACCTCCTCCCTTCAAAAAAAAAAAAATAACTAGGAAGCAAGCAATTACAGGCAGACCTCATATTGTTGCACTTCATAGATACTGTGTTTTTTTTTTACAAATTGAAGGTTTGTGACAACTCTGCACTGAGCAAGTCTGTTGGCACCATTTTTCCAACAGTATTTGCTCACTTTGCGTCTCTGCGTTCCATTTTGGTAATTCTTGCCATATATTTAACTCTCCACCAGCAAAAAAAATTACAACTAGCTGAAGGCTCCAATGAAGGTTAGAATTTGTTAATAATAAAGTATTTTAAAATTAATGTAGGTATATTGGTTTTTAGACAACACTGTTTCACAGTTAATAGACTGTAGCATAGTATAAACATAACGTTTTCGTGCAGTGGGAAACAAAAAATTTGTCTTGCTTAATGCGATGTTTATTTTTTTGTGGTGGTCTGGAATGGAATCTTCAGTATCTCTGAGGTATGTCTGTATTAGCAGAAAACACCAGAATGGGATGACTTTGATAACTTGTGCTGGGAATGTATATGTATATGTATTTGTTCATAGCTGTAGTTTTATATGTTCTTTAGAGTACTCATCATATATAATACCTTTGGCTGGCCAAATTAATCATTAGGTAAAAATTGCTACTGATAAACATGGTCTTTTATTATATTAAGGTGTTTCACAGACAGTATTTTAAATTCCAAGTATATTATCACCTAAATAGCTTTAAGAATCACTGACTAGTTCTTTCACAATAAGAGAGAATATCTCTTGGACTTTCATTTTTGCTTCCTCTTCTCCAACTTTGAGAAGTCAGGTAATTACAGGTAATTGTGAAATTAACATTTAGGAGAACATTAAAATGCTAAGTGCACAGGGAGCTTATAAGGAAAACCTAGTTGTGGAAGAGAGATTTTCTAGCCTGGATAAGCTGCTTCTCAAATGCGTGAAAGAGATTTCATATTGTCCAGACTAATCATTACTGGCAAGGCTGAGAAATCATTTATAAGACAGCAGAGATTTCCAACCCCAGGACTGAAAATGAACACATGTTCTGATTTTTCAAAGACCAAGGAGAAGATGAATTGCACAGATGTGTGACCAAGAAAGACAGGGTGGTTGACAATGCAAAATGCCAGGAAGAGGTCACTGGAGTTGGTGGCTAGGACTTGCTTGAGATCACCGAAAGAGGCAAAGCTCTGAGGGAATGTGAGCTTGATGTCCTCCCTGAGGGTCACTTGGGGATGGGGTATTTTAAAAGTGGTCAGTGAGCAATTACCTAAGAAAGTAGCAGGTCACTGTGAGTCAGGGTGCACTCCTCATGAACAGGTCATGCCAGACCAGACTCATTCCACTGGACATGCAGTTGACTGGAAGGACAGGCTCTCCATTTGAGCAGAATTTTCACAGTGTTTTCCATCCTAGCCTTGAGGAATGGGTGATTAAGATCAACTTAACATGATTGACCTTGATGATTAAGGATGGATGTCCACCTGGAGGGGTGTTTCTCATGGTCCCTGTCTGACTCTCCTGCTGGTCCTCTCCTGTTGACCATTTTAATCGATGATACCTGGGTGAGGAAAAGGACAGCCTGCTTGCTGATCAGGGGTGCAAAGTAGTGATTAGCTAATACATCGGATGACACAGTTGAGAGCAAATGAAGCCAGGAAAGAAAAGAGGAAAGAAGAAACAAGCTCCAGAGGAGACCTGCTGGCCTGGATCAATGGCATTAATCTAGCAAGAGGAGACCGACAGCAGCAAAGTACCGCTTTTTGTTCACATACACCAGCCTCTCAACTATCAACTTGAGGGAACAGGATTGATTGATGGTAAAAATAAAAATAACCAGACACTTTAATTAACTGACAGACAATAAGAGTCTTCAGCATAATCAGTCTAACCAAAACAAACAAACAAAGAGAAACACACAAAAAACCTCACACCTCACACAATTACAGTGTAAATGAATGTTGATGTTGAACATGACAGAAACGGAAATACCTTTGGACCTCATTTTGGGTGATTGCATTCATTATTATAACAGAGAGCATGGTGACTACTTAAAATATTCTTTCGTATTTATACATGCACATTCTCAATTAAGAACAATTTGATAAACCATGTAACTTTTGGTTTGGAAAAAAAAATTGATGGAGTGTGAGTGACATTAGAAGCTCTACTGAACAGACCACATCTGCAGAGTTGTGGAGGGTTGTCCCAAGAACCCAATACGTAGCATGTTTTCAGAAAGATGACTATGGTGGTTAGGAACATGGATGAACGGATGAGTGGGAGAAGAGGAAAAGAGGACTAGTCGCTAGGAACTGGTGGATTTAGGGAGGGGGGTGAGGAGGAGAGACAGAGCAGGCTAGAGGGGTACACCTGTGCTTGAACCTTTCTCGATGAGCTGTATTCCTAGGTGACTTTTTTGTGTTTCTATGCCAAGACTTCTGAGTACAGCTAGCGATGACTTCACACGCTGTAGCCACCACACTTGATCTCGGAAAGAACCTTCTCACCATTGCACACTGTACTTTCCCTCTGTGACATTGAACACAACAGTAAGTAAATAACTGTGTGATATCTCTCTCCCCGTCTAGATGCTACGTTAAGTCCATGGGAACAAGCACCGTGTTAGTCTCTGTCATTGCTGTATTCTTTTTTTTTTTCTTTTAAACTTTTATTTAGGACTGGAAGTAAATACAAGACAGGGAGCAATTTTTGATAGATTATTTACTTATAAAATAGTCATATCTTCTATTCATACATTAGTAACAAATACATTCCATGAAATTATTTTCAGAAAACTGCATTTAGTTTTAAGTAACTTAACTTTTATTATAAATGAAGCTATATGCCACATAACTTTATGTAGTCCAATGTCTCAGTATTTCCTGGAATATGAGAAGGCAAAAGGAAAAAAAAAAAGAATTGTTAATCACACTCACTCCATTTCTCATTCTTTGAGGTCTAAACTAAGAGATGCAAGAAAAAAGCCAACAGGCAAAGAAAAGAGCAGAAGAGATTGAAAAAGACATTGTTTATGAAATAGCAATTCATTTGGAGCCAAATATATATCCTGATGTTATACTTGAGAGCTGTAGTATACTCAGTGTCCCCAATATACATAGTTTGAATGATCTGATTCTATAAAATAAAAATTCTGGAGGAAAAAGGTCAGATAGAAATATAAAACTTAACCTTTTATTCATCATTCTAAAGCATCACTTTTAGTTTTCAGAAGACGTTATCCAAGAAAGCAGTTCTCACCCCCCAGGAGCCAGCAAATGCATAGAGGTAGTGTTTCTTGTCTGTCTACTTACTTGGGTTCTCTCCCAGCTAAGGTCATCTGGAATATGCCTACTCAGGCACCCCTCTTGCCTTCCCAATATTTAGGGTTGGGATCCAGCCTCTCTTAAGACATCCAGTGCTTTGGCTGAATAGTAAAACTGGCTATTGCTGTATTCTTCATGCCTAGCCTACAGCCATAATGAGCGCAAACTAAGCACTTGTCAGCATACTTGGATGAATTTTTCAACATTGCTCAGCAATTCAGTAACTTCCCTAACATAGTCGACATTTTTAAAACATAAAATACAATGAAAAGAAATCATGCGTTTCATGTTAGCAAAAGGACGTTGCAGCCTGCAAAGGAAAAATACATATCTCAGTGCAACACACTGAATAATTACGAAAATTGAACACAGTTCGTAAAGCAGATTACCAATAAATCTCATCAGGCTGGCAGCATATGAGTCACATTCTCTCCCCATAATGCATTAAGTTAGAAATCAAGATACATAGAAAACCTCCATACGGAAATTGTAAAGCACACACTTAAAAAAAAAAAAAAAGGCATGGGTCAAAAAAGAAATCGTAAAAGAAAGTGAAAATATAGATAAATGATGACAAACTATATACGTTTTAAAGGGGAGTATGGTAAAGCAGTATTGAGAGGGAAATTTAAAGCCTTAAATGTTCACGTGAGGAGGGAGGTACAAGGAAAATCAGTGAGTTGAGCATCTAGCACAGGCAGTTAGGAGAAGAACAACAGATTCAACTTCCCCAAATCAGAAAGAACAAATTAGTGAGACTGGAAAACTTCTGGCAAGATTGAATAGGAGAGAGATGGGGGAAGGAAGGAAAGGAAAGGGAAGGGAAGAGGGGGGAGGGGAGGAAAGAGGGGAGGAGAGGAAAAGAGAAGGTGGTAGTAGGGAGAACAATGTAAACTATTTTTTTAAAAGTATAGATGCTTCTGAGATCAAGAAGATAATAAAATGATAGCATTTTCAGCTTTACAGCAATAAATTTGAAAACTTGTGTTCAAAATCCTAGAAAAATGTAACTGACTCAAGAAGAAATAAACTATAAAAACTAAGTTGGTAGTTTAAAAATATCTTTCCACAAAGAAAGACCTATGCTCTGATGGTTTTATATGTTAATTCTAACAATCAACGAGTAATTTCAAACCAATACAACTCTTCTAGAGAACAGAAAAATAAGAAACTTAACTCATTTTATGAGACTACCTACCTTTAATAATGAAATTATCCAAGAGAATAAATCTTATTAAATATAGGGACAAACATCTTAAACAGAATATTAACAAAACAATCTAGCAACGTATAAAGAATAGTAATCATGGATAAATTGGCTTTTTCCTAGAAATACAAACCTCGATTAACTTTAGAAAGATCAATCTATTCATTACCAGTGAAAAATCTATATGATCATCTTAATAGATGAAGAAATACCATTTGATAAAGTCAATATCTATTCCCGACTTTTTTTTTTTTTTTTTAGTAATAGAAATATGCTTTATTTTATTTTATTTTTTTTTTTATTTTTTGGGGGGTACACCAGGTTCAATCATCTGTTTTTATACACATATCCCCGTATTCCCTCCCTTCCTTGACTCCCCCCCCACCTCGAGTCGCCCACACCCTCCCCGCCCCAGTCCTCTAAGGCATCTTCCATCCTCGAGTTGGGCTCCCTTTGTTATACAACAACTTCCCACTGACTATTTTACAGTTGGTAGTATATATATGTCTGTGCTACTCTCTCACTTCGTCTCAGTTTCCCCTTCACCCCCTGCCCCCTCCCATACCCCGAGTTCTCCAGTCCGTTCTCTGTATCTGCTTCCTTGTTCTTGTCACTGAGTTCATCAGTACCATTTTTAGATTCCGTATATGTGAGTTAGCATACAATATTTGTCCTTCTCTTTCTGACTTACTTCACTCTGTATGACAGATTGTAGTTCTATCCACCTCATTACATATAGCTCCATCTCATCCCTTTTTATAGCTGAGTAATATTCCATTGTATATATATGCCACATCTTCTGTATCCATTCATTTGTTGATGGGCATTTAGGTTGCTTCCATGTCCTGGCTATTGTGAATAGTGCTGCAATAAACATTATGATACAAGTTTCTTTTGGGATTATGGTTTTCTTTGGGTATATGCCCAGGAGGGGGATGACTGGATCATATGGTAGTTCTATTTGTAGTTTTTTAAGGAACCTCCAAATTGTTTTCCATAGTGGCTGTACCAACTTACAGTCCCACCAACAGTGCAGGAGAATTCCCTTTTCTCCACACCCTCTCCAACATTTGTTGTGTCCAGATTTTGTGATGATGGCCATTCTGCTTGGTGTGAGGTGATACCTCATTGTGGCTTTGACTTGCATTTCTCTGATGATGAGTGATGTTGAGCATCTTTTCATGTGTGTGTTGGCCATCTGTATGTCTTCTTTGGAGAAATGTCTATTTAGGTCTTCTGCCCATTTGTGGATTGGGTTATTTGCTTTTTTGGAATTAAGCTTCATGAGCTGTTTGTATATTTTGGAGGTTAATCCTTTGTCCGTTGTTTCATAGGCAATTATTTTTTCCCATTCTGAGGGTTGCCTTTTAGTCTTGTTTATGGTTTCTTTCGCTGTGCAAAAGCTTTTAAGTTTCATGAGGTCCCATTTGTTTATTCTTGATTTTATTTCCCTGATTCTAGGAGGTGGGTCAAAAAGGATGTTGCTTTGATGGATGTCATAGAGTGTTCTGCCTATGTTTTCCTCTAGGTGTTTTATAGTGTCTGGCCTTACATGTAGGTCTTTAATCCATTTGGAGTTGATTTTTGTGTATGGTGTTAGGAAGTGTTCTAATTTCATTCTTTTACATGTTGCTGTCCAGTTTTCCCAGCACCACTTATTGAAGAGGCTGTCTTTTTTCCATTGTATACGCATGCCTCCTTTGTCAAAGATAAGGTGCCCATATGTGTTTGGGCTTACTTCTGAGTTCTCTATTCTATTCCATTGATCTTCCTTTCTATTTTTGTGCCAGTACCATACTGTCTTCATCACTATGGCCTTATAGTATATTTTGAAGTCAGGAAGCCTGATTCCACCAACTCCATTTTTCCTTCTCAAGATTGCTTTGGCTATTCGGGGTCTTTTGTGTTTCCATACAAATCGTAAGATTTCTTGCTCTAGTTCTGTGAAAAATGCCATTGGTAATTTGATCGGGATTGCATTGAATCTGTAAATTGCTTTGGGTAGTACAGTCATTTTCACGATGTTGATTCTTCCAATCCAGGAACATGGTATGTCCCTCCATCTGTTTGTGTCGCCTTTGATTTCTTTCATCAATGTCTTAAAGTTTTCTGCATACAGATCTTTTGCCTCCTTAGGCAGGTTTATTCCTAGGTATTTGATTCTTTTGGTTGCAATGGTGAATGGGAGAGTTTCCTTCATTTCTCTTTCTGCTCTTCCGTTGTTAGTGTATAGGAATGCAAGAGATTTCTGTGCATTAACTTTGTATCCTGCTACTTTACTAAACTCATCAATTAGTGCTAGCAGTTTTCTGGTAGAGTCTTTAGGGTTTTCTATATATAATATCATGTCATCTGCAAAGAGGGACAATTTGACTTCTTCTTTTCCAATTTGGATTCCTTTGATTTCTTTTTCTTCTCTGATTGCTGTGGCTAAACCTTCCAAAACTATGTTGAATAATAGTGGTGAGAGTGGACACCCTTGTCTTGTTCCTGTTCTTAGAGGGAATTCTTCCAGTTTTTCCCCATTGAGAACGATGTTGGCTTTTGGTTTTTCATATATGGCTTTTAATATGTTGAGGTAATTTCCTTCTATGCCCATTTTCTGGAGAGCTTTTATCATAAACGGATGTTGAACTTTGTCAAAAGCTTTTTCTGCATCTGTTGAGATGATCATATGGTTTTTATCCTTCAATTTGTTGATATGATGTATCACGTTGATTGATTTGCGTATATTGAAGAATCCTTGCATCCCAGGGATAAACCCCACTTGATCATGGTGGATGATTTTTTTAATGTGCTGTTGGAGTCTGTTAGCTAGTATTTTGTTGAGGATTTTTGCATCTATATTCATCAGTGATATTGGTCTGTAGTTTTCTTTTTTTGTGACATCTTTGCCTGGTTTTGGTATCAGGGTGATGGTAGCCTCGTAGAATGAGTTTGGGAGTGCTCTGCCTTCTGCAATATTTTGGAAGAGTTTGAGAAGGATAGGTGTTAGCTCTTCTCGAAATGTTTGGTAGAATTCGCCCGTGAACCCATCTGGTCCTGGGCTTTTGTGTGTTGGGAGATTTTTAATCACTGCCTCAATTTCCATGCTTGTGATTGGTCTGTTCATGGTTTCTATTTCTTCCTGGTTCAGCCTTGGAAGATTGTATTTTTCTAAGAATGTATCCATTTCTTCCAGGTTATCCAATTAATTGGCATATAGTTGCTTGTAGTAGTCTCTCATGATGTTTTGTATTTCTGAGGTGTCCATTGTTACTTCTCCTTTTTCATTTCTAATTATGTTGATTTGCATCTTCTCCCTTTTTTTCTTGATGAGTCTGGCTAATGGTTTATCAATTTTGTTAATCTTCTCAAAGAACCAGCTTTTAGTTTTATTTATTTTTCTTATGGTTTCTTTCCTTTCTTTTTCATTTATTTCTGCTCTGATCTTTATGATTTCTTTCCTTCTGCTCACTTTGGGGTTTCTTTGTTCTTCTTTCTCTAGTTGTTTGAGGTGTAAGGTTAGGTTGTTTATTCGATCATTTTCTTGTTTCTTAAGGTAGGACTGTATTGCTATAAACTTCCCTCTTAGAACTGCTTTTGCTGCGTCCCATAGGTTTTGGGTTGTTGTGTTTTCGTTGTCATTTGTTTCTAGATATTTTTTGATTTCCTCTTTGATTTCTGTAGTGATTCCTTGGTTGTTTAAGAGTGAATTGTTTAGCCTGCATGTGTTTGTATTTTTTGCAGTTTTTTTCCTGTAATTGATATCTAGTCTCATGGCATTGTGGTCTGAGAAGATGCTTGATATGATTTCAATTTTCTTGAATTTGCTGAGGTTTGATTTGTGACCCAAGATGTGATCTATCCTGGAAAATGTTCCATGTGCACTTGAGAAGAAAGTGTATTCTGTCGTTTTTGGATGGAATGTCCTATAAATATCAATGAAGTCGAGATGGTCTAATGTGTCATTTAAAGCTTGTGTGTCTTTATTGATTTTCTGTTTGGATGATCTGTCCATTGATGTAAGTGGGGTGTTCAAGTCTCCCACTATTATTGTGTTACTGTCGATGTCCCCTTTTATAGCTGTTAGCATTTGCCTTATGTATTGAGGTGCTCCTATATTGGGGGCATAGATATTTACCATTGTGATATGTTCTTCTTGAATGGATCCCTTGATCATTAGGTAGTGTCCTTCCTTGTCTCTTTTAATAGTCTTTACTTTCAAGTCTAATTTGTCTGCTATGAGTATTGCTACTCCAGCTTGCTTTTGACTTCCATTTGCATGGAATATCTTTTTCCATCCCTTTACTTTCAGTCTATATGTATCCCTTGGTCTGAAGTGGGTTTCTTGTAGGCAGCATATAGAAGGGGCTTGTTTTCGTATCCATTCAGCCAGTCTGTGTCTTTTGGTTGGAGCATTTAATCCGTTTACATTTAGAGTGATTATTGACATGTGTGTTCCAATTACCATTTTCTTAATTGTTTTGGGTTTGTATTTGTAGGTGTTTTCCTTTTCTTGTGTTTCCTACTTAGAGAAGTTCCTTTAGCAGTTGTTGTAAGGCTGGTTTGGTGGTGCTGAATTCTCTTCACTTTTGCTTGTCTGGAAAGCTTTTGATTTCTCCCTCAAATCTGAATGAGATTCTTGCTGGGTAGAGTATTCTTGGCTGTAGGTTTCTCTCTTTCAGGACTTTCAGTATATCCTGCCATTCCCTTCTGGCCTGCAGAGTTTCTGTAGAAAGGTCGGCTGTTATCCTGATGGGTTTTCCCTTATATGTTGTTTGTTGCTTTTCTCTTGCTGCTTTTAATATTTTTTCTTTGTGTCTAATTGTCGTTAGTTTGATTAATATGTGTCTTGGTGTATTTCTCCTTGGGTTTATTCTGTATGGGACTCTCTGTACTTCTTGGACTTGGTGAATTATTTCCTTTCCCATGTTGGGGAAGTTTTCCACTAGAACCTCTTCAAATATTTTCTCAGACCCTTTCTTGTTTTCTTCTTCTTCTGGGATGCCTATAATTCGAATGTTGGTACGTTTAAGGTTATCACTGAGGTCTCTGAGACTGTCTTCTAATCTTTTTATTCTTTTTTCTTTTACCTGCTCTGTGGCGTTTATTTCCCCCATTCTATCTTCCAACTCACTTATTCGTTCTTCTGCCTCAGTCATTCTGCTGGTTAGAGCATCTAGAGTATTTTTTATTTCAGTTATTTTGTTACCCATTGCTGTTTGTTTTTCTGAGTTCTTATGAACTGTTTCTTGTACTTTCTCTATTTTGTTATTGAGATTTTGTATCATTTTTACTATCATTACTCTAAATTCTTTTTCAGGCATTTTTCCTATATTCTCCTCATTTATTTGGTCTTGTGGGTTTTTTTCCCTGCTCCTTTGCCTGCATGGTGTTTCTTTGTTTCCTCATGGTTGTCCAAACTTTTGGGGTTGCTTGTCCTGGTGATAGAGGTGTTTATAGAAGACTGTCCAAACCTCAGACTAATGTCCAAGTATTGGATTAAACGAATATTAAGTCTAGGAAACACATACATGTATAAGATACAGAATTACTGAATCCGTTAGGACATAAGGCTCTAGAAAGACCTGACAGAACCCCAGTGTGCTATCAGATATTCAAAGAGAAACCCAACAGAAATTGACAACTGAAACAGAACAAATCAGAGACAAAAGCAAAAGCAAACAAACAAACAAATAACACCCTACACATACAAACATCAATCCAGGGAGATTTTGTAAGCTAGGATCAAATATAGAAAAGAGCTAGAGTACCACCAGAGAGAATGGAGATTCTCAGAATGTAATTCGACAACTGTACTAAGAACTAAGATAAAGACAAAAGCCTAATATTAAATAGCAAGGCAGTGCGTCATCTGGAGAATAGAGCTAGGAGTCTGAGCAGACCGATAGTGTTGCTTATAAGTATGTTAAGATAAAATAAACTTAAAGTGGCTGGAAGAAAGGGGAACAGAAGAGCGTAATGTGGTTGGAAATATGCAAATAAAAAGAAAGGAATAGAAATGTATAAAAGATAGGGATGAAAGGAAAGTATGAGAGATATATTGTCCATACTACCAAAAACTTAGCTAGATATAGAAGTATATAAAAAGGAAAAAAAAAAAAAAAGAATAAAAAATATCATTAAAAAATTATGTTATAAAATTTTAGATCCCTTAGGGCTAAGATCGTATTTAATAAAGAAAAAAAAAAAAAGGAGAGAGAGAAAAAGAAAAAAAAAATCCAGAACTGATCCCAGAATGGACCAGTTCAATAGGTATTGATACTACTATTTCTGTTTCCTTAGCGTCTCAGCTGTAAGTGTCCTTCTCCTTGCCTTGGGTTTTTTTGCGTTATTCTGTGACCAGCAGAGGTTCTTTTATTGTTCGTTTGTAAGCGTTGGTGTGTGGGGAGGGAGAGGGTACAATAGTGGCTCCTTCTCCTGGGAGTGAGTGAGCAGTGGCGCACTGTTGTTTCAGTCGGGCTTGGAGGTGCCTGTTGCAGAGGGCGCTGGTGGCTCAGGCGTAAACAGAAAGTCTTAGAGTTGGGCCTCTCTCGGGGTTTTTTTCTTTTTGATGCTGTTGTTGTTGCAAGGGGTTTTAATCTAGCCCCGCCTGAGTGCCTGAGGGTGCTTGTTATCCCTGAGCGCCTTAGGTGGCCCGCAGGGCATCTCTCCACTGCCTGTTGCAGAGGCACCGAAAGAGAGAGAGAGGCTACGCGCGCGGCTCCTCCCCCCCGCCTGTGAGCCTGCAGCCTCCAGCCGCCATCATGGCCGGGCGGCTCTCAGGGACGGGCACTCCTCTCCGTGGACCTCCTCCCTGCTCTCCTCTCGGTCCGTCACCCTACCGGCAACAGTGTTTCTCACCTTGAACCAGCTCTCCGGTTCCCACGCTCCAGGACTCTCCGTTCAGCCGAGGATCAATGTCTGGGTCCGGGAACGCTGAGCTGCGCTGCGGACCCGCCGTATGTTTCTCACTCCCTCCCGTCTGCCACAGCTCCACCGCTTCACCCTCTTTGAGCCGTGGTAGATGCCTCCCTACCGGCTATGTCGGGCTCCCCGCAGCCCTTTCTGGTGTCCGACGCTGTCTGCTGGTGTTCAGCTGGTTCTCTTTGGGAATGACTGCGTCCTTCCGTGCGTTCCCAATGCATCTGTGGAGAGGGATGCACTCCACGTCTCTCTACTTCGCTGCCATCTTTTTTCCTTCCCGACTTTTTTTTTTTAATAAAAAAGATCCTTAGCAATTAGGGATAGAAAATAACTTTCCTACACTGATAAATAATATCTATCAAAAAAACTGAGTTGAAACATCATATTCAATGGTGAAAAGGTAGAAGTATCCCTGTTTAAGATCAGGAGTAAGAAAGCTTTCTATTTCGACCTCCATTCAGCTTTGTGTTGGTGGTACTGAAAACCAGCTCAACATTGTAAGAAAAAAGTGAAACGTGACGTTTATAAAGTAAAGAGTTGTTATCCTTCAGAGCTTATTCATCGTCTACCTTGGAAACCTCAAACCTCAAAGGATATTTAGACAAACTGTTAGAATCAATGAGGTTTTATCAAGGTTGCTGGATACAACATAAATATTCCCTATCACTTGCATTTCCATACACTGGCAATAATTAGAGTATACACTTTTAGAAAAATATCTTTCACAAAAGTCTCCAAAATATAAAGGATTACTAATGAATAGGGGAAAAAATAGTGAAAAGACTTTATGAGGAAATTTTTAAACTATAATGAAAAATAATCAATGAGATAAAAAGTAAATGAAGAGTTATAACAGAGCAGTGATACCAGTGTTAAAGATGTGTCTTTCACCCTGAAACCATTGGTGAGGACCACCCCGTACTGCCAGGAGCCGACCTCTCCTTAGAACTGGACTGTCAGTCACTCGTGGTTCTCAGCAGAGACTGAGAATCAATTTCCATCACTTATCTCAGAATTCATGAATATTACTCCTGTGGAAATGCTTTAATTTGTCTCTAAGGAGGGCTGTCAAGCAGGAGACCAGATGCTGTGTTTCATCTTTCAGTAAAATGGTTCTAAGAGCATGTGCATTTAAAAACACATTTTAAACATTTATGTTCAGGCACTGCTGCAGGGTCACAGCTACACAACCAATTTTTTACACCAAAGATATCTCACCCATGATGAATTCAGTGACCTTATTTTTTGTTAGTGCATATTTCCGCCCTCGTATTTAATTCCTTAAATATGCCATCTCTGCCTGTAAAGCGATGCCCATGACAGGGAGATGCCACTGTCCTTATCTCCAGAGTGGTGATGGTAATTTATCACTTTTATTTTTATCCACAAGGATTTTGTGGAACAAAATTACTCAGGATCTAGAACTCTATAATTAGCAGTTTCACTCTGTTCTCTTCATCAATATGTCTGGGACAGGCTGAGTCATGGAGAACATATTTTTGTCTTATCTAGATCAGGGTGGAGGAGGGTGGTGACCAACTATGACTGAAGACCTAAATAACATAAAAAACGGCACTTTCCAAAAATTCTGCGTTGTATTTATTTTGAAATATTTTAATCACAGTGTATTGGTTGTTACGGTCAGATGCCTGCTGATTTAGCTGCAAGAAGACATACTTTGGAATATAATAGAGTATTATATAACATAACATAAATTATTACATTTTATATGTTATAATGTAACATTTTATAACACTAAATATTAAATAACTTAATAACTTAATGTTTAGCTAGAAGCAACTCTCAGACATGAGTCTTGAGTCTTTGTTTCTTGTCTAAAGATACGTATCCTCTGCCTGTTGCTTGATATGCGATCGTGGCAGAGTCTGCGTTAGGCTGGTCCAGATCTTTTTTTTTTTTTAACATTCATTTATTTATTTTGGCTGCACCAGGTCTTAGTTGCAGACGTGGGATCTTCCTTGCAGTGGTGGGATCTTCATTGCGGTGTTGCTGTTTTTTTTAAAGTTGTTGCATGAGGGATCTTTTATTTGCGGCTTGCAGGTTCTTAGTCGCAGCATGCATGCGGGATCTGGTTCCCTGACCAGGGATTGATCCTGGGGCCCCTGCATTGGGAGCACAGAGCCTTACCCACTGAACCACCAGGGGAGTCCCCGAGCTGGTCCAGATCTTTAACAAGCAACCCTATTTAGAGTTATTTTGAGGTGCAAGCCTGGACATCTCAAGTTCAGAGGTCATGAGGTTGGTGGATGGACTTGGGAATGGATTGAGTACAGGCTGCTTTATCAAGAGACAGGAAACCAAGGTTGTGGCATACAGTTCACGTTTTCAACTGTATCAAAAGTCTTACCTTTTTGCTCTTGGTGGCTTCATAGTTCTGTCATGACTTACCATCCCCATCTGTAAAAATATTCCTTGAATCAGATGGCCCAGAATTGATTCTTGAAAGTTATTTTCCCCTTTGGTTTTGTTATGTCTTCTTTGTTGTGGTTTTTAATCTGGGAGGATCAGGGCCATTTGCTTCTTCGTTAAATAATCTGCCTTTCATCAAACATCATTACCAGCATTTGCCCTGAAAGGAGTCAGTTATTGCTATTTTCTCATTCTTTAGTGGTGAATTCAGTCTGGACAGTGACACAAATTTATTAGAAACAAATGAAAACTAACATTAAACTTAAGGTTACTTTCTTTATTGCAATAATTTTAATAACATAGAGAAAAGCAGATGTATGTTTCCATTGTTGTTTCTGCTTCCTTTCGATTTTCTTTCAGAAAGAACTTTACACCATTGTCCACTGAAGATGGAATTCAGCATGAAGACCATCTTGGGCTCCATCAAAGAGGTCACTGAGATGCCAAAGGCCCCTAGGAGGTCCCATCTCACGATGTACAGAGGTCTGCAGTGCACTCTACAGAATTGGGCTTGAAAAATAAAGAAGGGGGACAGAGTTTTCTCTCTTATTGGAATGTTCTTGAACCCACAGCCTTGGGGTTTCCCCAGATGCTACACATCTTTTAAGCAACGTTTAATGGCCACCTGCTGCATGAGGACTCATCGGGGGAAGTACCATTTCATGACAACCTGGGACCCTGATCCCAAACTTCAGTGCCCAGGCTGGTGGGGCTGGACCATGTGGAGAACTCGTTTTGCCAGGACAGGATGTCTCGAGGGCCTGGAACCCCAGCATTTCCAGGAGGCCCTTCACCGTCTTCCTGCCAAGTCCACAATGGTCACCACACTGCAGAATGGTGGAACACACGTTCACGTTCTCTGTACGGATCCCATGCCTTTTTCACTGTGCTGACTCTCTTTGCCATGGTGGAGCTTTTTACGGCCTGGCAGGGTAAGGGCCTTGGTGTTCTAGCCCTAGGTGATGGAGAGTCTACCTGCCTTTGGTTCCTCAAGTCACGGACCTGGGAGCCCCATCACATGGGGCCCCAAGCAGAGGCCCCAGGTAGCAGCCCCTGAGATGTCCTAGCTTAGGTGCTGCTGAGAGTTTCTAAATACTTGTGTCTCCCCTGCCTTCACGATCAAGGTGTCCAAAGTCACAGACTCAAACCACAGTGGATGGAAATAATGACTTATCCCATGACTGCCATAAATGCACTCTGACGTCTCAAATGTATTCCACTGATCATGCTTTAAAGGTAGAAAAGATGTGTGTCAACATAGAAACAGTCTCTATTCTGGGGAACAAATTCCGTGAATGTGTGTACTATTGATTCTCAGTCAAAGATGCCGTTTTCCTATTTGTGGGACATCGATGTTTTGAACCAAGCCCCTCCTCTTAGATCACTGCACCTGACACTTTGACGTCTACATCCTGAAGGCTTGACGCTCACGTTTCTACTCCCCTCACGTGAGGAGGACAGCCTGTGGTCCCCACAGTGAGATCTGGTTCTTTCTGCCTGTTTGTGGAGTGATGTGGACAGCAGAGAGCTGATTTGCAGAAGGACCACCTGGTAGAGAGGTAGGAAACTCCTTGTTTATTTAAATGTAAGCTTACCTGTGGCAAGTATAGAAAAGCATCTGGGAAGATTTCTTTTACAGAGCACATTTCTGTTGCCTAGGATGTGAATCCTGAAAGTCTGTCTGAGTAGTGATCAGAATTTACAAACAGGAATCTTCCGTGTTTTGCATGGTTGCATGTTGGCGAGTGTTTCAAATGCCCTTTCAGTCGCTAATTATTTTGTCTGTATTCCATGCTCGAACCATCACATGAGAGTGTTTTCATCTTGGTATTTTGGCTCCTAGAATGGTAAATACACAAAAAGCTTTGATTCTCATCCGAGAAGTATCATGTGAGGTTGAAATCTCCAGAGAAGTGGTGGAAGGATGTCTCTTTGCTGCTGTAGTGTTCTTTTAATGGAACCCATGTTCAGAATTCTCTAAGGAAGTAGCTGAGACAGTGACGCTGAACCCTACTTCAAAAGGGCTATTCTCAAGCCTCCTTGAACACATTCATGTCCAGAATTATATAGGAGCTGCTGTGCGAAGCTCCAGGAGCATCATGTCTGATTGTCTATGTAAACAGATCCACCAAGCAGTGCCATGAACTTGGACCACCGTCTTGGTGGTGCAACCTTGACCCTAGGGGTGCAAGACTGGGCTGCATCCAGAAGTTTCTGTGACATCCATTGACCCCACCCATCATAAAAATCATTCTCTCTTTCCCTCTGGTCTCACTTTATGGATAAAAGCTTGTTTTGGTAAGTTAGTACATGTAAATTAGACCCCTCAGTTCTGAGTTTGGACCCACCAGGAGAGCAGTGGTTATTCCCTTCTTTGAGAACATGAATAATTATTCTCTGGGGAAGTTTCATTGTAGAATATGAACGCAAAGAGGCCGAACATATATGGCCCAATAGGACAAGCCCGGTCCATTCCACAGGCCGCTATGTCCCTCCCTGGATATATTCTTCCCACTCTCAAACCCAGTGTCCGTCCACTGTCCACTGCCACTCCCCTACCCATAAAGGACCCCACTATTAATTTTTTTCTGCCCAAAAAGGAAATATTTATTTTCAGAGGCACTTTGCAGGTCCCTTCTTGTGTTCTGCAGTCTTCCACAACACAAAGTAAGTGCTGTATCAACTTTCAGCTGTCAATAGCAGCATACCTTCCAAAACCCGATTTTACCAAACGGCCAAGTGGTTGATGAATGGTGGTTCATAGCTGAGTTAAGTCAGAATCTGTTGTCTAGAGCAACAGGTGTTTACTAGAAAACTTCAAAATGATATATATTTTTTTCCATTCAGATTTGCTTAAACAGGTGAATGTATTCTGTGCTTGGAAAGTATGATTGTACCTTCCGTGTTTTCAGATGCAAAAGACTGTGTGCCTCGGTTGTGATTAGAGTTTAGAGGCTGATGAGCTTTTGCAAAGTTGTCTGTTCTGAGGACCAGGGAGGTCTGCTTTGTCCCTAGAATGGGCCTCCCGTGGGGACATTCCTTCATACCTCGTTGGTTGCTCTACCAGGGTAGAGTCACCCTTGATATAGCTGCCGAGACACAACGATGCATGTGGGCTTGGGGGAGGTGGACCACCAGGCCGTCTATGGACAACGAGATGCAACACCTGCATCAACTTTAAGAACAGATGCCTTCAGGGGGTGTTTAAGTGGGCAGCACAGTTGGTAATTGGGTATCTCCCCCTTATGTGGTTTTGGAGCCGTCTACACCCTCTGTGTTCACATGGACTTCCCTGCCTCCCCTTCACAGATGCTTTAGGGACCAGGCTGTCTCCTGGAGCCCTGCAGTGGGTTTAAGAAAGGCGGTCAGTGTACAAGGACAGCATACATGGGGAGTTGTTGGTCTCAGTAAATCCTGGGAGAGAGTCAACAAAGTTGGCCAACCCCGGGATGTATGAGCAGGATTTTGGTGATGATGCAAGATAGTGTATTGCACATGAATCACGAAGGGAAGAGAACATTAGACACAGCCCCGTGTTCAACCAGCCAACTCTCAGCCGTAAGGGTTGATGGATGAAACCCAGCTGCTACCGCAGAGGATGCATCAGTACCGCCTTCGGTCTGAGGACACAGACTCTAAGTTGTGGTCAGAGAGTGATTCACACCTGCCTTCTTTCAGATACCAAAACCGTGTCACAAGTCTGCAGCTCTGTGGTCCAAGCAAGTGGGGAAGTGAAGCCCCTTCACGTGTGCAGGGATCTTCAAGTTTCGATTTTCCTTCACACTCTGCTGCCAGCTGGACCACATGGGACAGCCACATAAAACTCATGCTTCCAACATCAGTCACTCTTCCCTCTTTCTTTGTCTTTTAGAAAGTCAAATTTCAGGCTGGATTCTCGAATCAGTGTGCACCTTCTTGATTTTGGAGATAAAGAGGTCTTAGGTTCTCGTGGGGGACAGACGTGTAAGATAGCCCTCAATGGTTTCTGATTCCCTGTATCTGTGCCCTTGAGAATCCCCCTCTTGAATGTGGGCTGGACAGAATTTGGCAAAAAAGGGTAGAGGTCACTTCTGTGACTAGGTTATAAAAACCCTGACTTCTATCTTGCTAGCAGGCTCTCTCCATTGCCTTCCGAGCTTGCACACTATGACCAAGCAAGCTGGCACGGTGGGGAGACCCACCTGGTGAGACACTTGAGGGCAGCCTCAGGCCCAAAAGCAGTGAGTAAATGAGGCTCAGATTCCAGACCCACAGAAACTGTGAGATAATAAATGTGCTTAGTTAAGCTGTTACAATGTGGGATAATTTGTTGCCCAGCAGTAGATAACCCAGGCGCTGTTCAGCCTCCTAAATGGATAACCCTGGGACATTTGCTTTTCCTCTCTATATCTTGGTTTCCTCATTGTTAAAATCGAGACACTAATGGCTGCCTCATGGACTGTGAGCGGTTCCTTCCAGAAAGTCTGGAATCCCCCAAATAGCAGAGGCTGCAGCTCTCTCAAGTATACAGTAAAGGTTCCATAATCTACCTTTCCCTGGGGAGTCAGGAGAAGGACCCTCTGCCTGAGAGCCTTCATGTCCCTGGTCTGGAGTCTAGAGCGTTTCCTTGGCTGTAACGTAAAGCAACCAGACTTTCGAGGGCCCGCGTCTGGAACTCAGAGCCTGTTCATCCACGGATGTCGGGATACACTCAGAATTACAATTATCCCAGGTCAAGGTGGACATCTTCCCAAGCACCTGGGGAATCCGCCAGGGCCAGGGGCTGCAGCTCTCTTCCATACACGCGAGCATCTGGGAAGCAGAGTTCTACTAGCCTGCAGTTGGGCTGGGACAGTTCTCCCCTCTGACTGCATGTTCCCGTGACCTGAGCAGATTCTTCTTAGCACTGTGACCCCAAGGCTGCACCCCAGGCGGGTGACAGCAGCATTTCTGGGGCGGGACCCTGGCAGCAGCACCTGTCAGGCTCCCTGGGTGGCTCCAACCTGCAGCTGCGGCTGAGACCAGTGGCCTAGGAGTTCTTGAGAAGTCCCGCGTACTTGGACCCATCTGGTCGTCACACCCGCATCTCCTGAGCTCTGGTCCCCCTCGCTGCCCTGGCTCCTGACCTAGCCTCTCGCTACTCTCGGGACACTCTTACCTTGACCCCGAGCACCTCCAATCTCACCTGCACGGCCATGCCTTACCTCTGAGCTTCATGCAGTGCCAAGACCCTCCTGAAGTCCCAAATGCAAACCTCCCGCTCTCTAACTTACACTCCGTGTACTATTCCCATCTGACGCACGCTGCCCTTTGGAGACCTCTGCCCCGGGCTTTCATGCCGTCTCACGTCACACTGTCTTATCTTCTTCATCCTCCAGCTGACCCTCATCTGTGTCCTTGTGGGTTCTCACCCTTGTGTCCACCCACTAAAGCTTGTTCTCATTTTCAACCCTCTTCTCGGGCAGCTTATCCAACCCAGCCTTCAAAGACAGCAGTCAGTGGCTCTTGTTCTCTGCATTCCCATAGAACCTTGTGCTGTATGGACACCAAACCACCGAGCATTCAGTGTCTGTGTGTCTGTTTACTTGTCAGTCTCCCAGCCTGAGTTTCTCTAGAGAAACGGAACCAAGAGGATAGCTGTAGATACAGATCTGTATAGATATAGATCAAGGTATGTATATCTATCTTTAGATATATCTGTTTATCTATAGAGAGAGATGGAGGCAGATTTCTATAGATGGATGGACAGACAGACAGACAGATAGACAGACAGATACGTGTATCCAATAGAACTACAATCATCTACTGTATAGACAAAGATCTGTTGGAACTATCTATCTGTCTATCTATCTATATGTCCATCTTTGTCTCTATAGATAGATAGGTGTAGATATAGCTATAGATGGAGAGTGAAGATAGAGATACCTGTCTATCTATAGCTGTGGCTATACCTATAGATAAATATTACTACGTTTGTATCTGTCTATCTGTGGAGAGCTTTATTTTCAGGAATTGTCTCATGTGATTGTAGGGGCTGGCAAGTCTGAAATCTGCCAGGCAGGCAGAAGGCTAGAAATTCAGGCAGAGACTCCGTTGCAGTCTAGAGAGAGAATTGCATCTTCTTTGGGAAACTTTTGTCTTGCTCATAAGGCCCTCATCTGGTTTGATGAGACCCACCCACCATCCACCATTCCCTGCCCAACCACATTACGGAGGGTAATCTGCTTTCCTCCAGGTCTGCTGCTTTCAGTGTAATCACATCTGAAAAAACCACATCGACGCGTGTTGAACCAAACCACTGGGCCCCGTAGCCTAGTCAACTGAGTCATGAGATTCTTTATCACATCTCACTGCCTGTGTCAAGTACTGAGAGCGCTATACCGGTACGGGCCCCGTGTGTGTAAATACGGTGTCTGACTCCTATAGAACAATAACCGTGGCAACGCTCCGTACAGTCTACTGAGTTTGTACTGTGTAGCAGGCTTTCCTGCTTGGCCTTTGCACGCCGCATTATAGCGAATCCTCACAGCTGTCTTTGAGGCAGGTAATTTTGCTTTATGGGAGGTGACGAAGTTCAGAAGGTTCGGTGTATGAAGCAGATAGATAGAATCCATGGGTGGCAGGGCTGGGCTTCG
The DNA here is from genome assembly GCF_030028045.1 of Hippopotamus amphibius kiboko. NCBI lineage: Eukaryota > Metazoa > Chordata > Mammalia > Artiodactyla > Hippopotamidae > Hippopotamus > Hippopotamus amphibius. The sequence continues at coordinate 132,545,123 of NC_080203.1, forward strand.
AATGCAGGTGTCTTGGATTGTGGCCGTAACCCCAATATTGCAGCCCCTCCTACGCTCTCCCTTACCTGCGTTGTTACATAGGGTATCATCCTGTGCTCAGATGCAAGAGCGATGTGTCTTCTCTGTGTCTCCTCAGTTGTTTCTCTAAATAAGTATCTATGAGCAACCTTTCTCAAGTGGATAAAAGAAAGATCCCTAGGGTTGCGTGAAGCCTCTTATAACCCAGAGTCTCTCTCTCTCGACCCCCAGCTGCCTCTTGTTTTAAAACAATACTTGGGAGGAGATAAATCAGTATCTCTGGTGGCAGAACCCTTACTCAGGCTTTAGGGGATCATTACCATAACATTATGCAACAGGAAGCAATTTTCCAAATGACACTTCCGTGACCCCAAAGAGCCTTAAATCACAGAAGAGAGTCTTGGATTCTGACTGTTTCGTGCAAAAAACATGCCTCGACTTCTGGTGTTTTAAATAATGCAGCAAATATCACACAGTGGACAGAGTTATTTAGCTTATGATTCTTTGGGCTATTGTCTGGGTCCAAGGAGATGTCACTGTTTTCTCATCATTGTTTCTTGTCAGCATTTTCAGATCCAGGCACTAAAATTGGATGGTATTATGAGAAAAAAAGAAAAACAAACTTGCATGGCAGTTGGGAATTCTTGACTGGAGTACTTGTAAAAGCAGGTTAGAAATGTCCTGGGAGATGGGGACCCTGTCTTATGCAACATAGTACCCCTGGCTGCTTGAACAGTGCCTCATTCTACACACAGAGGAGCCCCAGACCCATATCTTCCACTGAGTCGTTTAACCCCCCAAAAGTGGGGCATCAGGTCTTTGAATAACGAGTTGGTTTTCGTCTTTATCCAATAGCTTAATTGTCCCGGACACACACAGAATGTGCCTTTCTCATGCAATTTCCAGTACATTTTCCAGAAAATAAGATGTATGCTGATGCCATTGCAATTGGAAGAGCTTCTGACTAAGACTATTATGGGCATTTAAAAAGAATAACTTGCTGTGCGTTATCCCAAAGACTTTGTCTGAAGCACCTGGCTAGTCCATAAAGCTCTCCGTTGCCTGTAATATAGACGTAGGTCCCCCGTCCTCGTCCTGGAGCACAGTTCTTGGGAACGTACCAGAGTAGGCACACTCATGCCAGCCATGTATCCCTGCCTGGTGGGAACAGTTGTGTTTTTTGGAGGAAAATGGGGCAGATGAAGAACCTGGCCAAGCACCACCAAATATTCAGGTCCTCCCTCATGCATGGAATCAGTTTCCAGGAGACTGAAGGGATGGCTGTAGAACCTATTTCTTTCCTCAGAACAGCCCACAACATGTTGAGCAGGAAAGGATTAAAAGCTACCACCTGAGTGACTTCCCTGGAGGATTATTCTGTGCCCCATACGAGGGGCTCGTGGCCTCTCACTGCCCCTCTGCAGTGGACCATCGCTCCTCACCTCCAACTCTGAGCAGGGAGGGAAGGTGCCCTGCGGGAGGACGTCGTCCTCACCTCCCAGACCACCCCATCTCCCCTCCCAGCGGTCCACGTGGTGACTCATGCTCCCGCTACGTCTCCCAGCAACGGCCAGGGTGCCATCGGCTACAGACGCACTGATGATAGACACTCAGTGTTTGAAGAAAATGCCAAATAAAAACTAACTCCGCCAGAAAGAGGAGTCCTGGGCACAGACCAGCTGGTGAAAGAGAAGAAAGGCCCAAGAGAGAAATGCAGCTCAGCGGGGACACGGTTCCCTACACGCCCTGCTCAGCGGGCATGTGAGAGCACAGGGCATGTCCTCTGTGATCCGGGCGTGTCCTCTGTGATCCACGGTGTTTATAGGTGGCCACGATGCTCGTTACACACTGTCGGCCCCATCACCCACCACCAGAAAGCACTCTTACCTTCTTCTAGAAGCTCCAAGTTAAACAGCTTCTGCAAGCCTTGCTGTGTTTTGAGACACTGTTTACTGGGGTCATTCAACATGTTAAAGGAAAACAGAGAGGATGAGGGGTTGCCAACAGAGGAAGCAAGGAGATATGTGGACGAATCGATTCCATCAGGGTTGAGGAAGAGCACACCAGGCTGGGAACTTGCACTGACGGTGGGAGGAACCCGTTGTGAATTTAACCCTAAAAGTCCCACACGGGTTGTGGGTGTCAGAACAAAAAAAGAAAACAAATCCGGACTTAGTAAGCAGAGACTTATCCAAAAAGGGTTCTTGGAAGGGAGGGAAGGAGACTGTTGCAATAGCAGCAGGGGGGCTGTTGCATTTCGGACAACATTCTACCTATAAGGTCAGCAAGCAACAGTTAGCGAAAGGGATCGTCTTTTTTTTTTTTTTTTTTAATAAGGAGGCGCACACTTGACTTTCTTGACCTGTGTTCTAGAAAGAACTAGGCAGGGGGTAGTGGGGTGAAAGGGTGGTGTGATCCAGTACAGACCAGAGAATATTTTCCTGAGAGCATCCTGTGCTGGGGTGAGGGTCTTCTGGCTCAGACTGAGGGTGGATCAAAGCTCAGGATCCCGGGGTGCTGGGGTGGGGCGGGGCGGGGCAGGGGTGGGGCGGGGCGGGGCAGGGGTGGGGCAAGGGAGCCGCTGAAGCCACGTTTGGTTCACCAGCATTTCATTTCAGTTGATCAGTGAGGACGAAACCCTCAGTACGTCATTTATGAGGCAGATGATGGGACCCTGGAGGGTCTGTGTCTGGCCTTGTCCTGGGTGCCCAAGGGGAACATCTGTGAGTTTTATCTAACTCGCATGGGGAAGGGAGGTTCTTTGCAGTCCGAGGTTTTCCAGGACACAGGGGATGGGGCGATTCCTTAAGCTTCCCTATTTTCCAGGAGCCCAGGGTTTGGGAAACGTTCAGCATTGTCTTGGGTGCATGGAAACAGCTACGTGTCTGTCCGCAGACGAATGGATAAAGAAAATGTGGGGATTTGCAGGAATTCCCTGCTGGTTTATTGGAATGTTTATATGTAAATGTATATTTATATCTATAAAGTTGGAGGGTATGTGTGTGTATATTTATATTTATGTTTATGTTTATATTTATATTTATACACGTGAACACCTCACCCCTTTGGGATCAATCCTGTTCTCCATAGACAGAGAGCCTGATTCCTGCGGGAGGAAAACACTGGCAGGTAGAGTGTTGGCCTGAACACATTGATGGCTCTATTCTCTCTTAATAAATGTTTGCAGGAATTCCCTGGCGGTCTAGTGGTTAGGACCCTGTGCTTTCACTGCTGGGGGCCTGTGTGCAATCCCTGGTCGGGAACTAAGATCCCACATGCTCTGTGGCCAAAAAAAAAAAGAAGAAGAAGAAGAAGAAGAAAGACAGAAAAAAAAGAAAAAAGAAATATTTGTAATGTGGAAATTGTCCATTTTATCCATTCAGTTAAATCAAGCCCGAGGGCATTCAGGCAGCGGTGGACACTCAGCGTTGATGGTCAGCCCTCGGTGACTCCGCGGTTCCGTCCTGTACGGGTTTGCACACCTGTGTCCAGCCTCCCTTGTAGGGAGTGGGCCCACGAGGCCAGGTCCTGGCGAGTAGAAGCTGAGCGGAGCAGAAGAGAGAGGAGCCACACCCGACACGAGAGTCCCTCCCACCGCCTCCCAGCTGGCAGCAGCGCCGACGCCCTTGGGGGCCCTGCCAGCTGCGCCGTGAAGCCGCAGGAAGCGAGCCAGCTTGCATCCCTGAGGGACCCTGTGGAAGAGAGGCCCCGCGGCACACGCTGTCCACCACAGGTGATGGTGACCACGTCGGAGCCGGCACAGCCGCTCTGCCTGTAACTGTGGCTCCAGCTCCTCGGAAGCGCCAGCTCTGGTCCGTCCGTGGCGTATGCTCACAGCACCCGTGTCTTCTGTTGGCCCTGCCCGGGGTGATTTAAACGATGCACGTACGATGCGTCCTAGATCAGTCAGTGTGCAAACATCTGTTCTGAGAATTAAGACAAAAGTGAGACATCATTGCCTATCAGCCAGAGCTGAAACTGTTTACATAGCGTTGGGATAGGGATGGAGTTTTCAGAACACGTAGAATGAGGCCAGCAATAACCACATAAAGCAAACTTGAAACACTCTAAATATCAACCTTGTATGGACCTAAAAAAAAGGAAAAATGAAACCAAAACGGCTCTTTGCAATGCCCAAGGGAAAACTGAGGGACGCTTTCCCACTAGCAGAGATTCATGGCGTAGAAGTTTGCATTTTTGAGCGACTGTCTGGGACACATTTAGCTAAAGAAGAACTTTCCAAAGGGACGGTGTTGTGCGGCAGACAAGTTCGTGTCGCAGAAATAACACAGTCGAATCCAAACACTGGGCCTTATCTGAATTGTCTTCAATCCAAAGGGAAGGGTTGACTGAAAATGAGACCAAGCTACAGGACATTAATACCTACAATAGTGAGCGCCTGGAGTTTGCTGTGTGTGAACTCTCTTCTAGACTCCAACGCTGGGGTGTAGGATTTCAATCAAACACACTTTATGGAATTAGGCAACTTAATGAGAATGTGTGTGCTGTTTTATTTGACTTTTTTTTTTTCCATCTCTCAGCGGCAGACCCTGCCAAATTAAAACAATGGTCCAACAATGGCGACCGACATCTCTACCAGTGGTTAAAATTACACCGGCCTAGCGTGGGGAATGGATTTTGTGAGCCTGACAGCATTGAGACTGTTACAGGTTCTCAATACACGCAAAATTATAATAGTTGTCTCCACTTGGTCTCTCTTTCAGAATCATTAATTGATTTTCCTTTTTGTACTCGAATCACAGAGTACATTTGTAAATGTTTTATTAATTCCTAGCATACTTCAGACTCCTTGAAAGCAGGTTTCCACTCTGCAGGAGCAGTTGCTTGCTTTTGTATTATTTACGAGGGGCATGTTTGTTCTTTCTTAGCGTGAAGAATCCTTCTTCGAAGGGTTGTCTTACTCTCAGGCATCCTGACGGGGCACGGATGCAGGGGCTCTGGGCCTCAGACTCCTCCCTCTGTCCTCGGGTCGTCCACGTACTACCTAGGTCAAGTTGGAACCTTGACTTAGAGTCTGTGTGTGTCATTTTTCTCATTTACGAAGCAGGAATGGTAATCACGCATGTGCCCCTCAGAGTTACTGTGAGGATTGATATCAGCAGAACAGTTCTTGGCTCCTGGTAAATGTTCCAGCCTTGTGACTTTTTTTTTAATTATTTATATTTATTTATTTATTTACTTACTTACTTACTTTTGGCCACACCGTGCAGTGCAGCTTGTGGCATCCTAGATCCCAGACTGGGGATGGAACCCATGCCCCCTGCACTGGAAGCACAGAGTCTTAACTACTGGACCACCAGAGAGGTCCCCCTTGTGACTTAGTTTTATCCTTAACCTTCGTTTCTTAGCTGGTTTGTTCATTTAGTTGAAACCGTTATCTAGCCCCTTCCCTGTGAGAGAGGCAGGCCTGGCTTCTTGCAAACACAGACATGAATCAGAGGACGCGTTGGTGCACGTCACACTGGAGGTGAGACACCACCACGTGGACAGTGTCCATTCCACGTTGTCATGGCTACGGCTGGACCAAGTTCAGGAAGTGAGAGGGCAAATCAGAAGTCCAGACTGAGGACAAACGCACCTGAGAAGACGTCACGGAGGAGCTGCTTGCAGTTTTCACACGAGAACTCCCACGAGATGTTACCACGGTTACACTGTATATCTGTTTATGTGCTGCATGCCTGTGTGTGCTTTGTACATAAACATGGTAAGAGTTGTGGCCCTAAGAACCAATCTCTGCCCATTAGGGGTGCCCCTAAGAACCTCTTTCAGGGGGGTCCTCACTGAGAATGCATCCTATAATAAAAAACGGCAGCATGGAGTGGGCAGAAAGGGACTTTTGATAAGACAGGAAGGAGAGTAGTCCCATTACCACGCTGGCTGAGGAGTCTTACATGTTCCCTCCCACGTGACACAATCCACAGACCGTCTCTGTCCACACCTGTACCTAGTTATTTTTACATATATATGTATACCTCATGAATGCTTATGTGGTTCTCCTGTGTATATTTAGATTGTTTTACTTTATTACTTTTTATCGCGGTATAGTTGATGTAAACTTATTATGTAAGTTTCAGGTGTACAACACAGTGATTCACATATAAATGGATTATATTCCATTTAGTTATTGTAAATCATTAGCTCTGTTGCATGATATATTATTATAGCTCGTTATTTTATACATGGTAGTTTGCACGTCTTAATCCCCTTCAGCTCTCTCGCCCTTCCCACTTCCCCCTCTCTACTGGTAACTGCTGGTTTATTTTCTACATCTGTGAGTCTGTTTCTTTTTTGTTATATTCACTATTTTGTGGTATTTTTTAGATTCCACATATAAGTGACATCATACAGCATTTGTCTTTCTGTGTCACATTTCATTTAACGTAATACCCTCCAAGTCCATCCACATTGTTGCAAATGGCAAAATGTCACTGTTTTTTAAAGCTAATTAATATTCCATTGTGTAATGCTATACATTTATATATCTCCTACGTCTTCTTTATCCATTCATCTGTCGATGGACACTTGGGCTGTTTCGTGTCTTGGCTATTGTATATAGTGCTGCTATGAACATTGGGGTGCATGTGTCTTTTCAAATAGTAATTTCATTTTTTTTTCAGATAAATACCCATGAGTGGAATTACTGTCATATGGTAGTTCTATTTTTAGTTTTTTGAGAAACCGCTACTGTTTTCCATATAAGATATTATACTTTGAAACACACATGGCTCTAATTAATGAGTAGCCTTTACATTATTCTTAACTTATCTCTGTATAGTCATTTTTCACCACATTCAGAGGAGGAAAAAGGCATAGCTTCCTCCAGATATGATTTTATATAAATGGCTTACCGCTGGGACAAATCATGGAGTTCACAGTAAGCAAAACTGTGAAAACAGAAGCCTCATTAAAATCTGTTTTCCAACCCTAATGATAGGAGCAACCATTCCTGAAGAAAATATAGATGTAGTAGAAAGGTTTAAATGAGAAGCTAAAACAATCGCCCATGATCCCAGCACCAACCGAGGAAAATGCCCTTGTCAACATCTGAGTGTCCGTCTGCCCACATATTCTGGTTATGGTAAGAAACACTTGCGGAGCTAAAAGTCGAAAGAGAGGATGAAGGTCCCCAAGGCTGTAGTCAAGAATTTAATCTTGTTCAAAAGCACACGTGGGGCTTCCCTGGTGGCACAGTGGTGAAGAATCCGCCTGCCAATGCAGGGGACATGGGTTCGAGCCCTGGTCCGGGAAGATCCCACATGCCGCAGAGCAACTAAGCCCATGCACCACAACTACTGAGCCCAAGTGCTGCAGCTACTGAAGCCTGCACGCCTAGAACCCATATGCCACAGCAAGAGAAGCCACTGCACTGAGAAGCCTGTACACTGCAACAAAGAGTAGACTGCTTGCCACAGCTAGAGAAAGCCCGTGCACAGCAACGAAGACCCAACACAGCCAATAAATAAATAAATAAATAAATAAATAAATAAATGCATTTATTAAAAAGAAAAAAAAGCACATCTAGCCTTTGCCACTCAACTCCTGGGAGATGAGCTCTAGGTCCTTGGAATGTCCTACCTGACAGGGTGTCTTTGCTTGCCTGGGGGGCTTGGGTCACTGGATAGTGTAACAGTGTGATTTAGGATGGGGGGGCGGCCATGCCAGAAGACCTAACCATGTGACATAGGGCAGGGGGCCTTGGGTCATGCAGTACCAGCCTGACATCCTGAGTGGCTGGACTCCGAGGTCACCCACATGGTCAGTCAGTCACTCTTATGTGATGGAACCACAGTAGGAACTTGGACATAGTGTCAGGTGGGCTTTCCTGGTTGGCAGTTGGCTGGGAAAGCAACGGTCCTTGACGCTGGACAGACCACGTGTGCAGCATTTCCTGGACACTTCCCTCTAAGTCTTTTCCATTGGCTGGTTTGCATCTGTATCATTTAGCTCTAGTCAACCATAGCCATGGGCACAACAGCTTTCCTTAAGTCCTGTGAGTCCTTCTAGCAAATTATTTAACTGACAGTGGTGTTGGACACCCCTGCCTCCGCAGGCTTGCAGTTGGCATCAAACATGATGCAGTCTTTTTTTTAAATTAATTAATTAACTTTATTTTTATTTTTGGCTGCGTTGGGTCTTCATTTCTATGCGCGGGCTTTCTCTAGTTGTGGCAAGCGGGGGCTACTCTTCATTGCGGTGTGCAGGCTTCTCAGTGCAGTGGCTTCTTCTTGTTGCAGAGCATGGGCTCTAGGTGTGTGGGCTTCAGTAGTTGCAGCACTCGGGCTCAGTAGTTGTGGTACATAGGCTTAGTTGCTCCGAGGCATGTGGGATCTTCCTGGAGCAGGGCTCGAACCCGTGTCCCCTGCATTGGCAGGTGGATTCTTAACCACTGCACCACCAGGGAAGTCCATGATGTCAGTCTTAAGGAACACTCTCTCTAGCTTTGTGGTTGGCAAACTTTTTCATGAGCACATAGCCAGATGCCAGGGGAGGCCCCAGGAGAGGGGTCAAAGCCAGGAGCTGGGCTGTGGTGAGCCGGATGCAATGCTGGGTTCCAGCCAGGGAGCTGGAGGGCTCTCCTGGGAGGTTCCTAGCACAGGCACTGCTCACCAGGGCTGGAACATGTATCTTTCCCAAGGCGTGCTGCAGGGGTGGCTAACCTTGCTTGACAAGCTGGTGGCAAAGGAGGGCAGATGTCATCCAGGGCCACTGAGTGCTAGAGATGGCACGTTGAGCACAAGGGGGGAATGTTGTGGCTGTCTCAGTCGGGGGGAGCTCACTGGAGGAGGCGGGCTTCAGCAAGGCTTACGGCATCAGTGATACCTGGGGAGGCCACTTGGAGCATAGGAGCTGCAGGAGCAAATGTTCCAGGCACTGATGTTTAGGAAATACTTTACGCCACAGGGCACAGACTTGTCCTTTTTTGGCGGGGGGAGAGGGGGCATCTATGTAGTAGAGTGGCAGGAGTCAAATTTGAACAGTTTGTGGATAATCTTAATCCTCCTGGCTTAAGCATTTGGCTTCTCTCCTACCTGTTTTATTACTTTCTGTCTTTAACTGTGGCCTTGGGAAAATTGGTTTCTTCATTTGAAAAAAAAAGAAAAAAGGTCTGTTAATATTTAATTTAGAGGGCTCATGTGAAATGTAAGCAGGAAATGTATATAAAATATTTATTGCATTCCCTCATACCTTAGAGATGCTCAAAATACGCGTTTCCTTCTATCCCAACCAAGAATAGCTTCCAGGTTTCAGCAGGAGAGTTCTATGAGGAATATGATGTTTAAGAACTTTCTTTTTTTTTCCTGGAAGAAAACAACAAAGGTGAAATTGAATTAGAAACAAATTGAAAATAGAAAAAAAAGAAACTCCATGGAAATAAGAAATAGCTATGACTTTAGGCGTTTTGAAAACGAATGCATTTTTTAAAAATCCCATGGTCGCACTAAACATGGAGTGATTAACAGTGGAGAAGTTTGACATACACTAATTATCTTTACCAGACAATCATGGTTTACGTTGTCACTGACGAGTCGTGGAAATCATGGTGTGACGTGACGGGAAGGGATGCCTCAGCTCTGAAGATGTGTTCCCCAAAACCCATAACTCCAGTTTAAATATTCAGAAAGGCATCAGACAAGCTCAGATTGAGGGACATTCTAAGAAACATCTAACTGTCAAGACAATGAAAAACAAGGAAATTCTGAGAAACCGTCACGTGCAAAGGAGACTAAGGCATGATAACAAAATGTGGTCTAGTGTCCTCGAACAGAAACATATCACCATTGGAAGAACTGGGAAAATCCTCATAAAGTCTGAAATACAGTGAACAGTGATGTCCCAACGTCGGTTTCCTGGTTTTGACCAGTGTGCCCTGGTTAAGGGAGATGTCAGCCATAGGGTAAACAGGTGAAGGATATATGGGAAATCTCCATGCTATCTTTACAACTTTTCTGTAAATCTAAAATGATTCCAAAACAAAACATCGCCTTAAAAATACGAGCCCAGGACAAAAGTATTCAGGGAAGAAAAATTGTTCCTAATTCAGCATGGGCTGTACACATAAGTGTACTGCCAGGTAAACCACTCTACTCCCCTCGATATTCTAAGTTCTCAACAACAGATGCTTCCATGGCCACACCCAGCAGAAGCAGCGATGAGGACTTTGGGTGCCTGAGTAAAACCCCAATCTAGCAATATTGTTCTAGGGGGACTCCAGCCATACCTCCTGTATATGATACTCACTAGGAGTGAAATTAACTGCCCTGGTTTCCGTTTTGAGATGTATCCTCTCCCACAGGGAATCCAAATACTTTCCAGTTACTGGTGCTTCAAACCTTTTCTCCTCTAGTAAATCAAGGGCAACCAGAATGTCTCTGCATTGTTATTGAGTGTTAATACAGGAGGCATGATTGAGGTCAGGCACAACTCCCCCTCTTACTGGGGGGAGGTCAGCCTTTTGGTGCTATTCAAGCCTTCACCTGATCAGATGCAGCCCACCCACATTAGGGAGGACCATTGGCTCTACTCAGTCTGCCTGTTTAAATGTTAATCTCATCTAGAAACATCCTCCCAGAAACACGCAGAATAACGTCTGACCAGTAAATATGGCAAAGGATGGGAAATCACTTTCATGATTAGGGTATAAGACTGGGACTCCATCCTGGACAGACTCTCTCTGTTGGAGACATGGCAAGATTCCAAATGGCAAGGAACTGAAGCTAACTCTGGCTGGCAGCCCGTGAGGCTAAATCCTCCCAGCGGCACGTGAGTGAGCTTGGAACTGGATCCTTCCCCATTGCAGCCTTCAGATGAGACCCCAGTCCCAGCTGTCACCTTGATTGCAGCCTCATGAGAGATCCTGAAGCAGAAGATCTAGCTGCCCCATGACCAGAGCCCTGTCCCAGAGAAACTATAAGATAATAAGTATGTGTTGTGTTAAACTGTTAAAGTTTGCAGATCATTTGTATCTAGACAGCTAATACACGGAGTTTGGACATTATCCTAAGGGGAACAGAAAGCAATTTCTGTAAACAAAAAATACGTGAAAGAACATTTTGTTTAATAGAGTTTTCTTTGTAGAGAGACTCCTGCAAGCTATTAGCAACTTGGAGTGGGAGACAAGACCTTACTGACTATATTAGTCAGGGTTCTCCAGAGAAACAGAACCAATAGGATAGATAGATAGATAGATAGATAGATAGATAGATAGATAGATAGATAATAGATAGATGAGAGATAGAAGATAGATAGATAGATAATAGATAGAAGATAGATAGATAGATAGATAGATAGATAGATAGATAGATAGATGATAGATAGATGAGAGATAGAAGATAGATAGATAATAGAAGATAGATAGATAGATAGATAGATAGATAGATGATAGACAGACAGAAGAATGGATGGGTGGGTGGATGAATGGATGGATAGATACACAGATACATAGATAGAGAGATGGAAAAATGGATAGATAGATAGATTGATAGATAGATATCAGAGATTTCTTATAGGAATTGGCTCACATGGTTATGGAGGCCAAGAAGCCCCACTATGTGCTGTCTGCAAGCTGGAGAACCAGGAAGGCTGGTGGTGTACTTCAGGCCTGGGAACCAGGGCAGCCAGCAGTCTGAGGTCGAAGGCTTGCTGTCTGGGTGACTCTGGTATAAGTCCCAGAGTGCAAAGGCCCAAGAATCAGCGGCTTCAGTATCCAAGGGCAGGAAGAGGTAGACATGCCAGCTCAAGCAGAGAGAGGGAACTCACCTTCTTCTGCCTTTTCATTCTGTCCGAGCCCTCAATGCATTAGATGATGCCCACCGACACTGATGCTGGTGGGTCTTCTTTACCCAGTCTTCTCACTCACATGCTAACCTCCTCCAGAACAGACTCACAGTCACACCCCGAAATAATGTTTTACCAGCGCTCAGCGCCTCCCTTGGCTCTGTCAACTTGACACGTAATATGAACCATCCCACCAACATACAAGGAAAACAACACATGGTCGATAAATAGCCACATGAAGGGAAGCAGCACCCTTTAATTTTTTTTAATTAATTAATTTATTTATTGACTGTGTTAGGTCTCATTGCTGTGTGAGGGCTTTCTCTAGTGGTGGTGAGTGGGGTCTACTCTTTGTTGTGGTGCATGGGCTTCTCATTGCGGTAGCTTCTCTTGTTGTGGAGCACGGGCTCTAGGCGCGTGGGCTTCAGTAGTTGTGACACATGGGCTTCAGTAGTTGCAGCACACGGGCTCTAGAGCGCAGGCTCAGTAGTTGTGGCTTAGCTGCTCTGTGGCATGTGGGATCTTCCCAGACGAGGGCTAGAACTCATGTCCCCTGCATGGGCAGGTGGATTCTTAACCACTGCACCCCCAGGGAAGTCCCAGCACCCTTTGATTTTATGGAGCATGGAGTTTGTTAGGGCATATGTGTTTAATGGTCTGGCTTCATTGGGAGGGTGCAGATCATCAAAGGAGGGAGAACAGGAGAGAGAAAACGTTAAAAGTCACACAAGGTAATAAAGATCTGGAGGAGTATAAGCTGTGACACGTGTGAACTATAACTGTAACCACTTCCACATCCCTTATGATATCTTTGATAAAGTCTGCAAAACAAATTCACCACATACTTTGTGTGAGTGGATTTCTCATGGAAATTGATGAGAGGGACAATTTTGAATGCCTGTTATGCTGGGTGAGTCAGATGAAGGGAGCTCTTTCTTCTGGGTTGTTGATGTATGCATATATCTAGAAAGAATGGCCTTTGTTTTACACTTTGCTGTTATATCGTGGTGTTTTGCGTTGACTTAATGTCTCAGTTTTTTGCTTCCACGCAATGATAAAGGATTGACCCAGGAAATGCCAGTATTATGTGACTCCATTCCTAATGCCAAACCAGCTCGTTCTAACTGTGGTCTTAAATCATATTTTTGTCCTGTGTTCTCAGAGGGTATGATGTCAGCCTAGTTGTTTCAGTTTCCATGAAAGGAGACAGTTTCCTCAGTGTCCATGCCTGCTAGATTCCAACACTCGGGAGCATCTATTTCTTTACTGTTTTACCCATTTCAGGGACATTTCATTCTGCTAGAATCACCCAATCTACATTCTGGGATAAAAAAGTGAGTACACACAGAAACAGTGTGTGAGCTGAACATATGAAACAACGGGAAATTCTCATAGGCAGGAAAATATTACTCTTTCCTCTTCCGTTATCGGAAACCTTCCCATTCGGGTGTGGTCTGGGACCAGCAGCATGGGCTCACCTGGGAGCTGCTAGGAGACTGTGTTTCTGGTCCCATCGCAGACCTGCAGGATCTGTCACTTTAATAAGACCCCTGGTGGATTTGTGGGCTCGTTAAAGTTCGAGAAGCTTTGCTCCAAAATATGAAAGTTGACATGTCCGCGGTCCCCACCCATGAGATGAGAAGGCAGCAGAGGAGACCAGGGTGGGTCCTTGAGACCCTGACCCTGGGGTGGGAAGAGGAGCTTCCCCATCCCTGGCTTCTTCATCGTCTGAGAGCCTCAGAGGAGTTTTGTTCTAAGACCAAGATGTTGGCATAACATCAGGACCCTCATTCAAACACTGACTGGAGAAACACAGTCCTTTCCTCCCTTTTCCTGAAGCCTGCAGATAGCTGTCAGATCCAAAGCCTAATGTCTTACGCGAGTTCTCTCCTGAGTCAGTGTAAAAATAGTCCTTCTCTGTGCTCGGAGAAGGGGCGGTTGCTGCATCTGGGACCCCTTCATTTGTTTCCCCTGCGGCTGGGAGTCACCGTGGCGTGGGGGGCAGGGAGTCACGCACGTTCTAATTTTCCTCCTTTTCCTTTGAAGAGGCTGGCTGTGAAAGCTAGCATCATGTGAAAGCCTAAAGGAGAGTATCCTGCTTGGGGTCTTGTTCTATTTCAAGGACAAATAGGATCGCCCACATCTTAGCACTTTTCCATAACCTTAACCGCGGTCCTATTAAGAACGACACGGTCCACAGTTTTCACTGGGTTTACGTTCAATTAAAATGACCTACTAATTTAAAAGCCCATTTTATGTGGTTACTGCTTAGATGAGTGGCTTTGGGGTCCACCTTAGTGACAGAGTGGGGTAACTCCACGTGGTGTGTGTCCGTTCCCGCCTGAGGTCCCTCCGCTCTCAACTCTGCCCTGTTGCATGTGCTGACGTTAGACCAAGTCTGTACAATGCGACTCTTAAAATACCATCCCTGTTTCAAAGCCTCAGGCTAGTACCTGTCCTTTTGAAAGCTACGAAACATCTATAAGCATGAAGAACGCAGTGGAGATCAGCTGTGGTCCTGCCACTGGAATGGTTGACGTGTACGTTTTCTCATACACTCTCCTGTGCTGTCTTCAGTATAGCAAGCCCTGGAGAATGGGGTGTGTGTGTGTGTGTGTGTGTGTTTGTCTTTTCCCCACAAAATGGCATAATTATATAAAACTGCTCTGTGGATTTGGGGTTTTTTGAGTCTTTTAATTATTATTCCCATCTTGCTGTGCAGTTCTCAACATGCTCTTCTCTCACTGTCATTGGCCCGACATCCCTCCATGTGTGAATATTGCAGAGCTCTTCCTGCCTCTTTCACTGTGTCGACAGTTAAGGTGTTGGCAAGTCTGCTACAACCACCCTGTAGTCAAATCAGCCTTTATACCCATGTTTATCTCCTTCCAATGAATTCCTGAAAGCTGAGTTTCTGAGTCCAAGGATGTACGTAACTGTGAGATTTTTAGATTGCAGCGTTTCTCTTTCAGTTTTACCAATTTGTGCTTTTCCCAGTAGGGTATGGAAGTCCCCCAGCCCTACCTGACACCCTGACAACCCTTGGGACCCAGATCAAAAGCACTCCTGTAATCTTCATAATGAAGATTTTACGTTTTACATTTTTATCATTTGAATATGCATTTCTTTTTTTTTTTTTTTTGAATATGTGTTTCTTTGATTTTCTTGTGTTATTGACCAGGGTTCCTTCATCAATTGCTACCACATTTTCTTTGTCCACTTTTAATTAATTAATTAATTAATTAACTTATTCATTCATTCATTTTAATTAATTAATTAATTTATTTATTGGCTGTGTTGGGTCTTTGTTGCTGCGTGTGGGCTTTCTCTAGTTGCGGCAAGCAGGGGCTACTCTTCGTTTGCGGTACGCAGGCTCCTCAGTGCAGTGGCTTCTCTTGTTGCAGAGCATGGGCTCTAGGCATTCGGGCTTCAGTAGTTGTGGTATGTGGGCTCAGTACTTGTGGCCTGCAGGCTTAGTTGCTGTGAGGCATGTGGGATCTTCCCAGACCAGGGATCAAACCCGTGTCCCCTGCATTGGCAGCTGGATTCTTAACCACTGCGCTACCACAAAAGCCCATTTGCCCACTTTTTAAAATTAGTGTTTCCTAGTATTTATAGTTTTAAAACAGGTAAAATACAAATAGGCTTTAAGGCATGTATTTAAATATTTGTTTTTAAAGACAAGCAGAAAAAAAGGCAGAAATGCAAAGATACATTGGAAATCACTGTCTCCTCATCCCCAGGCTTCATCCAGGTGCTTCCTCCAAATTTCCACCTTTCTGGAGTGATAATCATATTGGGTGTGTGTTCTTGCAGATCCTTTACTATGCGCTTACAATACACTGTCAGCACATATAGTGTATTTTTCTCACAATATGGAGTCATCCCAAATAATGTTGTGCATACAAGTTAGATGTCTTCCTAATATAACGTACCAGGATATATGGGGATATACTACGGCACTCACTTAGCTGCCGTCGGACAGTGATGCCCCTGGACCCGTATCAGTACACACCTGTGTGCATCACACTCTTGGCTGCATCCTCACCGCTCTCCGGAAGTGCTCACCCTCCGTGTCCCTCACCATCGGTGGCTTCACATACATGCAGAATGCAGCTACCCGCATACAGGCAGACGGATGTGTGTCTGGGACATTTTTCTGCTTTTCTGATGTCATCCCAGAACCGAAGTGCCACCAGCTGCCTTCCTCGTTGAGCAGACAGGGCCTGACGGGTTGGAAGAGGGCACCGAGTTTATCATTTCCTTTTATTCTAGAGGCAGTGACCATCCGCGGGTGGGTGCTCGTCTCCCGAGACTTCAGATCCACCAATCCCACTTGCCTGATGAGGAGAGAGGATAGGACCAGCCTAGTGGGGCCCTGGGCAATGACTGGGGTGGTAAACAGGTCGGGGGTGGGTCCCTGAAGAGCGGCAGGCACGGATGCCATGAAAAGATGCAGGGGCGCCGAAGTGAACCCCGGACGTCTCCAGGGGCAGCTCTCGCCCCAAGGTGCGTTGGGGTCCATGTCACCGCTGGATCAACTTCGTTAACGGAAACAAGTACAGATGCTCCCCGACGTACAGGGTTTTGACTTTACAATGGGGGGGGACGTGATACACATTCAGCAGAAACGGTGCTTCAGATGGAGAACGCTGGTCTTTCCCCGGGCTGGCGAGAGGCAGCCCATCCTCCCTCGTGGTGCTGGATAGCGGCCGCTTCCTGTGAGCCCGTCATCACAGGGCGAACAACCCCAACACTTACAGCCCTTCTGCTCCTCACTTCCGCTACAGTAGTCAGTAAATCACATCAGCCGTTCAGCACTTGATTTTCAAACAGTCTCTGTGTTCGGCGATTTTGCCCCACCGCGGGCCAGTGCCGGTGTTCTGAGCACACATAAGGTGGGCTGGGGCTAATCTGTGATGTTCGGTACGTCAGGCGCATTCAGTGCATTTTCTGCTTACGGTGTTTTCAATCTATGATGGTGGATAGGGACACGGCCCCATTGCAAGTCGAGGAGGAGCTGTAAAGCTTTCAGGACAGTGGCAGGAGCCTGGAATGGACAAGCCCGCACCACAAAAATGACCAGGTAGAAGGAAGTGAATCTGGACTTCTTTCTTCTTTGTTTTTTCCCCGTCTCTGTTCATGTTAAATGATGTAGGCATGGCCTTAGGTCATAAACCCTTGAATGGCAGGGAATGGATGTGTTTAAGTGTTTTATTGAGGGAGAGTAAAATATTCATGTCTGCCTCCAGTGGCGGTGTGTGGGATGCTTTGTGAAGTGTTGAAAATGTGGTACCATTTTAAGAGAGTTTAAACCTCATGCTGAAAGGCGATTTCTCTTCACTGCTGAAATGCCAAACTTCATACTCCGGAGCTTTAGGTATTGTGAATAAAGAGAACACTGAATTTTTACCCACTGAAAATGTCTGCTCCTAATAAAAACACAGTCTCGCAGAATGTCAAGGTTTTATCCCTCACCTCTCTGGCTGAATGTCAAACATTTGGGAGGAATGTGGCTACTTCCTCAACACTTTACATTCAAGTGTTTGGTTTGAATTTTCATTCAATTCCAGGCCTGTGATCCACAATCACAAAAACCCAAATCACAAAAACCTGGGGCAATAAGTGGACTAGTTTTGCCTCTCAGCTGAAGTACGTGTTTGAGTCACATCTCCCTGGGTGAAAAGACTTTCTGCCAAGATGAAATAAACTGTTAATATATTTTAGATATGAAAGTAACCACTGAAATGCTAATTGGTGAAGGAGGAAATGTTCTATCATTCTGTCACATATGTTAGGTCCTGGTGATTAAGACTATCTGGAGATGCGTACATGGCAGCGCAATTTGGAAATATATACGAAAGTCTTAAAATGTGTGTCTTATATAAAGGCCCTCATAGTCCCCAGGATATGTGACAAGTGCAAGAATTTGGTTAATAATATGTAACAGTGGTGATGTTGAAGCCCTGCGTTGGGATTTCGGGTACCTACACGTGAATGTGAGCAGGCACGTACGACAGCATCTTGACGAGGTGCTCCTTTGTGTGCTAGTTTCCTCTGGCTGCTAAAGCAAAGTGCTGCACACGCGGTGGCTTCAGTGACATAGTTCAGGGGCCAAGAGTCCCCAAACCAAGGTGTTGGCAGGGCCATGCCCCCTCTGAAGCCTCCAGGAAGTAATCCTTCCTTGCCCCTTCCAGCCGCAGGTGGCCCCATCCTTGGCTCCCGGGCCTGCGGCACCCTCACTTCGATCTCCACCCACGTCTTCAGGTGGCTGTCTTCGCTGCGCATCTCTCTGTGTCCTCGCTTCTTCTGATAAGGACACCAGTCATTGGATTTGGGGCCACCCGAAATTCAGGGTGAATTCATCTCCATGTCCCTCACTAATGACAACTGCGAAGACCTTGCTTCCAAATAAGGTCACATTCTGAGATTCTGGGTGCACTTCAGTTTTTAGAGAACACGATTCATCTTTAGGGTAGCTGATGGGAGCCAGAACATGCCATCCCAAAATATGTCACTGTGGCATAAGGGTGACTTTGAGCTGAAGGCAGTTAAGAAGCAGGAAATGCAGAGAGAGAGAGCCCTGTGCCCTCACACCATCTGCACAAAAGGAGGGCACGGACTTCCCTCCATGAAGGTGTTCCTGCCTCCCCTCTGCAGTACCAGGTAGAGAACAGCTGTTTTTGTTGTTGTTGTTGTTTTGGTTTGGTTTTGATTTTTTTTAAGATTCTTTTCCCATATGTAGGTCATTACAGAGTATTGAGTAGAGTTCCCTGTACTATACAGTAGGTCCTTATTAGTTATCTGTTTTATATATAGTCGTGTGTACATGTCAAGCCCAATCTCCCAGTTTATCCCGCCCTCCCCCTTAACCTCTGGTAACCGTAAGTTTGTTTTTCTACATCTGTGACTCTGCTCCTGTTTTGTAAATAAATTCGTTTGTACCCTTTCTTTAGATTTTGCATATAAGTGGTATCCTATGATATTTGTCTTTCTCTGTCTCACTGACTTCACTTAGTATGATCATCTCTAGGTCCATCCATGTTGCTGCAAATGGCATGATTTTGTTCTCTTTTATGGCTGAGTAGTATTCCATTGTATATATGTACCACATCTTCTTTATCCATTCCTCTGTCGATGGACATTTAGGTTGCTTCCATGTCCTGGCTATTGTAAACAGTACTGCTGTGAACACTGGAGTGCATGTATTATTTTGAATTATGGTTTTCCAGGGATGGGATTGCAGGATCATATGGTAGGTCTATTTTCAGTTTTTAAGGGAACCTCCATCCTGTTTTCCATAGTGGTTGCACCAATTTACATTCCCTCCAACAGTGCAAGAGGGTTCCCTTTTCTCCACACCCTCTCCAGCAATTTTTGTTTGTAGAGTTTTTGATGATGGCCATTCTCACTAGTGTGAGGTGTTACAACCTTTATCACTGAACCCAGAAGGTCAACACTGAGGTGGGTCTGCACAGACAAACCTTATCTTCCATTAATTTCCTCTATATATTTACCTTCTCACAATTTATCACCCTGAAAGCCCAAACCCTTTTTCCTTTTCTTGTCACTTACCTACAGTTTATTGCCCTTCCTTAAAATGGCATGTAAGCTCCTGAGTCTAACTGCTTCTGTATGGTCTTCACTTCTTTTCTATGGAGGCCTCTGTAAGCATAAATAAACCCTTTCTACTGTTACCCTACCTTTTACCAGTTTAATTCACAGCCCCCACATTAAGTACTTAAGAGGGTAGAGGAAAATGTTTCCCTCCCCTGTATATCCAGGGATGCTAAATTGTCTCTTCAGCTTTTCCCCACAAAATAAAAGCAGGGAACACAGTGGCTGGAGAGTGAGTACTTGATTCCCATTCACCCCAAACCACAACAGGGAGCTCTAATGAACCACAACCAAAGTCCCACGTGCCACTCTTGTAGCCCAGCCCAGAGTAGACCTTGAGTTGGGACTAAAGCAGGGTTTCCCTGCCTCCAATCCCACACCTAAGACTGGGATAGTTCCCCGTAATGGAGAAGAACGACCTTCGTCCATGCAGAGAAGAACTGGCCCCAGAGTCTGGGCCAGTCAGGATAAGAGCTTCTTCCCCGGGTGCGGGTACAGATCGCGCGTGGTGTGGTGTGGACAGGGGACAGTGCCAAGCCGGCTCTCCTCACCAGGGCAGCCAAGGGAGAAAGAAAGAATCCAGAAAAGCTGGGCCCCTGAGCACCACAGCCTTGTGGAAGGAGAACCTGAGGGAGGGGTGTTCGCTCTTGTAAGAACTCTGCGAACAACGACCAAGTAGGAAACCGTTCTTCTGTGATGTGAGAAGCACTGCATGTCAGACACTGCAGAACAAGTATTTGACAAAAGGATGGATCATTCACAGAGGTGTCTTCAGGTGAGTTCATTATGGTGAGCAGACCACTGGGCCCTCCCCTGCTGCCCACAAGGGAATTCTCCGATGGGGCTTAGGTCGTATGAAATAAAGTCTGTAATTGTAACGTTTCAGGAAACTAGAGTTGCACTGGTCTGTCCACAGCTTGTGGCTGATAAACAGTTTCTTCTTTATTTCCTGTGATTCCGTTCTTGAATATGCCACTTGGGCCTGACCTCATTGATTCTCACCAATACCCATCATTGTCATAGTAGCTCTCTCACTGGAGCCAGAAAGCAGCCATAGACAGTATGTAAGGCAATGCATGTGACTGTGTGCCAATAAAACTTTATTCAAAAACCAGAGCGGGGCGCCAGATTTGGTCCATGGGCTGCAGTGTGCCAACCCCAGCTTGTAAACCATGACTCAAGCAGAGCCCACCAGAAGACCTTTAAAACCCTTTATTTTAGAGAGAAAAAAGAGTCTAAATGTTAGAGGCCCAAGATTCCATCTCCATGCCTTCAAACTGCTTCACCAGAATGTCTTTTATTTCTTGATTTCAGTGAACACAGCCATACATCAGGAAGAGCTAATTCAGTGTCAGTGATGCCATATGTAGAAATGATGGTGTACAAACCTTGGTGTTTTGGAAAGATCTTTGTGGGATTCCTTCTTTAATAGTTATCTATAACTCGAGTTTTTTTGTTGTTTTTCATGGAATAGCATCTCCAAGTTGTAACAATGCATATGTCTTTTAAGTACTGGGAAATTCATATTAGAATGAAAGATTCTTTTCTCTCATACTGTGCCTTTTGTGACACCTCTAAGGAAGCCTCTCATAGATAGTAACACATTTCCCCCCAGCGTTGGCAAGACTGTCGATAAGGATAAAAAATCTCTCTTGTCTCAGTGGAAGAGAAATTGTGTTTCCTCCACTTCCGTAAATGTAAAGATTTCACCACATCCCTTAAAATGAGGGACAGAACTTAGAGATGAAAAGTCATGGTTTGAATAAAAGAACCAAAGAGTTGAGAACAAGTTTGCAGAAAGATGATTTTAAACATACATTATAATTGGTCTGCCAGAGTAACTTATCCATTATCTGCTTTTTTTTAGTTATTACCAATTTTCTGGGACATAATGGATAATTGCGCTTAGGAATTTGAAAGTAAAATATGACATTTGCATAAAGATTGTGTTCACCTTTGCACCTCTTAGCTTTGGCGGGGTTGGTATGCAAGAAAAACAAAGTTGCTTTATGAAGGTTGTTCTTGAGTTGACATAATTCATGTGACCCTTGGCCTGAAAGGGTCCCTCCCCTTGGTGAGGCTGGGTCCCACCTCTAATTCTTCCAAGCAGAACAAATGCTCAACTCTGCAAAGATGAAAGGATGGCTCTTAGCAAGTACAACAGGTGAGATGTGCATTTCCAAGAAGGCGGCAAAAGAGAAAAATGCGTACACGCCAACCTGCATGATTAGGACCCGAAAAAC
Source organism: Hippopotamus amphibius kiboko (assembly GCF_030028045.1). Taxonomy (NCBI): domain Eukaryota; kingdom Metazoa; phylum Chordata; class Mammalia; order Artiodactyla; family Hippopotamidae; genus Hippopotamus; species Hippopotamus amphibius. The sequence goes on from NC_080203.1 coordinate 132,566,797, forward strand.
TCGTGCGTGTGTGTGTGTATTCACAGGGCAAAGGGCCTCCGGGCGAAAACCATCCATCACCACCCAGGCGCTTGATGGTAACACACGATGGAGCGCAGGTGAGCTGCCTTCACCTGTTCAGCGTGAGGTCGTCAGCCTGCCTGGACGGCCCACTCTCTGACTGCAGAGCTGCTGCGTTTATACAAAGTTGCCACACTGAGCACAAAAGACAGGCGAGGCTTTGGAAGTTGGCTCTAAGAAGTTCCACAGGGCGCACTCATGAACACACGCACACCCGTACAGTTATTTATGAGCACATATTTAACTAAAGAAGAAGCTGCTTGCATAAGGTGTTCCCAGAATTAATGTTTACTAATTTAAGAGCTTTGGGGCATGAAGCCACATAAGAGTTAAATATCTTTAAGCTCACATTTTAAACGGTAAAGATGTTTTTTAAACAGCAACAGAGATTTTAAACCTCCTCACTGCGGCCGAGAAGTGTCGAGAAAAATGATTTATTTTGTTTATCTCAAGCTGACTCTTCCAGGCACTGCAGGCTGGGTCCTGCCCACCGCTGCAAAGGTCCAGCAGAGCTTCCCTCCAGCTGAGCTTCTCCGCATTTCAAGATCCCCGCGCACGATCGCTGCCTCTCTTAAATCTTCTGATTTACGCTGACTTTCTAGGTAGCTATTAGGAGCAGAAACAGAAATAGCAAAAGCCCTGACTTTATGGGCTCCATCCAATTTCATCCCAGGGTGTGTAACAAATCTACCTAATTATTCCCTTACCGTTCGACATTTTTGCTTTTAAATAGAACAGGAGCTCACACCTTCACGTCCTTAGCGTTTCTCTCTCCTCTCTTGCGGAGCAAGCCTCTCAAGACAGTGGTCCGTGCTTGCTCTCTCCATTTGCCGACGTCCATTTCCTCCCTGGCCGGTTTCAGCCTGGCTTCTGGCCCCTCCACCCCAGCCAAACAGTTCTCAACAAGGACACCAGTAATTCCGAACTGCTTCTTGCCACAGGACTGTGTGTCCGCGCGTGGTTCTCACGGGACTTGGCAGCAAGCTGGCCACTTCCCCGTGGCACGCCCCTCTCTACCCTCACTCTTCCTTAGTGGCAGCTCCTTCTCCGTACCTTTCGGGGGCCCTTCCTCCTCTGCCGGACGGCTGTGGGTTAGAGACGGGCAGGCCTCTGTCTGGGTGCCCCCTCCTATGCCTCTGTGGCCTCTGTCCGAGCCACGTTACCAGCCCCACAGCTCCCTTGGGAAAGCAGCTGTGCACGGTCCCCACCGAAGGGTCACAGTGTGTTTGCTCCAGACGCTCAGCTTACCTGCTCCTCCTAGGATCCCGAGGAGGGGGGGCGGGCCTGATACTGTGTTTCCCCTCCGGCGGACGGGGAGGCAGAGGCACATAAAGATGAAGCAACCGGGCGAGGTCGGCACCAGGGATGCAGCAGAGCCAGGAGGTCACGCAGCATCTCCGTGCTCTTCAGCACGACACGCGCTGCGCCGTCTCCTCAGCCCTGGATGCGTCTCTCCAGATCCCTCACCACCCCTTCAAGCTGGGACGGTCTAAAACGAAGCTCGCAAAGGTGGAAACCTGGTGCTTTTCCAGCATGCTCCGTCTCTGTGAACGGGACCCCCACCCCCCCCCCCCCCCCCGGCTGTATAAGCCAGAAACCACAGACTTGACGGTGGTTCTAAGAGTCATCAGAGTCGGCAAACGATGACACCCGGCCGCGGTGGGTGTGGGTGGACCAGCTCAGAGGCCGGGACTCCACGTGTGCGGCGCTCCACCGAGCGCTCAGGGACCTACCACCCCGCGCAGACCACGGCGCCCGTCCGCCAGGTTTCCAGACGGCCCTGGAGCTGGGCGTCGCATTGACGTTCCAGGGGGAAAAGTGAAGGGAAAAGCAAGGTCAAGAGATTCAGTGCTGAGGCCTTGGCTGAGGCAAGCTTGAGAGAACAGTCCCCCGTCTCCTGGTCTCCAGGTCCCCTCATCAAGGGGACCCGCCCTCCTCGCCTCGCTCTCCTCGGAGGGTCACAGGTGGGCGGTGGGCGTCGTTGCCCTGAGGAAGGCTGTACTCTGCACCCGCTGCCCCTCCGGCCACGTCCATTTGCACCTCCCTACGCCCCTGGGAAGCTACAAAGTTCTGTGGTTAACAGTCCCCTGGGGTGGGAGGAAATGCTGGGTAACCAATGCGTCCTGGGACACGCAACCCCGTCGTAGGGAAGGACACATCGTCACGTCACACGAGAGAAGGTTCACGCAGGGCTTGGGACAGGAGGAGCCCCAAGGAGCCGTGCGTTGGGCAAAGGGTCATTTTCCGGGTAGGTCAGGACACAATAGCATTGCCAGATAGAACAGAGGGTGCCCAGTTCAATGGAAACTTCAGAGACGTGTGGAACATAACTGACACGGAAGCAACGGGTGGTTTATCTGACTTTCCAGTTTGAGTTCCCTGTATTTTTATTTGCTAAATATGGCAGCCCTCCTACAACGTAATTCCTATGTAACGTGATCTGGGCCTCTGGTTTCTGGTCTGTGTAAATACAGGATTGACACCGTTGGCCAGGAGTAAATATGTAAATACGGCAATGTTTCTGTAGGGGCAGGCTCTTCGAATTGGGTGCGTACGTCCCTGAGGCAGGAAAGAGTGATTTGGAGTACATGAAGTTATAGCATAGCCTTGGTTTCGAATTTCGAGGTGTCAAATGTGGGAAGTGGGAAGAAATTCATCACACATTTTGGGGGGGGATCAATTTTGTTACCTGATAAGTGGGAAGTAATTTTGACACCTTTTGTAACTTATAGTTTTAATTGTATATTACACTTAATATTGGGATAGTCTTATGGGATTGAATGACAAATATACTTGAATTTTTAAGACAAAACGTAAGATCTCAAAGAGATTTCACAAGTTATTGTACACACCCCGAGCATCACTCCCTACTGTCGTGATGGCATCAAAGTTGGAAAGGTTGAAGAGGACCGTTTTGGTCTGGAGTTGCCCACAGAGTGAGATGAACAGAGTATTTTCATGAAATCGACGGCTGGGGAGGATTCTAAGCACTAGGGCCAACCGAGGGTCCCCGCTGTGAGTGTCACCATGTCAATGAGAGCTTTACCTACCGAGGAAAGTGAGGGCTTTCTTCTCCTTAAAGGAAAGTTACTTCCCAGAGTTCTCAAAGTCACTTACCAAACACCTCATAGAAGAGCAAGGTAGCAGGACGTCCCTGGTGGTGCAGTGGTTAAGAATCCGCCTGCCAATGCAGGGGACACGGGTTTGATCCCTGGGCCAGGATCGGAGCGTGCCACAACTACTGAGCCTGCGCTCTAGGGCCCACAACTACTGAGCCTGTGCTCTAGAGCCCATGAGCCACAACTATTGAGCCCATGTGCTACAACTACTGAAACCCACATGCCTAGAGCCCTTGCTCCACAACAAGAGAAGCCACTGCAGTGAAGGCCCTGCTCGCCGTAACTAGAAAAAGCCCACGTGCAGCAACGAAGACCCAATGCAGCCAATAAATAAGTAAATAAGTAAATAAATTTATTTAAAAAAAAAAAAAGAAAAACAAGGTAGCTTTTCCTAGTTGTGTGGTCCTCCCGCCCAGAGCGTAGTAATTTTAGTTCTTTATAGAGTTAGAGGCACTATAAAGAATCGTTTTCTTAGTATCCACTGGTGGACATGGCTAAAACCACTTGTTGGAAAAAATGGTGCCAGTTACTTTAAAAAGAAAAAGGATGATTTTAGAGATGTAAGTGGAGAGTTTATCAGACTCCTTCTAGGCAAGCTAAGCCAAAGGGCAGACTTCCCCACCTCCTCCAGACTCGTAGTAAAAATGAGGTCATTCTATAGGAAGCACAGAAATGCCGTTGCATAATTTAGAGTTCCATTCTTGGTAGCAACGGATGCATGATAAAGAGGTTTTGTAAAAGAACAGAGAGCAGCTGAGGAAGGACATATACAGCCATCTTGCGCTTTCAATAATTGTTTGTAGACTGAAGAACAGGATGGCATTAATTAAACTGATTTAGTGCTGGGCTTCCTCCTTTTTCCCTTTCAAAGGCTTTGTGTTGCATTGCATTTTTGTGGAATTAGAATCATTTTAAAAAAATGGGAGAACAAAGCCTTCAAAGAAAAGATCACGCTTTTCAGACCTGTAATTTAAGTTTTGCTGTTCCCATTTAAGTGTGCCCACAATTCTCGCTTCCTTTGTGTTTTAGATTGTGTGTTTATTCAGTTATATTTTTAGACACACTAATTCCATAGCGTGCTCCTGTCTGACTGTTAGCAGAAGGCTCAGAGGCAGACACAGGCACAGAATTGGTCTGAAGGATTTGTGTGGTGAGACTTTCTAAGGACCATTTACTGCATCTTAAAACATAGCGCCATCTTGGAAAGGAGCGTGGTGGCCACAGTGGAACCCAAGGAAGCATGAGAATGCACTCTCCTTGCTCCTTTGCCCTTCCCCATCTGCCATCCACACACCTTTTACTCAAAGATCAAACCCTGTCACCCCACTTGTTCATGAGACAAATGGCTGCGTGGGGCACTGGAATTTCCCCGATGCTGAAACAGTTTGAAGGAGAGAACCACACATTAAGAAATGAAGTGAGAGCGTAGCACTGACATATACACACGACCAAATGTAAAATAGATGGCTGGTGGGAAGCTGCTGCATACCACAGGGAGATCAGCTCGATGATGGGTGATGACCTAGAGGGCTGGGATAGGGAGGGTGGGAAGGAGTTGCGGGAGGGAGGGGATATGGGGATATATGTATTACACACAGCTGATTCACTTTGTTGTACAGCAGAAACTGGCACAACAGTGTAAAGCAATTATACTCCAATAAAGAGCTTAAAGGAAAAAAAAAGAAACATAATCCTTGGCTTCTGGGAGATGCATATATGAGAGAAAGAGAAAGAAACATAAACAGGGGAGAGAAAGGTGAGAAACATCAATCGCCTGGCTACCAGCATATGTACAACCAAGTATCTGGGTCACATTGTTCAGAAATCGAATCTAGAGGACTGACTTGATTTCTCCTTATAGAAAGGATAACTTTTCATCATCTAATTGTAGGCAGAAATGCCTCACTTAAAAGCAGACGAAATGACATTGACATAGAAGGTAAAAGAGATTTTCTGTGTATTTATTCATTTTATTTTCCCAAGATATGTTGTGCATCACATTTCCACTTGGGTTTCATTATATTTGTCCAGAGATTTCAATCTCAAGCACAACAGAGCTGCTCTTTCCTAGAACGCGCTGGCATCCGATAAGTGCATACCCAAGTCCCAGTCATGGGGACAAACAATTATAAGACCCAAATGCTGACAGAGTAGAACAAATTTATTAGAGCCCATTGGATAGCTGTAGTTTATATCTAAATTACATACTTTAGAGAAAAATGCAAGCAGCTCTGAAAAGCCAGTAATGCAGACTGGTCTCTGGCCTCCCCAGTTCTGTGCCTCACATGTAACTGCCCTCCACTCTCACAGCTCTTCCCACTGGTACCCGCATTCGTTCAACAAAGAGTCACTGGCGTGAGGGGTGCGGTAGTGAGCAAAGCAGGCGGGCATCCCTGCCACCAGGAGGCTCACCTGCTAACGTGCGAGTCAGCTAACAGACGTGATAAGAACATGAAACATACAGCGTGTTAGACAGAAGGTCAAGGGCCAAGGAGGACAGATCTGCAGGCTGGGCATCCAGGAAGTCACCACGGGCCAGACGGTGCACGGCCCGGAGAGTCAGAGTAAAGCTGAGCACACGGAGCCGGGTGGGCAGGTATGAGCTGAGAGGGCTCACCCGGAGCCCTCGCATTAGATGCTCGCAGGAACGCGCCCCCTTCTCCACTGAGGGGGAGACGCTGGAGTCAGGGCGTTGGTGAGAAGACAGTCCAGCGTGGATACCCCTTCACGGATGTCCTGACAGATGTGAGGAGGCTGTGGGAGACAGGAGAGTCAGGATAACAGGCAGGTCTGCGGCCGAGCAGCGGGAAGGAAAGAACGGCACGGACGTTCGCAGAAGGTGCGGGCGTTGCGGGTTTGGGGAGGAAAGCAAGATCTCCGTTTGGGATGTGTGTTCCACGCGGCTGTCAGGCGTCTCAGTGAAGATGTCGTACAGGGATGAGAGCGTGCTTCTGGAATTGTGGGGAGGGTGTGTCTGGAGATAGACATGTGGGAGTCATCTGTGTACAGGGGGGTATTGAAACCATGAGGCTAAATTAGGAGACACTTAGGTGACCGGTGCAGACAGAGAAGAGGTGCAAGGATGGAGGGCCAGGAAGATCCAAGAAAGCAGACTGAGCAGGGCGATCCAGGCATCCAGGAGGCACAGACGGGGAGGATGAACCACAGCTGAAGGCGGAGAGGCAGTCAGGGTGTCCAGTGCCTCTCAGAGGTCAGCTCCAGTGGGGTGCGAGGAATGGCCGTTGGATTTCATGAGGAAGGGGAGATCTCTGGTGACTTTGATGGTGATGGTTGTGCTGAAGGGATTGGGGAGGATTCAGGAGGAGAGGGTAAAAAGAAACTGGAAATAGGATTTGTAGACCGTCCGTTCCAGGCATTTTGTTATGAGGAATAAAAGGCCGAAGAAGAACGTGACGTTAGCTGGAGGCTGCAGGGGGCTCACGGGGGAGGGGGGTGTTATTTGTTTGGTTTAGGATGAGAGAAATGGTAGCACGTCTGTCTGCCGAGGGGACTGGTCCAGTGAGGAGGGAGACCGTGATACCGCAGGGAGCAGAGGGGACTCTGGGGGGCGGAGGCAGCGAGCGGGGTGGAGGGGGTCCTGGGAACCTGTGCGCGTCCTCCTCCGCATCCTTCATCCTTCCGTGTTTGTCGGGTCAGGAGGAAGCGGTGCTCTCAACCGAGAGTCGGGGTGGAGGCGGGGCTGAAACTGTAAGGTAAGGGCCAGTGACATCTCGGTTTGTTGGCTCTAAACCACGTCCACGTTCCAACGCGCAGTAGGTGGATGGCGGGATTGAAGTCTTTGGTGTGACTGACGAACTCAAGCAATTGAGAAGGAGGAGGCAGTTGAGGGTACATGGAAAGGGCGTTGTCATGTTTGACCACAAGTTAGCAGAGAAGGAGGAGAAAGGGTTGGAGAAGGCTGTGAGGAATAACGAAAGGTGGTAGGATCAGTGGTTGGAAGGTTCTCTTTGCTACAATGACTATAAAGTTTGGGGTTCCAGAGAGAGACAGTGGGAAAATAGGAGGACGTGGACTAGGATGGGATGTATGGGACTTATGAAGAAGAGGCACCGTTGCTGCTTAAGAAAGTAAAGGGTTTGGCCATCGAAGGGGGTGGCTGAGATATGTGTAGGACAAGACATTGTGGGGGGACAGGACAGGAACAGTGGGGACCCTACTCAGAGCCCCAGAGTTGGCATGAAGATTGATTTAAGCTGAAGATGGTTGAGATTCAAAAGATGCAGATAGAAGCCTCTGTTTTCATGAGTCTTAAATTTTCACTTGTGTTTAAATGTTCTTTTCTTATAATTCTATCACTGAATTCATGAAAGCACGAAGATAAACCAAACAGGTGGCAATGCAACAGACCGTAGGAGAAGCCTCATTCCGCTTCTGAATTTGAATGAAAACTATCTTTGCATTAAGATTTTCTGCTTAACGTAAAGAACAGACTCGAGGACACGGGGTGGGGGCACTGGGGAGGGGAGGCCGGGACGAAGTGAGAGAGTAGCATTGACATATACACACTGCCAAATGTAACATAGGTGGCTCGTGGGAAGATGCTGCAGAGCACAGGGAGATCAGCTGGATGCTTTGTGAAGACCTAAAGGGGTGGGATAGGGAGGGTGCGAGGGAGGGTCAAGACGGAGGGACTATGGGGATATATGTATAGATATAGATGATTCACTTTGTTGTACAGCAGACACGAACACAATACTGTAAAGCAGTTATACTCCACTCAAGATGTATAAACTAAAATAAAATATGCACCCAATAGGGGGGAGAAATAGTTTCTGCTTCTGTTGAGCAGGGAGAGGAGGGAGATTTTCTGCAGGTCATGATGGCATGTCATGTGCATTTCAGCATTTCTAAGAAAAGAAAGCTCAGATAAATGGTGATTTGCACTGGGAGGCTGCACTGCCTTTCAGCTGATTCACAGTAGGACCCGAATGTCCACCGAATTGGAGGGAACAGATTTGGTGTCTGAGACTGGCTTACAAATGCAGATGTCGCAGGAAGGCTCACCGCTTTTGCTGAAAATTAAGGGATCACAGTCTTTCTAGCAGTCTTCGATGTTTTCACGCTGCGATTTCCCCGTTCAGTATGCCTTTGTCGGCTGCCTAGGTACCAAGAGCGGAGTGAGGCACGGTGGAAAATCCAAGCCCAGTCAAGACCAGATTGATAGGGGCTGGTGTCTCTGGCAGCCTCCATAATTAACACATCCTTTTCAGGCCTGTTAGGAAACAGAAAATCTTATGGAGGGCAAGTTAAGGTTTGGTGCTGGTGAGAGGCGAGGTGGCGCAAATCTTAGCCAAAGTGCTGTGGGTTACTCTTTAGCGGTGTTTCCTCACTGGGGCACGTGCTGACCCAGCAGGTGGAATTTTGTTTATCTTCCCTGCTTCTTCCTGAACTACCCGTCAGCCCTTGAGCCTCTCCTTGCTGGGGGCAATTTGGCAGTTCGTTAGAGAGGTCACAAAACAAGGGCTCCGGTGACTTTGTGCAGTTGCAACAGTCACCCCACCCGAGTTAAAGAGCCGGATCATTAAATTCTATTCCGCAGTGAGTCACATTTAACCACTCAATTAATCACTACAAAGTCGTTGCACATTGACGTTTGAAGCAACAGTGTCTTAGTTTTGAACGAACACAAATTATAAGTCTGAATCTACAGCTTGGTGCATCTTATACCATTCCTACTTTATTTTTAGAGAATTGTTTTCAGTGATTTCTCTTGGTGTTTTGTTTTATTTTGTTTTGCTATTTGTTTACTAACTTCGTGGTTTCAAATTTGCTAACTTGTCAGCACAATGTAGAAAGTTTTTAATTTAGAATCAAAGTCAAAGTGCTGTAAATAAGATGAAAGGAGAAAAAAACCTGGCAATTTTGTTTGCCTCTTGCATGTTTCAAGGTATTTTAGTGCATGTTTTCCATAAACATAGAAAGAACAAAATGTTAAGGGTTTGGTTTTTTTGTGTGTGCGGATCCTGAAGGTATTTTGTTTCATTTTCCTGGAGAAACTCTGCATAGACATAGAAATAATAATTTTATTAGTTACAACCTTGTTTTGTAAATGTTTTTCAGTTAGCATTGAATGAAAGCAATGGGTAATATTAACACTAACTCACATGTTAAAGCTTCTTCAAAGTAGACAAGCTTTTGAGTAAAAGATGTCAAAACCAAATCAAAATACTAGCTGCATCCGTGAACAAAGTTATGGATTTCCAGGGTTGGTTCATGGGATCAGCAACTCAAGCTGCATCTGTCTTCCTGCTCTGCCATCTTTATCACATGGCTATGGGCCTTATGGCTGCTGCACTTCCACACATCACATTCACATTCCAAGAAGGAAGGAAGGGGTAAAGTGTAAAGAGCTGTGAAAAATATACTGAGTCTGACCCTCTTGGTAAACTTAAAAAGAGGGAGATATATATATATATAATAATTATCATTATTATTATTATTATTAATCTCATCATGTAGATTGGTTCTCATGACTACTCTTAGTTGCAAAGAAATCTGGGAGTGTGAGAGAAGAAGGGAACAAAAAAGGTGGAGTGAATGGTTTGGGGAGGCAGGACACAGCTCAGCACAGCTTACACATCATGATAATCGTGGTTCAAAAGGCAAGGCCTGAGTCCCAGACTTGTTGATCTGGGGTGTGTATGTGTGTGTGTGTGTGTGTGAGCGTGGGTGTGTGTGTGTGTAAGCCAGGGAAGTGCATGCCACATTGATGACTGGGTAGAAATGGGTAGACGTGGGTGTGCTGCTTAGTTTTAGTTGTCAGCTTCCCTGGATCACGGAGTACCCAGATCTTTGGCAGAACGTTGTTTCTGGATGTGTCTGGGGGGTGTTTGCAGAGGCAATTAGCACTGAATCAGTGGACTGAGTAAAGCAGATGGCCTTTGCCGTGTGGGTGGGTCTTACGCAGTCTGCTGAGGGCCTGCATGGAACACAAAGGTGCAGGGAGAGAATGCGCCCGTCTCCATCTGTCTGCCTGGTGGAGCCGGGACCTTGAACTGCACCCGTGCTCAGACGGGCACTTACCCCACTGCCTGTCCTGGGCCCCTGGCCTCCAGACTCACGCCGAAGTACACCACTGGCTGTCCTGCTCCTCCAGCTTGCAGACGGCAGATGCTGGGACTTCTCAGCCTCCGTAATTCCTCATAATAAGTCACCTTCGTGTGTAGATATAAAGAATATAGCTGTGTGTATAAATATAAAGGATACATACGCTTATACACATACAGGATATACATAAGATATGGGACTATAGAGGATATAGACACATAATATGAGGGATGTAAGTATGTAAAGGATATATATATACTTAAAGAATATATATAAAAGGATACACTTGTGTATTAAAAGGATATGTAAGGAATATATATAAATGATATATGATATATAAACATGAAGGATATATATATAAAGGAACACATAAGTATAAAAGATATATGTATATAAAGATATATAGAGAAGGATATATATGTACCTATAAAGGATACGTAAAGAATATATATATAAAATATATATGATATATAAACAAAGGATATAAATATATAAAGGATACGTATAAATATGAAGGATATATGTATATAAAGGATATATATATAGAAAGATATACATAGAAGGATATATATGTGTATATTAAGGATATATAAAGAATATATATATAAAGGAGATATGATATGTAAACAGAAAGGATATATATATAAAGGAACATATAAATATGAAGGATATATGTATTAAAGGATATATCTATAAAGATATACATAGAAGGATATATATGTGTATATTAAGGATATATAAAGAATATATAGAGAGAGGATATGTGATATATAAACATAGAGGATATATGTATAAAGGAACATATAAATGTGAAGGATATCTGTATATAAAGATATACAGAGAAGGATATGTATGTGTATATAAAGGATATGTAAAGGATATATATATAAAGGATATATATAAGATATACATATAAAGGATATATATAAATGATACATATAAATATGAAGAATATATGCATATAAATGATATATATATATATTTAAAGGATGTTATATAAAGATATATATGGATATATGAAAGCTATATAAAGGATAGATATATATATAAAGGATATATATGTAAACGATATATAGACATAGATATATGCACGTATACACAGCAGATTGCTTCTCTTTGGAGGCACAGCCACCATGAGGAATCGTATTGCACATGTAGGTGTGAGGAGTGATCTGGAAGAAGCACAGCTAGTGTGGTGATGTGGAGAAATGCATGTGCCTCAGAGATACAGCAGCACAGGGCTTTGGTTTCAAGTCAAAATAAGTTAAAATCCTTGCCCCGACAGCCTTTTGCTGGATGGCCTTGGCTGAGCTACTGAAAATCTCTTAAATGGAGCTGCAGTTTCCTTTTCTGAAAGTTGGCAATAGTCATCCCTGCCCCAGAGATTAGGAATCGTAAGTAAAACCACAGATTGAAACCTAGGGCAGTGATCATTTAACAGAAACTTGCTATTATGAACACTGTCTTAGAGTCAGAATTATCCCTATGAGAAGATTTTGAATGTTTTCCACTTGAAAGCGATTCATTTAATCAGATACGTAATTGAACACCTCTTTGGTTGTGAGGTGGGGTTAGCCATGTAGACCAGAGATGGTCTCAGCTTTCAAGGGTTTTCAGATATACTCAGTAGACAAGACTAACACACACGGACAAGAGGATGGGAGACAGAATACTACCAAGGGTCCATTGTGCGGTCCACATCATTATATTTTCTTATAGTCACCTTCTTCATTTCTTTCCTCTTCCTTTCCTCCCTCCCTGCTTCCCTCTGTCCCCTCATTTCTCTCTCTCCTTTCTCTAAGGTGGACAGGTGCAACCAGAGGTCACCAGAGCATCCCTGTAACCTGGTGTACGTGTGGGGGGCGTGGTGCATTCATTGATTCAAAAGGCCTTACAGCTGAAATGGTTTTACAGCTATGAAAGGAAATGTGTCTCACTTGAGGAGAGATACATACCCATTCCCTTTTTTTCCCCAAAGATTATATTTGCTGTGAAAAACTCATATAATACATTGTGTAGTCTCCTACATATTTACTTGTTTTTTCATTTTGTATTTTTTTCAGTTGAAGTATAGTTGATTTACTTTAAGGTGTACAGCACAGTGATTCAGATGTATATTTTTTTTCCAGATTCTTTTCCACCGTAGATTATCACAGAGTATTGAGTAGACTTCCCTGTGCTCTACAGTAGGTCCTTGTTGGTGATCTGTTTTATATATAGTCATGTGTATCTGTGAACCCCAACCTCCTTATTCATCCCTCCCCCTCCTTCCGCTTTGGTAACCATAAGTTTGTTTACTATGTCTGCATTGGTGGCATAGCTGCCTTCCTTTGCTCTAAAATGCTGAAAACTTTGAAGCAATAGAGCAGCAAAAAGGTATCAGTAGTCTTTTTTTTTTTTTTTCATAACAACTGAACACAAACATTGTTTTTGTGACTTGGGCACGTAAAGGCAGAGTTCAGAAAAAACACCTATGGAAAAATGAGTAACTATTCACAGCCTCCCTTCAAGACGAACTATTTAGGAATGGCTCTGGAGAAATGTCAAGGCTAGTTCTCTGTCCTGGCTGAAAACAGTCTCAACACAGTTAAGGAGACTTCATTCACACAACACATTTCTGAAAAAACATGAGACCGGGAGCTTATGTTACTGTATATAGTAATTGACCACGATTTATGAATTAATGTTCTGTGCCTTTCATTGTATGTTTACAATTTTTGAATACACAGTTTCTTTTGTATTACACCGAAAAAAGAAAATCCCCCTAGACTGTCAACACATTGTGAGACAACTCTTTTCCTGTCCAGGTGAGATCACAGAGTAGGGAATCCAGCCAGACCCCTGTGAGGTCTTTCATTTCAAGTGTGAACTCTTTGAGGATCATTGTAACGTGGACACGGAAGGTGCGTGTATTTATTTAGTCCGTGAAAATGGGCTGTGCCGAGGAAATGAAGGGAGGGGTATCTTTCTAGGCTTTTCCGCAGTGCTCTTTTCATAACGTGGGACGCTTTATAGATGCAAAGTGTAGTACATATTAAATACATGTTATATTCAGTGTTGGAGACACGTAAGCAAACAATGTTGCCTAAAAGCTTGTCTATGCTTCCTCCAGGTGTAGTGTGTGTGGCTCAGATGGTGACCATTGTTCTTGCCTGGCCAGTGCATGCAACTTATATATATTCAAAGATGCACCCAAACTTTTTTTTTTATTGAGTGCACTAAAAATAATACGTGCACAACACTCTACAAGGCTAAAGAGATGCTATTGAGAGTCCCTGTCAAAACACAGATTTCTGCAGCTGGCTGCATCCCCAACAGGAAATGAAATATTTCCTTGAGCGCATCTCTTTTGTCACTCTCAGAGTTTTTAGGTCCACGGTTCTGTATGCAGGTAACAGACGTTAATCACTAAAGCAGAGAGACAAAAATGTGTTGTCTTTCTCTCTCTTTAGGGTATTTTAGCTTCTTGGACATCTACTGCCCTATGTCCAGTGTGTATCTCACCTTATTTTTTTCTCTATTTAGAATTACTCTGCTGGGGGAAGAATCTTGACATGTATTTCAACACTTAACTCGTATGACTTTTATATGATTTGGATATCGGGGGAGGGAATAAAACTAATACCATTTAGGAACGCTTTTAGGTTCCCAGGCGAGAGAATTTGGAATGAGGAGTAGTCATTGCTTCTTGAAATATTTTCTCTTTAAATGTGGACTGACATACCACACATTTGGGATTTCATCATCCACGAAAGGATCTCAAACTTGGAATAACGGTGTACAGCCTAGGAGAATAGAGGTAGCCAATAATTTTTAGGCAACGTGTTTTCAAGAAAGTTTCTGATGGAGGATTGCAGTTCATGAGATGGAAAAATTAGAAAATTAGATTTTGAAAATGGCATTTCAAAAATTAGAAAATCAATCTTTTATGCAAGAGAATTTTTATATGATTGTCTCAATAATCTTGATATACTGGTAAAAGGATTATTATTAACATGCCTAGAGTATGGTAAAACTAGGACTGAGGAGGTTTTTCCCCAAAAATGGCTCTTAAAACTTTAAAACACTTTAAGCAATGTTTCCTTGATGAAAATTTCAAAGTTTTTCCACAATGTGTTTTCCCTAACTTGGTAAGCTATGTAGATCCAAAGTGTAATAAGTATTAAATATGTTATCTCATACAGATAAATGCTAGTTTTTCCAATTCAAATCATGTACATAACAGTATATGATTTACTCCAGGGGTAAAAGGAGTGAGTCACTAATAATCTAAACAATGCATAAACATATCGATCGCTTCAAGTTTAGTAATTCCATCTCTAGAAATTCAGCTGTAAGCAATTATTCATGGTTTGTCTAAAAAATATAGGCCCTAGGATACGTGTCCAAGTATCACTCATAAAAATAAAAGATAGGGAACAATTTGTATGCCCCACCTTAGTGGGTTGACAAAATTAATTCTGATACATTCAGGTTGTAAGTTGTGACATAGAAATGATTTATTGACATGGGAAGGTGTTTATGATATTAAGAGGAAAAGGGAGGGTTTGACACGTTTTGTAAACTCCTTTTGCAAATGTAAGCAGAGAAGATGATTTGGAATGATTTATGTAAAACTATGGACGGAAATTTTTTCTGGGAGGGGGATTTTGAGCGTGGGTCATGTAGGATCCCTGGAGGGCCTGAGGCTGAGCCCAGCCATGTGGGCAGTCGACCACGCTTACCTGATGGAGCCTCAGTGAAGATGGGCTCCAAGGCTGGGGCTTGCCCGGCCGGCCACGATCCAGGCGTATCGGGCTGTCAGTCACCATTTCCGGGAGGAGTTGATGCTGTCGGAGACTCCTCGGGGGAGGACAGCTAGAAGTCGTCAGGTGGAACTGTCTGGGACTCTGCCCCCTGCTCTTCTGACCATGGCTTATTTTAATGTGTCCTTTAGCTGTGATAACGTGAGTACGACAGGTTTCAGTAAATTCTGTGCGTGTTCCTGGCAGATTACTAACCCTAAGGCTGGTCTTGAGGACCTATGAACTTGCGGTGGGCATCAAAAGAAAGGCTAGTCTTGTGGGCTGTACCCTCAAAGGTTGCATCTGTTGTTTCAATACTCAGAACTGCGGAAACCAAAACACAGACTAGCACATCTTATGCGCACTCAGGTTTTGTCCGTCTCTGCCCCGTTGAAACACCACTCCAGCTATTTGCAGCAAGCTCCTCCACACCCCACAGAATGTCCCTTCCCTGGAGTCAAAGAGGAGACCCATGGGGTGTGCACCCCTATCTGTGACTGCATTATCCCCGCTGGCCCTGCCGTAGAGCTGCCTGCCACAGTGCTGCAGACCACAGGCCACTAGCATCCAGGGCTACACCTTCACCATTCATCCATGCACCACAGTAGCCAGCACCTGATAGGGGTGAGCCCTAAACCAGCCTCTGGGGAGGGGGCAGCGAACAAACCGGGCAGGGCCTCTGCTCCCATGGAACGTGAACACAGGACAGGAGCCCACAGCTCACCAAACCCTCCCCCGGCTTCCCGCTTCTCTGCCTGTCTTCCTCCTTTCGCCCTGTGCACTTCTGGAGCTGGTACTCGACACGCGCTCATCCATCCCTGGTCTTGTGGTGAAGCCGGCGAGAGATTTTCCTACCTCACCTATCATCAGCCCAGTTTGCCGCAGCTACACCTGTGTTTCCAAGTTGTCTCTCCTTCTGTTGGGGAGATTTATCCTGGATTTGACCTGGTTCCCGGTGTGATTCATTCACTCAATGACTCCTTATGGGATCCTTGCTAGGTGTGAGAGAATACTGCGGTCTGAGGTGGTAACCGTAAACAGAACATGTCTGGCCCTCACGAATCTTCCATGGACATTAACACAGCATGCATCCGTGCTGTGTCTGGTCCCGCCCAGTGCTGCGAGAAGGGGACAGAGCATGAAGGACGGGGAGTGATGCACAGAGGTGAGGATGCGGGTGGCAAGAGGCTCAACAAGGAGGTGGAGTTTTCGTGTAGACCAGTGAAGTCAGGGCATGAGCCTGGTGAACAGCTCAGGGAGAGGGTTCCTTCCAGGGATCAGGGAAACAGATTGCTTAGCGCACTCACGCTAATGCAGAGACAAGCCTGGTGAGGACAGCCCTTCCGGCAGGGGGGAGGTGACATCTCATGGTGGCTTTCATCTGCACGTCCCTGATGTCTTGGATATTAACCCCTTACCAGATGTGTGATTTGCCAGTATTTTTTTCCCATTCTGCAGGTTGTCTTTTCATTTTGTCAGTTGCTTCTTTTGCTGTGCAGAAACTCTTTGGATGGATGTAGTCCCACTTTATTTTTTTTTCTTTTGTTGCTTATGCCTTTTTGGTGTCAAAATGCAGTAAATTGTTACCAAGACCAATGTCAAGGGGACTTCCCCCTGTGTTTTCTCATAGGAATTTCATGCTTCCAAGCCTTATGTTTAAATCCCAATTCCATTTTGACTTCGTTTTGGTGAGTGGTTCAGATAGGGGTCCAGACCCATCTTGGGAATCATTTTGCAATGTATAGAGGTATCCAGTCAACACACTGCACACCATAAACTAACACTGTTATGTGTCAGTGATCTCTCCATTGTATCTTAATAAAGCTGGGAAAGAATAAATTCTATGCCAAACACAAGAGGAAAAAAAAAAGACAGAGACAAACCTGGTAAGCCAGGGATGCAGAGAAGCGGGAAGGGGCTGCACCGTTTACAGACTTGCCTTCACATGAGGTTTCTTCATTTTCCCCACCGGAGAAGCGCCTGGAGCTGTGTGCTCCCTCTGAGGGTCCCACACCGCCTCACATGCGGGCATCTAACGCTTGGGGCCCAGGCTCTCGTTTTTCCCATCTGGCAGTGGACCGGGATAACCATACCCTGCTGTGCCCTTGACTTATGCTGCCAGCCTGTCCGCACCTTGAGGCTCTTCCCCAGCGGTCTCAGATCCTCTTCACCCCTCTCTGCTCCTCCCTCCAGCTTCTCCATCACCCCCAACGCATCCGGTTTCCAAGCGCATCCAGTAGGCTGTCTTAACTCCGACAGGAGCAGGCACTGA
Source organism: Hippopotamus amphibius kiboko (assembly GCF_030028045.1). Taxonomy (NCBI): domain Eukaryota; kingdom Metazoa; phylum Chordata; class Mammalia; order Artiodactyla; family Hippopotamidae; genus Hippopotamus; species Hippopotamus amphibius. The sequence continues at coordinate 132,584,100 of NC_080203.1, forward strand.
CAAGAAGCACCCTTCCTTGGGGGTTTCTGCCCACATCCATATTTAGAATCTTGCCGTCTCTCTCAACCGAAAGCAATGTTCAGTTGCAGCCATGGTGAGAACTCATAATCACGTCTTTATCTCCTCTCTTGTCTTCATCTGGTTTCTGTCTTTGCAGCTCACTGACCCTAGGAGCTGTGTTTAAAATTTTTCACTAAGTTTATTGGAAAGTTGTGTCCACTGTTGTCGGTGATCTCATGCCGTATGGTAGGAAGCTGTGCGGGCTACCTAGCAAGAGAGTCAGCACCCAGACACTTTCGGGATGCTCAACTGTAGTGGTAAACACTAGGTGTTTCCAGACTGACTTACCTCTACAGAAGCAACATCTCGCCCCCAAGCCATTGGATGGTGAAAGATCTCACATTGAGCCATTTGAACTGTGTCCTGGGCTTTGGGGCCCCTGAAAGATAAGGAAAAAGATATGATCAGCAGCCTTCACGGGGAAAACACAAAGATTGCTTCCTAAGGATTGTAGTGAAGAAAACAGTTCAATATGACCAGAGGGAATAATTGCCAATTCAGTATAACCAGAGGGAGAAATTGTCAATTCAGTGTAATTGGAGAGGAAAATTGCCAATATTACTGATGAGTGGTTTCACAATAGTCCAGTGTAGCCTAGATTTGGGGTCTAACACGATTAAAAATAATAAGTATCATCACTGTGCTTGTGTATTTAAGAACCTTCCTGGACCTCATGTCTTCATTGTAACCATGAAAATAGTCATTACTGTTTGCTGTTTTCTTTGTTTCCATCTCTGGGCTGATTGCTGAGCAGAATTGCTAATTAGGGGCATCATCCCGAGGGCACCGATGAGAATTAGGCAACTTGTGACCATTCAGCCGCGTGAGCTGTGTTATCCTGGCTGCGCCAATGAGTACACCTCAGAATGAGGCAAGTTGTGATCCCGCAACCAGGACACATCAGACATTCAGACGCCCGCAAGTGTCAGAGCTGTGCCTCACACCCAAGACCCCTCACGTCAAGTCCCATATTTTCTCGAAGAAAGACGCTTGTGTGGGTTGCTGTCCAGGTTATCCCTCTCCTGACTGTTAGACTTGGCTCCTCCATGGACATCAATACAGCTTTCTGAAACGTGGGCAGCTGTTAGAAGGAGCGCTGTGAAGGAGGTGGAGTGAGGAAGGGGGCTCTGGGTGGATGGACTCAAGGACAGGCTTGACCATGAGTACCCCAAGGCCATGGATGGGGAAGGCTGGCATCCAGGAATCACAAGCGAGCCTCCAGCCACAAGGAGTTGATTGAATCCTTAGAAATCGGAGCGTCTCAGAGGGCTTGCACTTTCCCTCCAGGCGAGCTCTCCCTCGCTCCTGCCCTGCTGTCTGCCCCTGGTAGGCTGAGCTGCACAGACACCATCCACAAGGGTCCTGTGGCTCTGGCTTCCTGCGGGGGTTGGCCAGCGGGAAGCCCCAGCTGGACAGGGCAGCAGGGAGAAGGGGGAGAGGAGATGATCCCGTTGGCTGCCTTCCTTCCTGGGTACCTCGTGCTGGCTGAGCCCCTCCACCGGGAGCCCCTGCTGCTCTCTGGACAGCCGAGTCTACACAGTCTCTACCATTCCGCTGCGATTCCTCAATTCCACTTGGGCCCAGGTGGTGAAACCACCTGGATGCCACTGGCTTTGGTTATTGCAACTCCCCTCTGTTCCCCTAGACCATGGTTTCTCCACCTCTGCAATACTGACATTTGAGGATGGATAATTCTTTTCTGCATGTGTTGAAGGTTGTTCAGTGTGTTGTAGGATGTTGAGCAACATGCCTAGTCTCTCCACACCAGATGCCAGCAGCACCCCTGCCTCCCAGCTGCTCCCAGTGTGGCAACCAAAAACGTCTCCAGACATCGCCAACTGGCCAACTGATGCCTGGACGACAGACGTGCTCCCTGTTAACTGCTGCTCTACAACCACACTTTTATAAACAGACCCTTTCCTTCTCCATCCTTCTCTAATTATCTGTATGCCATTGAGACCCTGCCTGCTTCAATGAGGAGAGAATAAAAGAGAGACCATTTATTCTTTAGGAAGAGAAAGGGTGATAGGAAGTCTTTATATATAGATATTACAGAAAAAGATATATAAGGAGGGGATTTTAAAAGAAGCTAAGATGGCAGGACTTCCCTGTAAGAAGACTACGCTCTTTTGCTAAAGTCTTTGGATTATAGAAATATAACAGTGTTAAAAAATGTGTCACCTAGTTTAGAAGCATTTTTTAATATTTTTTCTTATTAATAATGTATATATGGAAATCCCAATCTCCCAATTCATCCCACCTCAAACTCCCCCCGCTTTTCCCACTTGGTGTCCATGTTTGTTCTCTACATCTGTGTCTCTATTTCTGCCTTGCAAACCGGTTAATCTGTACCATTTTTCTAGATTCCTCATATATGTGTTAATATATGATATTTGTTTTTCTCTTTCTGCCTCACTTCACTCTGTATGACAGTCTCTAGGTCCATCCATGTCTCTACAAATGTCCCAATTTCGTTCCTTTTTACGGCTGAGTAATATTCCATTGTATATATGTACCACATGTTCTTTATCCATTCATCTGTTGATGGACATTTAGGTTGCTTCCATGACCTGGCTATTGTAAATAGTGCTGCAGTGAACATTGGGGTGCATGTGTCTTTTTGAATGATGGTGTTCTCTGGGTATATGCCCAGTAGTGGGATTGCTGGGTCATATGGTAACTCTATGTTTAGTTTTTCAAGAAACCTCCTTATTGTTCTCCACAGTGGCTGCACCAATTTACATTCCCACCAACAATGCAAGAGGGTTCCCTTTTCTCCACACCCTCTCCAGCATTTACTGTTTATAGATTTTCTGATGATGCCCATTCTAACCAGTGTGAGGTGATACCTCATTGTCGTTTTGATGTGCCTTTCTCTAATAGTTAGTGATGTTGAGCAGCTTTTCATGTGCCTCTTGGCCATCTGTATGTTAGAAGCATTTTTTTAAACTATTCAAGTCAAAGTAAGATAGGTCTGGAGCAGTGATTCTCCATCCATGGCAATTCCACCCCCAGGAACACTTGGCAACGTCCTGGGCATTTCTGGTTGTCACAACTGAGGGGAGAGGGTTGTTCCCGGCAGCTGGTGGGTGGCGACCAGGGATGCTGCTCAACACCTTGCAGTGCACAGGATGCCCCCTGCCGCCCCGCAGAGAATGATTCAGGTCCATGTGTCCCTAGCGCTGGAGCTGACAAGCCCTAGTCTAAGGAAGGAGCTGAATTGGGGACCTGTGGACTGGCCCCTGGTGTTAGTTGGCTCACGAGATCTGTGTGGCTTTAGACACCTAATTTACCTTTGGAGGTTTCAATTTCCCAATGACAAAATCAAAGGGTCAGAAGACTGTATTTCTCAGCATCTGTCCAGCTCTCGCTCCGCAAGATACCAGCTCCCTTTCCCTAAAAATGTTTAAAATGCTGAAATCAAGTGTTTGTCTATTACACCCTCATCCCTGCCCAATCCGGTGTCTTTGTGGTGATGTAGTTGCCTCATATTTAGGTAGAGTTGTTTAGAGAGAGTGCTGCTTCACCTCCAGTGACTTTGAAGTTTTAACGATAGTGTGACTATCTGGAAAATTGTCCTGGTTGCTTTTCAGAGGAGTGGAGAATCATTATTGCTGAGTGCATTATTAAACAGATTCAACGGTAAGGCAGGTCACACTGTGCCCCTTGAGGCATACAAATAAGTGTAAAGCCTATGTTTTTCCTTCAATTAGTCTATCATCCAGTGAAAGAGATAAAACAGGCATATAGAAAGTTAAGTAGCGACACAGGTTTAGATAACCACACAAACAAGATGGCAGCATAAGAGTGGTACTGAGTTGGTAATCATTGGCTCAACTGTGGATGGCATCCTTATAAGGCACTCTGCTTTCGATTTTGGGCTTCTAGAAGTACCAGTACTCATTTATTTGGCTTTCTCTTCTACTGAGTGTTTCCTTGAATCTTTTTACAATCATGTTAAGAGAAAACTTGTCTTGGTTTCCTATTCCCAGTTATGTCTAGGAATGGGTTGACATCTGTTCTAATCTTATGTCCCCTCTTTCCATGAGAGACAGACTGCTATATCCCTAGTAGAAAGTTGCCCAGTGGCCAAGACATCATACTTCACTTTGGCACAATTCCTGTATCCACCCTCATGGAACAATTTTAAAATTTTTGGTCATCTGGTGTACCCTTGCATCTTTTGTGTTTAGCCCCCTCTTTTCTTTTTTAAGGGTCCCTTTTAGACCATAGTAATTTAAGAACAGAAAGTGACTTGATTGTCCAAGAAATCTACTTAAAGAGTATGGACTTTGGAGTTTATCTCTCTGTCTCTCTCTCTCTCTCCATTTCTCCCTCTCTTCTAGGACAGGATTTCTCAACTTTGTTAATATTGTCATTTGGAGTAAGATAGTTCTTTACTGTGGGAGTCTGTCTTGTATATTGTAGGAAGTGTCATAGCATCTCTGGCCTTTACTGACTAGATACAGTAGCACTCCCCTCCTCCAGCTATGACATCATCATAACCACCACCATCATCACCATCACCACCATCATCACCACCATCACCATCACCATCACCACCATCATCATCACCACCACCAGCACCATCATCACCATCACCACCATCATCATCACCACCATCATCACCATCACCACCATCACCATCACCACCATCACCATCACCACCATCACCACCATCACCACCATCATCACCATCACCACCATCATCACCACCATCACCATCACCACCGTCATCATCACCACCACCAGCACCATCATCAGCACCGTCATCCTCATCTATATCACAGCTCCATTTTTTGAGTTTCTATGCCATACTAAAACCATATTAGATGTTTTAAGTGAATCATCTGTTTTTAACCTCACAAACAACAATTTTATCAGATGTATATTGTGATGACACTTCTATCAGCAAAGAAACAGAGTCTTAGAGAGGTCAATGGACCATGACGGGTCCGTTTCCACTTCCTTATAAAGGCCGTATCTCCCTGAATGCTTTAAGCATGTTTACAAATGTGGTTAGAGGGGCTTGAGGGGGCTGGATAGGCTTCAGGGAAGGCATGGTTCTTCAGCCAGCCCTGGAAGGACAGAGTTAGACTAAGTGAAGATGAAGGGTAGGAAAGACCGCTTCCTTGGGATGATGGGAGAGAGACCTCAGAGGTCCTGGAATCTCACGCTAAGGAACGTGGATTGTGTCATTTAGATAGTCATGGCCCACAGCCTCAATCCAGCCTGCCACCTGTTTTCAGCACTATTTCCCATGAACTAAGATTGGTTGTTATATATGTATTTAAATGATTGGAAAAAAAAATCAAAAGAACCACATGTTTGGGTGGTATACTGGTGAGCATAGGTGCCTTCCAAAAATCAAAAGAATATTGCACGACACCTAAAAATTACATGAAATTAAAATTTCAGTGTCCACAAATAAAGCTTTATTGGCTCCCTGCCACCCTCAGGTGTGTACTTGTCATCTACAGCGGCTTCCACGCTATAATCGCAAAGCTGAGTAGTCGCAACAGAGACCATGTGACCCATGAAGCCAAAAAGAATTCCTGTCTGGCCCTTGACAAGAAAACAGTCACCAGCCCTGCTTCAGCTATTAAAAGGCAACCAGGCTTGTGTCATTTGATAAGTGGGTGGATGAACCTTTATCCCATCTATGAATCAAATGTAGCCTTTTAAGCAATAACAGTGGTTGTTTAAGGCAAGGCCAGAAAACCAGTGACTGGGTTTGGCTTTTCAATGTATGTTAGTCTTTCTGATGTTTGAAAAAACAAATGAACTCGGTCGATCTTGACATGCATTTTGATGAGAAAAAGGGTGTGGTAAGTGGAAAGACAGCCATGTGTTATTTCCGCATTCATGCACCTGTCTCCAAAGGGTGTGCTCCCCTGGACCGTAGCTGAAGATGCGCGGAACTCACGGGGTCCCTGAACTGCTGGGGGCTGCTGTGTCCAGCGTTGCCTGAGGCTGTTTATCTCCTGGGTCCAGGTCTGCTACAGGTGGCCATAATAGGGGGGAGGACGCCAGAAGGGTTTCTCAAAGTCTCCTGCCAGAATATCCGTAATAAATAATAGCAACGTATTGACTAACATAGAGTGAGCACCTGTTTTTTTTTTTTTTTTTGGCCTTTCTTGAGCTCTTTTAAAGAAAAATTGATGTATAGTTGATTTACAATATTGTGTTAGTTTCAGGTGTACAGCACAGTGATTCAGTTATATGCATATATTTTTTTCAGACTCTTTTCCATTATAGATTACAAAATGTTGAATATCATTCCCTGTGTTATACAGTAAATCCTTGTTGCTTATTTATTTTATGTATACTATTTTGTATATTTTAATCCCAAACTCCTAATTTATCCCTGCCCCCTCCTTTCCCCTTTGGTAACCCTAAGTTTGTTTTCTAAGTCTGTGAGTCTGTTTCTCTTTTGTAAAGAAGTTCCTTTGTGTCATATTTTAGATTCCACAAATAAGTGATAGCATATGATATTTGTCTTTCTCTGTCTGACTTACTTCACTTAGTATGATCATCTCTAGGTCCATCCTTGTTGCTGCAAATGGCATTATTTCATTCTTTTTATAGCTGAGTGGTATTCCATTGTATACATGGACCACAACTTCTTTATCCATTCCTCTGTTGATGGACAGTTAGGTTGTGTCCATGTCCTGGCTTTTGTAAATAAGAGCACCTACTATTGATGGAATGCTTTTCCCTGTGCGTGATTTACACATCTCATTCTCTATCTAAAGATACTTAGATACAACTTACAATTCCCCAGCTAGACATGGGATCCCGTTTTAACAGGGGAGGAAACTAAGGTACTGGGAGGTTAAATGACCTGCCCAAGATCGTGGACTCAGTTCTTACTGGACTTGAACTCAGGCATCTGACTTGAGACACTGTGGAACCAAGACAAACTACCTCCCCCGAGAGGAAAGTGGGTGTTTAATCCCTGTGTCCCATGGTGTGGATGCTGCCAGGGACTGTTTCTTCTTTTTCATGTTAAATAGTACATAGGCATTTGCAGCCTGCTCCCGTATCTGTCGGATGCCACATGCACAGACCACATGTATTTTACTTTTACGTGTCATACATGCATTCAAGAAATAGAAGATGCTAAGTTATGTCAGCCAGAAGCCAAGTCTCTCTCACAACCTGTGCTGGGTTTTGTATCCAAATGGCATGTAAATTACTTAGCAGTTGAACCCCGTTCTCCCTCCAAGATGTGCCATTTCCCCTCCTCCTGGCTTTGTCCACTCGTCCTCAGGAAGGTCCAGGAGGGCAGGTACCATCTGAGGATTAGGACAAGAAGTGGACCCATCCTTCTAGATTTTACTCTCTTCTGAGGGTGGACAACAGCCACACCACATCTAAAGCAACTTCTATATCAGCAGACTAGGAAACCCGGTGAAATACATGGTTTAAACCTGGCTTTAAAAAACGGCTCGTAAAATATTTAGCAGAAATGCGCAAACAACAGGCTTTCCGTCATTGCACTTTGCAGAAGGCCACAGAAGAATAGAATTCATTAGATGTTCTCTGTCCTGTCCCGCCTACCATCCCTGGAATTCTGTAGAGACAAAGGCTAGCATCGCTCAGAGCTGGAAAATTCTAAATCTGCAGACAGCAGGGTCACATAAAAATTTACTCCAAGTCCAGGACCCTCGAGGCGTCTTCCGTAAAGCAGAAAAGAAAAAACCAACTGCGACTTACTGCAGGAGTAAAAATGGTACACACGGGGAAAGGAGCCTGCAGCCACGTCATGCTTTGGAGACAAAGCCAATCAGCCACATCCCAGGGTGAAATTACACACGCATCTTTTCAAATGGCTCTCATCCCATGACCTCTGCACTAGAGCTCGGGCACTAGCCGGTCCAGGTTGATGAATAGACATGTGACCTTGTTCTCTCTGCCCTGTGTTAATGGAAGATGCACTGGTGAAAAGGTCTCCTTTCAGAGGAAAACACTTCCTTTTCTAATTGAACGATGTCACATCCAGAACGCACCACAGCACCGTTTACTTCATCTGTCCCTCATGTCAACCCATTCTGGTTCCAGATGCAAGACTCCTCCAGACTGTCAAGGCACCCAGAGGTGTCTTCTCTCCGTGATGACTGACAATGAGAGGGAGGGTGGATTGAAGTGTAAATCAGTGGTGACAACTCCATGCGTGAGAACCTGTCCGATAGTATGCTTGTAAAGAAAAACAAAAAATCCAGCCACAATCTGAATATCAACAGGTGTGGAATTCTACACATACGTTTGCTGTGACAGCTGCCTCCATCTGCCACAAATCCGATAAGGAAAGGAGAGTTCCTCAGGGAACACTCTTTGATGTCAGGTACGAAGAGCCCACCGCCCAGCACTATCCTTCACTGCGCTTAGGAATTTGGAGATTTTACCCACTCCTTGGGGACCAGTAGTGGGTGTTGTTTCCTTATAGTTTCCATGTCAGGCAGCAGGGCGTTCTGGAACTTAAAAATCAGTTTTATATTGGCAATTGCCTTTACGTCTCCAGAGAAGTCATATATAAATGATATATGTAATGTGCAGTGATACACAATGTTTGATGGTGGTAAGGCATTAAATGGTCTGCATTTTTGTTTTGCCTTTTCTCTTGCAAATATATTTTTAGTCACTTTTGCAACCAACAGAGCCCAATCCTTCGGATGAACAAATATCCTCTTGTGGCTTCCCTACTCTCTGTTCACATCCACTGTGAGAACATGCATTTTCTTCTTCTGGTGGCCGCCATCTCACAAACAAGAAGGTGTCTCTGGAAAATCTGCTACAGTATCCGTGTCCTCCTAAGCACCAAGCATATCCTCTCTTCCAAGGCAGCCTTTGGAAAAGGAGCTTCTGAACATGTCATTTAATTTTTCATGCTATTTCAAGACTTCTTATGTAAATAGACTTAGAAACAAAGAAGCAAACCCACGCATCATTTGCAGGATGCAGTGACCGAGGGTTTGTTTTGGAGGAGACTGAGTTCCTCCAGGCACCGTCAAGAGAAGGGGAGCCTTTCCAGAGAACGATTTCCCCAAATCAATTCCGTCCATTTGTTTTCAGGAAATAAGATCTCTAATGAGGGTCGAGGCAGGTTAATGTAAGTAATGGAGAGCTGAAGGCTTGGAAGCTCTGGTCTTTAAATATATAAAATACTGTATTAGAACAGTTTCTGTGTGGAATTCCCTGGCGGTCCAGTGGTTAGGACTCCACACTTTCACTGCAGGGGCCTGGGTTCAGTCCCTGGTTGGGGAAGTCAGGTCCTGCAAGCTGGATGGCGCGGCCAGAAAAAAAAAAAAAAGTTTCTTTGTCCTGCTTTGGTGGGGGGAGTGCTTATTGTGAATAAAGTTAGCTAAGACATTTTTAAAAACCATCAGTATTCCCAGTATGTGACAGTACCTGTGTTCCCTTACTGGGAATTGAGAGTTAGCTTTAGGGCTCCAACGTTTTTACATTTGTTTTCCTAAGTTTATACTGATCGCGTAGAATGGTATTACTGATGGGACTTTGCATCGTAAGGAATTTTCATCATAACCTGCATGGATACTGCCTTAAAGAAGTGTGATGAAGTAATTCTGTTCACACTGTTCTCTGAGAGGTAGGGCATTTTATTTTATTTTTATTTTTTTGAGGTAGGGCATTTTAATAGTTCTTTGTGAGTAACTAGGTCAGGCTCTGTCACTGACAATCTGGGAATATAGTTTTGGAATAACTGGTAAAAATAAATGAGTAGGTGGCACTGAAGTGGAAAAGTAAGTGATGAATTAACTTGCATGAGTATGTTTACAACACTGTCTTCTCTGAGGACATCCACCTGGTGTTATAGACTAAATTACACCTCTACCCCCATTGATATGTCGAAGCCCGAACCCCCAGGACCTCAGAAGGTGACTGTATTTGGAGGAGGTTTGGGGCTTTTAGGATGCAATTAAGGTAAAATCAGGTCAAGTAGGGTGGGCCCTAATGCAACAGGACAGGTGTCCTTGTATGAAGAGGTCATTAGGACAGGGACACACACAGAGGGACGACCATGTGAGGACACAGGGAGAAGAGGGCCATCTACACACCAAGGAGAGAGGCCTCGGGAGGAACTAGCCCTGCTGACACCTGGATCTCAGATTCCAGCTTCCAGGAGTGAAAAGATGAGTGTCTGTTGTTTAAGCCGCCCCATGGTACTTGTTATAGCAGCTGTAGGTGATAATACACCTGGCTTCCCCATTTCTCTGAAAATCCATGTCTTCTCAAAAGTCAGCATCAAGGCCATGTCCTTGAAACCTACATCAGTAATGCAGCCTGAGTTGAATTATATCTTGTGCTTCCTTAGCTCTTCCTCAGCTTCACAGAATGGCTTGTGTACATTTGCCTTTGAGTATAGCTTCCTCCCTATGGCTTAAATCTTTTTATTCTCTATGCCTCCTCTTCACAGATAGGAGGCAACACATTTGCTACTTTTGCATTTCTGTAGAAAGTATTTTATTCCAAGAATGTAATGGGGATTAAATCTGTCGTGGGTGGGTTACCTAAATAAAAGTGCAGAATGCCCACTGAGTTTTAGATAAACAAGGGCTCATTTTTTTTTTTGGACATCTCATGAAATATTCACTAGAGACTTACCAAAAAAAAAAAATCATCATCTGAAATTCAGATTTAACTGAGCATCTTGTATTTTATCCAGAAGACAACCCTAGTTGTTGGAAGTCTTGATGTGTTTAGAACAGGAGAAAATTTAATCAGTAACCATGCAGAGTTCTGTGAACGATCTCAAGAAGCATTACCAGGTTACTGTTTTGCCGTTAAGAAGCATTTGGCCATGTGATCTGTGGAAATTAACAAGGAGGCTGGCTCCACTGGTTCATCAGACCAGTGCCTGGGGGCTGCAGGAGCTCTGTGATTATGGGGAGAAGGGCTCACCATGGAATGTCAGCATCACAGAGGGCTTCATGGAGGAGGTGGCCCTTCAGCTGGACTTTGCAGATGGGGTCACACCTCCCTGGGAAGAAGGAAAAGTGAGGACATTGAAGGCGGGGGCCATATCTTGTCCAGGCTACAGAGAGTGGGAGCTGGGGACTGGGGAGGACAGCTAATATACGATAGTGGTAATTCAGCTGTGAAATAAGTGCTTGGAAGAGGGGAGAGCTTTGAGAATGGAAAGCGAGGGGAGGGGAGAGACCCTTGAAGTGAGACTTGTGGGAAACAGGCAGCTGTTTGGATGCATTAGAAGGTGACATGATCAACTGTGAGTTTTGCCCAAGTGAGGGAGGTTGGGGGAGGAGGCAAATGTCCTGAGAACAATTGGGGAGATGAAGCGCAGGTGATTCTTGTTTTTCATAGTCATGATGTTCTATAAACTGAATACTGATGACACTCCCAGGGGAAATGCCGGGTTGGGCTCCTGGAGCCTGTGGTCCCCAAACTGTCATCACCCAGTCAATGCATAACCTCATTTCATCTGTATTTCTGTTTAAAGACACCTTACGTAAGATATCCTTGGTTCATTAACATGGAAATCATGGCCAACAGCACTATAACGCGTGTCTGAATGATGCTTTTCTAAATCACATGTTTTCGCCATAAGGCACATCAGAGCTGCCTTATGCTTAGAAACATCAGACGAAACCTTAGCGCTACACTTGGGGGCCATCTTAGTGAAATCACCACCAAGAAAAAACAAAAAAACATGGTCTGAATACATCGCAGAAAAGACACTCGTTTATAGTGTGAGAACTGAAACAAAAAGGCGGAGCCTTGCCTCGTTGGACTTGAGCTAGAAACGTGTGTGTCAGGTGACTTGAACTTTTCACCGCTCTGCTCACGTCTGTACATGACTATGAAACTGACACAGTCTTGGTGTTTGGTTTACAAATAAATGTTAGCAGATACGAGTTTGCCAATGCAGACTCCACAAACAATGAGGAGTGGCTGGGTTTGCTTTTTTTTATTTTTATTTTTTATCTCTTTATTGGAGTATAATTGCTTTACACTGTTGTGCCAGTTTCCGCTGTACCACAAAGTGAATCAGCTGTATGTATACATATATCCCCATATCCCCTCCCTCCCGAGACTCCTTCCCACCCTCCCTATCCCACCCCTCTAATTCCTCACCCATCATCGCATTGATCTCCCAGTGTTATGCAGCAGCTTCCCACTAGCCATCTATTTTACATCTGGTAGTGTATATATGTCAGTGCTACGCTCTCAGTTTGTCCCGGGGTTTGCGTTTAGACATGGCTCACCTGAGGTGGTGGAAGGAGACTAAATTGCAAAAGCCAAGACCATTTGAAGGGCTGCGATCACTGCCCACGTGAATATAGTCACAGGCTGGAAAATCGTGCTTTCGCCTTGTGTATTCCTTTAGGCACGATGGATCCCTGGTCCGCCCCAGTGGGGTACAGAGTCAGCACTGGGCAGAGCAAAGCCTGTGGGATCCGGTGCATGGTAACCACAGTGCTGGACCAGCTGCCACCCTTTCTCTTCTCCGTCTCCAGCCTTGGTTAGCAAACCCCAGCCTTGCCTTGCCGCCCCCACAGGTGCTTCTCCTCCCTCCTAACTGTGCTCACCTGCAGCTCACATCCAGCTCTCCTAAGCTGCTAAGAAGTCACCTCCCAGCTCATGGAATCCCAGCTCAGGTCCTGTCTGCTCACCCTTCCCCAGTGCTGCCTGTGTTACCAAATGCAAGTTCGTGTGCCCCATGCACAGTGAGCCCAGAGCCCAAACAAACGGCAAAGTCAGGGTTTGGAGCAGAGAGAGGTTCATTGCAGGGCCAAGCAAGGAGAACGCAGGGTTCATGCTCAGAAGACTCTGAACTCCCCTAGGGTTTCAGCAAAGCACTTTTAAAGGCAAGATGAGGGAGGGGGTGTGGTTGGTTGGTGCAGTCTTCTTGGTGTCGGAATCCTTTGTTCTTGCAGCTGTCCACATAGGTCAGGTCAGGTCATGATGTTCCTGTAAATCTCCTACAAGACAAATGTTATCCTCTGTTCTGCAACTTTTTATCTCTATATGAATAGACTCTTAAAAGGCAGAGCCTTGAGAATAGGCTGTCCCGTATATTTCAGGCTGTGGGCAACATTCTTTTATAAAAGGTGCAGAGCCAGCATGACTAAGCACAGGCAACAGAGCACAAGGGTTAGAATCTAAAGGAACAGATCCAATATGGAGTCAGGTTTGTTCTTCCCTCTTACACCCATATAGTCACATCCCCCCAGGTGGGTGGTTCCTCCCCTCCTCCGCTCTCTGTTGCCTCTAGGAGGTCTTTGCACCCCCACCTTCTCCTGCTCATACCATCATCCGTGAGAAGCAATGAGGTCTTCATGGATGGGAGGGAGCTGAGCCACGAGTCTTGAGGAGGGTCCAGAAATAATGTAACGGACAAGGTCATTAAGTCAATAAAGGTAAAACAGATAGGAAAGGTAGAAGGAGAAGAAAAAAGTATACTTAACTGCTTTATTCAAGTTTCCATCCAACAAATATTTGTTGAGAATGCAGGGTACTGAGTTAAAGTGTAGGGAAAAGAGATGGTTCACACCAGGCCAGAGAGAAGTATATCAAGCCTGTCATACTCGATAGGAATGCAAAGGAAAGTGCTAATCCAGGAGGTGGGGGAGAGAGAGAGCAGGAGAACCAGAGAACATCACAAACGTACAAGAACTGAGGACACACTTGTATCTCCTGTCACATCCGTGCAGAAAGGGGAAACTTCAGCAGGCGTGCTGTATCTCTGACTCAGAAGACGCGAACGTAATGTGCTGCCGTTACATCTCCATTTGGCACGTCGGGCTTTTCACTGCACTGTGAATGCGTCTTGTATAATGACTCACAGTGTGCGTCCTGGGTAATCAGCTCGTTGAGTCACGCTTAATGTCTTCTTGTGCTTCCAGGGCTCTGTTTTCTGAGATGATGGCCACGTCCGTCTCTCCCCTTGCCAGAATCCGTATGCACTCTCAGACCCATCTTCTGTCCCAGAGCGCATTACGTGGTGTTCTCCTGCGGCTGCTGCCGGCTCTCTCCGGCTGGGAAAAGGCAGGGCATCTTGAACCGGTGTTGGGAAGCGCCGTTTCTGGAGGGGCCCTGCCGCTTCGCGTTCAGCCAGAGCCCACAGTGCCCGCCCCCTTTGCCATGCTCAGGCACTGGCAGCTCTCCTGGAGCCCTTAGTGAGGACGCCAGACACTGTCAACCACGATATGTCTTGTTGTGGGTTCTGTGCCCGTGAGGTGAATTTCCTCTCCATAATAAAATGCTCACCCACATGTGGTAAATTGCCTTTTCTGGGGCCATTTAAATCAAATTTAATGCCATCTTCCTTCCCACATGGAACCAGAGAGAGACAGCCAGCGGTTAGCACACTGCATTCCACATTAGCTGCGTACTTGCTCCGAGGAGAAATTATGCCTTCAGAGATGAATTTTAACGTTTCATGCTAGCTGACTGCATGGTCTCGATTTTCAAACTTTTGTCAAATAATGGCGATTAATATTTTGGAATTCTTGTGCTCTCTCTCAAAAAGAACAGCTTGGGTATAACATTGCCGTGGATGTATTTTCTGGAGAACTGTCTGTAAGGTACATGGGTCTTACGATTTGGGCGAGACTGTCATGTCGCTGAGGTCAAGTTCTGACCTATGTCTTTTTGAATCTTTAGAAGCTGTAGCTATAAGATCCTACAGCCTCTTTCCCAAAGGCAAGCCCACTTTAACTCTGCCACGTTGCAATTCCCAAATTTGACGAGTCTGGCTTGTGGTCAGACCCTCAACACTCTTTGCCACGGTAGACCCCAAGTCAGTGTGAAGCTGTGTATTTCACACCTTTTTTGGGGCTTCCCTGGTGGTGCAGTGGTTAAGAATCCACCTGCTAATGCAGGGGACACGGGTTCCATCCCTGGTCCAGGAAGATCCCACTTGCCGAGAAGCAACTAAGCCCACGTGCCACGACTACTGAGCCTGCACTCTAGAGCCCGTGCCACAACTACTGAGCCCGAGTGCCACAACTACTGAAGCCCGTGGGCCTAGAGAATCCTCCGTAACAAGAGAAGCCACCACAGTGAGAAGCCTGTGCACTGCAACAAAGAGCAGCCCCCGCTTGCCGCAACTAGAGAAAGCCCTATGTGCAGCAACGAAGACCCAACATAGCCAATAAGTAAATAAATTGATTAAAGAAAAAAAACTTTTTGAAGATGTATTCTGACAAACAACTGCTATCGAGTGACTAAAACACACGAGGAGGTCCTTTCTGACGTGTCTGTTCATTCTTACGTTCTTTCCACGGCCTTGAAGTTTGATGGTGTGATTTCCTCTACCCTGGGGAACTGCAACTTACTGTGTGTTGGAATCACATTTAAATCAGTAATTTAAAAATACTGATGCCTGGGTCTTGCTCACAGAGATTCAAGGTTGTGGCCAGGGCAACGGGACTTTGAAAACTTCTTTGGAGATTCTTACGTGTGTCCAAGGTCAAGGACTTCTGCTTTCCTAAGATCTCTTATCCTTCCTCTCTGCCAGGAAGCCATCTAGATTTTTCTACCATTAAAAGAACGATTCAGGAAGATTTCTTTCAAGACACCAGTCCCAGCGTTCTCTGAGACAGGTACCAATAAGAACAGAAAGTGCATTTGGCAATAGTTTTTATATTTGGAGCTAACCCCTTGTCACTGAAGAAATTAAGATCCTGCTTGGAGGGGGGGCCCACCTTGGTGCAGAAAAATGTCTATTTGTAACGTCAACAAATGTCATCAGCTTCATTTTCTGCAGAATAAGACTGTGTCATAAAACACGTGCTTCATCCGAGAATACTTCAGATGGCTGGATTCTAAATTCTCAAACTTTCAGTCATTTAAGAACCTAATGGCAGGGCGGGAATAGACATGCAGACGCAGAGAGCGGACTTGAGGACACCAGGGGTGGGGGTGGGGAAGCTGGGATGTAGTGAGAGAGTAGCACTGACATACACCCTTGACCAAATGTAACATAGACGGCTCCTGGGAAGCTGCTGCAGAGCACAGGGAGCTCAGCTTATGCTTTGTGAAGACCTAGAGGGCTGGGATAGGGAGGCTGGGAGGGAGGTCCAAGAAGGAGGGGGTATGGCGATATATGTGTAGATATAGATGATTCACTTTGTTGTACAGCAGACACTGGCACAATACTGTAAAGCAATTATACTTCAATAAAGATAAAAAAATGAAAAAATAAGGAGTCAACTTATTAAAAACAGAGAGAGAGAGAGAGAAAGGGAGACCTAGGGACTTCCTAGTCCTGTTCAACTCTTTGTGTCTTAGATTTAGTAATTCTGGGGCCCTTGAATTAGTAATTGCTCACATACGAGGAGAGCCTTTTTAATGAGTTGAGAAACTAGAATCCCATCCATTCACATATGAAGGTAAAAAATAAAGCCTACTCAGGGAAGAGGCCTCTCCGTAACAAGCCTTTCGTGGATCAGGAGAACGTGTTAGAGCCCAGAAGAAAATGGTTTATATCCGTACTTCCTTCATGCTTTTGAGAATTGCTTTGAAAAAAAGTAAAACATTTTCTTACTGTTCCTTTCAAAGTAAACAGTTCATCCGTTATCAAGGCAGGTGACACAAGAATTGAACTTATTTCCTTCAGAACTTCAGTTATCAGCCTCACGAAAAATTTTGTATAAGTTAATAAAGGACCTGCCTCTTTATGTAAAGACCTATTTCTAGAACAACTGCAATAATGAGGGTTTAAAATGAAATACGCTTTGTATTTATTCTGGGAAATGATTCAGCTTAATGCAAATGACATCAGAAGAATGAGTTCATATTTGCATAGGTATTTTAGGATAGCTGTTTATTTTACAGTTAGATACTGATAGCCAGAGAGCCCTAATAGAAATAGAAGATGGCCCACATGCCTGTTTGTTTCTCTGCTGTATGGGAAGGGCAAGACACACTCAAATTTTTTTTTTTTTTTTAAATAACAGAAAGACATTTGGAACTTCAGATCTTGGAATATGTTAAATGATCATTTATACATCACCAAGAGTCATTTTATACGTTCCTAGAAAGATGATAGAAAACTTCAAGAAAAGCATAAATGTATGTTTGAGCTCCATTTGTTCTGTTTTTGTTCGTTTACCTGTAATCCACATGCCCTTTTTTTTTTTTTTTTTTTTCTACTCTTGCAATGTACTCTGGCATTATATAAATAGGCTGGGAAACTTTTTCAGGAAAGGGCCAGAGAATCGATATTTTGGCTTTTGCAGGCTATCTGGTCTCCATCTTAACTACTTGTGATGTAGCATGAAAACAATACAGAGAATATGTAACCTGAAGGGGATCAGTTTAAGACACTCCAAATATGCCACTTTGGCATGTAGATTACTTTGAGCTGAAGGCAGTTGAGATACAGCAGACACAGGGAGAGTCCACTGCCCACTTCTTAACTGCCTGAAAGCAGGGCATAGATTCCTTGTGAGAAACACGCCTTCCTTGTTCTAGAAGCAGAAGAGTGATTCTCAACACTGGACACAAGATACCAAGATAAGTCCGTACAAACAGACCTTGCTAAAATAACCCTCATATTCCATTAGTTCCTTCATATTTCCTAGTCACTTTCCAAAATTTATCACCCTTTGGCGAAATAGTATATAAGTCCCAAGGTCTAACTGTGTCTTTGAGTGTTCACTTCTTTCTGTGAAGGCCTCTGTATGCGTAAATAAACCCTTTCTCCTGTTAATCTGTCTTTTATCTGTTTTTAATTCACAGGCCTCAGTTACTGAACCTACAAGGGTAGAGGAAAGATTATTCTTCAGCTACAAATCAAGTGGGCCTGGCCATATTCTAATAAAACTTGATTTATAAAAACAGATGATGGGCTGGAATTGGCCTCTGGGCTGATGTAAACATTGATTATCTGGATAATCCCTCTCCAGTGTTTGTTGGGTGGGAACAGAAGAGGCCTGGTGGGTGACTTCATTTGTTCTGATTATAGCTCTTTACAGATAACCTTGAAAGTAGCTCTGCTCGAGCGGGCTCTGAGCACATTGAAGTTGGCACCTGCCTCAAACTGTTTCTCACTAGATGTGAAAGTCTCAACCACTAGAGTAAAAATTTTTGATCTACTTCTTCCTTATGCATTGAGACAGGTTGTGATGTAAAAAGTCATACTCTTTATTGTGTGTCTTCCCGAGGAGAGTCAAGGGTTTATGAGGACGGGGACAGGGTATTTTGTTAGCCACTGTGTACCCAGCATCAAGCTCAGGGACTCTATAAAGAAGACCCTCAAATGGTCATTGACCTTGACTCTGGGTGTTGTATTTATTAAGTTGAACTCAGGAATTTGCTGTTTTTGCAGACGAAAAATGCTTGCATAGCATTAGTTTCCTAGGGTTCAACCTAAATCAAAGACAGCTGTGAAGTTGGAGGTGACCAGTCATCATTACCTTCCTCATAAAGATCACGGGGAGTGGTTAGAACAATATTCTCCAAGCTTTTGTGGCCACACGCCCTCATGGATAAACTATAAAATCCCCATGAGTTTATCTGCTTTTTATAAACTATATACACGTCAGACCATGGTGAAGTCTCTGCGTGCCGTAATATACCTTGACATCAGGATTCCTCATTCAAAACAGCTGATGCAAGCAGTGCTTTAAGTAGCCTTCTTGAAAATTCAGAATTTCATTTGGAGGGGGAGCTAAGATTTTGTCAGGCTCCACTAGAACTGTTGCTTTTAATTTGAGAGTGTGCTGACGAAAGCCAGGTGATGTGTCCCCTGCTGCACTTCCCTTTGTTGGCTTGTGCTCTCATTACTTGTTCTCGGTGTGTCTGCAGGAGCCCTTAGGTCCCTCATGCATTTCGTGAGGGCCGACTTCGTTAACGCCATGCCGCACCATCACTAAATTCTCTCGCTCAGGTACTTGTTGCAAGTTGCCGAAAGTAAAAATAAATGAGAACAAGCGTGGCACCTCTGTCGCTGACATAGGACCTCCTGGACCGTCTACAGACCTGCATAACGGCGGATGCATTCATCTGGATTTAAACCAACACTAACATCCATTTTGAACTTACTCATTAGATACGAAATGGAAATCCTAACATTTCTTCCCATTCACCAAGAGCTAGCTTTGCAAACACTTTGAGCTGGGAACACCCAATATAAGAGCCGCTGGATCAGAGCATATTTATTTATAATTCAGGTGACGACAGAAGAATTATAAACAGAGTCTTGCGGGAGCAGTGTCGGGACTGAACCAGGCATACTCCTGTCTGCTTAAGAGTTGCTCTTCCCAGGTTCCTTTAACCACTTTAGCTTGGAAGCTGTTCGTTACAGCAAATTGCATTTGCTGTTTTAAGTTGTGGAGCATTTGTAATAGGATGTGGAGTTTGCTTACATCAGCTCCAAAGGAGCCCACTGACCCTGGGGTCATGGACCCCATAACTCCAGACATCCTGTGGACTCTCTCAGTCCTGAGAAAAACCCAGACGTCTGGACAAAGTGAGCAGCTTGCAAACTAGCGCACTGCAAGCAAGTGGTATCTCAGGCAGATCCAAATCCCCAAAACGAAGTCTTGTTTTCCACTGATTGGTTCTGGTTTGTTTATTTATTAACTCTTTCACCAGCTAGGATGTAAGATTCATAGAGAAGGGACCACAAGCTCTAGGAATTATGTGCAGTGTCCAGTACCTGCTAGGTAGGTAACTTCCTGTCCAGTATTTCCCCTTTAACCTTCTTTGCCATAAACATCTTTGCTGTAAGCATTTTTACCTGCAAACATTTCCTGCATAACTAATTGGCCATGAGGCAGTTTTGTCATAAAAGATAAATAAATAAATAAATAAATAAATAAATAAATAAATAAATAAATAAGGGACATTAAAGGGGACATAAGGAAACACGAAAAATGAATAACAAAATTACAAAGACTTTATGGCAAAACACAAAATATTTGAACACAGCTCAAATGTGTGTTGATTCTTGGCGATCCTGCACAAATAACTGATTTTATTTTCTGCGTTGTAGGTAAGCACTGGTCTTCAAGTCCTTCATTCATAGTATTATACTTTTTTTTGCCTACTGATGCATCTTGGCGTTTGGTATCATACTTTATCTTTGCTAAAATTTCTTCCTTCATTAAGAGAGGTGTCCGTTTCCAAACACTAGGATGCAGATTTGTACTTGAGCCCTGTATTGACTTGTGAAAGCCTCTGCACTGCTGTGTGTTCTCGGAATATTGTCCTGTCCATCCACAGACGTTCCTAAATTCTGTGGGAAATGTGGGTTCGGCTCTGGGCCTTCGAGGCCCTCGGCATCTTTCAGTTCATGTGACATAAATATGGGAGTGCTGTGTCAATGGAGAAAGGAAACCAAATTGTCAAAACCAACCAGTTATTTTATCTCTTATGGCAGAATTGCCTTACGGCCAATTAGTTGTGTGGTGAAGATGTTTGCAGCAAAGATGCTTGTGGCAAAGATATTTATGGCAAAGAAGCTTACAGTATAAAAACCTAGGACCAGTTAATTTGTATCTGCTAAATGAATTGTGAATTAATGAATGAATGAGTGAATGCATACAGTAAGTGGCAGAGCTGAGACTGTCATTCTAGTCATCTCACATTAGCTGCAGTCCTGTGTTATTTCCAGAGTCTCTGTTTATTATTTTTTGACATACAATAAACTGCATATATTTAAAGTGTATAATTTGATATTTTTCTTCTTATTAGTAATGTATATATGGCAATCCCAATCTCCCAGTTCATTCCCCCCCAACCCTCCCCGCTTTCCCCACGTGGTGTCCATATGTTTGTTCTCTACATCTGTGCCTCTATTTCTGCCTTGCATACTGGTTGATTTGTACCATTTTTCTATATTCCACATATGTGTGTTAATATATGATATTTGTTTTTCTCTTTCTGACTCACTTCACTCTGTATGACAGTCTCTAGGTCCATCCGTGTCTCTACAAATGTCCCACTTTCGTTCCTTTTTACATATGTTTATTATTTAAAATAGCTTCTGTTTTTAAATTACTTCTTAAAGGTTCATGTTCATATAGAAACCTCTTATCAATAGAGTTTGTAGACTTGCGGAAATGCTCTATATCCTAATGCCTTAGGACAAGATAGCGTAACAGTGCCAAGCTACTTGGGAAATGACAAGTAAACAAGAAATAGTCCTGTGAAAATATATCTCACTGTTTCCTTAAAAAACAAAACAAAACAAAACAAAAAAACAAAACTAAGTCAGTAAGGTTTGAAAGGAAGCCACTCGGACAATCTTAAATTCTGGGCTGGACAGTATTTTAAATGATGGAGACATTTTAAAAAGCACCTTAAAGATTCCCTAATCATTCTAAATGAATTCTAATCCATCTGTTTCCCACGAGACAACTGAGACCCCGAGGCAGAAAATGATGCAATGAGAAGCAGAGTTAAACTGAAACCCATCTTCTGAGCCCTGGAAGATGCTCTTGCGTGGGACTGAACACATGTGATATGTGTGTGTGTGTGTGTGTGTGTAGTCACATTTTGTCTCATATTTAGTTCCAAAATCCAAGCTGAATGGCAGAGAGAGGAACTTCAACAACAGAATTCAGTGTCATCTCAAACCACACCTATGATCACACCGTGAGAGGACGGTCACCTCGTCTCAGCACAGTGAGGTGACTCACAGCTCTTTCTCCCGACATGCTGCAAGGCAGGCTTCTCTGTGGGCTGCGTTGTCTCTGCCCGTTGCTCTCTTGCTTTATCACATGCAGAGCGGGGCCCGTGGGGGTTGCATGATCCTGGGCCATGCGGAATGGATTTAGACCGTCTCCAGTGATGGAGGGTAAATGTTACATGCCCTTCGGTTTTCATTCAGAAAAGTCCTTTTTTCATCTAGTAGGATATTCAGTAGACACGTTGCACCATGAAACTGACCATAGAAAATAATTTTCAAGACCCTCACACCCTTTGTTACTGCTGATCCTGATTCTTGAGACACCAGGAAGAGAGAAGGCTGTGACTGAACCAAGAATGAGACTTTTGAGCACCCGCTATGAACATTTGGACACAGCCTCAAGGGATTTAACACAAAGCACATCTTGATCTTCAGTGTGAGGCATACACTGCGCTGCCCAGGAGGGAAAATAGACACTGTTGTCTCTACCCAGCCAGCTCTTACCACTATTGGAAGCAGGCCTGGGTTGCTATTTGTGGTAGCTTATTTAAATGACATCTGATAGAATCTTAATTAAAACCTGGGCAGTTCATTCTGCTGAAAGGTTTGCAACAGACTCCATCAAGACCAGCCGTGAAACACGGGTAAACCTTCTATATCAGATGCTTTAGTTGGTCCTTCAGTGGCGGAAATTTCACCTTCTTTATGATAATGGGAGATGGGCAGGTTCAGAGAGAAACCTAATGGGTTCTATCATTTACACAGCAACACTGCTCTTTTATTTACACTTGAACTGTGCGAAACAGATGCCGGGGAAAGGGTAGCGGCAGAATCCATGCAAAACCCTAACTGGAAATCATGTGCCCTCACGTTGTATACGAGTGTGGAGGAAGCCATGGGTTCTCAGATACCCCATGCAGTAGCTTCAGGTTTGAAATCTAACACTGAGCTAGTGGCAGAAAGTGCCTTTTTCTAACACAACATGTTAAAGCAACCATACTCCAATAAAAATTAATAAAAAGAAAATAAGTCAATAAATATTTTTTTTTGAAAGAAAGAAAATGCCTTTTTCACCACAGTCAACTCAACTCTGATTTCTCTCCTAGAGAAAAATCTGAAACTGGAGAAGGTTCCGGTCTTTCCTTCGCATTAATCTTCAATTACTTTCCCCCATCCTTCCCCATGGTGTTGTCCAGCTTCTCTACCATAGATGTTTGGACCACCTTCCTGAGCATCACTTGGCAGTAGGGGGCAGGTCCTTGAGCCCCAGCCCAGGGTATGGGGAGGCGGGGCTTGAGAACCCTTCTCCTGACAAGCTGCTTTTATCTAGTAGGTTTGGCCGCACGCTGAAGGCGGGGCTGAGGAACTCCTTCACCAGCTCCTTCACCGCCTTTCAGCCCTTGGGCAGCACCTCTCTGGTAGGGGCTTTGTCAGCATCCCGACGGATGCCTGAACTGGCCCTGTCAATGGCCCTCACCAGCCTCCTGCTGAGATCTCCTCCCCGTCCCCCCACCCCGCTGCAAACCCTGCTGCACGGCGCCTGCGGGGCCATCTAACCTTCCCTCAGTAACCCCACAGGAAAGCTTTTCGCGTCTGAGGCCCTCCTCCACCCCGGCGCTGCAGGCTTCCCTGCCATGTTGAAATCTCAGAAGCCTAAGATATAGTTCAGAGACCATTTTTGGCGCTGTAGGCTTTTAAAAAATAGCTTCATTTTCTTTCTTCTGTGAGGGCGAATCATTGAGAGTCTTAGCCTCTGAAAGAGTACCCACAGGGCCAGGCGTTCAAATAAATACACAATTGTGTCAGGACTCCACTGTACAACTCTGCCCACTTAAACGCAGCAGAACTTAAAGGCAAACTGATTAAAATTATCCCAAATTGCAGAACAAATGGCTCACTTAGACACGATGCTGTTTGAGAAGATAAGAAACAGTTTTGTGGAGAATCAGCCTGCACACATAGGTACGTGGGAAGCTAAGGATAATTGATGGATTCAGCATCTATTCCGTATCCTTCAAGGATGTCATCCTGTAAAGCACAAGCTAGAAGGCTAAAAACTACATTTCCCAGACTCCCATGCAACTTGGTTTGGCGATGCGACTCAGGTCCACCAATCGGAGGCATTCTCTTTTAAGACCTGCGTTAGAAACTGAGGCAGGTGGGGAGAAAAACGGTCATACCAGGGCGGTCCGGCAGGTGAAGTGGGGTCCTGGGTTAAGGTATAGAGGTAGGTGTCTGGTCCCCCAGCTGTTGGCAGAGCCATCAGATCCTGAGAGAAGGCTCTTTTTGTAATTTTGATCCTTCACAGAGATCTAACTAGTGATTTGTAAACACATGTTCTATATTAATTGTTCGCTGCAGAAAAGAGAGTGGTGCCTGTTACCTGCAACTGAATCCTGCAGACACATTTATTCAAGATCAAGATTGCATGAGTGTGTACTCGTGTGGAGGATGGAGATGGGAGGTACCATTGATGAAAATCTATTTTTATTTTGAATTTGAATTTGCAGGGCTCAAACTCTAGTTAAATGAGCAGGAATTGCTGGGAAGTAAAACAAAATAAGACAAAACAAAACATTTCCAGCATGTATATTTCTTATCTTCCTCCAAGTCTTTGCATCATAATGGGTATTGAAAAGAGGGGGTGTTCTTAGATTTGGAAATTTTAGTTCCAGTATCCAAACAAGTGTCGTTTCTCAGAGGAAAGGATATTTCAGGATCTTCTGGAGAGAAACATGAGTGTTCCTTCAGTCTCCTGGAAGGAATTTAGTCACTGGTAACAGCAAAACAAGTAAGGAAACGCAGTGGGGAACGTAGCTGCGTAAAAGGCAGTTGACCTGATAGGAAGAAAGGATGCACTTCTCTTTCCATCTAGCATACTTGATTGGCGTCTGCATGCATCACCAGGATGGTACAACTTCACACGTCACCGGCCGCATGTAAGCACAGCCTGTGGTTTCCTACTTGGAGCACCCTCCCAGGCAGCTGGCTGTTACCCTGTATGGTCATTTGACTGACATCTATACTGATAACAGAATTGTCTGCTAGACAGCCTATCATCTTCTCAAAATATTTACCTTTCTCTTGGTGGTCCGCTTCCTCTATGCTTGGTCTGAAACAATTTACAGGGAATTGAACAACCAGTGACCCCTATTAATAACATCAGATAAGGTTCTTGGTTTCTGTTTCTGCTGGATACACGTGAGGTAGTTAACACAACAGCCTTCACATCAAGTGGATAAGATATTTTAAAACTCTCTCATAGAATGGGGCCAAAAATCTAGAATTGGGGGAAGAACGGATGACGCACAGTCAGCATTTGTGTCAATAAATGTTCAGTATGTGGGGGGAGAAAACCCTAGCCGTGGTATTTGCTTGAATTGTACGCGAGGTGTTTAAATGCTGATTTTTCTGATTAGTGTTTCTCTTAATGGCAAAGCAGCTGTGTATGCTTAGGTTGTGTCAGGATGTAATGGAATTTGAGGTAATGGCAAGGTCCGAGAGCAAATTGGTTGCTGCATCCGTCTGAGCGACAGCCAGTTTTTGTAGTGCCAGTAAAAAGTACGTAATTACCTGTTGCCCATGGATGTTGACGGGTATCTAACATGGGGTGAGTGTAACAGATGCTGGAGATTTCTGCTCACAGCGCACTTTTACTGTACGTAGGATATGACATTATGTAATTGCCGTTTCATTAATGGGTCATAGTACCGATTCACTTAATAGGCTTACTTTGTAAAAAAAATATGAGCCATTGAAATGTAGACTTAATGAAATCCTGTTCATGAACTAGGGGTGAACTACTCGGTTTTGATGAAGAATGCGTGGTTTTAGATCATTATGTCAACATGTATTGAAGCAAATGTTTACTCGATGGCAATCCACTAAGCTGAAAGCACTGATTTTCCTTAAAAAGGTATATTACTGGCATATGCCTTTTCTCCCCCATATTTTCCTAGAACAAAAGATGCACATAGATTCCTTGCTATCTATTTTGCAAATGAGGAAAATTTGGACACAAGGAAGGAGATGGCATGATTAAAGATATTTAATAATATTAATACACTACTATCTATAAAATAGATAAACAACAAGGACCTACTGTGTAGCACAGGAAACTATTTTCTATATCCTGTAATCAACCATACTGGAAAAGAATATGAAAAAGAATATATAGGTGTGTGTATGTATGTATACATGTATATATGAATATACATATGTATGTATGTATGTATATACGAATATATGTATATATCTATAAACACACATATATATGTATATATCTCTGAGTGGTTTTGCTGAAACAAACGCCTGAAACTAACACAACATTGTAAATTGACTACACTTCGATTTAAAGCATGGCTTTAAAAAAGCTGTCTAGTGTTACATATCCAAGTCAGGAATGAATCCAAGGTCTCCTGGATTATAGTGCAAAGTACCTCTGTGCAGAAATGTTGATAAGCAGGGTTCCACTGTTGGAAGCCCACGTGTGCTTTCCTTTGCACGATGGGGGCTCTTGCATTATTTCCTTTTCTAGCAAGCTTGGGATGTTTGTTCCTACCAGATGGAACAGAGCCTGCCTTGGTGTGGATAACTCTGGAAGTCATGCACTTCATGAGCTAACGTTTAACGCAGCCACGTGTCCCAGGGTGTGGGGAGTTCCAGCGGGCACTTAGGGCTGCCGGGTCTCCCTCCGCATGCCCACAACCCGATGCAGCCGACACGCTAAGTGGCTGCCCTTCCCAGTGTCCCAGATGGGCTGTACCCCAGTCACTGGTGGGAGTGGTGCAGCAGAACTCGCCCTTTATCTTCCTGTTGGGTGTGTTTTGTCCAGGAAGGATGATTGAAGCTCGTGGCAGGGAGGTATGTAAGCATGTTGATTTTGTCCATGTTGGCCCTTGGCTTTACGCATGTTTAAGGACTGAATTGTGTCTGCATCCACCCCCAACTCCCCAAATTCATGTGTCGACGTTCTAACCCCCAGTACCTCAGAGTGTGACCTTATTTGGAGAAGGGGTCTTTACAGAGGTAATCAAATTAAAATGAGGTCATTAAGCATATATACACACCAGTAGATGTAACACAGATGGCTAGTGGGAAGCTGCTGCAGAGCACAGAGAGATCAGCTCAGTGCTTCGTGACGACCTAGAGGGGTGGGATGGGGAGGGTGGGAGGGAGGCTCAAGAGGGAGGGGATGTGGGGATATATGTATACGTACAGCTGATTCACTTTGTTGTACAGCAGAAACTAACAACTGGTAAAGCAATTATACTCCAATAAAGATGTATTTTTAAAAAACGAGGTCATTAGGGTGGGTTCTAGCCCAATAGGACTGGTGTCGTTATGAAAAGGGGAAACTTAGGAACTTCGCTGGCAGAAGTCCCTAAGACTTTGCCTTCCAATGCGGGGGGTGCAGGTACAATGCCACATGCCTCACAGCCAAAAAACCAAAACACAGAAGAAATATTGTAACAGATTCAATAAACACTTTTGAAAAAATGGTCCACATCAAAAAAATCTTTTAAAATGAAAAAAGAAGGGGAAGCTTGGACACAGAAGGAAGACTATGTGAAGACAGAGGAGGAGGACCCCAGAAGGAATCAACCCTGCTGATTCTTTGAACGCACACTCCTAGCCTGTAGAGCTGAAACCATAGATTTAGATTGTTTTAAGGCACGCTGTTTGTGGCTCTCTGTTAATGTAGCCGTAGGGAACTAGTACATGCATGAGGACCCATTTTAACATGAGGGTTACAAAATCTTAGATGTCCTGAGAGCTGAGTGTAAGCTGGCCCTCGGACACCCAGCACAGCCTGGTTTGTGTGTAAATTTCCTGGGATTGATGTTGCAAATCTCGTGTCCGGGGAAACCGCTTAGTCCTAAGAAACAAGGACAGTTGGTCAGTCTGAGCTGGCACCTAAATGTCCAACAGAGCTTCCCTCCAGGGTCCACCAGCCGTGTCCCTGAGTGAGTTGCTAAGTTCTCTGAGCAGCCCGTCAAAAGGAAGAGTGGCTGGCGTGGCCTCTGGAGGACCACGGCTAAGTAATTAGTACAGGTCCTGTGAGTAGCTGGCATCCTTCAGGGCTTACTCGAAAGAGGTGATGAAAAGACTTCCTGCTTCAAAATACATTCCCCATAGCGCTGCAAAAATCCAAAGTGCCACTGTTCTTTTGATTTTTAATAGATTTTCCGTCTCAGAGTCTGCTTAGGTCAGATTCCCTAGGAGCAGAGCCTGAGTTAAGGAGTCATGGGCAAGTGATGTATCGATGGATTGTCTCTGAGGAGAAACTCCCCAGGAAATGACAGAAGTGGGAGGGGCAGGGAGACAAGGTGGAGGGAGATCTGACTGAAGCTTGATCCCATGGGGAGCTCAGGCACATAAGTGTTTCTACGGATTTGTCCACCTTGTTCCATGGGGCCGGCCTCTCGGACATCACGGTGCTTTTATTTTTATTTTTTTTAATATTTTTATTGGAGTATAGTTGATTTACAATGTTGTTAGTTTCTGCTGTACAGCGAAGTGAATCAGTTATACGTGCACATATACCTACTCTTATGTAGATTCTTTTCCCATATAGGTCATTGCAGAGCACTGAGTAGAGTTCCCTGTGCTATACAGGAGGTCCTTATTAGTTATCTGTTTTTTATATATAGTCGTGTGTACATGTCAATTCCAATCTCCCAATTTATCCCTCCCTCAGCTTATCCCCTGGTAACCATAAGTTTGTTTTCTACATCTGTGACTCTGTTTCTGTTTTGTAGATAAGGTCACGTGTACCCTTTTTTTAGATTCGGCATATAAGTGATATCATATGGTATTTGTCCTTCTCTTACTAAGTATGAGCATCTCTAGGTCCATCCATGTTGCTGCGGATGGAACTGTTTCGTTCTGTTTCATGGCTGAGTAATACTGCATTGTCTAGTCACGGTGGTTTTAAAACACAGCAGCTATACTGCGATACTCTTCCCATCAAGAAGTGTGTCTGCATCCCTGTGCCTTGAATATGTGCAGAACTGTGACTGCTTCAACCCACAGAATATAGTGAAGGTGACAGTATAGGACAAGAAAATGTTTATGTGTAGGCAGATACACATAACAGAGAACGCACCACCTTAACGATTTTTAAGGGCACCGTTCGGTGGCATTGCGTGCGTTCACATTGTGGTACAGCCAGCACCACCACCTGCCTACAGACCTCCTTCCACCTTGCAAAACTGGAACTCTGTATCCGTTAGACAATAACTCAGCCTCCTGCTCCCCAGGTCCCTGCCCCCACCATCCTACTTCCTGACTCCATGAATCTGAGTGCTCTAAGTGCCTCACAGCAGTGCCTTCACACAGTATTTCTTAGTTTTGTGCCTGTCTCATTTCACTGAGCACAACGTCCTCAAGCCTCATCACGCAGCAGCCTGCGTCAGAGTTTCTTTTGATGGCTGAATAATACTCTGTTGCGTGGACAGACCACGTTTCTTGTCCATCAGTGAATACTTGGGTTGCTTCCACCTTCTGGCTGCTATGAACAGGGATGTGCACAGTATCTCCTCAAGACCCTGCTTTCCTTTCTCTTGGGTATATGCCAACAAGTGGGATTTCTGCATCATATGGGAGTTCTATTATTAATTTTTTGAGGAACCACCCTACTGTTTTCCTTAGCACGTGCAGCATTTTACATTCCCACAAATAAAGCCCTTGGGTTCCCGTATTTCTGCATCCTTGCCAAGACTTCTCATTTTCTCATTTTTGTTTCTTTGTTTGTTTTCTTTCTTTCTGTAGTAGCCATCCTAATGGATGTGAGGTGGTAGCTCGCTGTGGTTTTAATTTGCATTTCCCTCCTGATCAGTGATGTTGAACATCTTTGTGAGGGCTTGTTGGATACAATGTGACTTCTGAGGCCAGATCATAAAAGTCCAAAGCGCCCCTTCTAGTTTGCCAGTACCTCCACTCCTGAAGCCTTCATTCACTCCCTAAGAAGCCTAATTCACTCCCTAAGAAGTCCAGCTGCCCTGAGGCCGCCATGCTGTAAGGAAAGCCCCAGCTTCATGATCGGGCCACATACATGTGTTCCCTTCAAGAGGCCCACCTGAGCCCAGCCTGGGAGTCGTCCCAGCCCGGGCACCAGCGCGTGAGTGAAGGAGCCTCTCCGTATTCCAGTCCCCAGTTCTTCAGCCCGCTGCCAGGCACCTGAGGCTTCCAGCTGAGACCCCAGACCTCATGGGACAGGACAAGCTACGCTCACTACGCCAAGTCCGGATTCCCAGCCCACAAGATTCAGGAGCCTAATGTGATGGTTTCCGATTTAGGTCTCTGACTCCGGGGTCTTTTGCTATGGAGTCCAGGTGGTTTGCTGTGGACTGTGGGGTGGTTTGCTGTGGACTCTGGGGTGGTTTGCTGTGGACTCTGGGGTGGATTGCTGTGGACTCTGGGGTGGATTGCTGTGGACTGTGGGGTGGTTTGCTGTGGACTGTGGGGTGGATTGCTGTGGACTGTGGGGTGGATTGCTGTGGACTCTGGGGTGGTTTGCTGTGGACTGTGGGGTGGATTGCTGTGGACTCTGGGGTGGTTTGCTGTGGACTGCGGGGTGGTTTGCTGTGGACTGCGGGGTGGATTGCTGTGGACTCTGGGGTGGTTTGCTGTGGACTGCGGGGTGGTTTGCTGTGGACTGCGGGGTGGATTGCTGTGGACTGTGGGGTGGTTTGCTGTGGACTGTGGGGTGGTTTGCTGTGGACTGTGAGGTGGTTTGCTGTGGACTCTGGGGTGGATTGCTGTGGACTGTGGGGTGGTTTGCTGTGGACTGCGGGGTGGTTTGCTGTGGACTCTGGGGTGGATTGCTGTGGACTGTGGGGTGGTTTGCTGTGGACTGTGGGGTGGATTGCTGTGGACTGTGGGGTGGATTGCTGTGGACTCTGGGGTGGATTGCTGTGGACTCTGGGGTGGATTGCTGTGGACTGCGGGGTGGTTTGCTGTGGACTGTGGGGTGGATTGCTGTGGACTGTGGGGTGGATTGCTGTGGACTCTGGGGTGGATTGCTGTGGACTCTGGGGTGGTTTGCTGTGGACTCTGGGGTGGTTTGCTGTGGACTGCGGGGTGGTTTGCTGTGGACTGTGGGGTGGTTTGCTGTGGACTCTGGGGTGGTTTGCTGTGGACTGTGGGGTGGATTGCTGTGGACTCTGGGGTGGATTGCTGTGGACTCTGGGGTGGTTTGCTGTGGACTGTGGGGTGGATTGCTGTGGACTGTGGGGTGGATTGCTGTGGACTCTGGGGTGGATTGCTGTGGACTGTGGGGTGGATTGCTGTGGACTGTGGGGTGGATTGCTGTGGACTGTGGGGTGGATTGCTGTGGACTGTGGGGTGGATTGCTGTGGACTCTGGGGTGGTTTGCTGTGGACTGCGGGGTGGATTGCTGTGGACTCTGGGGTGGATTGCTGTGGACTCTGGGGTGGTTTGCTGTGGACTGTGGGGTGGATTGCTGTGGACTGTGGGGTGGATTGCTGTGGACTCTGGGGTGGATTGCTGTGGACTGCGGGGTGGATTGCTGTGGACTCTGGGGTGGTTTGCTGTGGACTGTGGGGTGGATTGCTGTGGACTCTGGGGTGGATTGCTGTGGACTCTGGGGTGGTTTGCTGTGGACTCTGGGGTGGATTGCTGTGGACTCTGGGGTGGATTGCTGTGGACTGTGGGGTGGATTGCTGTGGACTGTGGGGTGGATTGCTGTGGACTCTGGGGTGGATTGCTGTGGACTGTGGGGTGGTTTGCTGTGGACTGCGGGGTGGTTTGCTGTGGACTGCGGGGTGGATTGCTGTGGACTCTGGGGTGGTTTGCTGTGGACTGCGGGGTGGTTTGCTGTGGACTGCGGGGTGGATTGCTGTGGACTGTGGGGTGGTTTGCTGTGGACTGTGGGGTGGTTTGCTGTGGACTGTGAGGTGGTTTGCTGTGGACTCTGGGGTGGATTGCTGTGGACTGTGGGGTGGTTTGCTGTGGACTGCGGGGTGGTTTGCTGTGGACTCTGGGGTGGATTGCTGTGGACTGTGGGGTGGTTTGCTGTGGACTGTGGGGTGGATTGCTGTGGACTGTGGGGTGGATTGCTGTGGACTCTGGGGTGGATTGCTGTGGACTCTGGGGTGGATTGCTGTGGACTGCGGGGTGGTTTGCTGTGGACTGTGGGGTGGATTGCTGTGGACTGTGGGGTGGATTGCTGTGGACTCTGGGGTGGATTGCTGTGGACTCTGGGGTGGTTTGCTGTGGACTCTGGGGTGGTTTGCTGTGGACTGCGGGGTGGTTTGCTGTGGACTGTGGGGTGGTTTGCTGTGGACTCTGGGGTGGTTTGCTGTGGACTGTGGGGTGGATTGCTGTGGACTCTGGGGTGGATTGCTGTGGACTCTGGGGTGGTTTGCTGTGGACTGTGGGGTGGATTGCTGTGGACTGTGGGGTGGATTGCTGTGGACTCTGGGGTGGATTGCTGTGGACTGTGGGGTGGATTGCTGTGGACTGTGGGGTGGATTGCTGTGGACTGTGGGGTGGATTGCTGTGGACTGTGGGGTGGATTGCTGTGGACTCTGGGGTGGTTTGCTGTGGACTGCGGGGTGGATTGCTGTGGACTCTGGGGTGGATTGCTGTGGACTCTGGGGTGGTTTGCTGTGGACTGTGGGGTGGATTGCTGTGGACTGTGGGGTGGATTGCTGTGGACTCTGGGGTGGATTGCTGTGGACTGCGGGGTGGATTGCTGTGGACTCTGGGGTGGTTTGCTGTGGACTGTGGGGTGGATTGCTGTGGACTCTGGGGTGGATTGCTGTGGACTCTGGGGTGGTTTGCTGTGGACTCTGGGGTGGATTGCTGTGGACTCTGGGGTGGATTGCTGTGGACTGTGGGGTGGATTGCTGTGGACTGTGGGGTGGATTGCTGTGGACTGTGGGGTGGATTGCTGTGGACTCTGGGGTGGATTGCTGTGGACTCTGGGGTGGATTGCTGTGGACTGCGGGGTGGTTTGCTGTGGACTGTGGGGTGGATTGCTGTGGACTGTGGGGTGGATTGCTGTGGACTCTGGGGTGGATTGCTGTGGACTCTGGGGTGGTTTGCTGTGGACTCTGGGGTGGTTTGCTGTGGACTGCGGGGTGGTTTGCTGTGGACTGTGGGGTGGTTTGCTGTGGACTCTGGGGTGGTTTGCTGTGGACTCTGGGGTGGATTGCTGTGGACTCTGGGGTGGATTGCTGTGGACTGTGGGGTGGATTGCTGTGGACTGTGGGGTGGATTGCTGTGGACTGTGGGGTGGATTGCTGTGGACTCTGGGGTGGATTGCTGTGGACTCTGGGGTGGATTGCTGTGGACTGCGGGGTGGTTTGCTGTGGACTGTGGGGTGGATTGCTGTGGACTCTGGGGTGGTTTGCTGTGGACTGCGGGGTGGTTTGCTGTGGACTGTGGGGTGGTTTGCTGTGGACTCTGGGGTGGTTTGCTGTGGACTGCGGGGTGGTTTGCTGTGGACTGTGGGGTGGTTTGCTGTGGACTCTGGGGTGGTTTGCTGTGGACTGTGGGGTGGATTGCTGTGGACTCTGGGGTGGATTGCTGTGGACTGCGGGGTGGATTGCTGTGGACTGTGGGGTGGATTGCTGTGGACTGTGGGGTGGATTGCTGTGGACTCTGGGGTGGTTTGCTGTGGACTGCGGGGTGGATTGCTGTGGACTCTGGGGTGGATTGCTGTGGACTCTGGGGTGGTTTGCTGTGGACTGTGGGGTGGATTGCTGTGGACTGTGGGGTGGATTGCTGTGGACTCTGGGGTGGATTGCTGTGGACTGCGGGGTGGATTGCTGTGGACTCTGGGGTGGTTTGCTGTGGACTGTGGGGTGGATTGCTGTGGACTCTGGGGTGGATTGCTGTGGACTCTGGGGTGGTTTGCTGTGGACTCTGGGGTGGATTGCTGTGGACTCTGGGGTGGATTGCTGTGGACTGTGGGGTGGATTGCTGTGGACTGTGGGGTGGATTGCTGTGGACTGTGGGGTGGATTGCTGTGGACTCTGGGGTGGATTGCTGTGGACTGTGGGGTGGTTTGCTGTGGACTGTGGGGTGGATTGCTGTGGACTGTGGGGTGGATTGCTGTGGACTGTGGGGTGGATTGCTGTGGACTGTGGGGTGGATTGCTGTGGACTCTGGGGTGGT
The DNA here is from genome assembly GCF_030028045.1 of Hippopotamus amphibius kiboko. Lineage (NCBI taxonomy): Eukaryota > Metazoa > Chordata > Mammalia > Artiodactyla > Hippopotamidae > Hippopotamus > Hippopotamus amphibius. Next base: position 132,617,929 of record NC_080203.1, read on the forward strand.
TTGCTGTGGACTGCGGGGTGGATTGCTGTGGACTCTGGGGTGGTTTGCTGTGGACTCTGGGGTGGATTGCTGTGGACTCTGGGGTGGATTGCTGTGGACTCTGGGGTGGTTTGCTGTGGACTGTGGGGTGGATTGCTGTGGACTGCGGGGTGGATTGCTGTGGACTCTGGGGTGGTTTGCTGTGGACTGTGGGGTGGATTGCTGTGGACTCTGGGGTGGATTGCTGTGGACTCTGGGGTGGTTTGCTGTGGACTCTGGGGTGGATTGCTGTGGACTCTGGGGTGGATTGCTGTGGACTGTGGGGTGGATTGCTGTGGACTGTGGGGTGGATTGCTGTGGACTGTGGGGTGGATTGCTGTGGACTGCGGGGTGGTTTGCTGTGGACTGTGGGGTGGATTGCTGTGGACTGTGGGGTGGATTGCTGTGGACTGTGGGGTGGATTGCTGTGGACTGTGGGGTGGATTGCTGTGGACTGTGGGGTGGATTGCTGTGGACTCTGGGGTGGATTGCTGTGGACTCTGGGGTGGATTGCTGTGGACTCTGGGGTGGTTTGCTGTGGACTCTGGGGTGGATTGCTGTGGACTCTGGGGTGGATTGCTGTGGACTCTGGGGTGGTTTGCTGTGGACTGTGGGGTGGATTGCTGTGGACTCTGGGGTGGATTGCTGTGGACTGCGGGGTGGATTGCTGTGGACTCTGGGGTGGTTTGCTGTGGACTGTGGGGTGGATTGCTGTGGACTCTGGGGTGGATTGCTGTGGACTCTGGGGTGGTTTGCTGTGGACTCTGGGGTGGATTGCTGTGGACTCTGGGGTGGATTGCTGTGGACTGTGGGGTGGATTGCTGTGGACTGTGGGGTGGATTGCTGTGGACTGTGGGGTGGATTGCTGTGGACTCTGGGGTGGTTTGCTGTGGACTGTGGGGTGGATTGCTGTGGACTGTGGGGTGGATTGCTGTGGACTGTGGGGTGGTTTGCTGTGGACTCTGGGGTGGATTGCTGTGGACTGTGGGGTGGATTGCTGTGGACTGTGGGGTGGATTGCTGTGGACTGTGGGGTGGTTTGCTGTGGACTGTGGGGTGGTTTGCTGTGGACTCTGGGGTGGTTTGCTGTGGACTCTGGGGTGGTTTGCTGTGGACTGTGGGGTGGTTTGCTGTGGACTCTGGGGTGGATTGCTGTGGACTGTGGGGTGGATTGCTGTGGACTGTGGGGTGGTTTGCTGTGGACTCTGGGGTGGATTGCTGTGGACTGCGGGGTGGATTGCTGTGGACTGCGGGGTGGTTTGCTGTGGACTGCGGGGTGGATTGCTGTGGACTCTGGGGTGGTTTGCTGTGGACTGTGGGGTGGATTGCTGTGGACTGTGGGGTGGATTGCTGTGGACTGTGGGGTGGTTTGCTGTGGACTCTGGGGTGGTTTGCTGTGGACTGTGGGGTGGATTGCTGTGGACTGCGGGGTGGTTTGCTGTGGACTGCGGGGTGGATTGCTGTGGACTCTGGGGTGGTTTGCTGTGGACTGTGGGGTGGATTGCTGTGGACTGTGGGGTGGTTTGCTGTGGACTGTGGGGTGGATTGCTGTGGACTCTGGGGTGGTTTGCTGTGGACTGTGGGGTGGATTGCTGTGGACTCTGGGGTGGTTTGCTGTGGACTCTGGGGTGGATTGCTGTGGACTCTGGGGTGGTTTGCTGTGGACTGCGGGGTTGTTTGCTGTGGACTGCGGGGTGGATTGCTGTGGACTGTGGGGTGGTTTGCTGTGGACTGTGGGGTGGTTTGCTGTGGACTGTGGGGTGGATTGCTGTGGACTGTGGGGTGGATTGCTGTGGACTGTGGGGTGGTTTGCTGTGGACTCTGGGGTGGATTGCTGTGGACTGTGGGGTGGATTGCTGTGGACTCTGGGGTGGATTGCTGTGGACTGTGGGGTGGATTGCTGTGGACTGCGGGGTGGTTTGCTGTGGACTGTGGGGTGGTTTGCTGTGGACTGTGGGGTGGTTTGCTGTGGACTGTGGGGTGGTTTGCTGTGGACTGCGGGGTGGATTGCTGTGGACTCTGGGGTGGATTGCTGTGGACTCTGGGGTGGTTTGCTGTGGACTGTGGGGTGGTTTGCTGTGGACTGTGGGGTGGATTGCTGTGGACTGCGGGGTGGTTTGCTGTGGACTGCGGGGTGGTTTGCTGTGGACTCTGGGGTGGATTGCTGTGGACTGTGGGGTGGATTGCTGTGGACTGTGGGGTGGTTTGCTGTGGACTCTGGGGTGGATTGCTGTGGACTGTGGGGTGGATTGCTGTGGACTCTGGGGTGGATTGCTGTGGACTGCGGGGTGGATTGCTGTGGACTGTGGGGTGGTTTGCTGTGGACTCTGGGGTGGATTGCTGTGGACTGTGGGGTGGATTGCTGTGGACTGCGGGGTGGTTTGCTGTGGACTGTGGGGTGGTTTGCTGTGGACTGTGGGGTGGTTTGCTGTGGACTGTGGGGTGGTTTGCTGTGGACTGCGGGGTGGATTGCTGTGGACTCTGGGGTGGATTGCTGTGGACTGTGGGGTGGATTGCTGTGGACTGTGGGGTGGTTTGCTGTGGACTCTGGGGTGGATTGCTGTGGACTCTGGGGTGGATTGCTGTGGACTGTGGGGTGGTTTGCTGTGGACTCTGGGGTGGTTTGCTGTGGACTGTGGGGTGGATTGCTGTGGACTGCGGGGTGGATTGCTGTGGACTCTGGGGTGGTTTGCTGTGGACTGTGGGGTGGTTTGCTGTGGACTGTGGGGTGGTTTGCTGTGGACTGTGGGGTGGATTGCTGTGGACTGTGGGGTGGTTTGCTGTGGACTGTGGGGTGGATTGCTGTGGACTGCGGGGTGGATTGCTGTGGACTCTGGGGTGGTTTGCTGTGGACTGTGGGGTGGTTTGCTGTGGACTGTGGGGTGGTTTGCTGTGGACTGCGGGGTGGATTGCTGTGGACTCTGGGGTGGATTGCTGTGGACTGCGGGGTGGTTTGCTGTGGACTGTGGGGTGGTTTGCTGTGGACTGCGGGGTGGTTTGCTGTGGACTGTGGGGTGGTTTGCTGTGGACTGCGGGGTGGTTTGCTGTGGACTGTGGGGTGGTTTGCTGTGGACTGTGGGGTGGTTTGCTGTGGACTGCGGGGTGGATTGCTGTGGACTCTGGGGTGGATTGCTGTGGACTGTGGGGTGGTTTGCTGTGGACTGTGGGGTGGTTTGCTGTGGACTGTGGGGTGGTTTGCTGTGGACTCTGGGGTGGTTTGCTGTGGACTCTGGGGTGGATTGCTGTGGACTGCGGGGTGGTTTGCTGTGGACTGCGGGGTGGTTTGCTGTGGACTGTGGGGTGGTTTGCTGTGGACTGCGGGGTGGTTTGCTGTGGACTGTGGGGTGGTTTGCTGTGGACTGCGGGGTGGATTGCTGTGGACTGTGGGGTGGATTGCTGTGGACTGTGGGGTGGATTGCTGTGGACTCTGGGGTGGTTTGCTGTGGACTCTGGGGTGGTTTGCTGTGGACTCTGGGGTGGATTGCTGTGGACTCTGGGGTGGATTGCTGTGGACTCTGGGGTGGATTGCTGTGGACTGTGGGGTGGATTGCTGTGGACTGCGGGGTGGATTGCTGTGGACTGTGGGGTGGTTTGCTGTGGACTGCGGGGTGGATTGCTGTGGACTCTGGGGTGGATTGCTGTGGACTGTGGGGTGGATTGCTGTGGACTCTGGGGTGGTTTGCTGTGGACTCTGGGGTGGTTTGCTGTGGACTGTGGGGTGGTTTGCTGTGGACTGTGGGGTGGATTGCTGTGGACTCTGGGGTGGATTGCTGTGGACTGTGGGGTGGTTTGCTGTGGACTCTGGGGTGGATTGCTGTGGACTCTGGGGTGGATTGCTGTGGACTGTGGGGTGGTTTGCTGTGGACTCTGGGGTGGATTGCTGTGGACTGTGGGGTGGATTGCTGTGGACTGCGGGGTGGATTGCTGTGGACTCTGGGGTGGTTTGCTGTGGACTGTGGGGTGGTTTGCTGTGGACTGTGGGGTGGTTTGCTGTGGACTGCGGGGTGGATTGCTGTGGACTCTGGGGTGGATTGCTGTGGACTGCGGGGTGGTTTGCTGTGGACTGCGGGGTGGTTTGCTGTGGACTGTGGGGTGGATTGCTGTGGACTCTGGGGTGGATTGCTGTGGACTGTGGGGTGGTTTGCTGTGGACTGTGGGGTGGTTTGCTGTGGACTGTGGGGTGGTTTGCTGTGGACTCTGGGGTGGTTTGCTGTGGACTCTGGGGTGGATTGCTGTGGACTGCGGGGTGGTTTGCTGTGGACTGCGGGGTGGTTTGCTGTGGACTGTGGGGTGGTTTGCTGTGGACTGCGGGGTGGTTTGCTGTGGACTGTGGGGTGGTTTGCTGTGGACTGTGGGGTGGTTTGCTGTGGACTGCGGGGTGGATTGCTGTGGACTGCGGGGTGGATTGCTGTGGACTGTGGGGTGGTTTGCTGTGGACTCTGGGGTGGATTGCTGTGGACTCTGGGGTGGATTGCTGTGGACTGTGGGGTGGTTTGCTGTGGACTCTGGGGTGGATTGCTGTGGACTCTGGGGTGGATTGCTGTGGACTGTGGGGTGGTTTGCTGTGGACTGTGGGGTGGATTGCTGTGGACTGTGGGGTGGATTGCTGTGGACTCTGGGGTGGATTGCTGTGGACTGTGGGGTGGTTTGCTGTGGACTGTGGGGTGGATTGCTGTGGACTGTGGGGTGGATTGCTGTGGACTCTGGGGTGGATTGCTGTGGACTGTGGGGTGGTTTGCTGTGGACTCTGGGGTGGATTGCTGTGGACTCTGGGGTGGATTGCTGTGGACTGTGGGGTGGTTTGCTGTGGACTGTGGGGTGGATTGCTGTGGACTGTGGGGTGGTTTGCTGTGGACTCTGGGGTGGATTGCTGTGGACTCTGGGGTGGATTGCTGTGGACTGTGGGGTGGTTTGCTGTGGACTGCGGGGTGGTTTGCTGTGGACTGTGGGGTGGTTTGCTGTGGACTGTGGGGTGGATTGCTGTGGACTGTGGGGTGGATTGCTGTGGACTGCGGGGTGGATTGCTGTGGACTCTGGGGTGGTTTGCTGTGGACTGTGGGGTGGTTTGCTGTGGACTGTGGGGTGGTTTGCTGTGGACTGCGGGGTGGATTGCTGTGGACTCTGGGGTGGATTGCTGTGGACTGCGGGGTGGTTTGCTGTGGACTGCGGGGTGGTTTGCTGTGGACTGTGGGGTGGTTTGCTGTGGACTGCGGGGTGGTTTGCTGTGGACTGTGGGGTGGTTTGCTGTGGACTGTGGGGTGGTTTGCTGTGGACTGCGGGGTGGATTGCTGTGGACTCTGGGGTGGATTGCTGTGGACTGTGGGGTGGTTTGCTGTGGACTGCGGGGTGGATTGCTGTGGACTCTGGGGTGGATTGCTGTGGACTGCGGGGTGGATTGCTGTGGACTCTGGGGTGGATTGCTGTGGACTGCGGGGTGGTTTGCTGTGGACTGTGGGGTGGTTTGCTGTGGACTGTGGGGTGGTTTGCTGTGGACTGTGGGGTGGTTTGCTGTGGACTGCGGGGTGGATTGCTGTGGACTCTGGGGTGGATTGCTGTGGACTCTGGGGTGGTTTGCTGTGGACTGTGGGGTGGTTTGCTGTGGACTGTGGGGTGGTTTGCTGTGGACTGTGGGGTGGTTTGCTGTGGACTGCGGGGTGGATTGCTGTGGACTCTGGGGTGGATTGCTGTGGACTGCGGGGTGGTTTGCTGTGGACTGCGGGGTGGTTTGCTGTGGACTCTGGGGTGGATTGCTGTGGACTGTGGGGTGGATTGCTGTGGACTGTGGGGTGGTTTGCTGTGGACTCTGGGGTGGATTGCTGTGGACTGTGGGGTGGATTGCTGTGGACTCTGGGGTGGATTGCTGTGGACTGCGGGGTGGATTGCTGTGGACTGTGGGGTGGTTTGCTGTGGACTCTGGGGTGGATTGCTGTGGACTGTGGGGTGGATTGCTGTGGACTGTGGGGTGGATTGCTGTGGACTGTGGGGTGGATTGCTGTGGACTGTGGGGTGGTTTGCTGTGGACTGTGGGGTGGATTGCTGTGGACTGCGGGGTGGATTGCTGTGGACTGCGGGGTGGATTGCTGTGGACTGTGGGGTGGTTTGCTGTGGACTCTGGGGTGGATTGCTGTGGACTGTGGGGTGGATTGCTGTGGACTGCGGGGTGGATTGCTGTGGACTGTGGGGTGGTTTGCTGTGGACTCTGGGGTGGATTGCTGTGGACTGTGGGGTGGATTGCTGTGGACTCTGGGGTGGATTGCTGTGGACTGTGGGGTGGTTTGCTGTGGACTCTGGGGTGGATTGCTGTGGACTGTGGGGTGGATTGCTGTGGACTCTGGGGTGGTTTGCTGTGGACTGTGGGGTGGATTGCTGTGGACTCTGGGGTGGATTGCTGTGGACTGCGGGGTGGATTGCTGTGGACTGCGGGGTGGATTGCTGTGGACTCTGGGGTGGATTGCTGTGGACTGTGGGGTGGTTTGCTGTGGACTGCGGGGTGGATTGCTGTGGACTCTGGGGTGGATTGCTGTGGACTGCGGGGTGGATTGCTGTGGACTCTGGGGTGGATTGCTGTGGACTGCGGGGTGGTTTGCTGTGGACTGTGGGGTGGTTTGCTGTGGACTGTGGGGTGGTTTGCTGTGGACTGTGGGGTGGTTTGCTGTGGACTGCGGGGTGGATTGCTGTGGACTCTGGGGTGGATTGCTGTGGACTCTGGGGTGGTTTGCTGTGGACTGTGGGGTGGTTTGCTGTGGACTGTGGGGTGGTTTGCTGTGGACTGTGGGGTGGTTTGCTGTGGACTGCGGGGTGGATTGCTGTGGACTCTGGGGTGGATTGCTGTGGACTGCGGGGTGGTTTGCTGTGGACTGCGGGGTGGTTTGCTGTGGACTCTGGGGTGGATTGCTGTGGACTGTGGGGTGGATTGCTGTGGACTGTGGGGTGGTTTGCTGTGGACTCTGGGGTGGATTGCTGTGGACTGTGGGGTGGATTGCTGTGGACTCTGGGGTGGATTGCTGTGGACTGCGGGGTGGATTGCTGTGGACTGTGGGGTGGATTGCTGTGGACTGCGGGGTGGATTGCTGTGGACTGTGGGGTGGATTGCTGTGGACTGTGGGGTGGTTTGCTGTGGACTGTGGGGTGGATTGCTGTGGACTGTGGGGTGGTTTGCTGTGGACTGCGGGGTGGATTGCTGTGGACTGTGGGGTGGTTTGCTGTGGACTCTGGGGTGGATTGCTGTGGACTGTGGGGTGGATTGCTGTGGACTCTGGGGTGGATTGCTGTGGACTGTGGGGTGGATTGCTGTGGACTGCGGGGTGGATTGCTGTGGACTGTGGGGTGGTTTGCTGTGGACTCTGGGGTGGATTGCTGTGGACTGTGGGGTGGATTGCTGTGGACTCTGGGGTGGATTGCTGTGGACTGTGGGGTGGATTGCTGTGGACTGTGGGGTGGATTGCTGTGGACTGCGGGGTGGATTGCTGTGGACTGTGGGGTGGATTGCTGTGGACTGTGGGGTGGATTGCTGTGGACTGTGGGGTGGTTTGCTGTGGACTGTGGGGTGGATTGCTGTGGACTGTGGGGTGGTTTGCTGTGGACTGCGGGGTGGATTGCTGTGGACTGTGGGGTGGTTTGCTGTGGACTCTGGGGTGGATTGCTGTGGACTGTGGGGTGGATTGCTGTGGACTCTGGGGTGGATTGCTGTGGACTGTGGGGTGGATTGCTGTGGACTGCGGGGTGGATTGCTGTGGACTGTGGGGTGGTTTGCTGTGGACTCTGGGGTGGATTGCTGTGGACTGTGGGGTGGATTGCTGTGGACTCTGGGGTGGATTGCTGTGGACTGTGGGGTGGTTTGCTGTGGACTCTGGGGTGGATTGCTGTGGACTGTGGGGTGGATTGCTGTGGACTCTGGGGTGGTTTGCTGTGGACTGTGGGGTGGATTGCTGTGGACTCTGGGGTGGATTGCTGTGGACTGCGGGGTGGTTTGCTGTGGACTGTGGGGTGGATTGCTGTGGACTGTGGGGTGGTTTGCTGTGGACTGCGGGGTGGTTTGCTGTGGACTCTGGGGTGGATTGCTGTGGACTCTGGGGTGGATTGCTGTGGACTGTGGGGTGGTTTGCTGTGGACTGCGGGGTGGATTGCTGTGGACTGCGGGGTGGTTTGCTGTGGACTCTGGGGTGGATTGCTGTGGACTGTGGGGTGGTTTGCTGTGGACTGTGGGGTGGTTTGCTGTGGACTGCGGGGTGGATTGCTGTGGACTGTGGGGTGGATTGCTGTGGACTGTGGGGTGGTTTGCTGTGGACTCTGGGGTGGATTGCTGTGGACTCTGGGGTGGTTTGCTGTGGACTGTGGGGTGGTTTGCTGTGGACTGTGGGGTGGTTTGCTGTGGACTGCGGGGTGGATTGCTGTGGACTCTGGGGTGGATTGCTGTGGACTGCGGGGTGGTTTGCTGTGGACTGCGGGGTGGATTGCTGTGGACTGCGGGGTGGTTTGCTGTGGACTCTGGGGTGGATTGCTGTGGACTCTGGGGTGGATTGCTGTGGACTGTGGGGTGGTTTGCTGTGGACTGCGGGGTGGATTGCTGTGGACTGCGGGGTGGTTTGCTGTGGACTCTGGGGTGGATTGCTGTGGACTGTGGGGTGGTTTGCTGTGGACTGTGGGGTGGTTTGCTGTGGACTGCGGGGTGGATTGCTGTGGACTGTGGGGTGGATTGCTGTGGACTGTGGGGTGGTTTGCTGTGGACTCTGGGGTGGATTGCTGTGGACTCTGGGGTGGTTTGCTGTGGACTGTGGGGTGGTTTGCTGTGGACTGTGGGGTGGTTTGCTGTGGACTGCGGGGTGGATTGCTGTGGACTCTGGGGTGGATTGCTGTGGACTGCGGGGTGGTTTGCTGTGGACTGCGGGGTGGATTGCTGTGGACTGCGGGGTGGTTTGCTGTGGACTCTGGGGTGGATTGCTGTGGACTGCGGGGTGGTTTGCTGTGGACTCTGGGGTGGATTGCTGTGGACTGTGGGGTGGTTTGCTGTGGACTCTGGGGTGGTTTGCTGTGCACTGCAGGGTGGTTTCCTATGCGGTAACACATACCTGGGACTCACTCGCATCCCTCATTACTTTGAGCTGGCCCTGGGGAGGAATGTAACCTGCCAGGTATGTCCCATTTGGTGGAGAGCAGTTGGTGTAGCTCTGAGCTGCTAGCATCCAATCTCCTTCTCAATTGGGGAATGGGGACCCCAAAATGGCAAAGAGTGTACCTGGATGTCACCAATAGCATCTACTGTGGAACACCTTAGTAATTCCTCTTCCCTGAGTTGGGAATTAGTATTTTTCCAGGCAATGAGTAGCATCAAGTTGAAAACTGGAAAAGTGAGCAAAGGCTAAGAAAAAGGGGAAGAAAAAGAAGCATGAGTGAGATGTGAAATCTATAATTTTTTTTTTCCATTTCTCAGTTTTCTCCAGGACTAGGTTGCTGGTTCCTCATTTAAACACATTGGAGCAGAGCTAAAGCAGTAGTTAGAAAATTGCTAGAAAAAGACTATTTTTGCAGATGACAGACTTTTGCAGAGGTATTCTCAAGAATATAAAGATGCCAGAAGAAATGAAGTAGGCTTCCAGTTTAGAGCAAGTTAATAGGAACAAAAACACTTTCTAGAGGTCTAAGAAAGGACTTCTGACTAGAGAGACACAAAGTAAACTTTAAAACACATCTAAAGGCTAACGTGAATCTTTTCCCCTCCATAGAGTTTAGGTGATGTGATGGAAAAATTGTCACGATAAATCCTCTAATGTTTGTAGAGTGTCAGAATAAGAGGATAGGCGAGACAGCCCGTTCATATCCTTACCATAAATGTTCTAAAAGTCTCTGCTCTATTGCTGATGTGCTTGGGCCTTTACACCTGTTCAATAAAATCTCACTCATGAACATGGAACATACAGTGCCCTTTGTCAGGTCCCTGGGCTTTGAGAGCTTGATACATGTCACTGCTTCTAAGAGGTCTTTCCTGACCATCTGTCCAGAGTCGTTACCCAGGTCCACTGCGTCAAGGTGTCCATAATTCCACTTACTGTTTAGCATTTACTGCTTTCTGTTGCTTTTCTTACACATTAAAAAAATTTATTTTTTGCACACCTCCACCACCTATATACTCCACATTGAGTTTCACTACCACTTCCACCTCCACCAACTGCACCTCCACCAACTCTACCTCCACCTTCACCTCTACCACCTCCACCTCCACCTCTACCACCAACACCTTCACCTCCACCCACACCATCTTTCTTCTGGCTTCACTGTAGCCTCTCTGCAGTTGAGGTCTTTGTTTTCCTTCATCACTGCTAAAACGTCAGGGCCTGGAGTACTACCCAGCTCAAAGAAAGTATTGGGTAAATATGTATTTGTTGCTGAACCAGAAAACAATGGAGATGTTGCAGCACTGACAACACCTTTGAAGAGCAGGGGCTAGAGTGTTTTTCAGGAAAGCTTTGGTGCAGTGACCTAGATCTCATCCTCAGAGGACTTCTTAGGGCTCTCAGCAGTCAGGAAAGGTAGAACCTCGTGGGAATATTCAGGACAGGAAAGAATCTTGGAATATTACCAGTGCCCTCCCAAGAGCAATGAAAGGAATCTGGAAACACCCAGACGGTGGATACCCAAAACTCCTTCCTCTGACTGAAATCCATGTCCATCCTCTAATGAGACCTCAGACACACCCACTGGGGCCCAAATGACTTATTTTCCTTGTCCAGGTCAAGTTTCATTTGTAGAGCAAATGTGGTGATCTCTCTCTCTCTCGTGCTGTGGCACTTCATTCCTCCTCACCATAACGTGAGCTCCACGTAGCTCAGGCTCTCGTCCACCTTGTTCACGCTGTGGCCCCCATTCCCAGAATGGTGCCCACTGCAGACAAGGCTCTCACACATGTTTGTCCAAAGAACTGAATGAATCTGTGATGTGCGCTTCTCCTTGGACCGCAGCTTCCCGGGTCCCCATCTTCTTTGCAGCAGTCTGTCTGCTTGCTCTGCAGACGCAGGCACGATGCCACATGCAGTCCTTGGCCCCAGGCATCTTTGGGGAGCATTACAAGGAGGCTCCGTCCTTGGGCACGGTGCAGTCCTTGGGCACATGCCATCTTCGGTGAGCGCTACGACGACGTCCTAGCCCACGAACACAAATCACAAAACGGCGCCCCTTGCTTGCAACCCTGCAGGTCAGCGTGGGCTTCATCTTATCCTGCCCTCCATACCTTGTCAGTCTGCACTTCTGAGGTTTTGTTTTTGTTTCTGTTTTGTGTTTTCAGTTGCAGTAATTTTTCTAGTTATTTTTTTTAATTTTTATGTTTTTTAAGTTCTTTATTGGAATATGATTGCTTTACACGGTTGTGCCAGTTTCTGCTGTACCACAGAGTGAATCAGCTGTATGTGTACATATATCCCCATATCCCCCACCTCCTATGACTCCCTCCCACCCTCCCTATCCCCACCCCTCTAAGTCATCACCCATCATGGAGTTGATCTCCCTGTGTTATGCAGCAGCTTCCCACTAGCTATCTATTTTACATTTGGTAGTGTGTATATGTCAATGCTACTCTCACTTCGTCCCAGCTTCCCCTTTGCCCCACACCCTGTGTCCTCAGTCCATTCTCTACACCTGAATCTTTAGTCTTGCCCTGTCACTACATTCATCAGTACCATTTTTTTAGATTCTATGTATGTAAGTTAGCATACGGTATTTTGTAGGAAATAGCTTCCCCAGCTCTGTGAGTATCCCTGTAGCTAAATTTAAAAAAAAAATCATCCCTGTGGGGAATGAGTTTTCCTTCTTTAGTATTTAAAATACACTTTTGCAAGAGCGCCATCCTTACAGCACGATGAATTTAAAAACACAACTTTTAGGAATATTTAATTTAGTTTTCTACTTAAAATTTTTTTAAATTAATCATGTACTACTTCATATTCTGTGGTACAGTGTAACTCACATGAAAAAGCAAAAATGTAAATGTTAAATAAGAAAAATGAACTTTTCTTCCCATCACTGTGGATACTAGTTTTGAAAGCAGAGTTCATTTTCTATTTAACTTCTAGTTACTAATTTACCTCTAAGCCCTCAAGGGAAAAAATTGTGGGTTTCTATCTTTCTTTTTTTTTTTTTTTTTTTGGCTAAATCAACTTAATTGCTTAGATGTGTATCTGTTTTTACTTGTGAGGTACTTGTAAATTTGTTCCATTCTTTGCATATCTGCCATGATAGAGGCATCTGAGGGAATTCCCAATTGAATGGCAATTAATTCTTTTGCCTAGAAGAAAAGTCACACTCTTAGTTAAAATTCAAAGACCCGTTCACATAATCTTAAAAAAGAATGTGCCTTTTTGATAGGGGAAGCTTTGGAGAAGAGGATGCTAATGGTAAGAACATTAAGTGTTGAGTATATTGTTCTGTTCCCCAAATTGACACATTTACCAAGTGAATAAAAGTGTTATTATGTTTCTTGGAATTTCTTCTTCCTTCTGTCTTATGGGAAAAAATCATCCTGTGCTCTGACATAAGGTTTGCCCATCTCTGAATGAGAGAGAAAGTATAAAGATAGGCTGGAAAGGACTTTAATGGGGGAGATTGAAGATGGTAGTATACAGATGGTTGCCTTCAACAGAAAATCAGCTACTTATTTTAAAACTAAAAAATTTTTAGACTTATTAGAAATCATATTCATGACAATAGCTATAAAACTATGATGAGAATGAAAAAATAAATAGTAAGTATTAGTTCCCAATAGATTAAAAGTAACCTACGCTCTGGAGGAAAACATCTACTGCTTTAGTTGGACATTTTGTTTCAGAACTTATGGTCTCAAAACACAACATTAACAAAAGAAAATTATACTGGAAGGAGGCTGAGGTAGGCAACATAAAGCCCCCTCCCCAAACATCTGTGGCTTAATCCCCAGAACCTGTGAATATGTTACCTTACATGGCAAAGAGGAAATTAAGGTTTTAGGCAGAATGAAGGTTGCTAGTCAGCTGACCTTAAGATAGGGAGAGTAGACCTAAATGGGAAGAAAATCCAAAAAAGAGGGGATCTACGTATATGTATAATTGACTCACTTTACTGTACAGTAGAAACTAACACAACATTGTAAAGCAACTACACTCCAATAAAAATTAAAATATATATATATAATTGAACACCAAAAAAAAAGGGGGTGGGGGGAGTGTCGTGGATTACCCAGGTGAGTCCAGTGGAATCCCAAGTGTTCTCATCAACGAGGAAGAGGAAGGCAGCAGCCTCAGAGTGAGGTGATTGGAGAAAGACCCCATCAGCATTGCTGTCTTAGGAGATGAGAGGGGACCGTGAGCCAAGGAAGGCAGGCAGACTCTGGAAGCTGGGAGAGACCAGGAAAACAGATTCCCTTCTACAGTCTCCACAACACACCAACCCTTGCTGACACTTGGATTTTAACCTGTTTTGAACTTCTGTCCTCCAGACCTTTAAGTCTATACATGTATGTTGTTTTAAACTACCAAATTTATGGTGATTTGTTAGAGCAGGCATAGGAAGCCAGTATCGTCTCCTCCTTCCTTTAGGTGAACAGAGGACAAGTATGTCATGAGTGGGAGATTGGAACCTTTCTTGGCGAGGGTTATATTGTGTTGGGGGTAGGTGGTTCCCCAAAGGCAGGGCTGGACACAGACCAACGTGTCCTTCTCCCAAAGATGCAATATCTTCTATTCCCAAAGCTTCCTCTCTTCGTCTTTTCACTTCCTCTAAGCTCAGTTTTCCAGAATGTTCCAAACCACGGTTTCTTTACCACATGATGCTGAGTCACAAATATGAATGCCAATGGAGAACACACATGACACGGGGGGGGGGGGGCAGGTGAGGTGCATGGCACACAGCCTAGGGACCATTTATGGAAGGTGTTCCCTCCTCTATCCTGAACCTTGTCGACCTGTGTCCACTCCACCATCCACCAGGGTCCACCACAAGATGAGCGAGCTTTGCACTCCAACCCAACACGGCAGCCACTCACCACACGTGGCCGTTGTACGTACAATGCGTCCAGCTCTCACTGCAAAGCACACACCAGATTTCAATGACTCAGGACAAAAAAGAGAATATAAAGTATCTCAATTTCCAAAATACTCACATATTGCACGAATCACATTTGGGATGTTGGTTTCTTGAAAATATGCTAATAAATGTAGCTTCACCTGTTTTCTTTTTACTTTTTTTAAAACGGATCTACTGGAAAAGGTAATGCCGCGATGTGGCTTATCTTTGTAGCTTTCGTTATATTTTCTTGGACAGCAATTTTCTTGAACTAATATTGCAAGTGACCATCATGCCATCTCTGACCTTTGCAATTGGACTTGGCAATATAGAGTATAAATATTTGAAATTCCAAACTCTAAATCAGATCATGGGACAAACTCTCTGAAAATCACCTCAATGTGTCTAAACTATAGGATGGCTGTACTTCTTGCCTACATACCCTCAACATTGACCCTCAAGAAATTCTGATGCATGGCCCTCTTCCCAGAGAGAATATACAGCAAATTATTCAAAAGGAATTAAGAGTTAGTAAGGAATTTTTGAAGATACTCAGTATCTTTCCGTGGTTTTTTTCATAGCTTTCCCTTCAATGACGTGTTTTATATGCTGTCCAATCCTAAAGCGACATGAAAAAAAAAAAAAAGGTTGGAAAACTCACTCATCGCTCCTTTTAGACTCCTGGATGTAATGCGAGCATCTTGTGGAATTTCAGCCCCTGTTGTGTGTGCTGTTCCCTTGAGCTAGACACTTAGGGAGACCATTCCGTCCTTCCTTCGTTCACTCACACATTCGTTTTACAGAATAACAGCTGTGTGCTTCCTGTGGGTGAGGCGTGTTGCCCACAGGGCAACGTGGTGCCTACCTCCGCAGCCTTCCCGTTCCAGCAGGAGAGATGAGCAGGGAAAACTCAGGGGCCCAGGAGCGTAGGCTTGGGGTCTTTCTCATCCCGACGGTGCTGCAGAAGCTCCGTCAGAAGCACAGACGTCTCTTAGCTTTCTGAGCATCCGAAAACGGGGACCCCAGATCAGCGTGCCAGGGAGCCCTTCCAGCGTGGTGCCCGCAGCCCGCGCAGGTGCTGTGGACGCCCCGCCCGCATCCCCTTGGCCTCCCTGAGTTCAGAGGCGGGCGTTGCGGGCGGTTCTCAGCAGGCTGACGGCTGGGGGCTGGGTGGACGGACCGCGGCGGACCGGGAGGGCGAACGCTTCAGCCTCCCCTCCTGGTGTGGGGATGATGTTTCCAAAAATCATACCATCCCTTCGGTGGACGTGCCCCAGAAGGACTGAGCCCCACTCGCTGGCCACAGTCACCACCTGTGAATCCCTCCACGTGGCTCATCTGCCTCACCTCGCTTCATCCGCTTCCTCACCTGTGCTGCCTGGAGTCCTCTTTTCAGTAAGCTCTGTGTACCCCGCTCCTTGTCTTGGGGTCTGCTCGCTCATGGAACTCAAACCAAGACATCCCAAGGAACGAGTTTCTAGGGCAAGACTTTCAACCCAATAATGGCAGAAGTTCAAACCGTGCATGTTTCTTGAAATTGTCATAGGTGAGCATTTCAAATATCATGATTCTGGGGTTTTTTTTTAACTTTTTTTTTTATGTGGACCAATTTTAAAGTCTTTATTGAGTATGTTACAATACTGCTTCCGTTTTATGTTTTGGTTTTTTGGCCATGAGGCACGTGGGATCTTAGTTCACCCACCAGGGATCGAACCCACACCCCCTGCATTTGTAGGGGAAGTCTTAACCACTGGACCACCAGGGAAGTCGCATGGTTTTGGTTTTGAATAATAGATAACCTCAGTGACATACTGGATTGTACACTCTTAAGCATTGCTATGTAATGTTATGGAATTTCTTTACAAGGCATTTTGGGGGAAAAGGTAATTTTGAGAAGAATGCGCCCCATACCCAGGTCAATATCCCACTTTAATAAACTAATCAGAAACCCTCTCCATTCTTGCAGCATTTCCGATTTTGTGCACATGCCTTATTTTTTACGGCACATGAATAATCAGGTACTAGTTAAGTCACCAGGGCAGGGACAGCCTGGGGGACTTGGACCCTAAAAACCCCCAGGGGCAGATCAAAGACTTGGCTTCTCCGTGGAGATGTCAGTTATGCACCAGCTGCAGAATAGCTTGACGAAACTTTCATCAGGTCTCTCTGTACTAAAGTCAATAGAGACGGGATTTTTCAGGACTTTTATCCCATTGGAAAATGTGTGCACGTGCAAATATGTCTACAGGGTTCACATCAGCTGTATCTCTCTCTGTGTAGTATCCCAGGAAAGTCCCTTCGATTTACAGCAATACAGATGTCCACGGGATTCTGCCTATTGCTTTTATTTTAGTGTCATTGTACTCTAGTTTACTTGTCTTTCTCTCTTGAGGGTTGAACACTTTGTGACAACAGACCGCACGCCATTGAAGTAATAATATTGTTCTCTCTATCGGAGGTTACGGGGATAACCTAAAATAATATATCAAAACGTTCTTAGAGCTTGGCTGAAGCAGAAGCACGTCATTAGGAGGGAGACCAGGAGGGCAGTAAGAGTGTGGGCTTGAAAATGAACTGCCTGGGTTCCAACTCCAGGCTCGACCTCACGCTGATGACATAACCCCACGGCTTGGTTTCTTGATCTGCAAAATGGGATTCGTAGCCGGGTCCACCTGCCAAGGTGAAGAGAGCTTTGTGTTAATACGCGTGGTTCTGCTGCAACCCCAGCCGTGTGCACCGCAGTTAAGCTCTGGCTCTAAGCACCGGAATCCGTGCAGGCCCCACAAGACCGCAAGAAGACTGTCCTTACTTGGGACGCCAGCCGCCCTATGTGGGTCCCCAGGCCGCCTGCGCTTTAGGCCAGTTTGCTATACATTCAGGGGTTCCCACGAACCCCTGGTTCTAGAATTCACTAGAATGTCTCACAGCACTCAGGAAAGTGACGTACTTACAGTGACAGCTTTATCATGAGGGACGCACACAGGCCGAGGTGTGGGCGGGAAGCCAGAGCTTCTGAGCCTCTCCCCAGGGAATCAGAGCCCTCACCCTCCCAGCACAGCAGCGCGTTCACAGGGCAGCAGGCTGCTCTGAGCACCGGCGCCCAGAACCCTCACGGAGGTTTTCCAAAAAGGGCACCGGTCAGTGACTGGCCACAGGGTGCACTCAGTCTTCACCCCTTCCTTGTCCCTGGGGGAAGGGAGGCTGAAAGTTCCAACCTCTAATCATGTCGCTGGTCTTTCTGGTGACCAGCCTCCTTCCTGAAGCCACGTCGGGGCCCCAGCACCAGTCATCTCATCAGCATAACAAAGGCACTCCTGTCGCTCGGGAAATTCCCAGGGTTCTCTGTGTCAGGAACCTGGGGCGAAGCCCAGAGAAAATGATTTATATCCTAGGTGTGTGTCAAGAATCCACAGTAACGTCTGGCACAGGGCCTGTGCTGATTATAGGACAGCCAGGGTTAAAGGGGAAAGGGGACAGATATCAGGTGACACTTTGCCTCTTTTTTTTTTTTTCTCTGAAAAAGAACATATTTTATTTGAATTTTTAGGCTCGTGAAATTAATCTTTAGTGACCACATTAACCCACCCTTGGGAAACCTCCAGTCATCATCAAATACATAACAGAGTGGATGGAGCTCAGAAACGTTCACAAGGTTTTCAAATGGCTCAATATATTCACTTCCTTAGATTCACATTTGTTACTATAGGGAAAGTAACTTTAAAAAGAGAAACAGTAAGTAAAAAAAAAAAAAAAAAAAAGAAACAAGACAGAAACACAACCCCCCCATCAGCACACAGACTACCTAAAGCCATGTTAAGCTCACAGATATCCTAAAACACACCGCCTGACACGGCCCTGCCTCTCATTTTTGAGTCTCCTTAATTTGAAACGTGCTCAGGTGCATTTAAGCTTCTGCGTTCCGACTGTTCTCCCCGCTTGGAAGAAATTCCACAAGAGCAACTTTATCAGCCCTTTCTGTGCCCCTCCACACGCGTGCTTCTCTGAGATTTCTCCAGTTCACCACATTGTTTTCCGTTTATTCTGCTCCCCCGTTCTTTCGGAGACATTTCTATTCTTCATTCTGTCTGCCGAAGAATATTTTCTGTGCCCCACAATAAGTGCTTGGTGATTTTTTTTTTTTTTTGAATACGATGTTTGCTGAATTTCTGCAGATTCTAACCTTTCGCTTTCGTCCTGAGCAGTCCTGTATGGAATGAACGTGCATGCTTTCTCATTTCATATGTCTTTATCTGTAACAGCAGCCAGATGAACTCGTCTCCATTTCCTAGTGACTAGCCGTGGTTTCCTTCCTAAGATTGTTTACTACGGGATGCAAACAAATTTTAATTTAATTTGAATATGTGCCAGTGTGGGAACATCTGACTTCTTCATTGGCTTATTTAAATCAAAATGTCAGGAACCAGGTAGAAAATCGAAGCTAAAGCAAGAAAATGGGGCCCCTCGTGGATACAAATAACCTCTATTCTGTTTCATGAAACCGCTGACCCATCCCGTCATTTTCCAGAGAGGTCTGTCACCTGTAGATGCCAGAGAGCTGTTCTGTACTTAGACACAATTGTGTGGTTATTTTAGAGGGTCCTTCCCATGAGCAGATGTAAGGTGTGAAATGTCCGATATCCTTGCTCGGCATCGCCAGTGTCTGCTCACTTCCGTAGGCAGCCGAGGAGAATGGTCAGTTGCAGCATTAATTCAAGACCAGCCCCATCTAATAGGTCAATACAACAGCCTTGGGTGACGTGCTGTGCGTCGTCTGTCCCTCTTTTCCATGCGTGCTGGCTGGATTTCAGAGCCGGAAGTGGTCAGGGATCATCAGTGATGTTCTGCGAGACTTCAGGGGTGCCTGGGAGGATATAGATGAGGAATGGTGGTGTATCAGAAAGGGCTCTCCAGACAAACTAAACCAGTAACAGATATATACAAAGAGACTTATTATAATTGGCTCACTTGATTATGGAGGCTGAGAAGTCCTGTGATCTGTCAGCGGCAAGGTGGAGACCCAGGAAAACCAAGAGCAGAGTTCTAGTCCAAGTGTGCAGGACCGAGACCCAGGAGAACCAGTGTTTTAGTTCTCGTGCAAGTCTGAAGGACTGAGACCCAAGAGAACCAATGGTGTGAAATCCAGTCTCAGGGCAGGAGAAGACCCATGTTCAATCTCAAACAGTGACACAAAGTTTCTTCTTATTCTGTTTTTGTTTTTTTAAAGATTTATTTTATTGTTTATTTATTTACTTACTTATTTCGGCTGTGTTGGGCCTTCGTTGCTGTGTGCAGGCTTTCTCTCGTTGTGGTGAGCAGGGGTTACTCTTCACTGTGGTGCACGGGTTTCTCATTGCGGTGGCTTCTCTTGCTGTGGAGCACGGGCTCTAGGTGTGTGGGCTTCAGTAGTTGTGGCACGTGGGCTCAGTAGTTGTGGCTCATGGGCTCTAAGAGCACAGGCTCAGTGGTGTGGTGCACAGGTTTAGTAGCTCCGTGTCATGTGGGATCTTCCCGGACCAGGGCTCAAACCCGTGTCCACTGCATGGACAGGTGGATTCTTAACCACTGCGCCACCAAGGAAGCCCCCTCTTACTCTGTTTTTGTTGTTGTTTTTCTATTCATGTCTTCAACTGATTATGTCAGTCCCATTCACACAAGAGAGGGCAGTCTGCTTTGTTCAGTCTGCTGATTCAGATGTTACTCTCATCCACAAACACCTGCACAGACACATTCAAAACAATGTTTGAGCAGACAGCTAGGCACCTCATGGCTCAGTGACACTGACCCAGAATGACCTCTCTCAGGAGGAGAGATGTCCAGGTCCCTCCATCCCTCCCTTAAACAGAGCAGTATTCTTTTCCCTATCGTACCTCTCAAATCTTGTTGATTTCTACAGCGTCTGGATGCACATAAAATACATCACACTGCAAAAGTAGGAAGTCCGTCAAGTCTGTTCTCTGTTACCTGACCTCAAAGTCACAGGGCTTCTTCCCAGACCCCTTGTTAACGTCTTCACTTCCCCCTCCCCCTTAGGGAATCCCCGTTCTCCAACCCAAGCCACACTTGCTCCTTAATTTATTGTTTATTCTTATAAATATCTGACAAAGGTGAAGAGCGACATTTTCCATGGCCGGTACTGAGGATCATTAGTCCTGATGGATAGAGGTTTCTTGAAGGAAGATTTCTGACACTAAATAAAACTCTGTGTTCTCATGTCTACTCCCATCACTCAGCATTCGTGTATTGAAGATATACAAATGGAGACATTTTTGGAGATAAGAAACTAGTTGAAGCTTGAACCTACTGTATAGCACAGGGAACTCTACTCAGTACTCTGTAATGGCCTATATGGAAGAGAATCTAAAAAGAAGTGTGTATATATGTATATATATAACTGACTCACTGTGCTGTGCACCTGAAACTAACACAGCATTGTAAATCAACTACACTCCAATAAAAATTAATTTAATTTTTTTTCCCAGGCTTATTGGATCACAGTGTCTTCATTCTTCCAAACATCTATTAATGTCTTACAGAAGTGTTCTCCTTACTGTAGTTTGGAAAATGCTGGTCACATTTTCCTGCCAGTCTAGATGTTTGCATTGAATATGGAGCAAGATTTTAAACTCAAGACTCAGCATCTACGGTGGGAGTGTATAGGGCATAGCATAGCTGCACATCTTGGAAAGTGGAGGCTACCCTTTCTCTGAATGCACTGGGTGAAATTCAGCTGAGAAGAAGGTTAAAGAGGATAAGCGATTTCAATTTCAACTCTCCAGTTCACAGTAATACAATTAGTGCCTTGGTAATATTTCATGAGAGCCAATTAACTCTCTGGTTTATATTGATACAACAGGTGCCTTGGTATTATTTCATGAAAGCCAGTCAACTCTCCAGTTTACTAATACAGTTGGTGCCTTGGTAGTATTTTGTGAGAACTAATCATTGAAATGAATTATTTAGAAATGGCTCAGCACTGGATTGAAAGTGTGGATTTCAATTTTCAAAACCGAAAAGAAAAAGTACATAAAGCAATCTTTGTAATCTGAGATGGTTGATGATACCTAGTTCTATGTTTCTAGCAGTTTTTTTTTTTTCTCTTTTTTTTCTGATGCTGAATGTTTTGTGATTTGGGATCCTAATTCTTTTAAACCATGTGTATCTTACAATTCCTGTGGGCTGAAAGTCATCTCTGAGCCAGAGTGTTAAAAAAGAACCATATGTAAAACTGGGAAGTATTATTTAAAGTATTATTTAAAATACATTGTAGAACCATGTGTAAAAGTAGGAAGTATTATTTAAAATACATTGTAGAAGATTAAAAATTAAAGGAAGTGAAGTATTATTTTGTCGCAAAAAGGAATGAAGTACTGATACATGGTACCACATGGATGAACCTTGAAAACATTATGCTGTGTAAAAGAAGCCAGACACAAAACGCCACATACTGTTGCGTCCATTTATATGAGATGTCCAGAATAGACACATCCGTAGAGATGGAAAGCAGATTGCTGGTTGCCTGGGAGTGGAGGACGTGGGGCATGGGGAGTGACTGCTAAGGGGTACGGGCTTTCCTTTTGTGGGGATTAGAAATTTCTGGAACCAGATAGTGGTGATGCTTGTATAACATTGTGAATGCACTGCATGTCAGGGAGTTAATTTTACATTTTTAAATGGTTAATTTCATGTTATGTGAAATTAACCTCAATTAAAAAAAAACTCAAGAACAAAATATAGCAAGGCGTGCAAGACCACTGATGTTTCATGACCATCAGTGACTCTGGACGTGGGAACTAGAGGAGACGTTTTTCACATGAGCCTGAGAATCCCATCGAGTTGCCATAACGAATGTGTCACACAGACTATGAACTAAAGATATTCGCCTCTTTATTTAAGAAACAGAACCCATCCCCTTTGCTTTTTCTGTATGAATAAACTATGAGCTTAATGAATGGTTTTTGCAATTATGGTTTTGAGAGGGAATTTACAATAACGTGGTGAAGTTCTGCAAAACCCCAGCACTTCTTCAGTTGAGGAGGACAGGGATCCCTGAGCTGGATGGCGGGTTCTGTTCCCGGTGGGTCCCACGCCCAGGTGCTGTGGCTTCTCTGCGGAGGGAACCGTGCCTTGTCCAGCCTGGACGTCAGGAGTGCTGGCTGCTGCAGCCCAGGAAAAGGATGCTGAGGGCCGCCAGGCAGGTGGGGCTGTTGACGGTCCTTTTGCCCAGACGGGAACACATGACATGCTAATTTGTGGGGCGGCCCCCCGAATTCTGTTCCTCTGCCAAGTGCCAGGGCGCCCAGTGGGCTGCCCAGCAGGAGAACAGGGCCTGAGTGGACACCACGCTCTGTCTCTTCTCGCCGCCGTCTGTCCTGCAGCCTCGCAGGGCAGGTCCTCCCAGAATCATCCAAGCCGGCTGTTCCGCTGCAGCATCACGACGGAAACGCACGTGTTGCTGTCCTCTGCTGCGTTGCCTCCCCAGCTCTCCCGAGGCAGGACCACACCAGCAGCTTAATCCAACAGACGGAAGCAGAGGAACTGGTGCGGCCCTCACCAGATGCCCCAACTTCCTTCTTCCACACCCACTGGCCACAGATACCCACCCAACGGCTGGAAACCGTCGCGGCTGCTTAGGATGAGAGCACCGTGGACTCCGAGTGGGTCCCTGGGGGCGGTTTGCTGTTGCTGCATCGTTTCACCGAGGAAGGAACTTGCCGCCCTGCCGAGGTGTTTTGCGGTCTGGGAAGGAGCTGAACTGCTGTCCCTGGGTCCACGTTCGGGCTTCACGGTGCCATGGGTGACACCCGTGATGTTTCATGTTCCCCAGTGCTGGGGGACAGCTGGTATCTGATGTTCTCGCTGTGGTGTCTTGTGGCCACACCACAGGAGGTCGGTACAGCAGCTTATGCGTCTACCTGGGACAGGCTTACAAATGCTCCGCACGTCTAGTGACTGTGAAACAACATTTCAATATCATGTAATTAATGGGGCTTGTTTTATATGCTTAGCATCCCCTCCCTCTCATCCTCTCTCTGCCTCTCTCCCTCTCTCTTCCTCTCTCCCTCCCTCAAGGAAACTTATCGTAAACTTCTGCCCACACTTTATTTTCGCAATGACAAAATGCCACCTGCTCTATGTACATCATCACCAAGACGTCTGCCGTCTTTGGTAATGAGATTCTGAACAGGAAAAATCAAGGATAACGCCTAATTGCTTTCGCTTCTCTGGAGATGCTCAGAGAAATTTCAACATCTGGCATTGTATCATTGCTTGAAAGGCGATTGGGTTTTCTGAGAGCAGCTCTTTCCTGATTTTGCAAATCCTCCACCCTCTTCAGAGATGCTTCATATTTCAAGAAAGGAAATGATCATCTTTTCATGTGAACGGATTTTTTGGGGGGGGTCGTGAGGGGAAGGGTATAGATTTTAGGAATTATCTTAAAGAATGGTAATTATCCAGAGGAAGAGCTTTCAAATACTGTGTGTGTGTGTGTGTGTGTGTGTGTGTGTGTGTGTGTGGTTACAAACCCCACATATTCGTTAGATGCCTGGAAGATTTTATTTAAAAAAATGAATGTTTCAAAATAGTCCATTCTTTTTTTTTTTCTTTTATCTTTTTCCTAAAGAGGCTACAGTGCTTTCATCAGATGAGTAATCAGGTGGTTGTTTATTTTTCTATATGATACATTGTATATGCACCGGGTTGTTGGGTTAACCTCAGATTTATTTTTTTATCTACATCTCCAGAGGGTGACTGTGGTGTCAGCGACTTCATTTTCATGGGTGTATTTGGTAAGAGTAAGCATATAGAGCAATACATCTTTGGAGAGGCCCTAAAGAACACTCCTAATTTTTCTGTCCTTCAGGGATCACGAGCAAGTACATTAGGAGACTCCAAAGTATTAGGCTGTACATTTAGAATAATGTTGTTTATAAGGTAAATTCCTGAAGCCAGTATTCTCATTTATTTTTCTTTCTCACGTGGGGCCTCCTGCTCGTAGGTGCTGCCTGCCTGGTTTGAGATCACAGGTAATTTGTCATCTAGATTAATTAAATACCTCGATTCTGTGGTTGCCTTTAGGATTCATGACAAACTGGTGTTGCACGGAATCTCAGTTTTCAGTTTAAAGATAGTAATCCTTTACCCTGGGACTTTGTCTCTAAGAACCGCCACCACCGACACCCAACCTTGTATATCAATCTCTTTTTTTTTTCTTTCTTTTTTTAATTTTGTTGAACTACGATTGACGTACAACGTGTTTAATTTCTGTTTAATTTCTGTTGTACAGCAGAGTGACTCAGTTTTATATATATAAAGAATGCATATATATATATATATACACACACACATTTTTTCCACATTCTTTACAATGATGGTTTCTCCCAGGATATTGAATACAGTTCTCTGTGCTCTACAGCGGGACCTTGTTGTGTATCCATCCTGTACGTACTAGTTTACAGCTGCTAACCCCATCCCTCCCCTTCCCCTTCCCCCTCCCCCTTGGCAACCGCAAGAGTGATCTCTATGTCTGTGAGTCTGTTTCTGTTTCGTAGATAAGTTCATTTGTGTCCTATTTTAGATTCCACAGGGAAGTGATATCGTGCGGTATTTGTCTTTGACATCCTTCATTTAGTATGATCATCTCTAGGCACATCCGTGTGGCTCTGTCAGTCCCATTTTTTAAAATGAATGTAGCAGTAGCAAAGGTCCTTGGCCACCTGGATTTTAAGTTCCTGAGCAATGGACTTGTACTTCACTTTTCGCTCCAGGGACTCCAAGCAAAGCATGATGACCATTGAGTATATAGGAAGGGCTCGTGGAAACACACACTGTAGACTGAATTTAAGTCACCTGTGGCCTGATGACACTGGGGGCCTTTGAAACTCTTGTTCTTTTAGCACCCCAACCATCACCCTTTTTTTTTAAATCTGTGTTCTGCCTCTTCCAGAACCACATCAGTGTGCCTGCAGAATGTCAAGTCAGTTCAAAGCAGGAATTAGAGAAACTCACATATGTCCTAAGAATGGCAAATCAAACGCCGCTCAAAACCTGTGAGAGTTTGCTGCTTTGGTTTGTGACGTTGGAAACATGATATCTTACATGTTTGGAACAGAAACGGTCCAGGAATATGGAACACTGTATGGTGTGATGTAGATGCAAAGCCAGGACATTGGATTGCCTGTTTTTTTTTTTTTTCCCCTGTGCTTTGAACACAACCACTTAGCATTTTAGAGCCTGTCCCACGGTCAATATACAAAAGTCCCATTCTTTATTTTTACATATCCACACCCTCCTTTTCACCGTAGGTTCATGACAGAGTTTATCCAGATCACATCACAGATACAGTGCTTGCTTGAAAAGCACTTAGGACTTAAGAAACCAACTTCTGCAGGGCACATGGCGAGACTCTCTGTCGAAGGGGTGACTAAGTGTGTTTGTGTAACACGTTTGCTCTTTATAAGATATGCCCATTCATTACTATGTTTAAGCCTGCAACAAACC
Source organism: Hippopotamus amphibius kiboko (assembly GCF_030028045.1). Lineage (NCBI taxonomy): Eukaryota > Metazoa > Chordata > Mammalia > Artiodactyla > Hippopotamidae > Hippopotamus > Hippopotamus amphibius. Next base: position 132,643,470 of record NC_080203.1, read on the forward strand.
TTGTGAGTTTGGCCAGATCAATAGTGTCTGGGTTACCTAAGAGGTCATGGAGAGCCTGAGTGGCTTGCTCAGGGTCACACAGCTCAAGACTGAAGAATCCACTGTGTTCCCACCGAGGGCTTCGGTTTTCCTAAGACGGACCAAAGTGAACCCAAACATCAACCTATGGGAAGAGAGAAATTAAATGGTAGCTGTTCATTGGAGGGTATTCAAGCCAAGATGCAGTTGCACATTGTGGGCTGGTGAATGTTAGGAAACACTGAGAGACGTAACATTGCCCACAGGGAGGTGGAGGGGCCAACACTAGCTTACAAAGATGCTCAGGGCTGCCTGTGTGATTTCCTGATAAGATACGTGAGGAGTCATGTGGAGGTGTAGATGGTACCCCACACCGAGGGTGCTCATGCAAGACCAGAGTCCAGTGGTTCTGTGGTTATGAATGTGAAGCATTGAATAAGTGAATTGGGGCAAGTGTGGAAGGAGATGGGGGAAAACCCAGATGATGGAAAACTGTAGAGTTTATTCGGTGGGCTTTAAGCAGATCCATGTACTATTCATGTACAGAGATGTGAAGAAGTTAGAATAGTTCAGCCAACAGAACACAGATGGAACGGCGGTTAGGATGATGTCACGTGAAGTGTGAAACGTGGGGCAAAAAGCGTCCATCCACTTTGCATTTGGGGCAAAAACGTGATTGAGTCAAACTCATGGTGATGCGAGTGGACTTAGAGGAGGATGGTAGGGGTCAAGGTTGGCTCTGGAAAGGGACCTCCTTGAGCCTCAGCGTCCTCACCAGTCACATGGGGAAAATGGCCACCTCCTAACAGGACTGGGGAATTAAGTAGACATTCCATGTGAAATACACAAGAGGCACTTGTCAAATCTTGCTTCTCTCCCCTTGGTTCAATTTGAAAAGGAGAGAGCAGTGCAGGTAGCCTTTAAGGTACCAGGAGGTGGTGGGAAGAGCTCATGTGGTTCATTTATTGGCTTCCAGTTTTCACATACACCCAATCAGTTGAAAATGCACAACAGTTATGATGGGAAAAATGCAAATTAATGGTATCTCTGGTTCCTCTCCAGCTGTTATTTAACGGGGAAGCACGGCCCTCATGTACCATGTGTTACTCTCTTTTCTAGGTGACAAGTAGGCCACAGACAAGTTATCTCCAAAATTGAAATCTTTTTTTTGACATTTTAACCATTTTTAAAAAACGGAAATATAATTAATGTACAATGTGTTAGTTTCAGGTGTAGAGCAGAGTGGTATATATATATACACATACACACACCACATACACATGTGTATACACACACATATTCTTTTTCAGATTCTTTTCCATTATACGTTATTACAAGATATTGAGTATAGTTCCCTATGCTATACAGTAGGTCCTTGCTTATTTTTATTTTTTTGTTAATTTTATATATAGTAGTATGTATATGTTAATCCCAAACTTCTAATTTATCCCTCCTTCCCCCTTTCCCCTGTCTGTGAGTCTGTTTCTGTTTTGTAAATAAGTTCATTAGTATCAGTTTTTAGATTCCACGTGAGTGATATCCTATGGTATTTGTCTTTCTCTGTCTGACTTCACTTAATATTGATAATCTCTAGGTTCATCCATGTTGCTGCAAATGGCATTATTTCATTCTTTTTTATGGCTGAGTAGTATTCCATTGTGTGTATACCCACATCTTGATTCTTCTATGAGAAGGTCCAGTCCAAGATATTAATCACGATTTCAGTTTCACTCAAAGCTAAGACATCCTATCCTCTCTGCCTCTGCAGCTAAGGACTATAGTTAATAGACTCCTAATCCTTTGGGAAGAGGTTGTGGTGGAATTCTCTTGCCCCAGTTACTATCTGGATGTTTCAGAATCTCCCGGGATCAGGTGTGGAAGCTAGAAATGTAAAGGACTTTGAGTAGTTCTGACTTACTGGAATGGCTACGCAGCATGTTCTTTGAGGGTATTAGTTAACTCTTGCTGCTGTAATAAATTACCACAAACTTAAAGCACAAATTTATTATCTTACAGTTGTAGAGGTTATACATGTAAAATCAGCCTCATGGGGGTAAATCCAAGGTGTCTGCAGGGCTGCATTCCTTCTGGGCGCTCCAGGGGGGAATCCCACGCTCCGCATCTGTTGCCCCCTCACTGTGATCTCCTACTCGGTCTGCATAAAGCCTCCTACCCACTCTGATTCCCTGCCTCTTTCCTATAAGGACCCCATGACTCCTATAAGGACTCCCCATCTCAGGATTCTTGACTTCATCATATCTGCAAAGCCCTTTTTGCCACCGAGGGTAACATATTCACAGGTTCTGGGAATTAGGACATGGAAATCTTGGGGGGGGGGTGCTGGCTTCCCCTTGCTCACTAGGCTTAGCAGAAGCTTAAGGAAACCTTTCTCATGACATGAGCAGGCTCCTAGGAGACCCTCCTGCATTGAGTCTTCCCTGCAGCAACCTGGATGTATGCAACGCATCTCCTCACTTCTGCGTTTCCTTCTCTGCCTTTATCATATTCCGTTCATGGAGATTCTTACTGCTGGAGTGCTTTTGCCTTCTCAGATGTCCTCTTGGGCAAAACCTGGATCGTGGGCACGTAACACCTGGCCTACAGGTAGCACATGCAGACACACAGGGGTGCAGGCCAGCCCTGACACAGCCACCTGCTCCCATGACCGGGGTCTGCTTTCTATCCTCAGGTGTGAGTCAGTCACTGAGGCAGTTTTCAGTACGTCTTACCTTCAGGGAATGACACCAAGGTTTCTGAGAGCTTCAGATAAACCCATGCTCTTTCCTCTCTCTGTCGCTTCCCCAAAGAAATGTTTCATTCCACATTAGGATCCACTGGTACATCCTTGATCTGCAGAGGGGCTCTGAGAGCTGGGGAGGAGTTCCTCTCTAAATTCTGCTTCCCTGTCTCTCACCTCGAGTTGGTACTCAGCATCGGTGACATCCCAGTGCCCCAGTGAAAGCGTCAAAGCTCTCATCCTTCACATGTATAACGTAGTCACAGTTTTCAGAAAGTAAACCAGATGAAGAAGTCCATCCTGTTAGTACCACATGACAGAGGCAAGATGGTTTTCTGGAAACAAATACAGATGTTGGAGTCCGATAGACCTGGTTTCAAATTGCTAGTTCCCTGACCATGGACAACTTGTTAAACTTTCTGAGCCTTAATATAGTGGACTTATTGCATAATGGTCTCTCTAAATCTATATCCATTGCAGTTAGCAACTTGCAATTCAGAAGTTTAAAGTGCTTTGTGAAAAGCTCTGCTCTGCTTTCCTGTAATGCCTTTTTATCAATTGGGTCAGCAGGGCTGGATGTTAGTGATCTTATGACTCTGAAATTCATAGGGATTAATGACAATGATCTGGTGAAAATGTACATGATTCCTTGGTGTAAATTAAGTGTGGCAAAATGGAAAAAAAAAGCATGCACTGGGTTTAGACCTAACCCTAAAACCAGCTCAGAACTCACCTTGTAGTCCCCTCTTGCTTCTGACTTTGGAGTTGGTCCTCTGACTTGCTTGGGCCAATGTGGAATAATCCAAGGTTTCAGAAAGCACTTCTGAACATCTCTTTCCTTTCTTTGACTTCAGTCACTGCCATGGGAACAAGCCCAGGCTAGTCTAGGGGAAGATCACAGGAGAGGTCCCTCTAGACTAGCCAGACCACTGGCTAGAACACCCTCTGACCACAAATGCAGGATGGAGCCCACCCAAGATCAGACATCTCATTCTAGATCAGAAATACTTCCAGGCTGACTGATAGATACATGAGAAGTGATACATGGCTGTTGTTTTAAGTCACAGAATTTTCGAGTGGTTTGTTACACAGCAATAGCTAACTGATGCACGTCACTTTCTCATTTGTGAAATGGGGGTTACAATACCTATTGTATATGGATATTGTGAGGAATAAATGTACACAAAGATCTTTGTAATTATCTGGACATACAAGCTATACAACTGGTGACTGTGAATTTAAGGATGATAGTGTATAAAGACTGGGATCTTTGTGTGTCACTCAGAAGTGAGATTCAGATGAAAACAGAACAGATTTCTACATATTTGAAAAATGTTGTTGAAGTATAGTTGATTTATAATGTGTTAATTTCTGCCATACAGCCAAGTGAGCGGTACATATACGTACATTCTTTTTCATATCCTTTTCCATGATGGTTTATCACAGAACATTGAGTATAGTTCCCTGTGCTATACAGTAGGAGCTTGTTGTTTACCCATGCCATATATAATAGTTTGCATCTGCTAACCTTGAACTCCCAGTCCTTCCCTGCCCCCTTGGCAACCACAAGTCTGAAAACAGAACAGATTTTTAACGTGTGACAAGAATTCTTATCTTCTCCTTGGCCATACTGTATTTGAATTTTAGATATTATGGTAATTCTTTTAAAAGACTGGATTTAAGCAAAATGTTGGGTTTTTTATTCCTTTTCTTTTTTTTTGGATGTGGCAGGGCACAGCTTGAAAATCATTTCTGTTTCAGATCTTTCCATTATTATTCCTTGGTCTTGAAAAATAGATTTGCATCATCAAATGTCAATTCCTGACAACCTGCCTCTGAGAATGTGAAAGTATTTAAGTGACATTTTCATGATTTCTGCAAAAAACATTGAGCTTTTATGAAAATTTATATCCTATTTAAATGATGCCTCTGAAATCATTAATTGCACTGTTTAGCAAAGAGCCTTCGCAGTTAGCTACTTAGAATTCAGTCAAAGGGCTTCATGAAAAGTGGCCACTGAGCTTCCTGTAGAACATTTTTATAGTTTTAGGTCAGCACAACTGGGCTTAAGATTGATGATGACCCTGAACTAGGAAATGATTAAATTATAATTATTTGGTGAAATCAGACATGATCCTTTGGTATAAATTAAGGGTGGCAGAGTGGAAAAGATGTGCACTGGTCCCCAGACCAGCCAGAGCAGTTAATCTCTTTGGACTTCATTTCCTTCTCCATAAGGTGACTCACTTCCCTGGTGGTTATTAAAGGATAAAGAATAATGTATATAAAGTGCTCCGTAGTGCCGGGAACATATTAGACGTTCAATAGGTAGTAACTTTTTATTAATACAAATTAGAACCTTGAAGACATGCTTTTATTTGGACTTGGAGTTTAGGAGCATAATTTACGACACCAAGGCTAAGGTCGGAGAGTGAAGACAATGGCAATGGAAGGTTGGGTGGACTTGGGAGGACGATTCACTGAAAAGGCGATGCAGAGTGAGCGGGTAGTAGAGGAATCTCACAGCCGTGGACCTGAGTCTACCTGACTCAGGTAGATGGGGAGATGGAAGCAGCCGTAGAGCAACACTTACGAAAAGAGATTTCCAGTGTTTCACGTACCAACACTTGTAAACCAAAATGAATTATGAGAAAGATGAAATAAAAAGACCCATAAAACAAAAGCTCGCTTTTTCACTATGAGAGTCACCACACAATCCCTGTATTCAGTGACCGTACAGACTTCAAAATGCTTCCTCTTCTTGCACTTGACTCGTTGAAAGTGGCATCCATCCACAGACCACACTCTGGGAGGCACTGTCCTCAAAGACAGCTGAGTGAACCTTCCTCATCATGCAGTCCTTCCTTGGGTGGTATTCCTCACAACCATCATTATGGGTTTGAATATCTCTAGGGAGGAACCACTTGTAATTTCATGAGATGGTCTCTTCTGTTTCTGGAAAGCTTCCGTTTATCCTTCCAAGATCTCATTAAGGATCTGGAAAAGACAAGGACCACTGGGTGCGTTGACAGAACACAATTCTTCCTGTTGGGATGCTCCAAAAGGGAACCTAGGCAAATCTAAATAGATGAATCAGGACGACTGCATCACGGACCAGGAAGCTGGGATTGAAGGATGTTATTCCAGGCCCTGGAAGGACTTAAAATGTCGGTTTGCAAATTAAAGCATGCCATTAAGGGTAGCAAGGGCCCCATTTTTGGCTGGAATGCAAGAATAGTTGTTTGTAATCAGAAAACACAATAAGAGCTTGTTTACTAGAGTCAGGATGTAGTAGGGTAGCTGATCTCATGCCTCCAGCCCCTTCCTCCCATGGTCCATTCTCCACACTGTGCTTAGAGTATTTGTTCTAACATGGAATTCTGATCCTCTCGTCCTCCAGCTTCCCAACATCCTTACTCTGTTATAAATAAGAACTCTATTTAACATGCTTTGTATGTGTAATATTTCATATACTTCCTGCTTCTTGGGGTAGGAGTGAGAACCCGTCTCCCCATCCTCCTCCCATTCTTCTTCCCAACCACAGAGTGCACTTTATTTCATTTGAAGTTTCCCCATTAGACTGTGTTGGGCAAAAATAAAGGGATTCCCTTGTTTATAATCTTACAGGACAAACCCCAGAGTTTCCAGCATGATAAATCCTCAGTTTCTTAATTTCACTTTATTTTTCGGTAAGAAAATGCCATAAAAATCCACTTGCATCTCAAGCTCATCACTTCTTGCCTCCATGCCTGGTCCATGCTACACCCTTTCCTTGCAAGTCAGTATCCTACTTCCATTCATTTGCTAGCAGTCCTCTTGTTCTGTAAGACTTAACCTCGAATGTCAGTAACTCAAGGAGACTTTTCCAGCCCCCGGTGTCTCCTCTTCTGCGGTTCGGTGGGATCATGTGGCCACACTATTTTGTCACATCCTATCTGCTTTCCCTTTCTACTGGGAAACCCTAGATGGCAGGGTCTAGGCTGTATTTCCCATTGCATCCTCCTTGGGGCAAGTAATGTATCAACAGTAGTCAGAATAGTAGCCACCCAAGGATGTCCACTGCCTATTTTCCAGAACCTGTGACTATATATAGTGTGTTACATGGCACGGAAGAATTAAGGCTGCAGGTGGAAACAAGTTTGCTAATCAACTGACCCTAAAATAGGAGAATGTTTAGATTGTCCAGGTGGACCCAACAGAATCACAGTGGTCCTTATAAATGATGAAAGTGAAGACAGGTGAGAGAGCCTGAAGAGTAACAAAGACCCACCCCGCCATTTCCGTCACTGAAGATGGGAGGGTGGCCAGGATTGCAGGAAGGCAGGCAGCCTCTGGAATCTGGATGTGGCCATCAGTGGGTCCTTCCCTGGGCTTCCAGAAAGGAACACAGGCTCACAACACCTGGGTAATACTCCAGTGAGATCCTCTGTGGACTTAGAACATCCAGAACCGTAAGATAAAAATGTATGTTGTTTTGTGGTCATTCGTCACCGCTGCAATAGGAAACAAAGACAGTCCTTACAAATATCTGGTGCTTATTAAATATATCTTTGGACAGATGAATGCAAAGCTCACCTGCAAGAGAACAGCAAGAGTGACTTGATGGCTAGTGAGTGAAATGCAGGTGCAGATTTCCCTTTGTGGACAGGATTCAGCTTAATTAAGAGAGTGTTGAATCTGGAGGGAGACGTTTGCATTGCATCAAGTGGAGATTTACTGGGTCAGAGGGCAAACCCATCTTTCTTGGACTATGTTTTTCCATGTCTTTGACTTTCTGTTACTGAACCTCTGACTTTCTCAAGCTATGATGACTTTTTGGGGATATAGACAAAACACCGCTTGTTTGTTTGTTCTTTGTTTTTTGTTCACTAGGTTCTCATATTACTAATTCTATTGATTTGACAACAGGACCGAGGGTAGCATTCACAGCACTCCCTTTCTTTTTTAAGGGGTGTTCATGTCTTTTTTTTCTCATTAACACCCTCCACGGGGGCCCCTGAACCAATTTAAGACTGTTCTAATAGTCCTGAGGCTGCATGTTTATGTTATCGGGGCTACTGGAACACAGAGGAGTGTTGGATTCATGGAAGGGTTGCCTTTCCAAGGTTCTGGGGCTGGGGAGAGACACCCCCAACGTCCTGGAGCTCCAGGACGATACAGCCCTACGCTAGAGTCTGGGCTTCCTTGATTGAGGGGATTCTTAGTCATGTCACGTTCTGCCTCTGGGCTCTGGGAGCTTCTGGACACGGCAGGGAAGGAAGACGGCTGTATTCATTACCTATCCCTTCATAATAAATCATCTCCAAACTCAGCAGTCTGAAATGACAACATAAAACAGAGCATTTTTGGCTTTAGGATTTCCAGAGGGTCAGAAATTCTGGAGCAAGTTAGGTGATTCTAATTTGAGCTCTCTGGTGAGATTTTTAAGTCACCTGACACGACTAAAAGTACAGGACATTTATTTTTTTTTAATGTTTATTAGAGTATAGTTGATTTGCAATGTTTTGTTAGTTTCAGGTGTACAGAAAAGTGAATTAGATGTATATACGTACGTATGTGTGTGTATATATATGTGTATATATATATATGTATATATACATTCTTTTTCAGATTCTTTTCCCATACAGGTTGTTATATAGAGTATTGAGTAAGAGTTCCCTGTGCTATACAGTAGGTCCTTGTTGATTATCTATTTTGTATATAGTAGTGTGTATATGTTAGTCCCAGTCTCTCCCCGCCTTCTATGTCTGTCAGTTTTCTGTGTCTACGAGTCTATTTCTGTTTTATAAATAAGTTTATTTATGAACTTATTTTTAGGTTTTAGGTTCCATATGTACGTGTTATCTCTTGATACTTGTCTTTCTCTTTCTGACTTACTTCACTTATAATCTCTAGGTCCATCCATGTTGCTGCAAATGGCATTATTTCATTCTTTTTTATGGCTGAGTAGTATTCCATTGTGCAATATATATGTACCGCATCTTCTTTATCCATTCAGCTGTCAACGGACACTTACATTGCTTCCGTGTCTTGGCTATTGTAAATAGTGCTGCTGTGAACATTGGGGTGCAGGTATCTTTTCTTGTGACGGTTTTCTCTGTATAGATGCCCACGAGGGGGATTGCTGGGTCCTATGGTAGCTCTATGTTTAGTTTTTTGCGGGACGTCCATGCTGTTCTCCACCGTGGCTGCACCCATTTCCGTTCCCACCCACAGTGCAGGAGGGCTCCCTCTTCTCCACACCCTCTCCAGCATGGACTGTTTGTAGACGTTGTGATGATGGCCCTGCTGACCGCTGCGTGGTGACACCTCACTGTAGTCCTGATTTGCAGTTCTCTAACACTCAGTGATTTCTTAGCGTGCAGGCCCACTGTTGGACTCCTCGAATAAGTGAGCACTGATGATGTGACCTTTAACTGAGGGAACAAAACGCACGGCACTGAATGCTGTTGGGGCAGAGGTTCTCATGAAAACTGTGAGCAGTGCCCCCTGAAGTCCTTTGACATTGCTTAGACAAACACGAGCTATTAAGAAATGTGACGTTTGGTAATCTTCTGTCATTTTCAGTTTCGTTAGTGCACACACCTTAATGGATATATTTTCACAACACAGGTCGTAACCCATACACACGTTCTGAGTGTGCTTTTTCCTGCCCGAGTTCTGTGTTTTGGAGGCAGTGCCACTGATGGGATGATCTCAGTTGTCAGTATTCATCTGTTTAACATTTTTGTTGTTTTAATGTTGTTTGCACTTACGGCAATTCTGTAGCTAAACGCTCCTAACACACAGCACCACTTTTTGTGTCCTGGATTATGTTTTTAGTGATTTGAATGGACACAGTTCATTACTGTAAAGTGGCTGTGTCGAGCTAGCAACTGCAGGTAGTGTGAACAGTCAGGTTACAATAGATATCTGCTTCAGTTAAAAAATATAAATTTGAGGGTTTTGAAAGAGGTTGAATAAATGAGATTGACCCTGAGATAGTTTATATTTAAACATACAAATGAATATATATGTATTTATATATACCTGCGTATATATATATGAAATGTTTCACGATATTACCATGTACATTTGGAAAGCACTTATTTCTCCCAGATGAAAATTAAAATGGCAAAGAATTGCATTTTTCCTTCTACATTCATGTTAGCAGTAGAGGAATATGAGCATTGGGCAGGTATCTTGAGCTGTTCACATGTAAACAAATGTCCTGTCATGTCTCTTTCAAGCTTCTTTTATTGAAGAAGTTTGCTAAGTGCACAAATGCACACACACACACA